>NC_086046.1:621960-1238921 GCF_947568885.1 Cydia strobilella | reverse complement strand
CAGAACGAGCATATATATATATATAGCTTACAATATACATAATTATATATAACTTAGCCCCACGATGAAACCACGTCGCCAATTCTTTATTAACGCCATAGCGAAACCGGTTGGGGGTTGATCCGTATATAGCTCAGGATAGTCCCATTGTATACCAAGCATTTGACACAGAATAACCTGTATACTGTATATGTGCGTTGTGCGACCTTGAGATCTAAAAGCTTTGGGACTGGTGGAACTCGGTTTGTAACTCGGTGAGATTATGTAGATTTGTGTATGATTGCCCCATTTCTATTTATACTTAGTCCGTTTGACAGCAAAGCTTAATATTCGGAGGGAATAACAGCTAAGAACGTTTAAAGTCAACGATGTAAGTGCTGATCAACGGGTATTTCATTTTCATTTTCTTTATTTAGGATTACCAACAGATAACATACATCTTAAATGCTCTTAAATCTATATAACAATCATGACTGATGCTTATCTAATTATAGGGTATGCGATTAATAGTACTTTAACTTCTAGCAATTAAGGCTATAATCGGGTGTACCGCGAAGTGTACTTGCGACAGTTGCTATTCGAGTTTTATTTATTCGATCTGTTTCGATATGATACTGATCTGTCAGTATCAAAAGTGACGTTTTTGGTTGAAGAAATGTCACTTTCGACATCATATCGGAAACAGATCGAATAATTAAAACTCGAATTGGCCTGAAACCTTGGATGGGGTGACCTGACGCTCTTCCGAACCACTGAACTGAACCATTTGCGGCAACCTGTCAGCTTTCATTAATTATGAGTTATTAATAGGTATACACGCCATGGATGGTTAAGAGGGTTAAATAAAATATATGGTTAAAAGATTTGGTTATACGCCCTTGTTGCACTATTTTCTTTAACATGACGCTTGTTCTTGTCAGTAGTTGTAGTGTTTTACCTTGCATGCCTGGATTACTTCTCTGTAACTCCTCCCTTCTTTGGTTTCTAGCGTAAGAATCCAATTGATCGAACCTTTTAAAATTGCATTCCCTGGCTCCAATTAAATTACTATTTTCTTGATCTGCGCCTGAAAATCACAGGATAACGTTACGGAGATGCTTAAAGCTCTCGCGAACTTTCCTGTCGCGTGCGAAGTCTGAAACCTCTGCCCCGCTTGCTGTTTCATAATTCCTGAAACTTACCTTGCTGTTTTTCTAATCATTTCATGTTTTTTATAATAATTTCAAAGCTAATCGACCTAAAATTCACTATAAATTTTCCTTGACATATTTGTTTCTTTGTTTCGACATAATCCGTCAAACTATTAAATTACTCTAAATTCCTTAGCATGAAGTTTAGGTCGTATAGTTTTCAATTAGTTTGTTCTAAATTTTACCTAAAAATTGTTACTGGTGAACAAATATTTTCAAATATTTTCAAAATTAATAACGAAGTAAAGAAGAATTCTAGAAAATGTTATTGCTAGCTATATAAGCGGCCCAGCGGACATCTGAATTCAGTTTGCTTCTAGTTCCCAACAAAGGAACATCAGTTGTAAGGGTCCGTGCGGGGCCAAGCCAGGCCCCGCACCATCAAGAAACCCTCGATCGCGCTCATTAAAAGGTTACCTGTGTTCCTGGCGAAGTCTGGCGCTCTCTGCACGCACCCAAGTCCGGTGGTGCTTTGCAGTTGCTCTAGCGGAGCGCCTCGTCTCCTAGGCGCGCGCTATCGGCGCGCCTCGCCTCAACAGGCGCGTGCTGTCACCGCGCCTCGCCCGCTATCGGCGCGCCTCGCCTCAACAGGCGCGTGTTGTCACTGCGCCTCGCCTCTTTGAAGAGCGTGCTTATCAGCGCGCCTTACCCAGCGCGCCTTACCGTGCGCGCGCTATCAGCGCGCCTTACCCAGCGAGCCTTACCGTGCGCGTGCTACCAGCGCGCCTTACTGTGCGCGTGCTGCCAGCACGCCTCACCTTTGCGCGTGCTATCTGCGCGCCTTACCTTTGCGCGTGCTATCTGCGTGCCTTACTCTTGCGCGTGCTATCTGCGCGCCTTACTGTGCGCGTGCTACCAGCGCGCCTCACCTTGCGCGTGCTATCTGCGCGCCTTACCTTTGCGCGTGCTATCTGCGCGCCTTACTGTGCGCGTGCTACCAGCGCGCCTCACCTTGCGCGTGCTATCAGCGCGCCTATCCGTGTGCGTGCTCCTGCCTTGCACGTGCTATTAGCGCGACTATAAACTTTATTTTATTCTTTTTGTAATTTAAACCATCTGTAGCGTGTCATATTTAGACAATAGCCGTTAAATAAAGAACCTACCCCTGTTATATCTATCTTTTCCTTTCTACCTCCTCACTCCTAGCTCCGTTACTCACTCCTCCAATATACGTGGAGGAGGGAGTAACGTGACAGTTTTGGCGCCCAACTTTTAAATTTACCGGCTTTCTTAATCCTCTAAATTCTAAATTATAGACAGAATCCGTGTCTTTAAATCTTAAATAACTTTTCGGCCTCTTTCTGTTTAATTTTTTTTATTTTATTTCTTTAGTCAAATATGGCACGCACCATTAAATACGCTAATCTAAACAAAGCAGAGCTAGAATATGAGGTTCGCATTAGGTTAGAGGAACCTAGGGAAAACTTGGTTGCCTTGAAAAAGCAAGCAGAGGTTTTGGGTCAATCGCAACCCGCATCGGAGGTACTTAATTCCATTATTCCTCCACAGGAAGATTTATTACAGATTGAGACTTGCCTTACCTTCATACAAGCAAAAATTGAGCAGCTTCAAGCGAAACCTTCGCTATATGCAACTAAAAGGTTGGAATCATTTATCAATCACTTACATTATAGATTTAATCGTATTGATCTAGATCATGACTCTCCTTTTGCAGATAATCTTAATACTCTCTCTGAAAGATTCAAGGTTTTGGAGAACAGTTATGAAGGCTTACTATTTGAATCAGCGGAATCTACCCCTCAGTTTTCCCAACACGCTCCCGCGCCCGAGACCTCTGAGACATCATTAGCTACTTCTAACTCCCAACAATTAAAATCTCCTCTCGGCCAACAGACCTTCCAAATTGTTTCTCCTTCGAACGTAATCTCTGAGCTGAGGAAACTTGCTTATAATGGTGACTCTTGCCCAAAATCTTTTCTTCAAAAGGTACAAGAATTCAGCACCTCTCGCAACCTTAAAAAGGAACGTCTTGCTGAGTTAGTGTTTGAAATCTTCACTGATAAAGCCCTTCATTGGATACGCTTTCAAAAAATCCGTAAACCAGATCTTTCCTGGGACGATATTTCTAACTTATTAGTTAGAGATTTCGGAAATACGGACTACGATCACAAACTTTTGACTGCTATTCACGCTAGAACGCAAGGTGAAAGTGAAGCGATCGTTATCTACGTCTCCATTATGCACGGCATGTTCTCTCGCCTTAATAAGCAATTGCTGGAATCTGAACAACTGGCAATCCTCCTGAGAAACATACGTCCTTCTTACTCAGTTTTTGTTGCACTCAACAAAATAAATTCTATTGATGAACTCCTAGCGGCATGCCAAAATTATGAACATATTTTGGACAGAGACCGCAACTTCACAGAACCCAAACCAGCTGTAGACCAACTGGCTTCGGAGTTCAACTATATGCCTACTCCATCAACTTCCAAATTCTCTTCTAATTATAATTCTAAATCTGCATTCAATTCGGAGGTTAGACCTGGCAGATATAATTTCTCAAAGCAAGTAAATAGCATTAATAATAAATTTACTGCTAACCTTTTCTGCGTCCGATGCCGTAGCAATGGACATTCCCTTAGCACCTGTAACCAACCTCACTATCCTATTTGCTTCAAATGTGGTCTGAAAGGTCACAAGTCCCCTGATTGCCCTAAATGCAATCCTTCAAATAGTTCTTCTCCAAAAAACTAACTCAGCGCGACTTAGATAAAGCTCATTACTTTAATGCAAATGATTGGAAAGATTGGCTGTCTTATCTTCGTAACTTTTTCACTGTCTATAAAATTTCTTCAGTTCTCTATGAGGAAGAACAAGATAGTGACAGACCATTTTTAACATTCACTATAGATAACATTCCCTTCTCTGGCTTACTAGATAGCGGCAGTTCATTAACCATTCTGGGCAATAACTCCCATTTCGGCCTTTTGAAAATGGGTTATCCTTTATCTAAGTCGTGTCCAACTACAGTTTCTACAGCCAAAAAGAAGAATAAACTACATTCAATTGGCCATATAGACTTGCTCATGACTTTTAACAATAAAACACACGCAATAAGAGCTCACGTATTCCCGGAAATACACCCTTCTATAATTCTTGGAGTTGATTTCTGGAAAGCTTTTGACTTGATTCCTGATTTACTAAAACCTAATTTTCTTGATGACTTAAAGTGTAACACGATTACACTAGAACAAGAAAAAATCTTTACTTTCGAAGCCTTAAAGTCTGAACAGAAAAACATCGCTAAAGATATAATTACTCGTTTTCGGCAGATTTCTTTTGAAGAAAAGGGCGAACTTGGAAGAACTCACCTGGTTTGCCACAAGATTGACACCGGTGATTCCCCTCCAATTAAACAACGCTGCTATCGACTCTCTCCTGAGAAGCAAAAGGCGCTGATCAACGAAGTGGACAAGATGCTCGCTTGGAAGGTAATCGAACCCTGCGAGAGCCCTTGGTCATCACCGGTTATTATAACCCCTAAAAAGAATGGTGAGTGGCGTTTCTGTGTAGATAGTAGGAAATTGAACGCCATCACTCGTCGTGACGCCTACAGCCTTCCTTTCATGAACGAGATCTTGGATCACCTGCGGGAAGCTAAATACCTGTCTAGCATCGACATCGCTAAAGCATTCTGGGAAGTTCCATTACATCCTCCAGACAAGGACAAAACTTCATTCTACGTTCCCGGCAGAGGAATGTACCGATTTGTGGTCATGCCTTTTGGTCTCACCAACGCTCCTGCAACGCAGCAAAGGCTTATGGACACACTCTTTACCCCAGAATTCGAACATAAGGTATTTTGCTATTTGGACGACATCGTTATCGTATCCAAAACTTTTGACGAACATATCTCCCTTTTACTAAAAGTTCTCGAAAAACTAACTTACGCTGGCCTAACAATTAACTTCGAAAAAAGTCAATTCTTTAAAAAGGAACTCAAATACTTGGGATTCATCGTCGACGAACAAGGCTTAAGGGCTGATCCTGATAAGGTTCGTGCTATATTAGACTATCCTACACCAACCACGAAGAAAGAAATCAGAAGATTCCACGGCACCTGCAGTTGGTTTAGAAGGTTCATACCTAACTTCAGCACTATAGCAGCACCACTGAACAAGCTAGCAGCTACGGGTAAGAACGCTCCTAAATTCCTTTGGACTTCTGAAGCTAACACAGCCTTCCTGAAACTCAAAGAACTCTTGGCTACAACTCCCGTCCTTGCCTGCCCTAACTTTGAAGAACCCTTCGCCGTCCATTGTGATGCCTCAAATTACGGAATCGGCGCGATTCTGACTCAAAAACATGAAGATAAAGAAGCTGTCATCGCATATATGAGCAAGACCCTGAACAAGCACGAGCAAAACTACTCAACCACTGAACGCGAGACTTTAGCTGTAATTACTGCTTTGGAGCACTGGAGATGCTACGTCGACAACGGTAGACAGTTCACGGTATACACCGATCATGCAGCCCTCAAATGGTTCTCAAATTTATCTAATCCTTCAGGAAGACTTGCCAGATGGACTCTCAGACTTTCAACTTTCAACTTCATTCTAAAGCACAAACGAGGTAAGGATAATGTCGTCCCAGACTTACTATCACGCTTCAATAACAAAGACTCGGATCTTCACTATACAGCACCTATAGTCCAAGAAAATCAGCATAGAAACAACGACGAAGAACTTTATATCAGACTTGTTACAGATTGTCAAAACAATCCCGACAGCTATCCAAACTACAACTTCAAAGACAACAAGTTATTCCGTCAGAGGTGCAATCAAGACTCCTTATCGAATGATTTCATTTGGAAAGAAGTTCCACCTCCTGCAGAAAGAAAGTCGCTGATTGAAAAATTTCATGGACTTCCGTCGGCACTTCACTTGGGAACCTTCAAGACTTACAAGAAACTTTCACAACACTATTACTGGACAGGCATGTTTAAAGATGTGGCTAGACTCATATCTACATGTGAAACATGCCTATCCTACAAACACTCCAATCATTCACCCTATGGTCCTATGGGCAAACCAAAAATTTGTTCACGACCCTTCCAATGTATATCCCTTGACCTTCTAGGCCCTTTACCTATGACTAGAAAAAGAAATCAATACATACTAGTCATAAACTGTTATTTTACTAAATACAGTATAATTTTTCCTTTAAAGCGTGCCCGAGCTCCAGACATAATCTACTACCTAGAGAATTTCGTGTTTCTAGTTTTTGGAGTCCCACAAACGTTAATCATGGACAACGGACCTCAATTCCGTTCACGTGAGTTCCACAACTTAATTAATAAATATAAAATACCCTTCGCTAACTTTAATCCCCTTTACTGTCCACAGGTTAACCCGACAGAAAGATATAATAGAACCATAATAACTGCTCTAGCATCCTTGGTTGGTGATGATCATAGATCATGGGATACTCACCTCCCAACAATTCAGTCTGCTATGAATAACTCGACTAACCTAGTAACTGGCTACACGCCTTCATTTTTGGTTTTCGGACGCGAAACTATTCCTTGTGGTTCTATTTATTCACACTGTCAAAATCTTGACGAAATAGTGTTCCTTCCTAGAGATATTTATGCCAATAACCTGGCGCTCTTATCCCCAATTTTCGATAAAGTTCAAGTCGCCCTATTTAAGGCACACTCTAAAAACAGCACTAGATACGACCTTAGAAAATCCTTTAAGGAATTTGAGGTTGGCGATATAATTTGGAGGAAAAATTACGTCCTCAGCAATGCCGGCAACTATTTTAGTGCCAAACTGGCCCCTAAATATATCAAATGCAGAGTTATCCAAAAACTCTCACCTCTTGTCTATATACTTGAAGATCCTAATGGGTCCAGAAATAAATGGCACATTAAGGACTTCAAAACTTAATTTTTATTAATACCTATTTAAATTAATATTCATCACTTCATCTTAGGTTTATTTTTTTATTTTTTTTTTTTATCTTATATTTCCAGGCATCTAATATGCTTCAGCTTGCGACTAGACTTCAATGTCTCGCATGGCATCTTCTTCCGGAGCGGTTCTCCAATCTAAAATATAAAAAAAATATATATATATATTAAGCTACTTGGTCATTCTATTTATGCCCAATACTCGTGGTAGGTCTACCCCTACCACAACTTAAGTAGATACTAACTCTATTTTTCTTACTCTCGTCGGCTCTAAACCGACTAGATTGTATATATTTTTCATCATTTTTTTCCAGTGGAGCGGCCGACTACTCCCAAAAAAAAACAAGCCATAGGTCATTGAGAGTTTTTCCTTAGGAGTGTGAGTCATCGAACGTGAACCACAACCCCTTACTCATGTCTGAGATGGATAATCGCGTGATTTTTGAAAGAGAGGTATGAACGGACAGGAAATTCCCTACTTCATTTTGTTTAACTTTATTCTAGCACTTCATCTCATACCCTGCACTAATTCTTCTTTAATAATTAATTCTATGTTTTCTTTAGCACTTCACCTCACTTTGCACTACTTTTACGTATATTAGACAATAATAATAAAAATTTAAAAAAAAACTTTCCCGTTGAAGTTAACGTAAAAGTTTTTTTTTCCGTGGTTTTTGGGGTAATGTAGTGTTTTACCTTGCATGCCTGGATTACTTCTCTGTAACTCCTCCCTTCTTTGGTTTCTAGCGTAAGAATCCAATTGATCGAACCTTTTAAAATTGCATTCCCTGGCTCCAATTAAATTACTATTTTCTTGATCTGCGCCTGAAAATCACAGGATAACGTTACGGAGATGCTTAAAGCTCTCGCGAACTTTCCTGTCGCGTGCGAAGTCTGAAACCTCTGCCCCGCTTGCTGTTTCATAATTCCTGAAACTTACCTTGCTGTTTTTCTAATCATTTCATGTTTTTTATAATAATTTCAAAGCTAATCGACCTAAAATTCACTATAAATTTTCCTTGACATATTTGTTTCTTTGTTTCGACATAATCCGTCAAACTATTAAATTACTCTAAATTCCTTAGCATGAAGTTTAGGTCGTATAGTTTTCAATTAGTTTGTTCTAAATTTTACCTAAAAATTGTTACTGGTGAACAAATATTTTCAAATATTTTCAAAATTAATAACGAAGTAAAGAAGAATTCTAGAAAATGTTATTGCTAGCTATATAAGCG
The DNA here is from genome assembly GCF_947568885.1 of Cydia strobilella. Lineage (NCBI taxonomy): Eukaryota > Metazoa > Arthropoda > Insecta > Lepidoptera > Tortricidae > Cydia > Cydia strobilella. Next base: position 1,230,561 of record NC_086046.1, on the reverse strand, counting down.
GCCCAGCGGACATCTGAATTCAGTTTGCTTCTAGTTCCCAACAAAGGAACATCAGTTGTAAGGGTCCGTGCGGGGCCAAGCCAGGCCCCGCACCATCAAGAAACCCTCGATCGCGCTCATTAAAAGGTTACCTGTGTTCCTGGCGAAGTCTGGCGCTCTCTGCACGCACCCAAGTCCGGTGGTGCTTTGCAGTTGCTCTAGCGGAGCGCCTCGTCTCCTAGGCGCGCGCTATCGGCGCGCCTCGCCTCAACAGGCGCGTGCTGTCACCGCGCCTCGCCCGCTATCGGCGCGCCTCGCCTCAACAGGCGCGTGTTGTCACTGCGCCTCGCCTCTTTGAAGAGCGTGCTTATCAGCGCGCCTTACCCAGCGCGCCTTACCGTGCGCGCGCTATCAGCGCGCCTTACCCAGCGAGCCTTACCGTGCGCGTGCTACCAGCGCGCCTTACTGTGCGCGTGCTGCCAGCACGCCTCACCTTTGCGCGTGCTATCTGCGCGCCTTACCTTTGCGCGTGCTATCTGCGTGCCTTACTCTTGCGCGTGCTATCTGCGCGCCTTACTGTGCGCGTGCTACCAGCGCGCCTCACCTTGCGCGTGCTATCTGCGCGCCTTACCTTTGCGCGTGCTATCTGCGCGCCTTACTGTGCGCGTGCTACCAGCGCGCCTCACCTTGCGCGTGCTATCAGCGCGCCTATCCGTGTGCGTGCTCCTGCCTTGCACGTGCTATTAGCGCGACTATAAACTTTATTTTATTCTTTTTGTAATTTAAACCATCTGTAGCGTGTCATATTTAGACAATAGCCGTTAAATAAAGAACCTACCCCTGTTATATCTATCTTTTCCTTTCTACCTCCTCACTCCTAGCTCCGTTACTCACTCCTCCAATATACGTGGAGGAGGGAGTAACGTGACATAGTTTGACAAAAACTACCAACAATAAGGCATAATTATTAGCTGCGAATCTATTTAGATTAGGATTGAGTTTTCCTAATTACGGTTTTTTTTCTATTTCCACATCATTTAAAATACAAACCCATAAATACCTATAAAAAAATAAACAAATAACTTAGTCAAAAATATAAATACAATTTTGAGCCAAGACACCGCATTTGAGGTACTTTTACGACCAGAATCACAAACAATAGTGTCGGGATGTATTATAAATACGCGATATAATCCGGTTTCATAGTTTTATTTCATGAGTAACTATCGCGGTAACCGAAGACAATATTACACAAACAATAGTCCTTGAAACTACGCTAAATTCGTCAATACAGCGTTAAACCAAACTATAAATGTCCGCCAATGTCTAAATCCACTCCAGACTAGGTCGTGTATAAATAAATCCGCCATTCACTGCGAAATGCCGACACAAGGCACATGTTGGCTGGACGTGTGACATGTATGGTCTGCTCTATATTCTGATTTATTACTGTCGGTTTGGTTATGGTTACAAATGAGGTGGGATTTGCCGCTTTACTGGTCGGAGATTACACACATCGGTGACAGCAAAGACGAGGCCTTTACACTGAGAAAACATAATTAAGGAATCTATTTAGCATCTAACTACAAAATGAAATAAAACTATGAAAGCGGATTATATCGCTAACGTGGGGATATAAATTCAATATACGCGATATAATCCTGTTTTATAGTTTTATTTCATGAGTAACTATCGCGGTAACCGAAGATAATATTATCTAACTACAAAATTAAAATAATTAACTAAATTAACAGATTAAAATTTGACAATTATTTTCATGAAAGGAGGAAACATTTTCCATAATGTTAATATCCAGGAAAATGAAGACTAGGATGGAGAAGCGATCTTTCGTTGTCGTCTTAACCTTCATATTTGCCTGAAAGTCATTTAAAAATTACACACTTCAGCAGAGAATTAAAAAAGTAAAATTGCTAAGAATAAAAGCTTAGACAACGAGCTAATTCAATAAAGGTCACGAAACTCACGAAGGTTCATTGCCCTTATGGCGTTTTGCCAATTTCAATCAAATATTACTGCCCTTGGTCTTGTCACCCTTTTCAAAATGCAAACGTTTTATAAAAACCGGCCAAGTGCGAGTGGACTCGCGCACCCATTATGCAAAAAACGGCAAAAAAATCACGTTTGTTGTATAGGGGCTCCACTTAAATATTAATTTTATTCTGTTTTTAGTATTTGTTGTTATAGCGGCAACAGAGATATGATCTGTGAAAACTTCAACTGTCTAGCTAACACGGTTCATGAGATACAGCCTGGTGACAGACAGGCAGACAGACGCGGATGGCGGAGTCTTAGTAATTAGGTCTCGTTTTTACCATTTGGGTACGGAACCCTAAGAACCTCTTTCAAGCTGAGAACTCACAGCAGCTGCCGCATAAGAATTTTTACGTTCAGTACTACAAAAAAAAAACAAAAGAGGCTTGTACAAATCCCTTGTGGCATTAAATATGCAGCTGTTATATGGAAAAAGTAGCTCGCAATGTCCGTATTTAACTTTTAATTGCAACTATTCAGAAGCTATTACCTATATCCACTTATACCTATACATAAAATAGGTATGAAGAAACATGAATTGAAATGACTATATTTCTTAAGATTGTTTTTTTGCAGTTGTGATGTGAATTGTTGTGATTCATTTGCAAGTTATACTTATCGGGTCAAACAAGTTTTGACATCCCCTGCAAACTGGTTTGAATATACGGGATTTACGGGAATATGCGATTGGTATAATTTGCATGAGCATTTACGTAATAATGTCGTCCCTTTCAAATCAATCTAAGAAAAACGGGACGACACTACAGTGTTGCCACTTTTTAATTTCTACTCTTTTTTGCCAGACTGTACGTTCGACTGATTTACTAATATTAAAACGGAAATAAAATTATTACGTAAATGCTTACCCATAAAAAACATAAGAAGAATAAGAAGAGTATTATTTAAAATTTAATTTAATTTTTTGTAATAAAAATAGAGCAGTTTCTAGATTATTTTAGGACTTAGGATGTTTTCATTTCATTACCTAGTTGATTTGTTTGTAGAAAAATACATTCCCGCACAACCATTCATTTAAAGGAACTTGGCGGTTTCACTACCGGGGACATTTTACTTACACCGTACATTTAAAAATGTTCATTAAAAAAAACTTGATTTTTTGGTCAAATGGTGTAGGCAGGTTTCGAAATATTCCAGATAATTATAGTCTGATAATTATCGCGATAATTATCCGATAAATATCGGATAATTTTATTATCCCAGGTATGGATGGTGGCTATATTTATTCTCTTTGAATTCTTTAGAAAATTTTATCACGATAACTATCATTGATAATTATCCTTTCGAACCCTGGGTGTAGGTATTTTTTTACTAACATGTCTAACAACTAGCTATTTCCTGTATTTCTGATGCAAAAATGTATTTCGCCGAACAAGAGCATGTGGTCAAGGGCATAAATATATATACATTCCCAGTTTCAAAAATATGTGTACGCTCTTACACCTTAGACAATAAAGTCGTGTTCACATATTTATGAGCCATTGGTCTGGATCGATATTTTTGCCTTCGACTTTACTGCGTGGGCCCGTACGGTGTAACTATTTGTGACGTTTTCAACCAAAAGGTAACACATTCTCGCTTGTCGATAAGGTTGATTTCAAATTTAAGCTATATGGAAATAGCGCGTTATTGACAACCGACAATAAGTACCCTTTTGATTGAGAATGGCACAATTATTAATCTGTGGTACGGTTCTAGAGAACTAGGCTGAACGGTAAGACATATCAACACAAGGTGCTGTTACAGATACTGTATGTTGGTCTAAGATTATTTAAATGACATAAAACCACACAATTAAAAATAATTTCTATCAGATCATATTATTAAAGAGGGTAAATTAATAAATAAGCTTTGTCTTTTAAAATTGAATAAACTAAACGAAGAATACAAATGTAGGTACGTAACTACGTAGGTTAACATTATTAGTTAAACAAATATAAATACTAACTACAGTATTTATTGTGAAAAGAATGTTATCATTATCACTAATAAAAAAAACAACACTAAAATTTTAAAACTAACACGTAGTTTTAAAAATTATGAGTGGAAATCGTGTTAGTTTAAATCAATATAACACACTAAAATTTGAATGCCGATAATGTGCAATAAATAATAATTTTCATTGAACAATATAAAACAACGCGCGGGTTTATTTTGTTCCAATTCTAAAACGTGAAACTAGCACGAAATATTAGTAAAACGATACGCAAGGTCAACTAAAATCAGCAAAACAAATTACGCTCAATACATACCTTTAAAGACATTTTTCTCAATCGATTTTTCAGAAAACAGTCATTATTTAAAACAATTACACAGCACGCGCACAATTTCTCACAAAACAATCAATAGAATTATGTAATGTACTCTTATATCACTGTATTACAACAACACAAATAATTTAGGTTATTTTTTAGTCACCAATGTTTACGACTTTAAATTGTATTATGGTTTTAAAAGCGGCGTACATCACTGCTCGATGACATCTCACGAGTGATTATTTTTCTCTCATTCACGGCTGTCGTTCTAACTAAAGTACCCTGAGTACCGCTTTGTTGCAATTGTCCGTGGCGCTAGTGTCTATGTGAGAAGGAGTGTTAAGTGGGCGTTAACTTTAGTTCTGAATTCTGCCACTTGTATTAATGATTTGGTAGTTTGGTGTGAATGCGTGAAGTTGAGTGTTGCTAGAATTTGAAATAATTCGCAACAGATAATAATAAACAGGAATAATTTTAATAATAGACTTAAAGTTATTGAGAATACTCTAAGGTTTATGTTGGGTTTATGTAATTAAAATCAATACAAAACACTATTTTATTGCACGTCGCTGCATTGCACTGCCATCTAGTGATAAACTTTTCTGTTCCGTAACATTGATGCCCTTGCTCTATGCTCATTTAGTTCGACATTTTTTCGCCAGATGTCTACATCAGTTGTGTTATTCATTAAACCACTAAACTTTGTTTTAATTAATCATAATTCAATTGTTATAGATACCTACTGAGCTTATTGTCATAAACTTATGCAATTGGACATTTTGTTTATATTTTGTCAGTCGTGAATTAGCTTTGATTGAACCATAGTTTTTGCGTAGGCAGTGGCGCCACACTGCATTGGTATTGTTGAAGGTGGCTCAGGAAATCGAGGAAAGGAAGCCGACGGAAATCGAGGTTAATAGCGTAGATATAATATTTGCTATTCAATCATCAGATGTCACAACAGCAGAGCGGACATCATATAGATCTCCATGTGGTAACATTTCTACGTCATTATGACGTCCGTTACGTCATTATGAAGTATAAAAGACGTCATTATGACGTCGCTGACGTCACTGCTACCTAGGGTGCGCTGACGAGGTGCGTACGCAGCTCCGTAGCGGGTAGCAGCGTCGGCGCTCGGCGCCGAAGGTGCAGTCGGGGGTGCCGCAAGTGTATAACGGCGAGCAGTACATAATAATAAATACATAAAAATAAAGTAGGCTGGCTGTATGCTATTGTGACCGCTTATCATCAGGGAATACGGATGCTTATTTGCCACCGCCGTTAACTAAAAAACCTTGGGAACCTTGGGAAATAAAAGAAACAATTTTTGTATTTGTGATTATTTGTCTCATTAGAAAGAAGAAAGAAAGAAAGAAAATACATTTATTTAACGCCACAACAGATTACATATATGCAAAAGGAAACATACAGACAAAAAAACATTAGACGCAAAAATTGGACACCACTCAGCATAATGCCGCGATAATCCATGGCGCTGGTTTTCAGTGGGGACCTGACTTAAAACTATGAGTTGGTGGCGACACATACGCTATAATTACGCGCATTAGCTGTAGCTATTCTATTATTAAGTGTCTTAACTGCTTCAACAGTGGAGCGGACCGGTGTCGGCGCCGAAGGTGCAGTCGGGCGGCGGCGCACATGTATAATGGAAGGCCGTGATGAGCACGCCGGAGAGCGTGTTTTCAAAACTTGTAAGATAAGCTGCCTGTGCTCAGAATACTTGGGAATCAATATGTACTCCCAGTACCGTTATTCTACCATTAGATGCCTTTTAACGGCTTCAACAGCGGAGCGGACATCATATATATCGCCATGTGCGAGGACGAGGTGCGCGCGCAGCTCTGTAGCGGTGTCGGCGCCGAAGGTGCAGTCGGCGGCGGCGCACATGTATAATGGAAGGCCGCGGTGTGCGCGCCGGAGGGCGTGTTTTCGGAGGTTCTCCTATAACAAAAATATTTCTTTCGCATTCGCGGCAGGCTTCAGTTTCGTAATTTAGCAAATATTATACTGCTAGGTATATACTTTCAACGGAATATTACTTACTAAGCTAGCGCAGTAGAACTCGCAGTGCGGACATTTGTATGGCTTGCGGGCTTCGTGGCAGACAAGGTGTCTCTTCAGATGACTGTTCTGGTTTGTTCTGAAAGAGCATTTGGTGCAGCTCAGGTGTTTTAGTCGTACGCCGTGGGTGCCGTAATGTCTGGAAAAGGTTTGATATAAAAGTTATTTTGCTGGAAGACCTACAGGATTATTTACTTCGAAATATATTTATAGGTACTCTAAAGAAACCATGCGAGATATTCAGTAGTTTGCCCATTTTTATATAATACTTAAAATGGCTTAAAACTAGTTTTGCATTTCCTCAGAAAGGCGCCATCTAACGACAACAGTAAACACGATTGCTGACAGCGTCCTCTCTGCGTGAGCTGTTGCAAGAAAATGAAACGAATGTAAAAAGTTCTAACATTATGTTAAGCTTCGTCAAAAATACGCAAGGTGGCGTTATAATCAATATTACTTGTTTTGTTACAATATTTTGTAATAAAATCTGAATATTTTGGTAATTAACATGGTCACAGATCATATAATACATGGTTAAAGGATAATTATGTTTCCAATCATACTTGGTATATTGTTTAGGTGTTGAAGCGACGTAGCCACATTGCTCGTAGGGGCACAGAAGTTCAGTAGGCGCCTGACAGGAATGTGAAGAAAGTTCGTGTCTGAAATAACACAACAAACACATTGGTTCTGTAAACATTTTACCAAAGATTTTTAATTATAAATTGATTAGGTATGCGAATATGCGAATTGCTGTCGTACATGTGACCTTCAAACAAAAGGGTACCACATTGTCGCTTACCATAAGGACGAAATTTGCTTGTATCTTTACGAATAACCTGTCAGAGCGTTTTTTTTTATACGACGACAGTGGCAAACAAGCATACGGCCCGCCTGATGGTAAGCAGTCACCGTAGCCTATGGACGCCTGCAACACCAGAGATATTACATGCGCGTTGCCGACCCTTTAAAAAAGCGTGCTTATGGCAAGCGACAATGTGGTACCTTTTGCTTGAAAACAACACACATTATACTTTATACTATACGCATTTTCGTGATTTTCGAGGCACGTTTTTTCCTTAGACTGTATCCATCTATTACGGAGTTATATCTATCTTTGCTATACGTTTACGTTTAGTTAGGTCTCTGCTAGTGTGACCTTTGCTAGTCTGCTAGTGTGACCTTGGACCCGGCAAGGCTCAGACGGGTTTTAGGTTTGTTAAGATTTATAGTTAAGTAGTCGAATTACTATGTATTTATAAAATAAATTGTTTACAGTTTAAAACGTCCTGCGCCATTTTTGTAGCCGTTTAAAAAATAAAGAGGAAGACAACATTAGATAGTTGGTTACACTTGCATAAAAAGCGGAAACAAAGCAGCCAATAAACATGGCCGGCAATAACATCAGTTAGAGCTGTGGACGGCGGCCAAGAAATGCAGCTGGATTCCGTACCATCCTGTATATAGCAAACGCCTGCCGAGGTGTAGACTCAGACTAACGAATTAGAATTACTATTGTAGTGTGACTAGAGCTTCACAACCGGACAAGCGGTACTCGGACTTGCCCACCGAAGGTTCCGTACTTTAACGGACGGACGGACAACAAAGTGATCCTATAAGGGTTGCGGTAACAGGTGTCACAGACAGTCCCAGACACATGGAGACAGAAGAAACAGCCTCTCACGTGGTGCTGGAATGCAGTGGAGTGGCCCCATATAGGGCAAAACATCTCGGATCCCGGAGAGACCTCCCCGAGTTGAGTAGGAACTCAACATCAAAGGTTTGATAGGATTGCTCGAGGAGCTGGGCTGGCAGGACTAGCCCACCCCCCATGTCACGCAAAATAGGCGCCAGTCGTCGAGTTGCGGAAAATCGCTCGAGCTACAATACAATACAAGGGTTCCGTTTTTTTACGTCCCGTGAAAACTTAAAAAATGCTTCGTTGCATGATAAATAACTGCAACAGCCCAAAAATTGCGAGCACCCAAAGGCAAGAACATATTTCCTATCACAGATAAGTAATTTTAAAATTATATTATGCGTAAATTTTCTATGAAAAAGTCTGCACGCTTGGTTTCAATACAAATCGTGGTATTTGCGTCATCTAGCGTATATATTAAATTTGTGGTTTTCACTGTAGGCTAATCCCAGGTAGTAAAATGACGTCAGAGACGTCATAATTACGGCATTATTACGTCATAATGACGTCGCTGACGTCTTAATGACGTATAAATGCTACTGGGGATGTTAGTAAAGCGACGACAATACCACGGCAGGCACGCAGTTGTCCCAGGGCGAGACGGATAACACGTTAACACTACCACCCTGTATGCCTCGACACTATCGCAGATATAAAGTCTGTCAAGCCATTTCCGTCAGTTGAAAAAAGCGGATCATTAATTTCGAACGTGGAAAAGGTTGGAGGAGTACATAGCGAAGGTCAACATTTAGAAAATGTGATTTTCAAAAAAATGAAATGCGCGTTCATCTATTCTTTTCATAAAAATAAGTAGTTTTATAATCTGCCGATAAGCTTCTTTATTTCGCAATCCGCCAGACTCATCTGCCAGACAGGTCTGATGGACACATCTGTCAGTAGGTACTTATATATCCCTAGTTAAAGCCTAAAGCCAGGAAATTAGAAGGAAACAACTTTCCAATATGAAAATAAAGATATTAATCGAAAAATAAACATATTAAGATATTAATCTTTATACATATTAAGATATTAAACATATTAAACATATAACGATATTAAACATATTAAGATATTAATCTTTTTATATCGGAAAAACGCGTTCTGTTTTCCAGCCAAAACAAACACACAGAAACAATCATTATGACAATTACCTAACTCAATCACACTTGCACCCCCAATGCACCATTCAAGCTGCATCCAAGTGCATTAAGACAAAAGTGGACGACCGCGCGAAATCGCCTTTTCACACAAACGTGGTCCTCATTTTCCTTTCCGGATATTAACATTATTGAAAATATATTGACGCAATTTGTTGTATATTAACCACAGCTATGCCCCTATATGTATGAAATCTGTTTTTCGCTCAAATTTTTTACAATAATCAAAAAATCTAAAAAAATCTGACCGCATCCCGGGCGATAACTCGTATAGTGGTTAATGGCTATGTATGTTGACCTCGTGGACGTCAGCTACCGCTCCGTTGGTGGGTTGAGGAATGGCAGTCACCGAAACACGTAAAAAAATTGTCATCATTTACATGTTCATGTCGTCAACTGGCGGTCTTTCCACTATTTTTTTAATTCATGATAGCATCTAAACTATCATCTGACAAAGTATCAGCCGGGAGGCGATGACTGACGATATATGCTCCTGGCCTGCGGTCTATAGGGGCACACCAAATTATGTAAAAATATTTTCCATAATGTCAATATCCAGGGAGGAAAATGGGGACTACGTTTGTATGGAGAAACGGCAGTCCAGTTTCCTCTTAATGCCCTATAATGCTAAGATATAGCCCAAGTTCGGCCATCGGCGGCCGAGACGGCCCTTTATGGTGATGATGGCCGAGTTAGTTGGAATAGTGTGGTAAACTGGCTTAGGAGTTCTAATCTAGCGTGTGGTGTACAAGCACTTTAATGGGTGCGCTTTTAAAAGGTTAAAGTTGACTCGATAGAAAAAAATCGGAAACATGTCTAAAGAGGCCCACTGACTATCAGTCCGCCGGACGATATCGGCCTGTCAGTTGTTCGGAACTGTCAAATTTTTCTTCTAACTGACAGGCCGATATCGTCCGGCGGACTGATGGTCAGTGGGCCCCTTTAATATCTTAAAACTCGCAGTGCCAGACGATCGGCAAATATTCCGGCGTCTTAAGTTTCACATGGCGCGCCATTTCTTTTGTTCCTTTCTAATAGGGAATATTATGCGAAACTGCGCAGGGGGTGCCACTACAACAATTTGAGAGTCTATCGCAAAACAAGAAAATCGGAATTTCGTTATCTAACATCTCTGTCACTTGTATATTTGAGCGATAAAGAGGCAGATAGCGAAATTTCGGATTCTCGTTTCCCGGTAGGTTCTCTGTAAACAAACCGCCTTGGTGCATCAATGTCATATTATCTCTGAAAACTTGTCAAAAAACTGTAAAAGGCACAGTATGTATGTATAAGTTACTCTATGGTTTACTAAACGGGCTAGTGGTGCACTCTGGTGGCAGAACATTGCAGTAATACACCCTATTTCCTGGCTTTACGCCACCTTTACGCCCCCTCTTAAGCGAAATGTCATTAAGTCCGTCATTTGAACATTGTTGGATCAGTCATACTCATAATTAATATAATTATCAAAGATTGTCAACTGCACAGGTCAACTGCTTGCAAAGTGTCAAAACATCAAACATCTAAACATCCGACACTTATTGCTAATAACTACCCAATAATTCAATCTAATCCATACTTAGCCAATCTCAATATAAACAAGATGGCGTCCACGTGTGGACAATAAAATATGCTCTCGAAATACTTGGACGGAGGAAGGTATTTATTTCCGTATTGTGTTAACACATCAGCGGATCATCTCAAAGAGAAAATTGTTGCGGAGAAAGAAACAGCAGGTCCTTATTAACTTTGGCTTACTATTGACTGTAAAATATTTAAAAATCGAATATTTTTCGTATACATTTTGTATATTACCCCTGCCGCTTCTTTCCGCCATCGCTCTAAGCAACAACTTTTCCATCTTTTCATTCTTCCATTTCATCTTTACCACTTAGATGGTTGGCAGTCCTCAACTGTGCGTTCCTCCAGAAACTTCCTGCACTGCTAACGCAGCGTACTACGTAGGCGATCAACACGCGAACGCGAAGCGATGCGGCGCGGGGTGAATCAATCCTTTGATACCTATAGAAGTGTCCTACTCGGGCTCGCCGCGCCGCGCCGCTTCGCTTCGTGTTCGCGAGTTGTTGTTAAGCGTAAACTGCGGAATGGCGGAATGACTGGTGTTGCAAGTGTCAATATGCGACGATAATTGCTTACCATCAGGCGATTCGTCTGTTAAATTGCCTCCTACATCGCAAATAAAAAGAACCTACATTATATACGTAAAACCTGTACGGTATCGACTATCAAAAACCCAAATCACTCTCAGATTATATCAGATTCATGTTCCATACCAAAGAGTACTGCACACAAGAATGGTCAATCATCAAATTATGAATGATTTCACATTAAATAGCTGTGTAGAAAAAGTCTAAAAAGAATCCCTCATAGTTTCCACAGTTACACTTGCAACAAACCGACCTACTGCACCCATCTCCCATACACACCAGAATGATAAACCATTGAATGTGTCCCGATATGTGTAAAGAAAAGTTGGGAAAACCCACAGTTTCATTTTCTATACAAACCGACCAACTGTAAGTATCCATCTCCCATACACACTAAATAACCAACGGTTGAATGTGTCCCGATATGTGTAAAGAACAATTGGGAAAACCCATAGTTTCATTTTCCATACAAACCGACCAACTGTAAGTATCCATCTCAGATACACACCAGAATCAAAATATGGTTTGGTGTAAAAAAAAATCGGAAAACCCACAGTTTCACTTCCCATACAAGCTGGCCTACTGCGCCTATCTCCCATACACACAAGAATGATCAACCATCAAATTATGAATGTTTCCCGATATGTGTGAAGGAGTTGTGTGACGTGTGACACGGTGCATCCTGCGCACACGCCGATTTTAAATAACCAACCGCCAAACGTTAATCAACCCATTTTCAACTTTATTCATTAGCAGTTATGATTGATTTTGGATTGGCAAATGTAGGGTATATCGGACCTTTTTTGTATATATGGCGGTATTGCAAATCGGTGGTGTGTATCATTTATTTCCTTTACTTTGTTCATGACAACGCGATTTGTGGATTCAACACGTGTAGTGACGAAAATATTAAGGATTCTAAACTGGGAGATGGAATTTGTCTGGGTAAATTATATTATGGAATTAATACAAAATAATTATGCATAGTTTTGCTCTTAATTATAAATATATAAGGCAGATCAGGGTATTTCTCGAGTATCATTATTATTTTTCTAGCGCTGTATTATCTCGTTATGGAATGCTATAAGGTTGTATATGACATATAAATATGAAATATCTTTTTCACCTCAGCAGCTCGAACAAACCTACTTTCGTCACTCCCTGGAGTGAGGAAAGTGCGACTTTCCTCACTCCAGGGAGTGAAACAATGTAGCTTTTTAATTTAGTGAAGGCCATGAACTTCATACTTTTACGGTCCGGTCCGGTCTCGTATCGTATCGTACATATTATAATACTTTTTTTTCTGTTTATTCTGTGTAATTCGAAATACATTTTAACCTTTAATATGTTCTCACTACTGAGGTGAAAAATTATGTGTGCAACACGAGAGCAAAGTTATTTTACATCTCGTGTTTTTGAGTCCCTCGCTACGCTCAAGATTCTACATTAGAATCACTCGCTTCGCTCGTGATTCAATTATAGAATCTTTCGCCTTCTCGGGACTCAAAATAAACACTCGCAAGAAAAACCAACTTTCCTCTCTTGTTGCACAAATAACTATTTCATTAAAAAAAATCATAGATCCTACGGCACCTAGATGCAGAATGCATGCGCCAATGATAACTAAAAAATTACATGATTTACATATCAAAATGTACTTTTCGAATTGGCTTCCTAGCGACAACCTGTATGTCTTGTCTTCCGACACCAAAGACCGCCATGCTTTTCTGTCCAAAGACATTTCTAGCGCTCAATTCGCTAAGGTCTTCAAAAAAGGTAGGATCTAATACTTACTCAAAGCTCACACCGGGCCACCTTTAAATCTGTGCGTGCAGAATGCAATAAATATAGAAACATGGCGGGAAACAACGGAAAAGGCCACACGACGACCTCAATGACCACGATTGCTCTGACAAGAGTATCCGACAGAGAAGAAGAAGAATACTTACGCGCTTGGTAACTTCTTCTTACATCTCCCACATTGCATCTCTTCTTTGACCACTTTCAGCGTCTCGTGTTCTTTCTGGACATGGTTGACAAGGCTGCTTTTTCTCGTGAAGTTGGCGCCGCAGTTTTTGCAAATGAAGGGACGTTCGCAAGTGTGCTGTCGGAGGTGGTGGCGGAGGGAGGATTTTCTGAAGTTCCTGGGGCATAATGGGCATCTGAAAATTAAGATCAATAGGTTTATATGTACGGTACGTTCATGAGTACGTAACTCGTGAAATACGCAACCTGTTTATCGGTAAATCATACTGTCACACCGCTAAAGTTGCAAGCTCGCTAGTTCCTTTCGTCCGTTTATAATAGTAACACAAGCGATAGCCCCTCCCTACACCCTACACTCGGCGACAGACAGAAAGAGGTGGCGGCAAATTGTCCAAGAGAAGCTGTTCCGTAGAAGTGACCGAGACCCTCAGTGATGAGGAAACCGATGCAAGGAGGAGGAGCCCCTCCCGAAGACCTTACGTAAATTAAACCTTTTGTTCAGTTAATCTTCTCTTGATCATCAATCCTCTGTATTACGTTAACTGGCACAATGCGTTAAACCTCAAAAGAAGCATTACTCCTGGCTTGGCATTGAAAAAGCAGTTAGTTCCACAACTAAGTAGTTTGCGAATAAAACAAACACACTTACCTGTATTTTAGGACAATTTTCTCCTGGTCATCGATTCTTCGAACTTCCTTGACCGGAACAGTATGTAAGACCTCATGGAAGAAGCATTCAGCCTGTGAGTCCGTTGTGAACAGACATTGGCTACAGTTCCAAAGCTGGTGGTTGGAAGTGGGGGGTAGCCAGTTACGGAACTGACACGAGTTAGAACGGATGTGGCGGGTCACTTCCTGGGGGAGTATGAAGGACATGCCGCATTTTGGACATCTGAAAAATAATGGTTACGTGAATGTACAGGAAAAAATACTTAAATCACTAGTTTCGTCGTATTAACGGCCTAAAGGAGGCCGAAACCGACTAAAATGGAAGCAGCTGGTTATGAATATTTGGTATAAAAAAACTTTCAAGGAAGCTATCCTTATTTCTATTTTCTTTCCTTTTACCTTTAGTAATGAAGAATATGATTAAAAAGAAGACTTGACAATGAAGTGAACATATTATGGTCTGACAATTCAATCCGGCAGTAGTAAGAATGAAAGCTTTTTCTCCGATTCCTTGTTTATTTTATTTATCCAACATTTCCATTTTATCAACATTTATTGACTGGCATAATTCAACTGGCTTGGTTGATTTTGTGTCTGGCAGGGCAGTGCTCTTTCCTATGAAAAAGTGTGAAAAAGAGGAGGGGGGGTCTAATAAAATCGAAACTTTGGCAGATTGCCAGTCTTAGGTCGTATGTATTAAAAAAGTAGAACCTTTAAAATTACTTACTTCTTTTTGTTATTAGGATGCATCCTCCTAATATGGTCTTTCAGCTCCAGAACATTAGCCAAAACAACTTTCCTCTCAATGCAATACGGGCATTTCTTACTCACTTCTTTCACAGGCAAGCCACGTGCTTTCATATTAGCCCTCCTTCTCAGTCTATGCTCTGAAGTGTTCCTGTGTTGCTTAGCTTCATCTGCTGAACAGAAGGTTCGAGAACATACCAAGCACATGTGTGTTTTCTGCTTGTGAACGGACTTCAAATGAGCAGCCAGAGTTAAGGAAGATTTAAACTTCACTGCACATTGCTGGCAATTGTGAAGCTCTTGATATTCATCTGTAGCTGTATACGCTAATTGATGGCCTGTCAATTGACAATGCCGTCTTATCTCAGCGTTGTAGCGAAACTCACTGTAACAGGTCTCGCATTTAATAATACTTTTCTTTCTAATAATTATCGGCATGGACCTGTTGATAACCGCTACAACTTCACCATGGTCAGCGCTCGATAGATGTAGCAGCATATCCATTGACGTTTCACATTCGAATTTACAAAAGGAGCACCAATGTCGACCATCCATGGATGATGTTATCTGGCTATGTTCTTCCGAAGACCAATGCCGCATGAAATTTGGCAACCAGTTCGTGTAGAACTTACAAGGGCTGCATTGAAAAGGAGATTGGTGGACTATGACGTCAATATTGCTTAGGATCAATTGGCGATAGACCTGGTTTTGTACTGTTGAAGCTTTTCGGAAATGGTAATGGGATATTAAATGCTTCCCCATCAAATGCTGCCGGACCCTCGATTTGCAGCCAGGACAGTTGACGAAGCGTAATTTACGTTTTCTCTTTTTCTTCTTTTCAAGTTCCGTTCTGAGAATACTTTTTTGCGATGGTTTAGGTTTGCTAACCGATCTCAATTTGCGACTGCTTTGTTCAACAGTACTCCTCAATGGTTGCAAATGTCCTGAGAACTCCAACTCATTCTCAGGCAGCACCTTCTTCATATGTAATTTAGACATTAAATGCTTCTCATAAATAGCTCTTGAACCTAATCGTCTATTACACGGACCACACCAATATTGAACTGATCCTTTCATCTGTATAGTCGTTTGCATGATCTGCGATTTCTCATGGGCTCCAGGTACCCATTTCCCTTTTGTATGTCCTGGAGGTGGAGCGTCATAATCTTCATCTCTATCATTAGCATCAGCCATAATCGGTCTCCATTTTCCTCCTGTATGTTCCTGCTCATCTCTGATCACCCATTCCTCATGCTCTGGAGACGCCGGTCTCCATTTACCCCCGGTATAATTCGGAGAAGGTTTCCACTTCCCACCTGACGGTTCCTCTTCGTCTTCATCTTCAGAATCGTCTGACTCATCAGATTCATCATCAGGTTTAAAATCGATAAAAGGCCCAATATTGTAAGAGGATGTAGGTATTTCCTTCTTTACAGCACCACTTATACTGGCAACGGCATTTATCAATTTAGTCTGGTTATCCTCATTGCTGCCTATTCTTAAACTATGTCCTCCAATCCAATCGCCACCTCTAAAATTACTTTCCACTGGACTCATGGTTCGTATGTCACTTGAAGTAGATGCGACTACCAGAACATTCTTTCTATCTAAGCTGGCTTTAGTCGGTATCGGCGGAGTCAGTCGTGATAAGGAAGTCTTCTTGACACTGCTTTGAAGCTCTAAAGACTGGAAGAATACGTCTGCTCCAAGGTTATAAGTGGGTTCTAAAGGATCGATAGTTATTTCGACTTTCGGTTGGGGCTTGGATTTACTGCATCGTTCTTTTCTGTGCTTGACGTAGTTGTCGAGCCCGATGATTGTAGTATGGCATCTAATGCAAAGGTGACTATCGTCATCGTCATCGTCTCGTGGTGACAGCATCTGAAAACAAAAGTCAAAACTAAATACCTATACCTAAACGTGATTTCATTCTACATGGACTTTAAAGGATGTTGCTAAAGCTGCCTCGCCGCTGTAGTGCGTCAGGCATGTTTGCCGAGGCGCACACGGATGGCTTCCATGCCATCAGACGCAAGAGGGTAGCCTCTTTGCTGAGACGAGTGAGAGGCAGCAGTAACAGCATCCTGAGGATGGTAGCTGGACGCCTCGACTGCCCTATATTAAGGCACTGGGCTAATATTGTAATAGGCAGTACAAATTAATAAAGTAAGTAAGTAAGTAGGTATTTGTTTTTGTTTTTATGGCTAGCTCTTAATTATGTAAATGTTGTAAATGTTATAATTAAACTAACACTTAGTTTATAGGTTTCCTAGTTTAAGTATCACTAACAAAATATGGATTTTTTGAAAGTGAATTAAATATTTATTTTTTTAAATCATAGCAACAAAAGAACTAATATCAAGATAGTAGCTGGATGCCATAGTTATGTTTGTTTCCGTACCGTCACCGTATTTTGAGCTGCGGTATGGCCGATCCTTAAAACTTTGTTGGCAATGTTTGGTCTTCGTTTGGTGGCCTAATAGAAGTAGGGTGTGAAAAGTCAACTTTTGACAACAAAAGTTACCGTATAATGTACGGAGTCGTACAGCGTCGTAGATCTGTCTGCTCAAGAAATGTCTTAAGATTTTATACATCTTATTTATAATCAATTAATTTTACAAACACTTTGATGTTATGACAAAAACTTTTCATCCAACGACAGCTATCGGGTCACCAGGTTAGGGTGACACAGCCGGGACGGCTCCGAGGTGACGTCATTAATAATCCGCCTGTCCGCGGCGCCTACCATAGTGACAACTCGATGGGATGGCGATTATTTCAGGTAGCATTCTATTTAGAATATTTAAACTGTAATATTGACATGAATAACTTTGCATAAGTTTAAATAGGTCATTGAAAGGAAAATAATTATTTTAATTGACAACAATTACTTTTAATTAATTTCCATATATTGTAATGTATTGTACATAATTTTTACATTATACCATTTAATGCACATATTATTTTATGGTGAATAAATGAAAAAAGAAATAGAAAACATTTTAACTCGTCTGTATTTTAAACTAAAACGGGGTTTAAAATAAAACTATGTAAACGGATTATATCGCGTATATTGAATTTATAATACATCCTGACGTATACGCGATATAATCCGTTTTCATCGTTTTATTTCATGAGTAACTATCGCGGTAACCGAAGACAATATTACGGGGTTTAACCTTTAATCATATGTAAAGGGCCTGACTATCAGCCCGCTGGACGATATCGGCCTGTCAGTTAGAACAAAAATTTGACAGTTCCGAACAACTAACAGGCCGATATCGTCTGGCGGACTGATAGTCAGTGGGCCCCTTAAGAAATAATACCTTGCATCGTAATGTTACACGATTTCAATGTCGCACTGGAAACGTCGAAAGTAGTTTTTAAATTTATTTAAACATGATTAAGTAGAGCACTATTCATAGAAACCCCCACAAAACTTAGTACGTTTCAGACAGTCTCGGTAGCTCAGTTGGTAGCGCGGCGGGCTAGTATCAAAGGAGTCGCGAGTTCGGATCTCGGCCGAGACATGGGATTTTTCACAGATATAAATATACCATAGATGACGCAAATGCATCTACTTCGCGTGTCCGAACCCCGAGAAATCCTCGGGGTTGACTGTCGCTCTTGACAGTCCACGCGCGTCAGTTGTTGCAGCCGGACGTCCGTGAAAACTTAAAAAATGCCTCGTTGCGTGATAAAAAATTGAGAGCACACAAAGGCAAAAACATATTTCCTATCACTTATATTACTTGTATTATTTGTATTACTTTTTGTATTGCTGTTGATGCCTCAAATAAATAAAATAAAATAAAATAAATAACAGGTAAGTAAATTTAAAATTATATTATGCGTAAATTTTGTTTGAAAAGTCGGCACGCTTGGTTTCAATACAAATCGTGATATTTGCGTCATGTATATATATATATATATTAAATCTGTGGGATTTTTCTGCTTTTCCTTTATTTCCATGCATTGTGATAAAGTAGCGTGTTAGTTTGAGAAAATCTCTTTCGAGTTTCTGTAGTAGGTACCTACCTAAGCTACCCAGCGTCACGCGTCAATCCCGGCGCCTGACACCATTGTCACCGACAAACGGTTGTCATTACCGTCATTATAGTCGTTTTAATTCGCTGTTTATTTTACCTCCACGTATCGACCGCGCCATTGTTGCGCTGACGGATCATTTGTCAATGTTTCTTTGGCAGATTCTTGATTTAGGTTATTGTGAGCAACTAGGGCAATTTGTTTTACATACTTATAGGTAGATGTTAGCATTGTTAGCCAATGACCTTTCATTAATAATAGACGCGTGACGTTTATAGTTTACAAAACTAAAATACAGGCAATATTTAGTAGAGGATTGTGACAATCTTGACACATTGGCGTCAGCCGGACGACTTACTCAATATAGGTTCCGGAACCTATATTTGATGGCTCACGATCCAGCGCCGGGTGCTATATCTACCTCCCTTTACTTGCATCCACACTGCAGTACTGCTAGTTGACAATAGATGTCGCGACGAATGAAAAGTCTAATGCTCAACAATTTTCAGCTAATATTATAACCGAGTTCACCGGAACTTTATTTTCAACTCCTTCTGCTTGTAATATTAGTTGTAAATGGTTTTAGCAATACATTTATCGTCAGTCGCAACACTCGTGACATCCAAGTAGCGGTACTGATAAGTCCACTACTTGACGCTAGATGTCTCGCGACGATGACGAAATAACTCGCGTTTTGGTAAGAAAACTGATGTACGGAGTTAGCATTAGCACTCTTTCCTTACTTATATTTCTCTATGGTAGGTAGGTACGGCATCAGTTTTATAAAGCACTAAGTATTTACAAGCAAAGCCGGTGGCTTTTTTTAAATTTTGTTATCCTTTCACAGCAAATTTTTGATATGCATCACCTAGGTACAGCTTGACGTCAGATACTAATTCTAACATAGGAATGATTTGCATACAAACATATTATACAAGTGCAGTTATATTAAAAGTTGTAGTTAGTACTGTTTTTATACTTTCAAGTTTCTCCATGATTCCAAATGAGGTCAGAAAGTATAAATTCACCTGTCGGTATGGCGTGATCGTTGCGGAACTGACTGAATGCCCATAACTCATTTTAAAACGAAAGATGACTATGCAAATGCAGCAAAGTCCTGAAGTAATTACATGCATACATTATCGATTAAAACAACCGGAATAATTCTTAAATTCCAATCTAAAAGACCCTATGTGCGTCTAAATTTTATGAGATATACGCCATTTTGAGTTTGATGAGTTTATTACCTAACACGCGAAGGATAGTGATAATATGTTAATCTGTTGTAAGTCTTCGTTCAATGGTGTTAAGGATGTTTATTCATTGTTTGGTTACGTTAGGGCATAGAGTAACTTATACTAGAGCGGTACTGTCACAGTAAATTTTGTAACCCCAGTAAATACACTGCCATCTGTCGACACACTTTAAAACTAAAAATGAAGATTTATAAAAATACGATAGAATGTATTAAAATATAGATAAATGATTTTTTTTATTTGCATTAATTATTTTTATGATTTTGACCCATGTTCTTTCACTGATATGCGTTAAAATTGTTAAATAACAAATGAAACCGTCAACGCCATCTATACGACTGTAGGCCAAAACTAGTAGCGCCCTCTGAACGAGAATTAAATTTTCTTGATTTTCGAGGCACGTTTTTTCCTTAGACTGTATCCATCTATTACGGAGTTATTTCTATCTTTGGTTAGGGTATAAATTTATTTGAAGTGGTGACATCGGTGGAGTCTAAAAAGGGCAAAAAAATTAAACAAGCACCTAGATTCCACCGGGCCCCTATTTCGCTCTAGGACTATTTTGCGGTAGGTATCGTAAAACTGCCCAAGTCAACTATACCAGGCGTGGCTCACTCCGCGATTTCGCCGCGTCGCTACAAGTACATGCGACCGACACCAATTTTGGTGTCTAGACTGTCTGCGCACCGCTACAGAACGGACGCCTGCTCGCGCTTGCTCCACCATGCGGTCATATCTGTAGTTATGTACCTAGTACTATTATTAATTCTGTAACTATACCAACAATTTCATAGACAAACGCGCTAGGTAGCTTATTGGAGATGCGGGATTAGTAGAGGCTAGACTGCAGAGCCTTGAACACCGTAGAAAGTACCTTGTTTATCGGTACAGGATACATTTCGGGGAGTGTGCGATGGGATTACATAATCTAATCCTCCCATCTCCATTCTGCCACGCGGACACGAAACGACTAATACTGACTAGGACTAATAGTACGGCAGTACTATTAGTTATTCTGTGACGCGGACTTGCGTTTCACCCTTACGTCGTTACTCTGCGGCAGAGTCTCTGCCACTGATTCGTACTACGGTACTACGCTATGCATCCAGCTAGCTTTATCATGCGAACGGCTAAGGAGTGGAATTCACTTCCCAATCTATTCCCAGTCCACTATAACTCAAGATCTTTTTAAATCGAGAGTGAATAGACATCTTTTAGGTAAGCATGTTCTACAGTTTAATTTTTTGCTCCTGTTACAGGGCCCACCCGGTATATAGATATTTTAGAGCTGTTTTTGATTCAGTCACTATTAAAAGTTTCTATATCACAGTAGTTAGGTACCTGCCCGCGCAGCATGGTTTCCCCTATCACTAAGTCCGTCACTTTCGCACTCACATACTTGTTAGAACGTGACAGGCATGGTGATAAGCGTACCGTGCTACGACTCCAGGTTGGTCTACCTACATAACAGTCACAGGGCGGATACGCTATACATCAAAAATCACTTGCGTTTCTATGTGTGAACGGCACGTCTGTACACGCGTCATGCGTCATAGTGTGAGTAAGTTGCTTAAAAATAGTACTGAGCGGCCGGCAAACGGCCGTCAATCTGCTGTCACGGGGCGAGGTAATTAGAGTCGGGGCGGGGCGGTGCGTGGCCGTTCTGTATGATAATACTATTACTTATTCTGTGCTACAGTATAAAGCTTGCTATGTAGCTGTGTCACCTTTACTGCAGCGCATCTGTGTGCATTCCGTCAGTCAGACTGACCCAGTGCGTTCAGATATGTGCCCACGGATAACAAAATCTTAGTGCGAGAGCTTTTGCCGTCGCATTTTACTTAAGTAGTCATGCATGATAAAATTTCTAAACAAAACACGTATTAGGTATACCTATTTTTATTAACCCTATATTAACTATTCTATGTAATATTACTGTTTTAATAATTTTCTGCTTTCCTTAAAGCGCGCACTGCTTGCCCTTAGAGCTGGTTAAAGACGCCTAGTCTTACTAAGATGGCATATATAGTCGAGAAATTGGGACGGGTACCGCCGTGGTGAGGTGGCCTAGGGGTTCATGGCGTTAGCCGCGATAGCTAAAGACGCCGGTTCGAATCCGGCCTTCACCATTGGAGGGCTTCGTCACTTTTTCTTTAATATATGACATCTATTACAGTTTTTAATTTTCTGCTGTTATTATGTAAAATTGTAACTTAGTGAGAACGCCATAAACTTTGGAAACATTATCGATCGGTGGGTTTTCCAAACTGTCAGCAAGTCGTCAACGTGACAGTAATAGTGACGACCAACCGGCAATCATCGCCTTGGCTACTTTATTATTGAAAGGTAGGTACGAGTATTTGCAGGTGGTGTGAAAAGCAAAGACTTGTTACGTCTAGGGGCAATTTAGATCTGTTCCATGAATTAATTGATTGAATTTCCTTACATTACTATTTACTTTAACGAAACTTAATCGCGTATACTAGTGGCGTTATTCATGAACGCGTTATTGGCCTGACTTTACTGGTCGTTTGTCTTTATCTGTCAATTTGACTTATATATTTGTAAGAAAGGGATAAAACATAATTTGTGCAAATATATGATAAAGCATAATTCGCCATTGACCCCTTGGAGGTAATGTTAAATCTTAAAAATAAGTTAAAAAGTATAAATAATAATGTGTCTTAATGTTTTTTTGTCCCTGATAATTTACCGTTAGTGATTTATTGCCCTTCCAGATTGTTTTCTAATGGCTATTAGGTACATCATTGGAGAAATGAAAGCCGCCAGGCTCCGATGGCTCGGGCACGTAGTCCGGATGGGGGAAGATCGCGCAGTCTGGAGGGCGTACTCTGGAGTACCAAGTGGCCGAAGACCGTGTGGACGCCCTAGGTGCCGCTGGAGAGACGAAGTGCAGAAAGACCTCAGCGAACTCGGCGCCGTCGACTGGACAGAAACGGCTTTGGACAGAGAAGCATGGCGGTCTTTGGTGTCGGAGGCCAAGATCCACTTCGGGTCGTCGCGCCACAGCAGTAAGTAAGTAAGTAAGTATTAGGTACGCTTGTGCATAGTGGGGAAATTTTCGCCAGGCAGACTGGACAGTATAACAAAATGAAATCTACGGATCGTCGTTTCTGTAGTAGGAAAATTAGGGAAGAAATTGATCAAACATAGCAATTTCAATCGGGTTTGAAAAACCAAACATCGTGAGTGTAGTGAGTCGACCGAGTGACATCCCTAGTATGCAAAACGTTCATGTTGATAAACACGACCAAGTGCGGGTAGTTCGAAAAACTCGCGTGGCTAGAAGATATTGATGTTAACTTTACCCAGTCTTCTCTGAGAGCACGGGGATAATGCCGTCCTTGAAACGTCGAAGGTAATTTTAAAACTAAGCGCTTAAGTCACGTTTTCGTAAATTAACATGACAACTATTTAAGGTGTTCCAAAATCCTTGTAGAGCGTAGTAAGTAGAGAGTCGCCATCGATCGTTCTCTTTAAGAACGTTCACTCACTTCACAACACCGTTCATTTCATTCACTAGACACTAAATCTGATCTAAATCCTCGTAGAGCGTATCCGAACGCGGCCCGTCAAAGGCTGTCGTCCGAATAACGACGTCGGCATCGATCCGTCGCTGTAAGAACGTTCACTACTTCGCAATACCTGCGTTCATTACATTCACTAGAAACTAACTGATCAAATCCTCGTAGAGCGTATCCGAACGCGGCCCCGTCAAAGGCTGTCGTCCGAATAACGACGTCGGCATCGATCCGTCGCTGTAAGAACGTTCACTACTTCGCAATACCTTCGTTCATTCGTTCACTAGAAACTGGAACTGATTCAACTGATCAAAATCCTTGTAGAACGTATCCGAAGATGCCAATCGTAACGCCGACAAACGAAAAGATATATAGAGATATATAGAGATAGTGTACCAAGTGGATGACGAAAAAGAAGCGCGGACGTGGCAGGCCCAGATGGAGATGGCGGGACGACTTAGACACCTTCATCAGTAACTGGCCGGAAAAAGCACAACAGCGGGAGTTGTGGAGATCAAGGGGAGAGGCCTTTGCCCAGCAGTGGGACACTTTAACGGGCTATTAATATTATAAAGAGATAATGCATCATCTTGGCTCCCTTGGGCCCCACGTCTCTCAGATCATTTCATATTGCTAATTCCGCTGTTGCTGGCTGACTTATCTCGTATATCAGGTAAACCATGATTCATGATCCATGATTTTTGGGTCATCATCCTAGCCGTTTTCGGCCACAGCGACTGCTTTATGCCGCTGAGTGTCGCTGGTGTGCTCTCAGGTGACTGACGTAGCCAATCTTTGCAGCAAATGTGCGGCCACACTCAGCACCCCTCCGATGTAATTAAATGTGATGGCCTCAGGTGGTTTGGCCTTTAACTCGTTACGCTTAGCGTCGAGTTCTGTGCGTCGGCTTCAAATTCACGCACCTGCGCGTTTGCACAATATGCCTCCACCGTGGACGGTCACCAGCTACCTAACAGCATTTATACGTCATTATGACGTCAGGGACGTCATTTTATTGCCATAAGTACGTCATTATCACGTCATTATGACGTCGCTGACGTCACTTTGCTACCTGGGTAGTGTCTCCAATGTTGTGGATTTTTGGGTACCATTACTGACAATGTATAACTCGTTTATATATGTAAGTACCCAATTGGCAGCGCACTATCTCAATAGAGGTCAGAGTTCCAGCGGCAGCTGCAAGCAAGGTGCAGCCGCATAAATCAACCGCCCCGCCCTCGTCTAATGGGAATTATAATTGATTCCAAGCCTTTTAATTGTTTTTTAATATGTTTTCTTGAAGTTTTCGAATAGTTTTGTAGATATGTTACAGTATAAAGAAGTTGGGAAATTGTGGCAACATCTAGGGAAGAATGAAAAGGAGGCCTCAAGTGCTTTTTTTGTAAAATATTGTAATTCAATACAATATTTTACAGTGACATCATATAGTGACATGAATCACATGAAAATACATAGCAACATTGACGGTTGTATAAAAAAACTGGCCAAGTGCGAGACGGACTCGCCCACCGAGGGTTCCGTACTTTTTAGTATTTGTTATTATTGCGGCAACAGAAATACATCATCTGTGAAAATTTCAACTGTAGCTATCACGGTTCATGAGATACAGCCTGCTGACAGACAGACGGACAGACAGACGGACAGCGGAGTCTTAATAATAGGGTCCCGTTTTTACCCTTTGGGTACGGAACCCTGAAAAATGTAATATGACTTATACACGGTGCCCATGAGGAAAGCGTATTCCTGACTATATTTAAAGTTAAAAATGTCATATAATGTTTGCTGGATTCGGCTTTATTTTTGCAAAATATCCATTTTTGTGTAAAAAAAGTTTAAGTAAATCACCAGTATAAAACACCTTGTTGACGTATTAACCGTCAGAATGTTTGAATATTTTCTGTCAACTCGCCATATGGCACTTTTATACTAGAGAAGCAAACGTTATGTATTTATTATGTATGAAAATTTCATAACCATCCATCCATATAACATTTATTACTCCTTATGACCCCAGGAATGCGTGGTTTAATTTTTTCCCTTTCCTCATGGGCACCGTGTATAATCTGTCGCTAGATAGTAAAAAGTAAAAATAAGCGTGTTTATTATAACCTATAGGGACTATCTATAGGTTATAATAAACACGCTTATTTTTTGACATTTCCAAAAAGTGTTTCAAACTAAAGTTTTGTCACCTGAACCATAACAACCGTAAAACCCTAGTCTAAACAACGGCAAGTAATGAATCGGCAACTCTCCACGGACGCATCCGTCCGGCAACTTCTGATGTCGGAAATTCGGATTTTAAATGATTAGTCCGTCCGGTCCACTAGTGGGGAGTGGGGACACGGGAATGATGGATCGGGGATAGATGGGTCATAGGTGCCTAGTATGTTGCACTGGAATGTGGCTTTCGGTGTTGGTCGAAAATTCAAAAATTACTTATACAGTATATATAAAAATATGGTGCTACTTTCTCGCACTAGTGCGTAAAGAGCACTTTTCGTGCATTTGTCGAAAGTTTAAAAGGCCATATGTACTGTAAAACGTTGACGGATACACTTGCGAAAAGGTAATTCGCAACTCGTGTCGATTTAAAACACTCCCTGTGGTCGTGTTTTAATTTATCGTTCTCGTTTGAAATTTCCTCTTTTCCGCACTTGTATCGTCAATAACTATTATAATAATATTTATGCAACCAGTTTTTTAATATGTAGTCCTTTAAAAATTCTAAAATTTATTCTGTAAGTAGGCCCATCCCAAGTAGCATTTATACGTCATTATGACGTCCGTTACGTCATTATGACGTATAAATGACGTCATTATGACGTCACTGACGTCACTGCTACCTGGGATGTAGGCCCTAATTGTTCTCTTACAAGTCAATACAACAATAACAGTATCGTATACAGTGACTAGGACAGGGTTGCCATGGTTGTCTCAAAATAACAAACTTTACGCACTTAAAACAAAATTATGAAATAAACTTACTGTCAGTTGGCGTGATAGTATGCCCAAAAATGTATATGTAAATATTAAACAAAGAAAATGAGTATATCGCAGCATCCGGCAACAATCCGCCTAAGTAGGGATAAGTCCGTCTTTGTATATTGTATATATTTTCTTTTATTGTGTTTGTAATCTGTCTTATGTACAATAAAGTGTTTACATACATACATACATACATACATACATACATACATACATACATACAATCAACCCATCATTTAAGCAATAAAGATAACTTTCCGAACTCACGCGCATCTCAATCCGCGACCCGCTGCGCTGGCGTTCCAACGCCGTCGCGAGATGTCGCCTCGGGTCATAGTGTTGTGTGCCACAGTGACGCCGCCTGGCGGCTATTGGGAATTATGAATATAATGGGGTTGGCAAGTGTCAAAGGTTTGTATAGATGACGCTATTATAGCTTGCCCCTTTCTCTAGTTTTGTTCTATGAGATTTATTATTTTGTGTTTTTTTTTCTGATATACGAGTGTATTGCTCAACAATTTACAAGCAGAAGGAGTTGAAAGTTGTGGATATGTATAGCGCAAGCGCTGTTGGTTTTCCATGTACCAAAAAAAAGTTATAATATGTTGTATTTTCTATAAAAAGGGACCTTATTGTCGATGGCGCTTACGCCATTATTAACGATGCTCCGATATAAATACAATGCCGCGCGACGCTGTGCGGCGTAAGCGCCATCGACAATAAGGTACATTTTCATAGAAAAAATTGTTGGCATTAGACTTTTCGTTCGTCTAATAAATCCGCTACTTGACGCTTGATGTCGACTGCGAAATAACCCGCGTTTTGGTAAGAAAACTATGGAGTCATCATTAATATTTATTTTTGTGAATACAACATAATAATATTTAAGTTAGTAGGTAGGCAACCGATTGCTTGATTTGGGAATTAAAACATATTTGAATTAATAGGGAGTATTACTGCAATGTTCTGCCACCAGAGTGCAGCAGTAGCCCGTTTAGTAAACCATAGAGTAACTTATACATACTGTGCCTTTAACAGGTTTTTGACAAGTTTTCAGGGATAATAAAATATGACATTGATGCACCAAGGCGGTTTGTTTGCAGAGAATCTACCGGGAAACGCGAATCCGAAATTTCGCTATCTGCCTCTTTATCGCTCGAATATGCAAGAGTGACAGAGATGTTAGATAACGAAATTTCGATTTTCTTGTTTTGTGATAGACCCTCGGATTGTGGTAGTGGCGCCCTCTGCGCAGAGTTTCGCGTAATATTCCCTAATTGCAGCGAACGCTCGTTATGCTATAGGAATATGCCCTTCACGCAGTGCCATATTTGTGTCATTAGGTTTATTACGAGAAATTCCTTTATCGTGCCATATAATATGACATATTGGACATTTTGATTGCCAAAGCGTCTGGGCTTTGTTTCGGGATTTGTATGTCAGTGAGAATATGAGTCTTTTGAAAGACAAATAGGTAGGTACCTAAATACTCGCCTTAAGATAGCATTGCATTATGTCACAGGGCGGACACGCCATACATCAAAATTCACTTGCGTTTCTATGTGTGAACGGCACGTCTGTACACGCGTGTAAGTTGCTTAAAAACAGTACTGAGCGGCCGGCAAACGGCCGTCAATCTGCTGTCGCGGGGCGAGGTCATTCGAATCGGGGCGGGGCGATGCGTGACCGTTCTGTATGATAATACTATTATTCTGTGATTGTGTCATACTCAAATGAAAATGGTCTTGGGAAGGTGACGGTTAGCTACGTAATCTGAAACTAGTGTCTCTGCATGAACTGTACACCTCGCAAATTTCCACGGCTCTGCTCATATATTCTCGAAGGTTACGCCAGCTTTTGTTCTTTTACACACTTTGACAATTAGGTCCACTATTGGTCCATCTGCAGCTCGGCCTTTGACCTCAGATGAAAGCTCGCCGTGCTCGTATGGTCCCGAGCTTTTGGCTCTACATAGAGCTTAGCAGTCCTTTGCAGGCCCTCGAAGTTCGCCTTTTAACCCAGGTAGCATTTATACGTCATTATGACGTCCGTTACGTCATTATGACGTATAAATGACGTCATTAAGACGTCACTTTGCTACCCGGGAAGTAACATACTTTGATAGTGCTGTTTTCGGCCTTCCTGGAGATTGGCTTTAGACCTCGCCAAAAATATATATGTAACTCCGTATAAGATAAGTAAAGTCTAAGGAAAAAAGGTGCCTCGGAAATCGAGAAAAAGTTATACTCGAATATATGGCGCCACACCTTTGGCCCACACTCGGGTAGATGGCGTTGGCGACACCGTTTGATATTTAACAATTTTAACACATATCGGTGAAAGAACATGGGTCAATGTTATATGGCGTTCTAAAAAAAATATTTATATATCCATATGTAAATTTTTTGATATTTTTATACATTTTTATTTTTAGTATGAATTCTGTTTTGATAGATGGCAGTAAATTTACAGTGACAACCAAACTTACTATATATTCTCTGATAGTGCTGTTTTTCGGCCTTCCTCTGAATTGACTTTCGACCTCGCGAAAGTGCGCCACGCATCAGTAGTCTTAATGTTTAGCAAAATTGAATTTCCATACGAGGCCCATTGATAATAAATACATCAGAACTATTTTACATATAAATGACATTCGTCTCAAATGAATCGAAATAGCTACGTCGGCCATTTATAAAAACTGGAGAAAACAAAAACAAGAAAAATCTTTGTCTTAATAAAAACCAACATCTATTAAACCGTTTAAACATGATATATCTCATTCACCATAAATATTTCGACCTGACAAACCCATGTATATGAAATTCACGTTAACTAATCCACAGATCCATTGATTTATAAGGATATTGGTACATCATTTTCATTACAGCGCGATCATTACGATCCTTGGTCATGCGATCAAGACGTCTTAATAAAATAGCGTTTATGCCATCGCAATAAGAATAAACATCAGTTGAATAATTTATTAACTTTAACGATGACGAATAAGAGATACGTTTGTAAAAACCCTTTTGAGAGTTGACGTGTGATATATTCGTGCGCGCGAGTGTTATAAAGAACTCCGCGGGGTGCGCGCGCGCCGCGCTGTGATTGGCCCGTTTAATGGCCTCGAGTGTAACGCTCCATCTTCCGCGCAAGTCTGTCGTGTACTAATGGTGCTGGCGTGGTAAGCCAATGACTGATGGGCACCTTTGAACCTATTGTGTGAAATATATAAGCTGTTGATCGAAGGAATGTATATTTATGTTTCCTTGCGATTTGCAGTGTGTCTAGTCTCTTGTAGGTGCGAACTGACACTGTCAGATCTATCCATACATCTAGAGATTTTACGTGACAATTACGGGGATCTTTGACATATTAATCAAACTACCATCATACCAATTCATAGACAAATAGTTATAGATGCGCCACCGAGCGACCGGGGGTAAGAGAAAGAATATTCATATAAAATTTGGGCAGCATAGGATTTTTTCTCTTTCACTCTTATAAATTTCGGTACTTCACCATCGCCTCCTACCTATGATGCCACCCGGTCGGTGATAAGGACAAAGCATGGCACTATTTTCTCTTTCCTCTTATAGGAATCGCAATAAGACTATCTTTCTCTATCAAAGAGTGTCAGGCCCTTGTACCAATTTTGAAACCCTGGTCGCTCGGTTTCATGTCTATAACTACTATACTATATATGTCTATGGTGCGAACTAACACTAATCGTCAGATCTATCCATAGATCTCTAGAGTTTTTACGTGACAATTAAGCCCGGTTCACATTTATCTGTCGTGTTGTGTTGTGTCGTGACGCATATCGGTTTGATACATTTAATATGATTGCGTGCACATTTGCCTGACGTAGCATCAGACAAATGTGAACGCAACCATATTAAATGTATGAAACCGATATGCGTCACGACACAACACAACACGACACGACAGACAAATATGAACCGGGCTTGGATCTTTGACATATTAATCAAACTACCATCATACCATTAGTAGAAACTGTAGAAAGACCTCAACTAATACTTAGTTAAGAATAAACAGATACTAAAATAAGTCTGCAGTGATATATCACTAGTTCATAGCTCATCGCTTGGCGATAATGGTGGTGTTGCCAAATATATAATATCACTGTAGACACAGACATAATGTATAAACGGTAGCTTTTATATAATATACCTACTTTTTAACAAAACCACAGGGCGGACATGCTATACATCAAAAATCACTTGCGTTTCTATGTGTGAACGGCACGTCTGTACACGCGGCATTTGTCATTGTCTGAGTAAGTTGCTTAAAAATAGTACTGAGCGGCCGGCAAACGGCCGTCAATCTGATGTCGCGGGGCGCGGTAATTCGAATCGGGGCGGGGCGGTGCGTGGCCGTTCTGTATGATAATACTATTACTTATTCTGTGACAAAACTTCGATTTTGTCGGTAGGAAGTCTGTAGGTCCGATTATATACCTAGACTTTCATTTCCCCGAGATTTCCTGTAGCACTTTAGCGCCTTTTTAATAGCTTTAACGAATGACATTTCCCTTTCACTCGCTTAACTGCATAATTATTACATCATTATATCTGACAGGTCTAGGTATATACAGGGTGGCTATAAAATAAGTGCATTGAATAAAATAAGGTTTTGGGATTATACGGCAATAAAACTTTGGCATTAATCTGGAAGGGCACCTTTGCATCTGAAAGGGCGCGGGATGAGTTGTTTGACTAAGTTCTTAGTTGTGGCTTTGTTTAGTTTAGTTTTAATTTAGCTTAGTTTATACTTAATTTTAAGGTAATAAAGTGTTGTCATTCAGTGCAAATTTCATTCGAAAGCGTGACGTGACGTAGGCGTTTTCTTTGGGATGTATGGGATTTTGAGTTAAAAAGCTTAAAATTGAACACTATTTTGGCGACAGAACGGCGTGGCTCCGTTGAATGTGTCGGATTTGGCAAATACAAATTCAACATTTAATCAAATTATTTATTTATTATATTCGGTAGAGAGTATCATTTCGTTCCATTTGGAGTTGAAATTACTTATTCTGTGCTCTAGGTCCATGGGGTCCCAGCGTGCACATGTTTGCAGAAATCGCGAAGCGTCTGGTTGACGTCACTGATGACCGAAGAGCTGGCGGCTTCCTCGCACGACGTATCAGCATTGCGATACAGCGAGGAAATGCCGCTAGCATCCTTGGTACAATGCCTCAAGTGCCTATTTTAGATTTAAGCTAGTTATTAATTTCGTTTACGTAGTGCCACTGTATATATCTTGTATGTAAATAAAGTTTAAAATAAAACTATGAAAACGGATTATATCGCGTATATTGAATTTATAATACATCCCGACGTTTCGAACTCTTTACAGCGTTCGTGGTCAACGGGTGACTGAGGAAAAATTACAAAGTGCAAAAATACCCACATACTAAAATAATGAACAATCATAGACTACAAACTTTAAGGCTGGTTGTACTTGCAAAATCGGTTCATAAGGCTAGTTATACACTACAATTATTTTCAAGTAAAGATATATATATATACGCGATAATAAAATAAAAAAAATTTTTTTTTAAACTTGGACCTCCTAGCAACTGGGTATTGGGTAATGCACGTACTTACAACTCTTACAAGCAATGAAGGAACATAATTCATCTATTTTTGACCCCCCACAACACAATGTCCATTGTGCAGATAGCCACGAGCGACCGCGAGCTGTCATTACGGGAGTTAAATCAAAATGGCCGCCATTTCAATTAAACATAAATCAACGCAGACGCAAACTAATGGTTTCGATTCACTTTGATTCGGACTTGAGTTTTTTAATGTTTTGTTTGATTCATGTTTACAAAAGCAAAGCTAGGTTGCAAAATCTACTCTGAAATTATGATAAAAGAATGGTATCAAGAGAGTTAATAGATAATTTTCACACAAAAAAGGCCTCTCTATGTAAAAAAAACCGGACAAGTGCGAGTCGGACTCACCATCCGAGGGTTCCGTACTTTTAGTATTTGTTGTTATAGCGGCAACAGAAATACATAATCTGTGAAAATTTCACCTAGCTAGCACGGTTCATGAGATACAGCCTGGTGACAGACAGACGGACAGAGGAGTCTTAGTATTAGTCCCGTTTTTACCCTTTGGGTACGGAACCCTAAAAATAACTACGAAGCAAAGGAATTTAGTAATAACGTTTATTTTATAATAAATAACGTTATTAGAGCTTGACAAGATTCTATGTAGCCTTGATATAGTTTCGCTATCGCTACAAGCAGCATATATATATATATATATATATATATATATATATATATATATATGGCAATAACATGCGTACGTCATGTATAAGTATAAGTAAACAAAATAAGTATATAACTAAGTATTATAAAAAATTGATAGGTAAATATGCGCAGCCAGCTAATAGTAGGAGATATTTAAACAAAATTAAACAGGAACTTTTTCATAAACTATAAATACGGAGAGTTAAAATAACTAATTAATATGTATGTTTTTCATGGATCTCAAATTTTCTGCCTTAATTGTATTTAAAAAGTATGTACTAAAATAGTATTTGAAAAAAAAAAACATTACATAGATTGGTACGTACTCTCTTAATAAGAGTATTCAACAAATAAGAATAAAAAACATTGAAAATTAAACAACTATAAGCAAAAAACATTAAAACATTTACTGTAAAATATTTCCAATGCCAAATTTAACACAAAATACATTTTAATTGTTTCAAAAATTCATTATTATTGCAAGTAACAAAAACAAAAAAATAAAACGTATTGTTTGAAAAAAAAAAGCAATAAGTTATAAGCCTCTAAAGACTTAGCAGAGCGTGGTTTCGATCCACGGACCTCTGGGTTATGGGCCCAGCACGCTTCCACTGCGCCACTCTGCTCATGACAGAGCGGCCGAAATTATCTAACACGTTCTGTGCGTAGTTTTGGCGCGCTCTAGTGTGATCACGTCATAATGACGTCATACTTGTAGTTACTGATGACGATATTGACGATAGAGTAATGTGGTTTAATATGATATTTTGTTTCTTTTTTATATTAAAGTATATTTAATTGATGTTCGTCGTGAAAACGTGAACTAAAATCCCCAAAAATGTATCTTAAAATTAAAATCTCGTCCACGACGTAATAATAGCGAAAATAACAAAACATTTCATTTTAAAAATAAAGCCGTTGCTAACTTTTAGCATAACCAAACGCAATAACCGCGTTTTGTTCGCCGTTGACGTTCTTATTAACCGGGAAAATTGAAAATTGACTCGCGACATGATTGGCAAGGTATTAACGGATATTAGCTGGCTGGAATGGCTGGGTGCTGGCTTGTTTGCGGTTTAAAAAGAAAACGCGTGACGTTAATCCATCATGGCGGCGCGCGGGAAAATGAGGTGTCATAATGACGCTAGTAATAATGTGTTTATAAATTTTATATTAACATGTTTTAAAAAGGTGTGAATGTTTTTTAAGTTTAAATTATAGGTATTTGGAATACACTTACTTACAGGAGGTTTTTAAGATATAGGTAATTGATAAGATACATATATTTTAGTTTCAATAACATCGTACAAACTAGATGACGCTAGTAGTTCTATTTCATTTCCAGTTTTAGTTTTACATTTGTACTAACTCTTGGAACGGTAAAAAGAGCTTCTTCTCAACCAAACTATTACCTACAATAAGATAATAAACACATACACTACTAGTCCGGTTTATAAAAGTTACAACAGTTTCAGAATGCCGTAAAAATAGGGGCATTATATAATAACGCCTTTGAAATACGTCTTTCTAAAGTGTTAAGAATTAGTAGGACTTGATAATAGTTTAAAAATAATATGATCTAAATATCACACGAAAATAACGATTTAAGTCAGAGCTTCAATTAAAATGTGTTAGTTCTTATCGGGAAATGTAGATGGCGCCACCAGTCCTAAAATATAGGCCCTCTGCAATTTTTTGTACTATTTTTGAGTAACGAAGAATGCAAGAAACGTCATTATTTAAATACCTAATTATAATAATTTCGTAAAGCATTATGTGCTAACCGTAAAATAACAAAGCTTTATTACCTGACAGATATATTTATCCATCATTTATCTAATTTATCAAAGCAAGTTCATGGTACTTAAAGAAATATTATTCATGATGTAAGTTGTCTCACATTAACACCTACATTTAGTAATAAATTAACGCAATTATTAAATAATAAGTCATATAAATGACTTTCTGACGGCTGTCGGCATGCCCATATGTTTCTGTCATTTTAACATAGATCATGGCTTTAAAAATTATTTATTTAGAAGAATAGGTCATAAGACGAGCATACATTTAAATAATATTATTATTATTGTCTTTGGTTACCGCGATAGTTACTCATGAAATAAAACTATGAAAACGGATTATATCGCGTATATTGAATTTATAATACATCCCGACGTTTATCGCGTATATCTTTACTTGAAAATAGTTGTATTGTATGACTAGCCTTATAAACCGATTTTGCATGTACAACCAGCCTTAAAGTTTATTGTTTATTATGGTTCATTATTTTTGTATGTGGGTATTTTTGCACATTGTAGATTTTCTTCAGTCACCCGTTGACCACGAACGCTGTAAAGGGTTCGAAACGTCGGGATGTATTATAAATTCAATATACGCGACATAATCCGTTTTCATAGTTTTATTTCATACATATAATTATTAAAACTTATTATGCTTTTAATTTTGTACGGATATGACCATGCTGGTGTTTAATGCGATCTTAGGCTAAGTTGCTTATAGTAGAGTTGCTCCAACTCTAAAATAGTTTCACAGAATGGTAACTAATCTCAGTCCTGTGTATTTTGTATGGCATTAAACTTTCTATATACACTTAATTCTATCTAATTATTAACCCCGCTCTGGTTTCGCACAGGTGCAATGCTAATGTATTTACATATTTATTTTATTTATTATTTTATTATTTAAGCTACAAAAACATTATGCTTATTTAGGTAACAATACAAAGCCAATTAATTATTATTTATAAAAAAAATTGACACTTCCTCTTTAATCATCTATTAAAAAAACCCGCATCAAAATCCGTTGCGTAGTTTTAAAGATCTAATCATACATTCGGACAGACAGACAGCGGGAAGCGACTTTGTTTTATACTATGTAGTGAAGTCTCTAGATACATTAATTATCTAGTCCATGGGGTCCCAGCGCGCACAAGTTCTTTGCAGAAATCGCGAAGCGTCTGGTTGACGTAACTGGTGACCGAACAGCTGGCGGCTTCCTCGCACATCATACAGCGAGGAAATGCCGGCAGCATCTTTGTACAATGCCTCAAGAGTCTATTTTAGATTTAAGCTAGTTATTAATCTAGTTTAGTATTTGTATTTTCGAACCACTGCATATTTAATTATGTAAATAAATGGTTCTTACCAATACTTAGGTAGATAAAAAAATCTTTAAAGGTATTCATCCTTAATAAGATCTTGACATTTTCCTTTATAAACACATCCCTAAAACACCTGCAAAGCCAAACAATCAAACAACACGTTCATCCATACGGGAATACTCATACGTCAAGAAGATTAACATAAGACATAAAAGAAAATCATAAAAAAAACGTAATTGACAAATTTCGACGACAGCGCCTCTGTCGGCAGATGGTGCCATTGTGGTTAGTAAGAAAGGTCGTAAGTCGCGTGTGTTTGTGTGAGGATTTGTCGTTTTGTGGTAGATTATTTCGCTCATTATTTTGTATTGATGCGTTGTCGATTACTGAAAGGGAGTATATGGCAGGGGTGATATTTTCATTGCTTGGTAAAGCTCGCGGGTGTTTGCCTCAGCCACACTCGCATAATCCACTGTGTTGCCCCTTGCCCCTTGCATGTCTGTACCGCTTCTCCATATGGGGCATTTTCTATGAAAAGGGACCTTATTGTCGATGGCGCTTACGCCGCACAGCGTCGCGAGGAATTGTATTTATATCGGAGCATCGTTAATAATGGCGTAAGCGCCATCGACAATAAGGTCCCTTTTTATAGAAAATACCACATATAAACGTAGTCCTCATTTTCCCCCAGGAAAATTTCCCCTCTTTCGTCTTAATTTGTCAAGTTGGTAAATCGGAAGGTACTAGAGTTGCAAGGTGGCTGTGTCCATATGTGATTGAATGACCTTATACAACTCTTAAAAAAACCTCATAGCTGGAGAGTTCGTGGTATTCAATTTCTCTTAAACCGCAAAATTCGTGAAGTTGCCAATAAATTATCAAAAATGCTAGACGGGAAGCGAATGTTGCTAAAAACACACGACACAGATAAATAAGTTGCTAGTTATCAAATGTGTGTACTAGGTGACTTCATAAGTTGCTAAGTTTAGCAATTATATTGACATTGACACCAAATGTCAAGTGAATTTAGAAGTTGCAAATTTTAAGCTGCCAGAGATCGTTCTTGTATTGTATTGTAGTTCGGGCGATTTTCCGCAACTCGACGACTGGCGCCTATTTTGCGTGACATGGGGGTGGGCTAGTCCTGCCAGCCCAGCTCCTCGAGGAAACCTATCAAACCTTTGATGTTGAGTAGGACCTCGGGGAGGTCTCTCGGGGATCCGAGATGTTTTGCCCTGTATGGGGCCACTCCGCTGCACTCCAGCACCACGTGAGAGGCTGTTTCTTCTGTCTCCATGCATCGTTCGTTCTTATTCTGGTCCCCTTGAGGCAATAACTCGCGATGGAAATATGCCAATTATTGGCGCTTAACATTTTCTGGTAATGCGTCATTCCTAATCCGTCGGGAGGTGATCATGTGTGGAAAATGACGTATTGTAACCCGGGGACATGGCGGCAAAAAACATTTCGATTAACGTGACGGATGTGTGCGGAGATAAATTCGTTATCTATGGTGGTGATAATTAGGGCGAATATTTTTATTAAATAGTATAATTATGGATGGTATAGAAAGGATCGCAATCTCTTATGGCAGAATTGTTGTAAAAGTGACCGCGTTAAGCGTTAAATAATAGTTCCTAATCTCTCCGGTGGCGCTAGTTAACTCTGGGACATGAGTATAACATGAACCATATAAGGCAACAAATAACCCGACCAAATTACGTAGGTTGTTTTTGGTAGTATTTCGGTGTATGGTGGCGCCGCCTAATTACTGTTTTTTGATGGACACTTTTCATACATAGAGATTTGGCTCCTTTATACAGTCTCCATGAGTATAATATTAAAAAAAAATGTGGCCTTTAATTAAACTAGACAGGTAGCAGGTAATACTAAAGCCCTCTGATTCTATGACAATTTAGGTAGGTATATTAAATTGAATGAAATGCAGGCAAAGATAGATATAACTCCGTAATAGATGGATACAGTCTAAGGAAAAAACGTGCCTCGAAAATCAAGAAAATTTGATTCTCGTTCAGAGGGCGCTACTAGTTTTGGCCTACAGTCGTATAGATGGCGTTGACGGTTTCGTTTGTTATTTAACAATTTTAACGCATATCAGTGAAGGAACATGGGTCAAAATCATCAAAATAATTAATGCAAATAAAAAAATCATTTATCTATATTTAAATACATTTTATCGTATTTTTACAAATCTTCAATTTTAGTTTTAAAGTGTGTCGACAGATGGCAGTGAATTTACTGGGGTTACAAAATTTACTATGACAGTACGGCTCTAGTATAAGTTACTCTATGACTGCAGGTAATGTGACTATAAATGTACAAATAATATACCTACTCCATACAGCGTATAGCAACAAGCGTAGCAACATGCAAATATGTTATTATTAGTAATCATTTGTGGCTCGTTTTATTTCTACAGGACGGACGGACGGACATCTAATATCCCACGGACATGAAACTGATCTGCGGCCTTATTCTGGAACCGCAACGAAACTTTAATGTACCTTGATAAGATAAGATATCTTTATTTCATTATAAAATATATTATAAATTTGCCTTCAATAAAACCTAAAACGCATTACTATAATGATTACTATAATGATCAGAGGGCGGAATTGCTCATGGCAAAAATCAAACGTCAATAGAGTTGGAACGTTGAATTTTATCGACTTTTTCAGCTATCGATAAGTTCAGTCACCTGACTTTAACATTAACCTCTTTGATTAGCTAGTTGGCCATTTGACCTCTTTGATTAGATTAAAAGTAAATTGCATGGCAGTTAACTGTCATTTCTGCCACTAGTCTTTTTGCAAATAATTCACGTTTTAAAAAAATGGTAAATCCAAAAAGAAAAACAATTAACAAATGTATAAAGAAATATCCTTGTCTTACTTACAACGAAAACAGCTCAACAATATACTGCTCTAAATGTAAGGTTCACTGAAAGCACCTTAAAAAATATTGCGTTGAAACTCACATAACGAGTAAAACACATTCACCTAAAGAGGTAAATAACGATAATAGTTTTTATCTAGATTTGATAATATTTCTCGTTTGTTGCAACATTCCATGGAAAAAAAATAATAATCCACATATCCGGAATTTTTTAAGGTGACTGAATTTATCGATAGCTCAAAAGTCGATAAAATTCAACGTTCCAACTCTATTAACGTTTGATTTTTGCCATGAGCAATTCCGCCCTCTGATAATGATACATGCGCCTTTTGAGTTTCAGGTCTCATCTAACTTTGCACCAACTTTAACAAAACAAAGTGAGGGAATGTTATTATAACCGTCATATTTTCATAGAATTTGATATAAATGATGACATCACCACACTTTGTTAACGGCGTTAATGATCAGACTACGAGAATCATAGGGCCTACCGCGAACCACGTTCGACATGCCTCCCTGTTACACTTACGTACGAATTTACAAGTGCGACAGAAAGGCGAACGAGGGCCTATCTGTATCCAAATCGTCCTGATGACCCCAGAAAGTACTAAGTTATATCCGGATTGCAAATCCTACTCGTATATTCTACTAATCTAAATAATCTAATCGACATTTTGTTCATGCACATCAATATAATTATTAATACGCTTTAATTACATACAAGATATATACAGTGGTACTACGTAAACGAAATTAATAACTAGCTTAAATCTAAAATAGGCCCTTGAGGCATTGTACCAAGGATGCTGGCGGCATTTCCTCGCTGTATCGCAATGCTGATACGTTGTGCGAGGAAGCCGCCAGCTCTTCGGTCACCATGCAGATACGTCAACCAGACGCTTCGCGATTTCTGCAAACAACTTGTGCGCGCTGGGACCCCATGGACCTAGAGTTTCAACTCCAAATGGAATTGAATGACATCCGTTCATTTAATCGACATTTTTGGATTTGAGCGTGATAACATTAACGGTACGATATGAATTATTAAAATTAACTCGACGGCGTTTTATTCAACAATCAACATCGTAATTAATTAAAATAAAGACCTCTTAGCTATTCCCAATGATTGAAACAAGCCAATACGAAAGTACACACAATCATCTAAATAACATCTAAATGATATCATTCAGTTAACGTGCATTTCGCTCGTACTTGCCGTACATTCATTAGCGCGAGAGCATGTCAGTGTAACGCTGCGTCTTAGCGAACAACTCGCGAACGCGAACCGAAGCGGCGTAGCGTGGCCACGGCGTTCGCGTTCGCAACGAGATCGCCCACGTAGGACACTTCTATAGGTATCAAAGGATTGATTCACCCCGCTCGGACTTTGCGTTCGCGTTGTTCGCCTACGTAGTACGCTGCGTAAATACGTTCGAATAGTGCCAATTACGACGAACTCATTCTTCTCAGAATAAGCCTCTCGACCAGCGCTCGCGCATCAACAATTAATACTCTTCATTTAATCGATTCCTTCAATTATTCCACCTTGATATATGTTAATCCCGCGGTTATTGTTGCCTATAATTACGTGGGAGTTCCTACAGTGATAGGTATTGATGTTTTTAATCTGATGTTAGGATACAACATTAGTATGCGCGTACGACTGATTTGTGGCGCATTGGATGATAATTATTGGATTTCGGGTTATTTATTAGGGTAAGATGACATGAGTGGCAGCCATTTTTGGGATGTGTTTTAGTTTTTTTTTAGTTCATTTTAGGAACTGCCAACTGTTGTCTCCTAAAAAACCCGACTGTGTAATACATTAGGTATTTTAAGGGTTCCGTACCCAAAGGGTAAAAACGGGACCCTATTACTAAGACTCCGCTGTCCGTCTGTCTGTCACCAGGCTGTATCTCATGAACCGTGATAGCTAGACAGTTGAAATTTTCACAGGTGATGTATTTCTGTTGCCGCTATAACGACAAATACTAAAAAGTGCGGAACCCTCGGTGGGCGAGTCCGACTCGCACTTGGCCGGTTTTTTAATAAATATTTTTTATTATAACCAGATATATATTGACCGGGATATAGACCGTGATTACCTTTTGTATTATATATCCCGGTCAATATAAGTCTAGTGAAACTAACCGTGAATCATTCAAAACTCTAATTATAACCAGATAGGTAAGCTATTGTGAACCAATATAGTCATACTGTCATACATTCGATCATAAAACTGTAACACTTCCATTTGACAATTTGCAAAAGGTTTACGATCCCTTTATGCCGAAACGCTCTTTACCACGATAAGACAACATAAGTAAAAATGCTCATTACAGGGAACAAAAAAACGTGTCGTTATTCGAAATAAAGTTTCGTGGTAACAGGCGTCAATGACCGCTATTGACAAGCTAACTGGCGCCGAGTATAGTAGAATAATAATACATATACAGATCATTATTTTTTTATATTAAAAATTGAGCCAACTATATAATTTAACTAT
This sequence comes from Cydia strobilella, assembly GCF_947568885.1. Lineage (NCBI taxonomy): Eukaryota > Metazoa > Arthropoda > Insecta > Lepidoptera > Tortricidae > Cydia > Cydia strobilella. Next base: position 1,189,060 of record NC_086046.1, on the reverse strand, counting down.
GAAACCCATAAAATGAAAACTAAATTTTATGAAGTAATTGAATGATAAATTGTAAATTGAATGAAAAACTCATGAATGATGATCGACATTTGTCTTACATATAACCATAGAGTAAATTATACTAGAGCGGTACTGTCATAGTAAATTTTGTAACCCCAGTAAATTCACTGCCATCTGTCGACACACTTTAAAACTAAAAATGAAGATTTATAAAAATACGATAGAATTTATTTAAATATAGATAAATGATTTTTTTTTTGCATTAATTATTTTTATTAATTTGACCCATGTTCTTTCACTGATATGCGTTAAAATTGTTAAATAACAAACGAAACCGTCAACGCCATCTATACGACTGTAGGCCAAAACTAGTAGCGCCCTCTGAACGAGAATCAAATTTTCTTGATTTTCGAGGCACGTTTTTTCCTTAGACTGTATCCATCTATTACGGAGTTATATGTATCTTTGATATAACAAATAATTAATTCTAACAATGTATCAAACTGTCTGTATCAAAAGTGACGTTTCTTCAACCAGAAATGACACTTTCGACACTGACAGTTTGTATCCATAACAAATCCAGGTCAAAGTTATAATGGGATTACAATCAGAATAAGCCTCTAGATTTTATACAACTTGTAATAGTGAAAAATGGAATGAATTACAGACTGACATGAAATTGTATCAAATCAATTATGGATGGTATAGAAAGGATGCCAATCTCTTATGGCAGAATTGTTGCAAAAGTGATCGCTTTTAAATTTAAATAATAGTTCCTAATCTCTCCGGTGGCGCTATCGCTAGTTAGGCTCTGGGACATAAGGCAACAAATAACCCGACCAAATAACGTAGGTTGTTTTTGGTAGTATTTCGGTGTATGGTGGCGCCGCCTAATTACTGTTTTTCGATGGATACTTTTCATACATAGAGATTTGGCTCCTTTATATAGTCTCCATGAAATCAATGTAAGAAAAGTTTCTTAATCGTATGAAGTATAAATTCAAATCTTTTAAGCCCGAGAATTTTGAGTCCTTGCAAGTGAGAAGAGAAAAGCGGGATGTAATTTTCTTGTACAAAATATTAAATAATTTAATTGATTCGGAAGAACTTCTCAGCAAGGTGTCATTTAGATGTCCTACGTATCGTACACGGTCCACCGCTTTACTATCAGTTCCATTCACTCGCAAAAAATATGTAAACAACAAATTTTTAGCAAGAGCATGCAATATATTCAATAAGAAATATTCACACATTGATTTGTTCCAGCATAGGTGTAATAGATTTGTTTCTGTCATCAAACAAAATAAAAAAATATAATAGATGGCAAATTTCGTTAACTCGTGGCTAGTAGTAGTAGTAATAAAATTGTAATCTTGTGTTGTATTGTTATGATTGTTATTGTAATTGTACCTATTTGATTTCAAATTCTAAATTGAAAATTGTGCTTGTTATTTTCCAAATTCTAAATTATGCTTGTTATTATTACTCAATGTTATTGTTAAATTCAACTTTAAATTCAAAATACCTAATAATTGTACTTTTTTTTCGGAGCAAAGGAATTTTGTATTAACTATAAGTGGAAACTCTTTTGGCCTATGTTCTTACTATATCTTTTACCTTATTGTATTATTATGTGCTGTATGTTTCCCAAATAAAAAAAAAAAAATAAAAAAAAAATAAAAAAAAAATAAAAAAAAAAAAAAACGGGACGACGCTACAGTATTGTCACTTTTTAATTTCTACAATTTCTTATCGGACTATTAGGCATATTTAAAATTTTACACGTTTACAATTACATGATAGGCACTACTTATTGTGTTATGTTCAGTAGCATTAAAAACGTCCCAGGTAGCAACATGACGTCAGCGACGTCATAATTACGGCATTATTACGTCATAATGACGTCGCTGACGTCATTATGACGTATAAATGCTACTGGGGGTAAAACCGGCCAAGTGCGAAGTGCGAGTCGTACTCGAGCACGAAGGGTTCCGTACCATTACGCAAAAAACGTTAAATAAACACCTGGGAGCCCCACTTAAATATTTATTTTATTCTGTTTTTTTTAGTATTTTTGTTGTTATAGCGGTAACAGAAATACATCATGTGTGAAATTTTCAACTGTCTATGTCTTTCAGCTATCACGGTTCATGAGTCATCAGTAATAGGGTCCCGTTTTTACCCTTTGGGTGCGGAACCCTAAAAAGGTCACCTTTGCCTTAATTATCCCTCTTCACGCATTACGTATAAGAGTACCATAAACCGCTGAAACGTTCTGAAACCTTCCCAATATCGGCTTAAACAAACATCTTTCATCCAAATAAACAATAATTACAATGACGTACAAAAACAACGTATCGCAATATTCACAATTAACACGGTTAATTCCCAATTTAAAAACCGAACAAACAGAATGTATGTAAATTGCGCTGTAGGTAAAATCCCCTTGCCAACATATTTATTAAAAACACACTCCAAAACCACCCTCATTCTCATCTACACAAGACTCATCCCAACTGTAAATTATTCTGTGTAAATTTGAAGAGCTCAAAACAAGCGCGTTCAGAAACTGCTTACACGAATTAGCCGCGTCAAAATGGCGTGAGGGGCGAAATTAGAAAACTCTTGCCCCCCCCTCCCCGTTCCCCGCGGTCGTTCTGCACGTCATAAACTGACAATTTACGATAACGTTCGGATTAGCTGTTGTCTGTTATGCATTCGAGGGTGCGTGGAACGGAACTTTTGCCATGAAATGGAATGACGGATTGTACCTAAATTAACGGCAGCAATGTGTTGTTGATTTGTCTTAATAGGGTATTTGACAAGGGCCTGACACTCTTTGATAAAGAAAGACAGTCTTATTGCGATTCCTATACGAGGAAAGAGAAAATAGTGCCATGCTTTGTCCTTATCACCGACCGGGTGACAGCATAGGTAGGCGATGGAGAAATACCGAAATTTATAAGAGTGAAAGAGAAAAAATCCTATGCTGACCAAATTTTGTATGAATATTCTTTCTCTTACCCCCGGTCGCTCGGTGGCGTGTCTATACCTACTTGTATATACTATGTCCATGGTATTTGACTACTAAATCAGTTTCTTTTTTCGAACTGTTAGAACGATTTTGCTACTATCGAATTTATATGAAACACTAACATGTGACGTCACAATCAAATTACCTACTCTTTATAGTTTTATACGGGTTTTAAAATAGAAATTGTGTCTAAAATAACTGCTGTCTATATTTCTCTATTAATCTTCTGGTGCTTTATTTCATGCATGGTGTAAAATAATTTATTTCAAATACAGTCAAATACCCTATAGGGAATATTACGCGAAACTATGAGGTGGCGCCACTACCACAATCTGAGGGTCTATTAGTCATACTTGTTATGAACAAAATGCTGCACTTCATGATAAAAGCAAGCCGCTCTGCACAGTGATAGTAGGAACCAAACTGAGCGATTTGACCCGCAGCAGCGGCAGTTTCACCCCTTAGGAACAGAGATGGCGCCACTTCTTTAAAAAATATTTCAAAAAATTCTACAAGCTAAACCAATAAACCGATTTAAATGTTTAATATCTCAAATGAAAGCGCATTATATACATTACTTTTAAAAAAATACTCAGAAAATATATACTCAATACTTTTGATAAAAACGGGAATTTTAAGTTTGTTTTTTTACTCGAGTGATAGTTTTTACTTGATTTCTCAAAAAAATTGTATGGAATATGAATAGTTTAATGCATGTATATATTACTGAATAAATAACAAGTATTATTAAAAAAACCCGACACCGATATCTCTCATACTTCTCGAAATATGAAAGTTTGAATGTGAGTGTAAATTTCTTCAAGATATATTCCAAATAATTCTACAAGCTAAACTATTCGACCGATTTTAATGTTTAATATCTCAAATAAAAGCTCATTATATATACTACTTATAAAAAAATATTCAAAAAACCTATACTGAATACTTTTGGCAAAAAACGGCATCTTAAGTTTTTTTTCTTACTCGATTGATAGTTTTTACTTGATTCCATAAAAAAAAATTTAAGGAACATGAATAGTTTAATAAATATATATATAGTACTGAGTATATAAAAGTATTACATAAAAACCCGACACCGATACCTTTCATTCTTCGCGAAATATTTAAGTTCAATTATGCACGTTCTTACAAATAAATTCTTTAAAAGAAATCTTCAACCGCAGTAAGTGCACTGATTTTAATATGAAATGTGTCATATGAAAAGAAATCACCCAATTTATTTTAATAAATAAAAAAAATTATAAATAAAAACTGAATAAAGTTTTTTCCTGGTGCTGAATTACAAAAAAATATAACAAATCTAAAATTAGGAATTATTTTTATATAAAGTGACTACATTTGTAAACAAAAAACTTAAATGTCCTCTTCGGGTTCACCGGTAGATGTAGAAGTGAAAAAAAAAAGTCGTTTTGAGAAGTACTCGTACCATTTCAATACTACAAAATCACCGATCATACATGAACTGGTTGCTGTAGATTACTGTTGGATAATTTTTGTGCCTGTAGATTTACTGTTGAATTATTTTTGTGCCCGACCTATAATCAGTGGTCAGCATGCAAAATAACTCTGGATTGAAAATTACATTAACTTAATATTGTCTTCGGTTACCGCGATAGTTACTCATGAAATAAAACTATAAAAACGGATTATATCGCGTATATTGAATTTATAATACATCCCGACGTTTCGAACCCTTTACAGCGTTCGTGGTCAACGGGTGACACCCCGAACCACCACCACCAACGTTGACCACGAACGCTGTAAAGGGTTCGAAACGTCGGGATGTATTATAAATTCAATATACGCGATATAATCAGTTTTCATAGTTTTATTACATTAACTTACTTTTGATTTGTACAGCCACCTTTGCATGATTTACACTGGGCTGTGCATGGTAAGCTGACGCGACGACACTCACAACGCATAGTTTCGCAGCCAGATTTGCAGCCATAATGGTCCAAGAGGCTTAATTGCGACCAAATCGCTGTAACTGCCGACCATTCCGGAGTCCAACTCTCTTTTTCCTCAGTCCATCCCCAAGAAGATGGACATGGTATGGAAACTTCTGGTTTCATAGCGTTTCCCCATATATGGCCCGCTTGGTAAGCCGCTCGAAGTGCATGTTTATAGAGAGCAGCTGATGTAGGTGGCAGGCTTGTCACTAGCTTGTTTTTTGAAGCAAACAAATATTTGTGAACTTCATTTACGTTTATGTGTTCCGTTTGGCCAAACAATAATACAAATCTAGGGTAACTTTATACTAAAATTAAAATATGTAGTTACACACCTGACAACTGACAAAATCAAAAACTTAAAAGTTGACATACTCCTATTTTCCCGTCTTTTTATAGTGGCCAGAGAAAGGCAGCTTGATCTGAACGAATTCTTCCAGTACGAAAACCAAATTTGTCCACCTTCGTTGTCAGTCAATGGAGGGCGCCGTTCAGGGAACAAATCTGATTTGGCCTAGAAATTAGAACCTGCCAACCCTGCCACCTACATCAGCTGCTCTCTATAAACATGCACTTTGAGCAGCTTACCAAGAGGGCCATATATGGGGAAACGCTCTGAAACCAGAAGTTTCCATACCATGTACATCTTTTCGGGGATGGACTGAGGAAAAAGAGAGTTGGACTCCGGAATGGTCGGCAGTTACAGCGATTTGGTCTCAATTAAGCCTCTTGGACCATTGTGGCTGCAAATCTGGCTGCGAAACTATGCATTGTGGGTGTCGTCGCGTCAGCTGGCCATGCACAGCCCAGTGTAAATCATGCAAATGTGGCTGTACAAATCAAAAGTAAGTTAATGTAATTTTCAATCCAGGGTTATTTTGCATGCTGACCACTAATTATAGGTCTGGCACAAAATTATAGGTTTAATGGTTATCAACTAGGCACAAAAATAATTCAACAGTAATCTACAGCAACCAGTTCATGTATGATCAGTGATTTTGTAGTATTGGAATGGTACGAGTACTTCAAAACGACTTTTCTTTTTCAGTTTTACATCTACCGGTGAACCATATAATTTGACATCACCTAATAATAATTAGTTGCCCGTTTATTTTTGTATTTAATACACTGACAATTATCTGATTCAATTCGGCTTATATGTATAAAAACTACTAATTTGACCTACTTTTATATTATACACATAGATTTAAGATTAGATCCTAAGTATGCATGTAATATTGGTATGCCCCCACGGGGTCCATGTGGAACTACCAAGAATTTGTAATACCTATAAAACCATGGTTGCAATAAATAAATATGAAATATGAACCCGAAGAGGACATTTAAGTTTTTTGTTTACAAATGTAGTCACTTTAAATAAAAATAATTCCTAATTTTAGATTTGTTATATATTTTTTGTAATTCACCACCAGGAAAAAACTTTATTCAGTTTTTATTTATAATTTTTTTATTTATTAAAATAAATTGGGTGATTTCTTTTCATATGACACATGTCATATTAAAATCAGTGCACTTACTGCGGTTGAAGATTTCTTTTAAAGGATTTATTTGTAAGAACGTGCATAATTGAACTTAAATATTTCGTGAAGTATGAATGGTATCGGTGTCGGGTTTTTTTGTAATACTTTTATTTACTCAGTACTATTTATATATTTATTAAACTATTCATGTTCCATAATATTTTTTTTAAGAAATCAAGTAAAAACTATCAATCGAGTAAGAAAAAAAACTTAAGATGCCGTTTTTTGCCAAAAGGGTTCAGTATATGTTTTATGAGTATTTTTTTATAAGTAATGTATATAATGAGATTTTATTTGAGATATTAAACATTGAAATCGGTCAAATAGTTAAGCTTGTAGAATTTTTTGAAATATATTTTGAAGAAATTTACACTCACATTCAAACTTTTATATTTCGTGAAGTATGAGAGGTATCGGTGTCGGGTTTTTTTTATAATACTTGTTATTTATTCAGTAATATATACATGCATTAAGCTATTCATGTTTCATAAATTTTTTTTTGAGAAACCAAGTAAAAACTATCAATCGAGTAAAAAAAAAACTTAAGATGCCGTTTTTTGTCGAAAGTAATCAGTATATATTTTTTGAGTATTTTTTTAAAAGTAATGTATATAATGAGCTTTCAGTTGAGATATTAAACATTTAAATCGGTTCATTGGTTTAGCTTGTAGAATTTTTTGAAATATATTTTAAAGAAGTGGCGCCATCTGTTCCTAAGGGGTGAAACTTGCGCTGCTGCGGGTCAAATCACTCAGTTTGGTCCCTACTAGCACTGTGCAAAGCGGCTTGCTTTTATCATGAAGTGCAGCATCCGGGCAAAAAATGGCCATAACAAGTATGACTATATCGCGAAACAAGAAAATCGAAATTTTGTTATCTAACATCTCTGTCACTTGCATATTAGAGCGATAAAGAGGCAGATAGCGAAATTTCGGATTCGCGTTTCCCGGTAGGTCCTCTGTAAACAAACCGCCTTGATGCATCAATGTCATATTTTATTATCTATGAGAACTTATCAAAAATCTGTTAAAGGTACAATATGTATAAGTTACTCTATGGTTTACTAAAAAGGCTAGTGCTGCACTCTGATGGCAGATCATTGCAGTAATAAACCTCTTACATATATACAGACAGAATTACACATTTACATAAACACTTTTAGCCTCCTTAGATCCTATGTACAAATTTTAGGTATTCCACAATCAATTTTTGAACTTTTATTGTGTAACTAAATTCAAAAACAAAACAACTCTCGCTGGGTCTCCGGAGGTTAGGGGATTTTTAAGCCCTTGAGAATATGGCATACGAGTCACTCGCTTTCAGCTCGTTTCATAAACCCGCACTCGTATTTTAATACGTTTCATTATGTAGCAGATGCATAAACTACTATAATATAACCTATGTATTGACATTATTCATTTACATCTGCATTTCTTCTTCTCAAATTTAATTCAGCTAAATAGTCAGAAATTAGGAACCCTTCTGTCGAAAACACTCCGTTACATTCAGATAAAATTGTAACGAAATATTATAAAACTGGCAATTCTTAAGAGGGAAGAACACCACGTACTTACTCGTCCATACAAAAAGAGAAAAGGTTTTTCCACTTCTAAATATTTTCCATTCTCCATGAGTTTTAGGGTTCCGTACCCAAAGAGTAAAAACGGGACCCTATTACTAAGACTCCGCTGTCCGTCTGTCTGTCACCAGGCTGTATCTCATGATCCGTGATAGTTAGACAGTTGAAATTTTCACAGATGATGTATTTCTGTGGCCGCTATAACAACAAATACTAAAAGCAGAATAAAATAAATATTTAAATCCCATACAAGAAACGTAATTTTTTTGCCGTTTTTGCGTAATGGTACGGAACGCTTCGTGCGCGAGTCCGACTCGCACTTGGCCGGTTTTTAGAACGTTATTGACACAATAAAAGACTAGGTTTACTTATAGGTTTTCCTTTTTTCAAAATTTGAAATTTTTTTTTTTAAAGCGAAACCTATTAACTTAGAATATATTATACTGAAGCGATCGAAATCAATATCAAAGTGATTTGTTAAGATTTAGTTAGTGCAAACCGTTTTCCACCGAAATGGAAATTTCATCAAAAAAGTATCTAGGATCGCCAAACTTCTTCCCTCTTAACTCCTGGTATTTGAAGATCTCGCAATTGGGCAAAGTATAAGCTTGTTTGTGTTTAAGTTTAAGAAAATTATGTTTTTATTTGCATTTGGTGTATCATTTTAACTGTTAGTACTATTACTATTAGGCACATTTATTAAAAATAACATAGGTAGCACATTCTAGTTTACTTTCTCTTATTATTTTGTTATAGCGCTTTTGATAAAAAGTGATGATAAAATTGTTTTTTTAATAAATAAATACCTCCCCGTAAAGATTAGCAATTTTAATAAGAAAATTCCGTGAGACACAGACATATTAAATATATTAATAGCGGGTCACTCACGCGAGCGTTTTCCTACTTAAAATACGTGAGTGACCCGTTATTAAGGCGGTTCCCTGAGCCAGAAGGCGAAAAATCTCCTTATAAGATCATGTTTTTCTACGATGCGTCGATATTCGTAGACGTGGAAAAAATATATGTAGTTCTTGACTATATTATCTTTAATATCATAGCTTCCGATACACGAATTATGACACTTCGCTCGATACAATTAATTCCCAAAGTAACCTCTAACTCGGACTTTTAATCCAACTTTACTCGGTTATTTATTATGTGATACTATAAACAAAAAAAGAAGAAAAAACAACCTTAACTTAAATAGTAATTTCATAGCTTTCGAATTTCGATATTGTAGGGTAACGTTTTTAAAATAAATAAAAATCGAGAAAATTCGATCAAAATGGACACTTGGCGCGCATGCGCTTTCCCGTTCTTTCTTGCGAAATGTGACAAAGACAGCGGCAAACCGATGGAACGGCCTTAATATATTTAATAAATAAATACCTGTTCGTATTTATGCCAAGGAGCAATGAACTTTAATTGCGAATCATCATGCGCTTGCCCTTGTCCCATTTACTTGGGGTCGGCGCAGCATGTCTTTTTCTTCCATACCTCTCTGTCACCCGTCATCTCATCATTCACTTGCGTTAGTTTCATATCATCTTTCACACAGTCCATCCACCTTTTCCTCGGTTTTCCTCTCCTCGTACCTCCCTCCACATTCATTCTTAATACCTTTCTCGTCACATGACTTTCATCCCTCCGCATCACATGCCCATGAACTTTAATTGCGAATAATATTATTTAATAATATTAAGTTAGACAAAAGTTATTTATTATGCCTCAGAGCGAATGACTATGGGTTGGAAAATCTTTATACGAAGTACACAATATTTTGTAACTGAAGCATACAACGTTAAGGAGGATAGAGGTAAGGAAAACACTCCAAAACTCTATAGTCTTAATGTATGAAAAAGTGTCAGTCAAAAAACCTTGAATAGGTGGCGTCGCAATACCTAGAATATTTGGTAAAAAAATTCAAATTATTGACAGCGCACTTTCAGTCAATAACGGTTCATAGCTACTCCAGCGCCACTGGAGAGATTTGGAACTGTCATTTATAGCTGACAGCTGGACACTTTTCTCCCGTAACAGAGTTTTCTCGTTTTCTCCTTACCTTTACCCTCCATAATACAACGTATAGTTGGTCAAACCAAATTGTCAGTAAACAAGAACAAAAAAAGCTATACTTATCCTTTTCTTTTGGGTGCTAGTACTAGTGTCATGGAGAGTATATAAAGGAGCCAAATCTCTATGTATGAAAAGTGTCCATCAAAAAGCAGTAATTAGGCGGCGCCACCATACACCGAAATACTACCAAAAACAACCTAGGTAATTTGGTCAGGTTATTTGTTGCCTTATATGGTTCATATTATACTCATGTCCCAGAGCCTAACTAGCGCCACCGGAGAGATTAGGAACTATTATTTACAGCTGAAAGCTGGTCAGTTTTGCAATAGTTCTACCATAAGAGATTATCGTCCTTTCTATACCGTCCATAACTAGTGTAAGACAAAGATTTTCTCTGTCTATGTTTGAAATGAGACAGTCCTTTGACAGTATTTGTAATTCTGTGGATAATAAACAAAAGAGCTCATATTCGTAGGTCTTTTTTCGGCGACAATGTTATTCCTCCTAATTTCCCATGAATAAGCACGCTAAGAGTCGCCTGCAAATATCCGAGATTACCATAAAAAGCACCTAAACAGGCACACTGGAGGAAGCCTTCGTCTTCCTTCCGCAGAAAAAAAACTTCCGACATTTTGTCTACGCGATGATACAAATCGAGCGGCAATTTTCACAATGTTCGCATCACTATTCAAACTCGTTCCAATTTTAAACTTTAGCTCTTTGAAATAGAGTTGATTTTATATTTCGTGGTGAGAATATGATATGATGTTGTTAAAATTATATGTTGAAAAGTAACAAATGTTAATTGGCCCATAAAATGGCGATTAATGAAGCGAAATTGTTAGAAGAAAATTGTTATTGCTGGCCGCAGGTTTTGTGTCCTGCAAACCGTTTAATTTAATTGCTTATTAATGAAATACAACGGCTTGGTATCGATTTAGCCCGACACAGTCCTTTTGCCAGTATTTTCATAGTTAACCAATATATCAGTTTAGCTAAATAAAAGTCAATGGTCTTTCCCGGGACCACAGGGCGGACACGCTATACGTCAAAATTTACTTGCGTTTCTATGTGTGAACGGCACGTCTTCTGTACACGCGTCATGCGTCATAGTGTGAGTAAGTTGCTTGGAAATAGTACTGAGCGGCCGGCAAACGGCCGTTAATCTGCTGTCGCTGGGCGAGGTAATTCGAGTCGGGGCGGGGCGGTGCGTGACCATTCTGTATGATAATACTATTACTTATTCTGTGCCGGGACTCAAAATATCTCAATACCAAACTTCGAAATCGTTTTGAAGTACAGACAGACAGAGTTACTTATGCATTTCTGTATAATATGAGTAGAGATAGGAATAGGGACCATAAAGACGTTGTCTTGTATAATGAGTCTATCACCAATGTTTTTTCCGCTCTAGTCCAGCAATAGGTCGATTCTAACAATTTGTTATGGTTTTGATGCGATTGGCGCGCATCTCACACACGATTTTCACTTCACTTCGCAAGCACCAATTAGCCAGCGATTTTTAAGGTCGTATCAAAATAAAATCAAATCCGTAACAAGTTGTTAGATATGAATCGGCCTCCCGAACCGGGAGTCGTCGACACGTATATTCATATGAGTCTAATCTTCCTTTCTTGTACGAGTATGTTGTATCATCGTCCTTCAACCCACGACTATAACCTACCTACCTAATTAACTTTCTGTAAGGTACCTTTTAAATTTATTGACAATAATTTAAAATGGTTGCGGAAATTTTGCTACTCATCATCATTATCCATCCCATCGCTACATTAACTTATTTTAACTGCTTTTTATGGAATACCTGTACATGGATAAATAAGATGTATTACGCAGCGTCCGTAAGCGAACAACTCGCGAACGCGAAGCGAAGCGGCGCGGGGGCCCACGGCGGTCGCGTTTGCAACGAAATCGCCCACGTGGACACTTCTATAGGTATCAAAGGATTGATTCACCCCGCGCCGCATCGCTTCGCTTCGCGTTCGCGTGTAATTCTATATTTAAGCAGTCTTTTGATTGAAACATTGATGTATTTTTGTATACTACGTTGGTGGCAACCAAGCTTACTGCCTGGCGATAAGCAGTCTCCGTAGCCTATGGAAGCCTGCAACTCCAGAGGTGTTACATGCGCGTTGCCGCCCCTAACACTCCGGACCCTCGTTGAGCTCTGGCAACCTTACTCACCGGCAGGAACACAACACTATGAGTAGGGTCTAGTGAAATTTGGCTGCGGTTTTCTGTAAGGAGGAGGTACTTCCCCAGTTAGGCTGTGCTCTAGATCTGGAATGACATCCGCTGTGCTGTGCCCTACCAGACGAAGCGAGATGACATTCTCAGTGCCTATCTCTCTTCATTATCTTATTATAAAATAAAGATATGACCATCATGCAGCCTCGGCGGACTTTCTCTGATCAGATCGGGGAAATCCCGAAGAAAGGCCAGGCCAAGAGCACCCTAAACTGGCGAGCGTGTATGAGGAATGTAATGAAAGTGAAGGAAGCGAACGAGGTATGTCAGGATCGTAGCAAGTGGAAATCCGTGGTCTCTGCCTACCCCTCCGGGAAATAGGCGTGATTATATGTATGTATGTATGTAATCATACAGTTTAGTCAATATATTATACACAAATAAAGAATATAAAGTGCTATCTATGCTGTGTTTATGGGTCTCATAAAACTATTAAAGTCAGAACACCTTAAAACCGGCGGCACGCCGGGTCATCTTCGCCACATAAATTGTAACTTATGGCGCGAGAATGTTCAAAAATATTTATACAGCTAGGAACTTTATGCCTCGGCAATAAGATCGAAAGTTGTCGAGTTTTAAATGTTATTGTCGTCTATATGACGTGCTAAAATATGTATACGTCTTGGAACTTTATGTCTTGGGGATAGGAGTCAAAGTTGTGGACTTATTTATAGCTTATTATGGTCTGTATGGGGGTTGGTAATTTTGAGTAGCTTTTGTTTTATTTCTTAGGTGATTTTAAATCAGTCTTTAAGCCAAAGATTGAAATATCAGTTTATTAAATACACAAGCGGCCTTTTTGCTGTGGGGAGGTGCGGAAAGCAATCAATACCTGATTGTAATCCAACAGAGCGGAGTAGAGAAAGGAACCAATACTGTTTTGTTGATTTCCGAACGTCTTCTCTCATCTCCGAACGCACATCTACTGCTCCACAAAAGAGGGGCCCCCACAATAGAGACTTCGGAAAAATAATTTGGGGCCAGGGAGCCTCCACTCCTTTTTTGCCCCGGGGCCTCCAGACCTATAAATCCGGCCCTGCTCCGCCTCAGTCGAAAGGCAGCCTAGTCCCATTTCTTTAAATTTAAGAAAATCATTAATTCGAAACATAAAAAGTTATTTGTATCATAACAGAGCTGTTGTTTGTATTATAATAGAGTTGATTTTATCACAGATGAAGCGAAAGATTATAAACATCAAACGGGATCCTGTTGTTTATAATTATTGATTGTCAGATTGTCATAATTCTGAAACCGTTAACATTTCAGGATTTTCGTAAGGTTATCCTGTAGATAGGTTAGGTTACGTTTGTTTTATCTCAATCCTGAAAAGTTACGCGTTTCTGAGAAAAACCAAATTATGACTAACGAAAATTCGGACAAACAATTATGACTTAAAACTTTATGGGAAACAATAGAGACCCACATCAAACAAATGCCTATCAAAAGTAGGTACTTTATCCCACCGCATGCAGTGAGAAAATTGCAGTTTTGCTGCTGGGGTTTAAAATAATTATACCGAAATTGTAGTAACATTTGTCAAACAATTTAAAAACCCAACAACCAGAGGCAAGTTCAAGTTCAAGGCGGTGGGAACCGTATTCCCCATATGAGCTAGAAGCTAAGTGCTAAGAATTTTAAGCACTTAGAGTCAGCTGTAAGGGTAGTCAGGGGGCAGGTCTTAGAAAGATGACTGTTTTTTCACTGTACATTTTGAGGCCTTTATTCGTTAGAAAATTTATATTTAATTTATATACACGGTGTTTTATGACCCACTGAAAACCTAAAGACAGTTTGTTCAGAATCGATAGGAGGATCGATCGTGCTATGTTTTAATGGGGGTAATTTTTTATTATCTTTTATTATTTTTACATGCCCATTCTACAGGTTTGTAATGCAACAATATCAATAACTAACATTTGACACGTTATTTGTCAATGAGCAACACCCTTAACTGGCCATTGGTAAACCTTATCTCGTTGCAGTAAAGTATGCAAATGGTCTGTCAACAGTGTTTTCGATGGTAACTAGTAATTGTTTGATGTCACTAAAACGACGAAGCATCTTGTGTAGAATTACCAGTCGAATAGAATTGTTGAGAAAACTAAACAACTAATATTTTTTTAAATATTTATCGGATTTAAAAATAAATACCCATTAGATGAGTTCAAAATAAATAAAAGCTGTTGGGGTGTCTCAGGTTTTCAGTGGCTCAAGTAACACCGTGTATATAATATAGTTTGTCAAAGGACTGTCTCATGTCAAACATAGACAGAGATAATCATACTATCTTTGTCTTACACTAATACTAGCACCCAAAAAATAAGGATGAGTATAGTTTTTTTGGTTCTTATTTACTGCCAATTTGTCCAACTATAGTTTCAAAAAATTTAAAATTATTGAAATGAAATAACCCCAGACACCAGACAGACGACCCAGACAAACCTTACTTAAAATTCGTGTCATATCCATAATCCATACTATAATATTATAAATGCGAAAGTGTGTCTGTCTTTCTATCTGTCTGTCTGTCTATCTGCTTGTCTGTTACCTCTTCACGTTTAAACCACTGAACCGATTTAGTTGAAATTTGGAATAGAGATAGTTTGAGTCCCGGGGAAGGACATCGGGTAGTTTTTATCCCAGAAATTATCATTTAAGGGGGTGAAAAGGGGGGTGGAAGTTTGTGTGGGAAATCGATAAAAAGCAGATTGGATAAAAAATAAGCTACCCACATTACTAACTCTACGCAGACGAAGTCGCGGGAAGCTAGTATAGAATAATTGTTGAGTTTGATTCATTTTTATTTCCGTAGACAGAGTTAGACCAAAAAAGTCTGCAACGGTTTTGATAGGACAACGCAGTGCAAGTGTTGTTTTAAACGTCAAACTTCTATGAAATTATGACGTAGGTATAAATAACGCACTGCGTATGCTATCTATATCGTTGCACTTTTCTTGGTCTATCTATCAAACCACAATTGACATGACAATTATTTGACATTTTTTACCGTCCCGAAGGACAATCTAGTATTCCTGCATATTATGCACCCGGACATACTAATAAATCGCATAAAATAAATGTCGTTTGTTCGTAGCATATTGATTCGTCATGTGCCTTGAGGGCGCCGCGCGGGACGCGGGGCGCGGGGTAGACCATAAAGGTGCGTAACGGCCGACGGGCGAAGACAGCGCAACGGCGCGCATCGATTGGTCCGCGGACGGATGAGGAATTTGAATTTCGAATTCGTGGCCAGTGACAATTTTAAGAATGGAGTTTGAGTTGTATCGATGTCTTGGGATGGGTATCGATTTTCTGGTAGTGAAGAGATGGTGAAAAATCGATGGTGCGGGCGGGTTTTTTGTGAATTATAATTATTACCTAGTTTAAAATTTTATATAGTAAATCAAATAATATAAACGAATTTGTGAATTACTCATTCTATAATTGTTCCTAATTGATGCTAATAAGTACTCAACTAATTTTTAGGTAAAAATAAAACGAGTTGATAATGGAAGACAACAAATAGATATCGGAGATAATCATTAACGATTAAAATAGTAGGTATGTAATGTGAAAAAATAGGTAAAATCCTAGGTACGAAAAGTTATGCACACATAATAAATTTATTTTTATTTTTATTTAATTTATAATCGTAAGATACTACAATAATTGTTGCATTACAATTTAAATTTAAGACTGTCCTGTATAACATTTAAATAAATATTTTGTTCCTCAAACCCGTTTATTCAATATTTCAATAAATCTGCTCAAACTTTTGTAAACAGTAATATTTAATAGTTTATCCAGTGCGCCGCGTTACAGTAGTTTCTAATTCTCTCAGAATTAACTAGATGGCGCTAGTAGTATCTTATCAATGCAGTCAATAGTCATTTAACATTTTGTAAAGTATGAACTACTTCCTGTCTTAATCATAATCATAATGGTCCATATATTTGTTTCTAATGTAGATTTATTGTTTAAACTGCTATAATTATTGATTTATTGTGATGATTTATTAATTGTGTATTTTTTTTTCAGGCGTAGGTAGGTAAGTAGGTAGTCTAAGTATTTATTAACTAATAGTACCGTAAGTAACTGGAACTAAATTTAGTTTTATGTTTAAGACACCTAGAATGTTTTTACATCGAAAATATAGGAATTTATCAAAATACTAAATTATCGTTTGTGTATGATAAATTTAAATAACTTAAGTATTATCTATGTGTTTTATTATCACGTGAATATTGGGTAAAAAGCAACCTACAGGGTAAATCATATTTCATATTCTTTGAAAGGTACCTAATTACCCGCAATGATATATACCATTTTTTTTATAAAACAAAAACAAGCATCATTCGAAACCCAAATTAAATAAACCCAAACCCGTCGGCTTACTTAGAATTTATGTAATTCCTGAAAAAACATAATTAATAATAAATCAGGACCGGATTACGCTTGACGCGGCCGGACAAATGTTTCCGGCCATTTATTTGTATTTTATTTATTTATTTTGGAAATAAAAATGTATGGGACGCCTTCCGAGAGATTTAGCGTGAATGTCATAGGGGGAAAAAACTTTGAGAACCTCTTATATCTAATTAATTATTCATTCAAACTTGAACCTTAACCTCATATATTTAAAGTTGAATTTAGAATGAAGGGAAAAGTGAACATAGGGTTGGGAAAAGGTCGCTTGAGATAGTCGAGTTGAAAACTCGATAGGTTTGAATTATGATAGGGTTTAATGGGCGATCGCTTTTGTAAGGTTGCGGTTATATATTATACTTCCATTTTCGAATTGTGACGCTTTTGTTTTTGAACGCTTTGTAATCAGCCAGTTTGAATGTTAATTATGTTAATTGCCAGTACGAAGTAGGTATTAAGGTAACAACAATGATCCTTAAACAATGCTTGTATTTATAGTTGACGAAATTAAATTTACACTGATATGCTAGATAAGTTGTCGACGATATCCCTTCGCGCCTATATTTTTAGGGTTCCGTACCCAAAGGGTAAAAACGGGACCCTATTACTAAGACTCCGCTGTCACTGTCACCAGGCTATATCTCATGAACCGTGATAGCTAGACAGTTGAAATTTTCACAGATGATGTACTTCTGTTGCCGCTATAACATCAAATACTAAAAAGTACGGAACCCTCAGTGGGCGAGTCCGACTCGCACTTGGCCGGTTTTTTTTATTTGCCGCGTTTTTCTACTGACACGATTTGCTTGACCAACTATACGTCAATAATGAACAGTAGCTAAAATAAAAAGGTTTATTATTAGCACTTATTAGGCTACTTACTATTAAAAAACAGCAGATGGTAAACTATAGTAAGTCCTGTTAAGTAATTTCCTGTTATAAACATCATTATGTATTAAAAGTCAAAACAGGATCGTGAACAATTGGCAGAAAAGCGATATAAAATAAAAGGATCTACAGAAATAAAACAAAACTAGGCACATCTACAATTTAGCGTAGCATCTAGTACTTCTAATAATATCTCCGATAAGCCCACAATAGCCATTACAATGAGCCTATTAAACAGAGAAAGAAACACTATCTCTTTCAATTTATCTGCAGCTGTCCATACATACATACAAACTTGTATTACAAGGTTGCGTACAAATTTAGTTATCCACCCACTCTGTGTCGGTCGATTTATAATAAAACATACTTTTTATACATTTTGGTTACGATTCAACATAAATAAGATATGTTATTTAAGGTCAATATATCACTTGACAGGTGGTACTTGGAGCTCCAACCTATTTTCAACCTTAAACTGTTTTATCAAAGTTGAATTTTCTTTGTAGTTTGAAAGGGAGTTGGTAGGTTCATATCATAAAGATTTATACATATATCAAAGTAGCGTTTGTGCTTGTATGGGAGATTTTAATCATGAATGCCTGGGCTGGAAGGATCATGCTGGACGTTGGTTATTAACGATTAATTAACATTATCTTGATATTTGAGATTGAATTCCGATTCTGTAATGGATTTGGATTTAATTTACTCCATTTCGTGAGAGGTTAAATGGAGTTTATATCGATAATTCGATATTGCATCTAAAATCGGATAAGTATACAACACTAAATTTGGTTACTTAATGAATGAGTAGTTAGTTAGGGTTTTTCCGAGTTTGTTACCACAATTGCATATCCTTGAAACGAAGGCTAAATTAGTACTAATGTGTGTAACATGTCTAATTTCATATTATTTCAGTATGTCATTTTAAAATGAGAGCGTAAGTTCGGTTGTATATCGGCAGCTATAGCTATACACGGTGGCTAAATAATAAGTGTATTCCCGTTGCCAGGGAGGTTTTGGGATTATACTGAGCAACTTTTACTATGGGACTAATCCCGAAATCGCAAAAAAATTGTCTGTTTCATACATTCTGGCTGGTCCATTTTCTATGAGGGTATTTTTTTTTGCGATTTCTTGGTTGTTTCCATAGTAAAAGTTGCTCTGTATAATCCCAAAACCTCCCTGGCAATGGGAATCCACTAATTTTTTAGCGTGTTAGAATTCAGCGAAGCCACGCCGCGGTCGGTCAAGTTCGAACACCATTCAAGTTTGAATTCAACGGCCGTTTATGTCATCAGGTAAGAATCTCTGGCTCCGAAGTCCATCTTCGAATTTACGTTGACATTTGATTGATGTATTATGAGTGAGACCATTTGCAAATTTTTGGCGACGTTAAGAATTCGTTTTCAGGGTACCTGTACCGTACCCAAAGGGTAAAAACGGGACCCTATTACTAAGACTCCGTTGGCCGGTTTTTTACATAAACAGCTTGAGCAAGCATACTTTGAGAAGAGTGGAAGAGGTGCCTATTTAATAGAATCATCTTGTAATCAAAGGATAACATAAAAGCCCTCCATCAACACCATTAAGATATACTAATTTCTGTTTCAGAATGATGTCAGATTCGGCGGTGGCGACTCCCTTATCGTTAAGTTACCAGGACGGTCCGATAGATGTCACCATCGGCGTCACTTATTGTCATTTAAGTCAAAATCATAATATCTCACAAATTTTTTGTATTAAATTATTAAATTAATATTAAATAATGTAAATTATTGAACTAGCGTTATTGAAGGTCTTAGATGCTTTCGTGTGTCCCGGTTGTCCTTTTTAGGTCACAATTCTCAACCGATTCTCATGCAATTTTGTAAGCAGGTTCGATGTTTAACCCTTGGAGAGCCCCAGTTTCACAGTTAGAACTCCTATACTAGCTACAGACACACGTGTGTCAGTAAAGCGCTCCACGGGTAAAATATACCTATTATAATTTATATGGCGGAGCTGTTGAGGCCTAGGCTCCTTTCTAAGTATACTGCAATGGGAAGGTGAAATTCGGCCGGGCTTGCCGGGGACTCTTAGAGCCAGTTGCACCATCCACATTTGACAGACTGATCAACAGCAGCAGGGATGCCTAGTGGATCTTCAATGAAGACTTGTTATTAGATAATTTCACGGTTTAGACTCACTTGTTTTAGTCACTCGCGCGACATGTTTCGGAGAGCCTAGGTCTCCTTTCTCAAGCACTAACCGTGCGCGCGAGTGACTAAAACAAGTGAGTCTAAACCGTGAAATTATTTAATGTTAGTATGTCTCACAACAGTTTAAATTCGATTGCAGACATTATTTTAAATTATGTACAAAGATTTATTTTATAACTTAGGACTGAATTACAGTATAACTTTATCGCTCAATGTAGTTTTGAAGATTGCCGTTGGCTGCTGTCGGCGGACGTTATAGGCCCCCGACGATTGCCGATCTTCAAATTTCGGACGCGTTCCGAAAAGAGCCATACATTAATTCGGTTTTAAGTTTGTTATGCTCACGGGATCCACAGCTCACAGAGACACTAGTAACAAAGTAACGTTTTACAGCTTCCAAATTTCGTTACCTAGTGTCCAGTTAAACTTATATTTCAATGCAAAAAACTAGTTATGATAATTACAAGTGTAACTAATCCCTCAAACGTTTCTAAACAGTTTTTCACAAGCCATAAAAGTTATTTATGGCTCGTCAGACAAAGGCAGTAATGCATCACTCGTCATAAAGAGATTGCGGCAGATTTACTGCTTGCATAATAATAATGCCATTGTTGGCGCAAACGTGACCATTTTAGGTTTAAATACTTTCCCATCTATCGTTTGAATAAAAAAATAATCTAAATACAAAAAGTTGCTTTAAAAATATTTAAAACGCACTAATAATAATAATAATAATAATAATAATAATAATAAGCCCGCAGGGCAGCTTGTGGCGAGCTGTTGGGGAGTGACGACCCCACGGACCCGAGTGCTCCAGAGAGTCGGTCAGGGTCTCCGTCTCCGGCGTGTCTTCGTCGGTCGGAGTGGACCCCAAGGGGACCCACAGGACTCTCAGCTCTGGCTTGCCTTCATTGGCCGTCCAGAGGGGAGTCGTAAGAGTTATATGCTCCAGGAGTGGAAGTGTTAAAGGGCATAACGCCGCGAGTAACTTCGGAGAAAGCGCAGCACACCTCTCGACACCCCTGAGCCGCTCACGCCGGTGTTGCGCCTGGCCGTCTTTACGATGGCGCATCAGGTGCCCATCTAACGAGTGGCGAGTCACCGCCTGCCTCGATAACTTGTGCAAGCAATGTTATGGCATGTGTCCGGACTTCTTTGTAATAGCCCAGTCTTTTAACCACCCAAACTTAAACCATAGATCAGTACTCTGTCCATACTCTCTACAATAGTTTCCAATGCCTGCTGAAACCGGTTCACGGATATCTATTGATGTACCTGTGAATGGGTTCCAACAGGCGTTCTACATGACAACAAATCTCTCCAAACGGCCTCTACGTGTTGGATCTATATCCCCACGCACGCCTTATAAATGACCGGGCTCGAAAGACCCGAGAGTTTAAAAACGGAGATACACATAATAATAATATTCTTTATTGTGCACAATGAAACATGATTAAATACAGCAAATTAACATAAAAAACTAAGCAGCAACAGGCGGTCTTATCGCTTAAAAGCGATCTCTTCCAGACAACCTTCAGGTAGTAGAAATTAGCGCACAGCACAGAATAACTAATAGTACTGCTAATAGTAATAATAATTTATTTTTAGTTGCTTAAGTTATGTTTTTAAGTGATGTACCTCGTTTGTAATGTTTTATTTTTTGTGTATATTGTAATTGTTGAATCTTATTGTGTAGCTTGTGAGCGCTTTGATATGTAAACTGTAAGCTTGTGTGTTGTATTAATAAACAATAAACATGTATGGACCATTATGAAGTCTGAATTAAACGAATTTGATATTATTTTATTTTATATTTTTATTTTTTAAGGCATTGCTTGTGTATGATAGTACGTACTTACCTACTTACTATAATTGCGCACGCACCGGGGGGCCTAGCCAACAAGTTTTTTTTTAAATCGGGAATCGGGATGACATATGCTACGAAAAGTCAAGTGACTATTTCCTTCCTATCTTGGCTAGGACCCCGAATGTATATTTCTGGAACATTCCAATTCCCATAATAGAATACGACATTAGTACGAATTTTGCTAAGATAAGATTCAGGCTGTCAACTACTGGGGCAGTATTTAATGTCGGACATTGGACTATTAACAAAGATAGATATAACTTCGTAATAGATGGTACAGTCTAAGGAAAAAACGTGCCTCGAAAATCAAGAAAATTTGATTCTCGTTCAGAGGGCGCTACTAGTTTTGGCCTGCTGTCGTATAGATGGCGTTGACGGTTTCGTTTGTTATTTAACAATTTTAACGCATATCAGTGAAAGAACATGGGTCAAAATCATAAAAATAATTAATGCAAATAAAAAAAAACATTTATCTATATTTAATTACATCTTCTATTACATATTTTTATAAATCTTCATTTTTAGTTTTAAAGTGTGTCGACAGATGGCAGTGAATTTACTGGGGTTACAAAATTTACTATGACAGTACCGCTCTAGTATAAGTTACTCTATGCTATTAAGAAGGTACACACTAACGCAGCGTCTTGTAAGCGAACAACTCGTGAATGCGAAGCGAAGCGGCGCGGCGCGGTGGCGGGCCCACAGCGTTCGCGTTCGCAATGAGATCGCCCACGTGGGACACTTCTATAGGTATCAAAGGATTGATTTACCCCGCGCCACATCGCTTCGCTTCGCGTTAGCGTGTTGTTCGCCTACGTAGTACGCTGCGTAAGAGTTAATAAGTGAAATGCATTGTTGTAATGTGATATCTATTTCAGTTCCTAATTCACATGCTTTTCCCATCAGCTTGGACTAAAAATTAACGAACGAGAAATAAACTACATATTTAAATAATAATAAATATAAATATTAACGATACTTTTGCTCGGTAAATTCTTTTAAAACGAATTTATACACTTAAAACCGAACCACGAGCCACGACGACCGACTTTCAACGTATTAAATCTAATTCAATATTTATTTTAATACAAAAAATTGTAGAGAATTAATTAGGTCACCACTGTCAGCCAAATTAAGGTGCAAGTTAAAAAAAAACAATGCGTTTTTAAAAGAAATTTCAAAAACGTTTTAATTTTCGAAAGGCGGCATGCGTGCCACGCACGCTATAAATCTGTCAGTCCCGCCTTGGACCGTTCGCATTAAAAAAAACTTTAAAAAGTTAACGGATGACGAAAAAAGTTTTCTTGGAGAAATGACGAAAAACCGTAGCAGATGGGTGTGATTTATTTGTGATTTTTGTACGATAGAGATATCGAAGTTTTTAGGAAGGTAGGTATGGATTAAAAATATTATAATAGATATTTCATATTAGCCGACATTGAGAAAGGCTTTAGCTGTTAGGTTGTCGTTTTTGAAAATAACAGCCCCTGAAACCCAGACGCAGTTGTTTCATGTTTGAATTTGGAACTCTAAGCTAATGTTATGTAAATAGTTGTAAATACTGACATAGTGATAAGTAATATTATTGTAACTAACTAATCCTTTATGGATCTTTGATGTCTGAAATAAAGTTAACTAACTTAGCGGTTTCACTCACGTATTTTTAGTCACTCGCGCGACATGTTTCGGAGAGCCTAGGTCTGCATTTTCAAGCACTAACAGTCACTCACTCAGGCACTTTGGGTACGGAACCCTAAAAAAACCGGCCAAGTGCGAGTCGGACTCGCGTTCCAAGGGTTCCGTACATTACACAATTTAAACAATGTATTTTTTATGTGAAACGTGAGTGAAATGTCTTTAAAAAACCCGTAGGGGTCGGATCAAAAACCAAGTAATTAAGTCCGGCTCACGCTTGACTGCACATTTATAATAGGTTTTACTGTGATCTATAGGTAAAGATCTATTTTGTGTATTTTTTTCAAAATTTTAGACCCAGTCGTTTCAGAGATAAAGGGGGGGGGGGATGGTCATTTTTTGCCTATTTTCTTAAATAACTTCTATACTGTTTCTCCTAAAATTGTAAAAAAATATTATTATAAAAATATATATATATTTGAGATTCACACAATGAGCTCTTTCATTTGATATGTAACACGATATAGTTTGAAAAACTTTATTTTTTAATTTTCACATTTACCCCCCAAAGTGGCCCCCGTGTTTAAAATTCATTTGTTTACGTTACATATCCGTCTTTGGGTCAAAAACTTACATATGTATACCAAATATCAACCTAATTGGTCTAGTAGTTTCGGAGAAAATAGGCTGTGACAGACGGACAGACAGACAGACGCACGAGTGATCCTATAAGGGTTCCGTTTTTTCCTTTTGAGGTACGGAACCTTAAAAACGTCAAGTCATTTGCTTCTAAATGACAAAAAATCAAGTAAATCTGCCTGTTTTGCAAACTGTACAGGATCAGGCGACGATCGACTCGAATAGCGCGCACTCAAGTTCCGTGTTGAGTGCGTTCGCAGAAGATTTACGGTGGGGCTCAAACTGTACTTACTTACTACTGTGGGGCAAACAGACTATTCTTCCACCGCTACAATCACTAAATACGTATTGCTACAGTAGTATATTAGTTACCTTTAAGTCTAAGGAGAAACTTTGCCTCCTTATATGTGTTCTACCGCTTGTACAATTGTAATGTGGCAAATGTCCACTTTCCGTAGCAGTAACGATTTGGTTTACTGCGATATAAAAAATATTGCTTGTGTCAGCGCCGCCTAACATGTATAGGCAGGCATTTAGTGAATATACGTTCTTATACTCCCATCACCTGCTCGAAACAATATAACAAGATCAATCTTGTTATTTGACAATGGGCTGTGCCCTGAAGAATTGTTTGACATGATGCCAACGTCCGCTTTCTATAAACGCACCGCTTGCCGTCGGCAAGGCTCATCCTCACACCCTAGAACAGTTGTTCCTAACCTTTTCAGTACTGTCACCCCTTTGACTAACTAGGGAACTCGATTTTACCCCTCCTCCATAATAATTAATATTCTTTCTTATAGATAGGTCTTTGTTATCTTTGATTTTGAACCCCGTAAAATAGCAGTTTTACCCCCGTAAAATGACAGTTTTACCCCCGTGGGGATAATTACCCCCAGGTTAGGAACCGCTGCCCTAGAACTTCAATGGTCGCGTACTGTGCGGTTTAAGAGGAATTTCCTCCCGCGGATGCTTCGGCTGTGGAATGAGCTCCCGAGGTTTTCCCGATGGGCTACAGTATGGGGTTCTTCAAAAAAGGAGTGTACAGGTTTTTAAAGGGTCGGCAACGCGCATTAATATCTATGGTGTTGCAGGCGTCCATAGGCTACGGTGACTGCGGGCCGTATGCTTGTTTGCCACCAACGTGGTAGTAAAAACGTGGTTATAGTAAATCATATTAGACCAAACTGAAACAGCGAAAAAATTAATAGCTGTCACTTACCTAACCCATTATCGATCTGATAAGCCACAAAATATAATATTATTATTTAAATTTATTTAGTCACAACTTTGGGAACAAATCAAATTATATTGTCAAATATTTTGATTGAGTTTTTACGTAGTCACACTGTACTATATAAATTACAAACTAAAAAAATAAATAGATGTCATATACATACTCAAGAAAAAGTGAGCAAGACTTCCTTTTCCGTTAGTGTACCTAAACCTATGGCATCTATATATTTGAGTTTATTATTTAGTCATTATGCGATTTATAAGTTATAAGTAGTAGTAGTATTTAGTCATTGTGTGAAATAACTGAAATAAGTAGTTTAGCCGTTAACCCTATAGTTGTTTGGACATTAAAAAAACAAATAATAAAATCATTTTTGTTGATGAAAAAACATGAATTTAACAAAAAAATATGTCAGCTGTAACTGCTGTTAAAGGAACTTAAGTATAATAATTTGGCGCCATTATTTTGATAGATCAACACTTCCAAAACAAATAAATGAAATAAACGACCGGCCCCACAATAACAAACTGTCAGCCTCTAATAACGAACAGACCCCTAACCTATAGCCAATAAAGGGTGAGAATCGTAAAAATAAATAACAGTTTATCTAAATTTCTAACCTACAATTATCGTGTGACAGACGTCTAACATTCCCTGGGAAGCTCCGCCCCCGATACTAACGCCATCTATCGAATGTCGCGTGAAAACATGAAACACTAACATTTTGAGGTTATGTTTGCATTATTGCAGAAAATACGTCTAAAACATTATCGTAGTTTGAAATATCACTAAAACTAGTCGCATTTATTTTTATCCCATCGAATTATTATAGTAGATAATCGGGAAAAGCTTTTAAATAATGTAAACAACACTCGTAAAGTACAGACGCGAAATGAACAATAACACAATCGCGTATGACGCCAAATTTGGACATACACATCACTCTCGCTGTAAATAACGATATACGGATAAAGATAAATGGATATGTTGGTTTTAAATCACTCACCGCTGCCCGTTGTTGAAGATTAAAACAGGAGTATAATAATTCTGTGTTGTGACTCGGTTCATTGGTACAGATACAACAGACAGTTGAGTTTTGGGGGAAAGAGAGGGCGATAGCCGATGTTTGCCGAGCGCTCGGCCCGACCCTTTGTGTACGCCCCCGAACACAAGAAGTGACAACACAAGCAGTCGGTTCGGACGCGCCAAATGTTTTCACCGCGCGCGAAACTCCGAAAATGCCGATTCGAAAAACGAATCGCGATTTCAAAAATCGAATGATAACCGTATGAACAAAAAGTGCAAATAAGTATACGATTTATTTTTATAATGTTGATGAATGCGAGTGAGTTTGGTAAATAAATTGTAGAATAAAAAGACTGTACCTAACCGGTTTGCTGAGATTCAAATCGTCGGGCAGGTAAGTCTGAGTCCGACAATGGCCGGCCACGATTCTCTTTAATTAAAGATGATAAATAAAAAACGAACACATACGGACTGCCCGGCCTTTTTTTCTACATTTGTGTGGCCTTGCTATGTATTGTAATGGAATTTAACAATGAGAAAAAAAATCGCGAATATTTGAATGTAATTAAGCGAGTAAAAGGTGGTTTTCTGCACTCGAGTTGCATTTTTCGAGTTTCTGTATAGCCGCCGAGAGATGGCGCTACGAGTTCTAAAAATGTACCAATGTTTAGAATAAACTGTTTTGTTTTTGCAGTTTATATTATTTTATTACCTATTTTTTAGGATTGAGGATTATTATGTTAGTTTTTTGAATTTTCATAGGAAGTTCCGATCTGAAGAATACAAATTTTAGATTTTTTTTACTAAATTACCTAACTTAATTGCAACATCCAAAGATACCTACTTATTGTAAGTAAGTCAGTAATCAATGGTAGCAGATGAAACACCGGACCATAGTAACTGCCACCCTTTAATACTTGTTGTAGTTTTCGTTTAAAATTATCAGTCTAATTATTTTACATATCTGCATATTTCTTAAGCTTATACTTAGAGAAAACGTCATACTTTTGACACGTACCTAGTCTCATCCTGTACAATCTCACTAATCCGGCACTAATGCTGACACAAAAGAGCCGGATTACTGAAAAATTCGGATTACTGGAAGTTAGAGCAAATCTGAGTGTTTTTAGTATGTCTTAGAAATACATTTTACTAAAAAGTATAGTATCTGCCACCCTATAATAGTTGTTGCAGTTTTCGTTCAAAATGATTGGCAACAGTCTAATTACTTTACATATAGAGACGTATTTCTTAAGCTTATAGAGAAAACGTCATACTTTTGACACGTACCTAGTCTCATCATATACAATCTCACTAATCCGGCACTAATGCTGACACAAGAGAGCCGGATTACTTAAAAATTCGGATTACTTGAAGTTAGAGCAAATCTGAGTGTTTTTAGTATGTCTTAGAAATACATTTTACTAAAAAGTATATCTGCCGCCCTATAATACCTGTTGCAGTTTTCGTTCAAAATGATTGGCAACAGTTTAATTACTTTACATATAGCGACGTACTTCTTAAGCTTATAGAGAAAACGTCATACTTTTGACACGTACCTAGTCTCATCCTATACAATCTCACTAATCCGGCACTAATGCTGACACAAGAGAGCCGGATTACTGAAAAATTTCGATTACTGGAAGTTAGAGCAAATCTGAGTGTTTTTAGTATGTCTTAGAAATACATTTTACTAAAAAGTATATCTGCCGCCCTATGATAATTGTTGCAGTTTTCGTTCAAAATGATTGGCAACAGTTTAATTACTTTACATATTGAGACGTATTTCTTAAGCTTATAGAGAAAACGTCATACTTTTGACACGTACCTAGTCTCATCCTATACAATCTCACTAATCTGGCACTAATGCTGACACAAGAGAGCCGGATTACTGAAAAATTCGGATTACTGGAAGTTAGAGCAAATCTGCATATTATTTTGATCTGTTTTTAGTACGTCTTAGAAATACATTTTAATAAAATACTAAATTCAAAGAAAATTCTACTGGTATCTGAAACAGCCATTTATAAAGAGATTGAAGTGCGATAATGTAGGCGCACATAGTAAATTAGGACATGGAATTATAATTTGCACCCCAATTTTAGTACAGTGCTGGATTACTGGATGTAGCGGACCATCGAAGTGCCGGATTATCGAGATGTCACTGTAGTTTTAATGCTGACTGTACCACTATCATAATAAGTGTTATCGTGCCACAAAAAAACTAGTCTGGAAGTAGGTATTTAAAATGTTTTAGAACCTCATCCAAATATCTTCATTAATTATCATAAATTATGGCAACCTGTGATAAGTCATTACATATTTTCCATTCGATAATTGTCAACCGCATTTCAGATTTTAATGATTTATTAACGACAAATTAATTTAAATGCAAAATCACGCGAGAAATACCCAAATATGATTTATGATTGATAAGATAATGATTTCGAAACCCGATTCGTGACGGACGGACGGACGGAAATAATAAATAATGTTTATATGATCTTAAATTTATTATAACATATTATAATATGTTAAGTTATAAGACTGTGTTATTCACGATTATGGATCATAAATTTTGAGCAATTTATATTAAAATGTGGATATGGAAATTTCCTATTTTGTACCAATGAGGCTGAGGAAGCGTTATGTTAACACTTCTAACACATATATTTATTACCTATATACATTTTCACTTTATAAATATTGTTTTTTTTAATATGTAGCTACTGGTGAGAACCTGTAATTGGCTTTTTGTATCATATTTATAAAACCAAATAAAACCTATAGACATGTTAACAGCTGTTGGATCTCCGAATAATAGTAATTAATAATAATAATAAATAAATAATATCACAGAAATAAAGTGAAACTCAATAACGTTTTGACGACACGACGTTATACTTACAACGAAAACTTATTATTTGTTTATTACTTTACAGAATAAATGTGCCATTTTTAACCAAAAGGGTACTTATTGTCGCTTGTCAGTAAGGCGCTATTTCCATATGTAGCTTCAATTAGAAATCAACCTTATCGACAAGCGACAATGTGGCACCTTTTGCTCGAAAACGTCACAAATTTTCTTTAAAATACTTAAAGTTCAAGTAATCAAACCGTTTGTATTTACGACATACCTACCAAACAAATATACCTACCATCATGAAAATAACATTCTTCGTAAACTGCTAGAATAGTATTTTGCATGCAAAACCTTAAAAAAACAACTCATCCGTTCAAAAATATCATTTCATCAAGCATTACGGCGGCGTTATCGCCCGCAATCTAACTTTACTCGTTGGGGTCTATGGCACAATCAGCCAAGTTTTAATGAATTGACGTTGTTTTTTTTATTCTGTGACAAAATATAAACGCGAGGCGCTTTTGGCATTAAATAGTTTACCTACGGTATTTTTGTTGATGAATTAAATCTTGCAAAATGACAGATTAATCGGTTAATAATAATTCGAACAACGTGATAATTACTAGATACGAGAACAATACGAGATCTAATAGATACGTTATAGTTTAGTTCTCAACTATATCTTTTGCAGTTCGATTCGAGAAACCAATTAGCTCCATGCATGATTTTATTTTTATTTTTGGATTCATAATTTATATCGTTGGAACACCGGAAATGATAAAAATACTTTTGTAAACCTTAACATTATTTTATTAAAAAATATTTAAAATGTTGAAAATTTTTGAGCGGTTGAAACGCTCATAATTTTTGGCGCGAATTCGACAGAGCGTGATGACGTCACACGTTGGGCGGTCCAAGTGACGTTTGCTACTAATGACACTAATCTGTCAAACGCGTGACGTCACGTGGCGTTTCGAGCGTTTCGCTCACTAGCTTTTCGCGGGCAAATTTTTGTACTTTTTATTTATAATTTTAAGTGATTAAATGGTAATTTAAAAACGGAAATACATTTGTAACATGATATAACGGTAACAAACATCCGAATAAAACATATTTCGTTCAAATATAAACTTCATGCATGAGGCTAATTGTCATTTCACGCTACAATTATTGTGACGTTTTGGGATATCCATTAGATATCCATTGGATGTCTAAGTAATATCTTAAGCAAATCTTAAAGAGATCGTTCAAGAGGACATTCAGAATCGCGGAAATGTCTGACATGACTTTCTTAAATATCTCGTTATCGTTTCTGTTTCATATCTAGTGGATATCTAGTTGATATCTAGATCATTGTTTAAATTGGCCCGTAACTCAGATATTAGCGTCGAATAAGGGGCTACCTGAGGTTTTCGTCGATTTTTGACAAGTTTTGAATCGTATCTCCTACTTTTGCACTACATATAGAATTATAAGACAAGCGGCTATCGGTTCTTCAATCTTTTATCTCCATTTTTGTCTACCGGATTGTGAAAAAAATGAATACTTATTTATTTATGATTGTTTTAAACATTGTCTAAAAAAAACACTTTTTTCGTATCTCGATTGCTGTGAAAGATCTTACATATACGAAATCTACATATTTGGGTTCGTCTTAGACGTCTCTAAAAATTTGTCTAAGGTTTTAATTTTAAACTAATTAACACAAAAGTTATGGCCAGAAAACCAGTTTTTTGGCCTAAAATTGTTCAACTTTGATGCCAAATATTTCGAAAACAATGAACTTTGAAGTAAATATGGGATACTATATTGCTAAAATCCGTTGCTGTTAATATGATAAGCTACAAAAAACATTAGAAAACTAAGGGATTCAAATCGAAGGTCATTGGGGCATGGATGGTCCCAATGACAGTTTATTTTCATGTCACTTATGCCCGCAATCTCATTTTACTCGTTAAGGCTAGGGTCTATGGCACAATCAGCCAAGTTTTAATGAAACTACGCGTTGTTTTTTTATTTTGTGACAAAATGTAGACGCGAGGCGCTTTGACATTGCTTACAACTTTATGAAACGAAATTTTTGTTGATACTTACATGAAATTTTGTAAAATTCAGATGTCTCAATATCTAGATAATTAGCTAGCTTTTTTCGCATAACAAAATGTAATTGGCCTTTAGGCTTTGTGATGCTAATTTAAATAATTTCCGACGCTTGCACAATTTTTTACCTATGGGTTGTTATCCCAGTAGGCCGAGCATGTGCTCTCATCATGTGATTGGCGCGACAGTATCTCGCCGCGAGATAGACTACCCGTCTTTTACTAACTGTATGAATTAAAGGGGGACAGGTAGTCTATGTCGCGGCGAGATACTCTCGC
This sequence comes from Cydia strobilella, assembly GCF_947568885.1. Classification (NCBI taxonomy): domain Eukaryota; kingdom Metazoa; phylum Arthropoda; class Insecta; order Lepidoptera; family Tortricidae; genus Cydia; species Cydia strobilella. The sequence goes on along the minus strand of NC_086046.1, from coordinate 1,157,436 downwards.
ACCAATCATGTGCTAGCCCAACTGTATGTGCACCTTGTCAAAACACCTAAATGTAAACCCGTCTGGTTCAGTGACCCAATAATGAACATGCGACCCAATAATACGAGTATCAGGTACGCTATGGGTACGCTTTTTATTTCTTTTTTTGAATGCCGATTGCGAACTACCGGTTGGAGACGGTATCTTTTTATTTAAGGTAGTAAATTGTAGACGATATATTATTATATAAAACTATCCTATATATTTCCTTGGGATTATACGGGCATCAGTATTGCAGCGTATTAATACTGCCCACTCAAAATCCATGTCGCTACCCAGATTTTTAACTTTTGCGCCAGCAATGTAGTCGGCAGTAATATTACTGCTACGCAGCGTACTACGTAGGAGAACAACACGCGAACGCGAAGTTAAGCGATGCGACGCGGTGTGAATCAATCCTTTGATACCTATGGAAGTGTCCTACGTGGGCGATCTCGTTGCGAACGCGAACACCATGGGCCCGGTGGGCCCGCCGCACCGCTTCGCGTTCGCGAGTTGTTCGCTTACGTAAGATTTATACCATTGGCTTGGTCTAACTTGCGACTTGAAAACGCCGGAATCGCGAAACATTTTTTCTGTTAAAATAACAGAAAAAATGTTTCGCGATTCCGGCGTTTAAAAATATTTTGGCTAAACGGCGGTATCCCGCAACTATTCAGCCAAAATATATTAAAACGCTGTAGTTTATTTATCCACCATTCCGTCAATAATGATCGATGCGTGACATATCGGCGAGTGATTGACACGTGTCGATAACAGGGAGATATGAGATGCAGCTGAAAAATGTCATGATTAAATGATGGGCTGTCTACGTGTCTATAAATATGTCTGTATATTTAGAATTCAAAATGATACCGCCGTTTAGCCAAAATATTTTTCGCCAAATTTCACTTCCAACAAACTTATGGCATCAGTTTCATTTCCCAAATGAAATTTTAGCAAGTTTTTAACTTCGCAACCATTTAATTTCCCAACCCCATACTTACTTGCGAAATGAAAATGACGTACTAGGTTGGGTCAGGTTAGGTTGGATTATGAAAATTTGCGTAAAATAGTTTGGGAAATAATACTTTGGGAAACGATTTTTGGCAATACATTTGTAAACCAGTTTAAACAGTGCTAGTAAAATAAAGATTAGCAAAATCTAGTTATTCTTCATTAGTGAAGTTTAATTAACAGCCTATCCTATATTCTGTTTTTTTATTCCGTAGACTAAAATGACATTTCATGTGGTACTAAGAAATGTCACGTCTTACACATGAAACGTCATTTTAGTCTACGGAATAAAAAAACAGACCTTAGTTGGTAGTCACACTAGTCACCCTGCCTTGGGTTCGAATCCCGGTAAGTCATTTATTTATCAGACCAATTCGAACAATGATACGTCATTTACTAGTTCTAGAAACGATATGGATTAGATGTCAGTGTCAAAAATGGCGTTTTTGTGACATATCTAATCCATATCGTTTCTAGAACTAGTCAATGACGTATGTTATTGTTCGAATTGGCCTGTTTGTGTTTATCACGAATAGTTCCTGAGTTATGGATGTTACTTATGTATCTAAGTAATTACTATTAAAAACACAATTCATTTTGCCATATCGTTTCTAGAACTAGTAAATGACGTATGTTATTGTTCGAATTGGCCTGTTTGTGTTTATCACGAATAGTTCCTGAGTTATGGATGTTACTTATGTATCTAAGTAATTACTATTAAAAAGACAATTCATTTTGCCATATCTTTTCTAGAACTAGTAAATGACGTATGTTATTGTTCGAATTGGCCTGTTTGTGTTTATCACGAATAGTTCCTGAGTTATGGATGTTACTTATGTATCTAAGTAATTACTATTAAAAACACAATTCATTTTGCCATATCGTTTCTAGAACTAGTAAATGAAGTATGTTATTGTTCGAATTGGCCTGTTTGTGTTTATCACGAATAATTCCTGAGTTATGGGTGTTATTTTTGTATCTAAGTAATTATTATTAAAAACACAATTAATTTTGCTTTGAACATAAAATCTAATATTGTCTTCGGTTACCGCGATAGTTACTCATGAAATAAAACTATGAAAACGGATTATATCGCGTATATTGAATTTATAATACATCCCGACGTTTCGAACTCTTTACAGCGTTCGTGGTCAACGGGTCACTGAGGAAAAATTACAAAGTGCAAAAATACCCACATACTAAAAATAATGAACAATCATAGACTATAAACTTTAAGGCTGGTTGTACATGCAAAATCGGTTCATAAGGCTAGTTATACACTACAATTATTTTCAATTTTTTTTTTTAATTTTTTTACGTCGGGATGTATTATAAATTCAATATACGCGATATAATCCGTTTTCATAGTTTTATTTCATAAATTAAATCTAATAAAATAAAATCCCCACCTATGAAAACTGTATCTAAGTATGTATTTATCTATTTAAGTATGTATATATTGTATATATATATTGGAAATCCTGAAGAAAGGCCAGGTCAAGAGCACCCTAAACCGGCGAGCGTGTATGAGGAATGTTATGAAAGTGAAGGAAGCGAAAGAGGTATGTCAGGATCGCAGCAAGTGGAAATCCGTGGTCTCTGCCTACCCCTCCGGGAAATAGGCGTGATTATATGTATGTATGTATGTATGTATGTATATCGTCACCTCGTACCCATAGTACAAGCTTTGCTTAGTTTGGGGATAGGTCGATCTGTTTAAGATTGTTGTTGAAAAGTACACCGTCATTTAAAAACCGGCCAAGCGTGAGCCGGACTCTCGCACGAAGGGTTCCGTACCATTACGCAAAAACGGCAAAAAATAACGTTTGTTGTATCGGAGCCACACTTAAAAAAATATTCTATTCTGTTTTTAGTATTTGTTGTTATAGCGGCAACGGAAATACATCATCTGAGAAAATTTCAACTGTCTAGCTATCACGGTTCATGGTACAGCCTGGTGACAGACGGACAGACAGCTGAGTCTTAGTAATAGGGTCCCGTTTTTACCCTTTGGGTACGGAGGTAACCTGCACAGTCTGTGCTATCAAAATCGCTGCAGAGTTAGTTTGGTCTGACTCTAGAGCCGGCGAAGCACACTGGTTCCCGACTCCAGGGGCCCGTTTCTGAAAAGCTTGTAACTTGTAATATAAGTGGAAGTCCCTTTCTAACAAAAGCTGCTAAAAAGTGACATCCGCTTGTATCACGAGTTACAAGCTTTTGAGAAACGGGCCCCAGTTTGGGAACCCTACAACTAACACCTGCCTTTCCTCGGTCCATATCCCTTAAACGCCTTGGCTCTACCTCTACCGTATTGGTGACATAATGACTCTATAATAGAGCAGAACGTGTTGCCACTTAGGGTACGAGGGTATTTAGGTTAAATGTGCCTTAATCTTAACTGTTGGTTAGATATTGTGGTTGTGACCTTAAGCCGTCTTATGACCCTAAAAAAAACCGGCCAAGTGCGAGTCGAACTCGCGCACCGAGGGTTTCGTACTTTTTAGTATTTGTTGTTATAGCGGCAACAGAAATAAATCATCTGTGAAAATTTCAACTGTCTATCACGGTTGATGAGATACAGCCTGGTGACAGACAGACGGACAGACAGACAGACGGAAAGAGAAGTCTTAGTAATAGGGACCCGTTTTTACCCTTTGCGCACGGAACCCTAAAAAAACTTATTGCTCCGAGCCAGGATTTGAATTCACGACCCTAACTTGTAATTTGGATATGTAAAACTACCATTGCACTTTTTGTAAACAATTTTGAAAAACTTCATTAGGATATAATTTTTAGGGTTCCGTACCCAAAGGGTAAAAACGGGACCCTATTACTAAGACTCCTCTGTCCGTCTGTCCATCTGTCCGTCTGTCTGTCACAAGGCTGTATCTCATCAACCGTGATAGCTAGACAGTTGAAAATTTCACAGATGATGTATTTCTGTTGCCGCTATAACAACAAATACTAAAAAGTACGGAACCCTCGGTGGGCGAGTCCGACTCGCACTTGTCCGGTTTGTTTTTTATGGCAGACAAGTACTAACAGAAGATCAGCCCTTTTATTCGTACAAAAAAATAAAAACAAAACTTTAAATCAAAATTCAACGCAATGCGTGCACGCGCAACGTCATCAGATAACGAAAACATTATTGTTAAACAAAAGTTACTTCAACCAATTACTTCAGTTATTTATATTTATCATTCCCTTGCGGACGCTAAACTAGCAACACACGACGTCACCTGCTCATTAGCTGGTAACACCGGCTTTTTTAAAATATAACGCATTACGTCGCTATCTATCATCGCGAGCGGACGTCTGATTTAATCGGTGGCTATTACAATTTTAAGCTTACTTTGAATGTGATTGGTATCCTGTATTGGAGAGTACCGTAAAATGGGGTGAGTAGGGTTCGCGGGGAGAGTTAGTTTATGAATGGGGAGAGAAGGGATGAAAGGGGGGTGAGATGCGTTTTTAAGGCTACTACTACTACAAAAATAATGTATTCCAATTTAAAATGGAGCTATAGTAAAATGCTCATAATAAAAAAAACAACAATCTTCCAAAATCACCTTTGTATTAAAACCCATCTCACCCCAATTACGAGGGACTACGGGGTGAGGTGGAATTTCCTGTTTATCGTCAAAGTTATGAAATGGAACTACCCAAAATAAAGTAAAAACTAAAATACAAACGTCCGGAACACTTATTATATACACCATCCAGTTTGCATATGTAAAAATAAAATGTTATCGACGTTGAATGTCAGTTTTGCTCCAACTCACCCCATTTTACGGTACTCGCAATGAAAAGGTGTGAAATTTCCGTAGTTTAGCTGTGATTATTTATTTTAGGGTTTCATACCCAAAGGGTAAAAACGGGACCCTATTACTAAGACTCCACTGTCTGTCCGTCTCTCCGTCTGTCTGTCACCAGGCTGTATCTCATGAACCGTAATAGCTAGACTGTTGAAATTTTCACAGATGATGTATTTCTGTTGCCGCTATATCAACAAATACTAAAAAGTACGGAACCCTCGGTTCGCGAGTCCTACTCGCACTTGGCCGGTTTTTTAAGCATATTTTGTATACTTACTGTTACCACAGTGACATACAAGCACACGGCTCGCTACGGTCGCGTGTCAATGGGTGTTACATGCGCGTTGCCGTCCGTTTAAAAACTGTACAGTTTTGTCTTTGCAGTACTTTACTAAATCGAAATTAAACTTTCGTGAGATATATTTTAAAATATCTAGATCACAACGGTTACACTCAGGTGAATTATTTATCGCTTATGTCAGTGACTTTTTAATTATTATAAAAGTTAGGACTCCTAACTTAGGAGCATTTAATAACTTGTATGAAATCTGTTTTTCGCTCCTAATTTTTACAATAATGGTAGGCGCATAGCTAGGTTAATAATTAATGGTACATCAAATGTTAGAAAAATATTTTCCATAATGTCAATATCCAAAGACGATAATGGGGACTACGTTTGTATGGAGAAGCGGCCCCTTTCCTCTTAAAGGCCTAAAAATCGACCTCCGTTCAACAAAATCTCCCGATACGAACCTTAAGAAAAGAGTCCAAAATAACTAAGTGATTAAAGTCCTTTTTAAAGGACATTCCTGGAAAGTATAGATCACATGCCACCGCCTCAGTATTAGCGTAGCGTAGGGGAAAATGGAGCAAAACAGGGGACGGCAAAAAATGTCTGCCGTGCTATCTGCGAGCCGCGATCCGCGCCCGCGTGGGACAGGGGAGGTGTGGAGACGTTTTAATACTTGAAATAAATATTATAGGGACTCCAGAGGAGTTGCATGCGCGTTGCCGACCCTCACTCCGCAGCGTTAAGCTCTGGCAACCTTATTCACCGGCAGGAACACAATCCTTTATCCGGAATTCCGGATATACTCCTCTGTATGTCGAATTTCTTAACTGATTCCCGTGGAATTTTGTGAGCAGGTTTGGTATTTAGAAACATTTTCAGCCGTTTCGTTTCCGTTCGAAATATTCAAAATGACGGAAAAGCATAAAGGAACTTAAGCGCCCAAGAGGAGGAGGTCTATGGCACTTAAGACTATTGTTGTGTAATGACTCCACGAAGTAAGCATTTTATATTTTTACTTTTATTTAGCTTATGGCGTGGTCGACAGTTTATATAGCCACTAGTTTATTTAAATTATACGACTCCTTGGAAGACGCTATTCTACCCTTGTCTGGACAGTAGAGCACTGGATTCTCGACACCCGGTTAGGGCCGCCTTTAACCTCGACCACAAATACTATTAAACTTATAATTACGCGATTCCACAGTAAGCTCTGTTCCACACTTGTCTGTACAGCACTGGATTCTCGACACCCGGTTAGGGCCGGCTTTAACCTCGACCACAAATACTATTAAATATACAATCATGCGACTCAACAGTAAGCTCTGTTCCACATTTGTCTGGACAGTAGAGCACTGGATTCTCGACACCCGGTTAGGGCCGGCTTTAACCTCGACCACAAATACTATTAAATATATAATTAATCGACTCTACAGTAAGCTCTGTTCCACACATGTCTGGACAGTAGAGCACTGGATTCTCGACATCCGGTTAGGTTAGGGCCGACTTTAACCTCGACCACAAATACTATTAAATATACAATCATGCGACTCAACAGTAAGCTCTGTTCCACACTTGTCTGGACAGTAGAGCACTGGATTCTCGACACCCGGTTAGGGCCGGCTTTAACCTCGACCACAAATACTATTAAATATATAATTATGCGACTCCACAGTAAGCTCTGTCCACACTTGTCTGGACAGTAGAACACTGGATTCTCGGCACCCGGTTAGGGCCGGCTTTAACCTCGACCACAGATACTATTAATTATACAATCATGCGACTTAACAGTAAGCTCTGTTCCACATTTGTCTGGACAGTAGAGCACTGGATTCTCGACACCCGGTTAGGGCCGGCTTTAACCTCGACCACAAATACTATTAAATATATAATTAATCGACTCTACAGTAAGCTCTGTTCCACACATGTCTGGACAGTAGAGCACTGGATTCTCGACAGCCGGTTAGGTTAGGGCCGACTTTAACCTCGACCACAAATACTATTAAATATACAATCATGCGACTCAACAGTAAGCTCTGTTCCACACTTGTCTGGACAGTAGAGCACTGGATTCTCGACACCCGGTTAGGGCCGGCTTTAACCTCGACCACAAATACTATTAAATATATAATTATGCGACTCCACAGTAAGCTCTGTTCCACACTTGTCTGGACAGTAGAACACTGGATTCTCGGCACCCGGTTAGGGCCGGCTTTAACCTCGACCACAAATGCTATTAAATATACAATTATGCGATTCCACAGTAAGCTCTGTTCCACACTTGTCTGGACAGTATAACACTGGATTCTCGACACCCGGTTAGGGCTGGCTTTAACCTCGACCACAAATGCTATTAAATATATAATTAATCGACTCTACAGTAAGCTCTGTTCCACACATGTCTGGACAGTAGAGCACTAGATTCTCGACAGCCGGTTAGGTTAGGGCCGACTTTAACCTCGACCACAAATACTATTAAATATACAATCATGCGACTCAACAGTAAGCTCTGTTCCACACTTGTCTGGACAGTAGAGCACTGGATTCTCGACACCCGGTTAGGGCCGCCTTTAACCTCGACCACAAATACTATTAAACTTATAATTACGCGATTCCACAGTAAGCTCTGTTCCACACTTGTCTGTACAGCACTGGATTCTCGACACCCGGTTAGGGCCGGCTTTAACCTCGACCACAAATACTATTAAATATATAATTATGCGACTCCACAGTAAGCTCTGTTCCACACTTGTCTGGACAGTAGAACACTGGATTCTCGACACCCGGTTAGGGCCGGCTTTAACCTCGACCACAAATACTATTAAATATATAATTATGCGACTCCACAGTAAGCTCTGTTCCACACTTGTCTGGACAGTAGAGCACTGGATTCTCGACACCCGGTTAGGGCCGGCTTTAACCTCGACCACAAATACTATTAAATATACAATTATGCGACTCCACAGTAAGCTCTGTTCCACACTTGTCTGGACAGTAGAGCACTGGATTCTCGACACCCGGTTAGGGCCGGCTTTAACCTCGACCACAAATGCTATTAAATATATAATTATGCGACTCCACGGTAAGCTCTGTTCCACACTTGTCTGGACAGTAGAACACTGGATTCTCGACACCCGGTTAGGGCCGGGTTTAACCTCGACCACAAATGCTATTAAATATATAATTATGCGACTCCACAGTAAGCTCTGTTCCACACTTGTCTGAACAGTAGAGCACTGGATTCTCGACACCCGGTTAGGGCCGGCTTTAACCTCGACCATCACCACAAATCGATAATAAGATTTATATATACTTTTAATACACGTTTTTTCGAGCGATTCTTTCAGTTCTCAGATTATTTTAGTGTTTGTTTGGTAGGTTTAGGATTTGAAGACTTTACTCATGAATACTCACTTCAAATTGTCACTGTTTTAAGATCGAAAGAAAAATCTTAATATAGTTGGTCAAGCAAATCTTGTCAGTTGAAAATTCGAATTTTCTATGGGACGATATCCTTTCACGCCTATATTTTTTTAATTTGCCGCCATTTTCTAGATTTGCTTGACCAACTTTAAGTAGTGTAAGGTAGTGTGTAATGGGGTAATTTCGAAGGCGGGATAATTTTGAAAAAGGCAAATATATGTCAAACCAGAAGCACTTTTTGCAACTGAACTTACTTACTGAACTGCTTACTGTTGCTACCGTAGAAAGTGCTCCTAGTTTAGCAGATAGGTATTTGTCATTTTCAAATTTATCCCCCTCTCGAAGTTATCCCAATGCAACTTATTATGCATTTACATTTCAACAAATAAATTCGTTTTTTCAACTAAGTAACCGACGTCTAATTTTAAACATATTAAATAACGTATTTTAAGTAGAAAAACGCTCGACATGTATATTATTATGTCTGTGTCTCACGGAAGTTTTGTTATTAAAATTAGACGTCTAATTTTAATCCAAAACTCAAAATTACATGACATTCTTGATTTTTACTAAAACTAATGTCGTCATAAAAATTATGGATGGTATAGAAAGGATGCCAATGTTTTATGGCAGAATTGTTGCAAAAGTGACCGCTTTCAGCTTTAAATAATAGTTCCTAATCTCTCCGGTGGCGCTAGTTAGGCTCTGGGACATGAGTATAACATGAACCATATAAGGCAACAAATAACCCGACCAAATTACGTAGGTTGTTTTTGGTAGTATTTCGGTGTATGGTGGCGCCGCCTAATTACTGTTTTTTGATGGACACTTTTCATACATAGAGATTTGGCTCCGTTATATAGTCTCCATGATAAAAATAAAATATTTGCTCGCATTAAGCCAATTACTGCGGAAATAACCCGTCACTGTCATGTCACTGTCATCTCACCTGTCACTTGTCAACGTGACGGCCGTATCGCGACACTGTCATGTCTGTCATGCTTATTTAAAATTAGATTGTCATGTCAGATGATTTTGATGCGCGATATTGATTGGGCATTTCTATGAGAAGATTTGAATGTGAAATGTATTATCGTATTCATAAAGTAATGTAAAAAAACTATTATATATGTAACTAGGGAATATTGGCAGGGTCTTTAGGGTACATCCGAGAGCAGCAATGAAACACCGCGTTAGCTCAATCGTGTGTATTTCGGAACTGACAAGCTGACATACAACATGTTTAACCACCCTCTAGTCGGCACATGTAAACTTAAGGGGCCCACTGACTATCAGTCCGCCGGACGATATCGGCCTGTCAGTTAAAACAAAAATTTGACAGTTCCGAACAACTGAAGTCAGTGGGCCCCTTTATATCTACCCCATATTACATATTTAACAAAAACACGTGGGTCAAAAACGTTCTGGAAAACCGGCGTCTTTTTGGAGTTAAGAGGCAACAGGAATGGTCATTTCTCCATACAAACGTATTCGGCTGTTTCCTCCATGGTTTTCGGAGCTAGAGCACAGATTTTTTTCAACACAGATTTATTATTAATATCTGTGTCGGACTGTTTAGCTTTTTTGATAGGCCGCAAAGAGAAGCATGGGATTCAAAACTGACATCAATTAGCCTTAAAATCAAAACAGTTTAATAAATAATAATAAATATTATAGGGACATTCTTACACAAATTGGCTAAGTCCCACGGTAAGCTCAAGAAGGCTTGTGTTGTGGGTACTCAGACAACGATATATATAATACTTATACAAACATTTAAATACATAAAGAAAACATCCATGACTCAGGAACAAATATCTGTGTTCATCACACAAATAAATGCCCTTACCGGGATTCGAACCCAGGACCATCGGCTTCACAGGCAGGGTCACTACCCACTAGGCCAGACCGGTCGTTCACAACCGGTTGAACAGTTAGACACAGATAATTTCATTATAATTTAGATCTCAAAATTTCGTTACATTTGGTTAAGTTTTGGAGGAGAAAACAGTCGAGTACGAAATCTGGTTTTTTGAGATTTTTACGCAGGATTTTTAGCCTAACCTGGCGTTGTCCTTATCGCACTAGTTTTAGGAGCTACTTCCGTTAGCGAGATGGATATATTCACCTAAACTATTTACAGTGTGTTTCATGATGTCATGAAAGACGCAAAGGTAAACTTAACTTAGTAAAAATATTTTGAGCTATCACCTACGAAGTAAGGATTAGACAACTATCATCATCATCATCTTCCTCGCGTTGTCCCGGCATTTTGCCACGGCTCATGGGAGCCTGGGGTCCGCTTGGCAACTAATCCCAAGAATTGGCGTAGGCACTAGTTTTTACGAAAGCGACTGCCATCTGACCTTCCAACCCAGAGGGGAAACTAGGCCTTGTTGGGATTAGTCCGGTTTCCTCACGATGTTTTCCTTCACCGAAAAGCGACTGGTAAATATCAAATGATATTTCGTACATAAGTTCCGAAAAACTCATTGGTACGAGCCAGGGTTTGAACCTGCGACCTTCGGATTGCAAGTCGCACGCTCTTACCGCTAGGCCACCAGCGCTTTTTTTATTATTTTATTAGACAACTATCATAACACAACTAAATATCTAGTACTAACACTAACTTTTCAATCTTAATGATATATACTTATAAATTAGGATAAAAGTGAATTAAAGATATAAGTATGAAGTGGAACAATTAGCTTTAACCAAAGCATGATTTTCAAGCCAATTCGAGTTTTAGTTAAGTGTTTATGTCGAAAGTTTCGACTCGAAATCTGTCGAAACCGAAACTTAGGTCGGACTCTAAAATTAGCGTTATTTTCCTTATACATTTTTCTGTTACATTCTTGTTTTAATTTAAAATTAGGCTGTTTTGGTATTTTGGACTCTCGCGATTAATACACTTTAACATTTTGTATCTAAGATTGTTTTAAAATATGTAGTGTTATAGTTTATGCAAAATGTGACATGTGGCCCCTAGCGATTAAGACCACACGTCTTAGGCACGTCTGACATAAGGCGATTAAGCCTAGCACGGCGATGACCACTCGATAATTTAATATGGTAATGTCCCCTTGTTACGTGCGAGGCATGCTAGTGATGCCGGTTTAAGGTTACGTTCGGATTGTGACAACATTGCTGTATTGCATGCATTGCTGCAAGAAATGACATTCTTATGTCTCGACAATGTCTTGATAAAAACAGTTTTTTAGGTTTATAGAACTTTATTTTCTCAAAGAAATTATACATTTCACTTCAGAGAAACTTAACTACACCAGAACTCTAATGCAAATAATCAGTAAGTATAGCGAGTGCATGCGTACTCACTTACAAAGCTCTTAACTAACTAAAACTTAAAAATAAATAAATACTTACTGGTATTTTTTTTACTCTTTAAGCACACAACGCGAGATAAACTTTTACAGTACATATGGTGCTACTTTCTCGCACTAGTGCGTAAAAGAGCACTTTTCGTGCATATGTCGAAAGTTTAAAGGGCCATATGTACTGTAAAACGTTGTACGACACACGTGCGAATAGGTAATTCGCAACTCGTGTCGATTTAAAACACTCCCTGCGGTCGTGTTTTAATTTATCGCCACTCGTTTCGAATTTCCTATTTTCCGCAGTTGTATCGTAAATAACTATTTTGACGTTTCCTTTATCAGTGCAGTCGGCAGATATACTGTAGCTGTAATGACGCGCTGCAATACTGCCGCAGTGCTGGTGTAGTCTAAATCCAAATTTAAATAAATTCAATACGTTTATTTCAGACACAGCTGTCCATATACACAAAACGTACAAGTTAAATTTAAAAATAAATAAAGAACGCACAAAATACAAACACACCATCAAATAAATAAAAGTAAAATTTAAATAAAAATATAATAGAGATAGAAATTCAAAAATCGATAAAGAGTAGAAGTTACATTAGGATTACGACGACTATATACGCAATTTGAACTTCTATTAGTACATACATCTGTCACACAGTTTACTTGGGGGATTGTCAGTGAAATCCAACGTCCGTTTCCCACTGCAACAGCAACGCTGCTGCGCTGTCGTAATCCAAATGCGTCCTTTAGACCGATTTAGACGTCAGAGATTTAGAGGCGACAGGGGAGCCGATCTTGAGAAGACAAGTCCTAATTAAGACAATTATACTGTGCGCATCTGTTGGCAATGGCATCGGTTGGGATGTGAAATGGTTTTTGAAACCGTTTCGTTTGGTTTTAAATTAGTCGTTTGAAACTTAATCGAATAGCACTAAATACTGTTGTCATAAAAATGTTATAAAAATTAACAGAAATAATACTAAAAAGATTTTCACGAAATTTTTTGGTCGATGACATTTCTCCAAGTATAGTAGAAGAAGAGAAGAACTGCACTATTTTTTTTCTCTTTCGGAGCGATTATTTCCGAAAATATACACTTTATCAAAAAATGGTGTTGGAAGACCCTTATTCATTTTGAAAGACCTATCCAACGATGACCCACACCATTGGGTAAACTCAAGCGGTCGGCAACCTTTTAGCAGCCAAGGGCCACATATAGTTAACACAGTTGCCGCGGGCCGCATTTTGTTATTATTTTTGACTATCAGATATTGTCGTTCATCAATATTACATACGAAATAGTCAGGAAGGCTCGCGGGCCGCAAGTGAGAGGTTCGCGGGCCGCCTGTTGCCGATCGTTGGGTTAAAGCAAAAGCTTTTTGTATGAGAGAAATTAAAAAAAAAATGTACTTTTTCTCTATCGCACGCGCATAAATTATATTGCTACCCACTCGCAGTGTCATTTCCGGCCGTAATCATGGGTGGGAGACGATTATAATTACGCGCGAGCGATAGAAAGAGGCGTTCTCTAGTTAACAACGTTGATAGATTAGTGAGAGCATTTTGAGATAGTTATGGTAAATTTATACAATGCAGAGAAAGCAATATAGCGTACCTGCTTTCCCCAGACGGGTGTCGTAGCGAGGAACCGAACTCCAGTGAGAGGAAAACCCACCCATTACCAGTCTGACGGACGATATCGGCCTGTCAGTTGTTCTGAACTGTCAATTTTTTTTGTTCTAACTGACAGGCCGATATCGTCCGGCGGACTGGTAATGGGTACAGTAGGCCCTTTAGTTAGGAGTTGTATACATATATTGCAACTGACATGCGAAACTCCGTAAGCGCGATGTAGGGAGCGCTAACGCCATCTGTCAGAGCATTGTGGCAGGGTTGCCAGTGAGAGATGAGCCACAAGCCAGCAGTCAATGCAGCAATATCTGATTTAGTCAGCAGGCTGCAGAAGACCGATATACATGGAAATCGTTCAACCGATGATGATGATCACGTAATAAGTCTTTGCCTCACAATTCTGACCTTAGACGACAAGAAACTACGGAGTCAGTGTTTCTGGACAGTTTACAAAATATGTAGCATCTATCAGAATAATGCTAACGTTTCTCCCGCTCTAAGTGATGTAAAAACGTCGATCGTGTGAGAAGTAGAGAATTTCCATTGTTTAACATTCCAAAAGTTATAATGTCTATAACTAAAAATTATTAGTAAAGCCTGCGCAAACGCATTATTAGCGTCGCTCGCGCGGAGCGTGAGACGGCGGCAGGTGTGCGTGTCCGAAGAATAAAGTGCTGGCGATTTTGTATGCAAACTCATGATGGAAAATGCTGAAGGCTAGGGGGCCGTTTTCGCTTAACACACTCACTGCCAAAAACGTGCAACGTGTGTTCATTTTGTATTTGGAAATACGGCGCTTTGGCACTGAAAGTGTGTGTACCATTAACGGCCGGTTAGCAATCGCCACAAAAGTGACGGTCAATGTCAAATCGCATATATTTTGTCAGGAAAGTGACAGTTAGATGGTACTGTAACGCGACTTAAGTCGAGCTTTAAAGTACAAGTTAAAATGAAAATGCCCAGGTAAAAATAGTTAGTTTAAAATGAAAATGCATCGGAATGACAGAGGGATTATTTTGTTTTTTGAGATAAACTATTGACGATCGTCGTTCCGTCACGCCTTTTAGCCAAACCAAATATCAATTCTTTCTTTTGATATATATGGAATTATTAGCCTGGATTATTGTTCAAAATGGTGGAGATGTGAAGGGTTTTTTTTGCGTAACCAGTCACTTTTACGAGAAACTTGTACGAGAACAGAAAGGTAGATTTTCAAGACATGCCTAAGAAAATACCATAAGCACAATAAATCATTTACAAAATAAATACGCGTATCGCTTTTTAGTTAGACCACAGTACTTAATTTACAAACTACACAACATAGTTGGCGAAACATATGTAATTCTACACAATTACTATGTTATCATTGTATGATAATTGATAATATTATCTACTGTTACACCCAGACTTTACCCTAAAGTAATAAAGTTCATTTTAGCTTACTCTATTATTTAAAAGGGATAGTTAGTTAACTTTCCATGTTTTTTGCAATGTTAATAGAGATATGTAGTTTATTGCGAATGTGTGAATTATTACGGCCTGTTATAGAGTTAATGATGGTCTTTTAATTTAGATTTAATTTTATAAATGGGTTATTAACAATGCTCTTTTATTTAAAGAAATAGTAACCTATAAGTATGAAAAAAATATCACAGGACATCCTTACACAAAATGACTAGACCCTACAGTAAGCTCAAGAAGGCTTGTGTTGTGGGTACTCAGACAACGAATACATGATATACAAATAATGAAAGACATAGAAAACACCCATGACTCAGGAATAAATATCTGTTCTCATCACACAAAATATGCTCTTACCGGGATTGGAACCCAGGACCATCGGCTTCATAGGCAGGGTCACACTGAAAGGAATGATTGCATAACAGTAACAAAATATTTTGTTACTACTTATACAAAAATTGGGACTTGCGAACTATGTGTTACAGCAGCCAACAGGTCGGTTTGTTACAACGAAATACTTACTTACTCCTCTGGCGCAGCGACCCAAAGTGTGTCTTGGCTTGGCCTCCAACACGACAGTTCGCCACTGATCCCGGTCCTGTGCAGTTTCTCGCTAGTCTTGGACCTGGAGCTCGCGCAGATCAGCGTCCACCACATCCGCCCATCGGTACCTAGGTCGCCCGACCGGCCGGCGTGCTGTCGGTTTTCCCTCAAACGCTCTTTTCACCGCCCGATCGTCTCCCATTCGCTCCAGATGGCCGAGCCACCGAAGCCTTTGCGCTTTTGCCACACCAATGACGTTTGGTTCAGCAACTAATTGTTCAATTTCGGCGTTTTTGCGGATTCTCCAACTGCCATCTGGTCTCTGAGTTGTAAGATATTGATCAAAATTCAAGTTCAGTAATTTTCTGAATACCTCAACGAGCTCAGCTTATTTTTTTTTTCAGTGCACTACCACACTACTGCAATAGAAGAAAGCCATTAAGACAGCAAAACTGTTGACAACATGAAGTATGCGTAGAAAGGCAAAAAGCAAACAGACAGACGGACACTTTATCCAGTGATCTCGCGATAGCACTTTTTACTACCGCCGTGAATTCCTGGCTTCAGCATCGGTCAGTACAGTTGACTTAAGAATTTATTAACGTCTACACTTTGCGGGCTAACTTTACCAAAATAGGTACAGTTATCGATAGCTGATGAAAAAGCGCGTCAAAAATATCTGCCACCCTGAAATACTTTTCCAAATAGCCATAAATCTACAGTTAGGTTCAAAAGTATCTTAAACATATTAATAACGGGTCACTCGGGTTTGGTCGGGTCGGGTCGGGTCCGGTCGGGTCGGGTCGGGTCGGGTCGGGTTTATCGACTAAAAATACGTGAGTGACCCGTTATTAATATGTTTAATATGTCTGTGTCTCACGGAAGTTTTGTTCTCAAAAGTATCTTATTGCAGTTTGTGCCAGTTGCACCATCCGCACTTGACAGACTGATTAACGTCACCCACGTCATACACGGTAAAAATTTTGCGAACTCTTTAACGATGACAAACAGGTGCAACCGACCTTAATTGTTGTACATATAAATACATCTCGTTTTGTTAAGCTGTTAGAGAATTAGGTACTTTTCAGGCTGGTGAAAGTAATGTTTTGAAAATGTATCAAAAAACTCCTGTGACTGACGGACAAACATCGAAGTGAACCTATAAAGTGTTCTGTGAACTAAATTTGGTATATAACACTACGAAGCTTTTATAATTTTCAGCTTGTTCCCTTTTTAGGGTTTCGTAGTTACCTAGATACCCTTATTAGTTTCGCCATATCCGTCTGTCCGTCCGCGGTTTCGCTCCATGATAGTTAGTGCTAGAAAGCTGCATTTGGGTACATAAATCATGCATGGCGACAGAACGGTAAAATAAAAACTACAAAAAAAATTTTTTAGGGTAGGTACCTCCCATACAAAATGTTTTTTTATTATATTTGTTAGCTGCATTTTGGCATGGGTACATGAATCATGCATGGCGACAGAACGGTAAAATAAAACTAAAAAATTTTTTTTAGGGTAGGTACCTCCCATACAAAATGTTTTTTTTATATAAGGTTTTTTTTTTCGCTTTGGCCCAATAGTGCCATTGCAGTGCAATTGGGTTTTGTTGGATAGGTCTTTTAAAACGAATAAGGGTCTTCAAAAACCATTTTTTGATAAAGTTTATATTCTCGGAAATAATCGCTCCGAAAGAAAAAAAAGTGCCTCTAACTTATGAACCATAGGTCCAAGATAGGAAAAAATTGTGAAACAAAAACTTAATAAATACTTTCAAAGAAAACTATAGCGAACTTATCGGTCTAGCCGTTTTTGAGTTATTGCAAAAAATCATCTCTTCTTAGTAAAAAAACGTACAATTCGCTGCGAAGGTACTCCCTCGTGATTGTAATGTACATTACAATCATGAGGGAGCTATTAGTAATACATGATACTTACTAATCCTAGACTGAGCACGGCCCGACATGCTCTTGGCCGATTTTTTTTTCAAGGAAGCTAGAAAGGAGGCATGTAGTTCAACAGATAAGCCATTGGTAGGTAAATATGAAATTATATTTCTTAAGTACATAAAGCTTATCAAAACCAAAGATAGATATAACTCCGTAATAGATGGATACAGTCTAAGGAAAAAACGTGCCTCGAAAATCAAGAAAATTTGATTCTCGTTTAGAGGGCGCTACTAGCTTTGGCCAACTGTCGTATAGATGGCGTTGACGGTTTCGTTTGTTATTTAACAATTTTAACGCATATCAGTGAAAGAACATGGGTCAAAATCATAAAAATAATTAATGTAAATAAAAAAATCATCTATATTTAAATACATTTTATCGTATTTTTATAAATATTTATTTTTAGTTTTAAAGTGTGTCGACAGATGGCAGTGAATTTACTGGGGTTACAAAATTTACTATGACAAAACCGCTCTAGTATAAGTTACTCTATGTACTTACTAAACCTAGACTGAGCACGGCCCGACATGCTCTTGGCCGATTTTTTTTTCAAGGAAGCTAGAAAGGAGGCATTTAGTTCAACAAATAAGCCAGATAGGTAAATATGAAATTATATTTCTTAAGTACATAATACTTGTCAAAACTCATTGGTCCGAGCCGAGGTTTGAACTCACAACCTTCAATTACCTGAAATCCATCAAATAGCTGGATTTAATAAGCTGGATGGAATTTTTTTCAAAGATCTTGACAGACTAAGCATTAATTGCATATATTTATTAACTCGACTGTACATATAAATGGACCTGCACACCTGTCCTTTCGTGTGTTGATAGCTGCCATATAAAAGCATATTTGTACAGATAAACTTTAATGATACCAAATAAATTCTTGTCTGTAATAGCGCGTTAATGTGACTTTAGTTATTGTTAATATATTGAGTAGTAAAATTTTAACTTGGCTTTTGGCGTGATGATGTGGGGTTACGTACGTTTGGCGAACAGCTGTGAAGATTATATTAACTAAAATATGACATGTATATTATTTACTGTAAGCATTCAAAATGTTCTGAACACACTATTATTAATGATAAATGTAATATTATTACTCCCTAACATGGTTTAAATAATTTTGTAACTCGAAACTCATTCCCCTTTTCCAAAACTAAATTTTTATAAACTTTTGAAAAAGGCATAGTGGCTTACCATTGCAATATACTATACTATGCAATAAAAGATAAAATACGGACTCTGATTAAATTAAATTTGGCAAATTTTCATCGAGCCTGGGTGGCCTGTGGCCTCCTTATGGGCTCTGCCGCGAACGCTATAAATGCCGATTCGAACCCTATTGCAATTTTTATCCACAAGTTATTTTCTGTCAGTCAATTAGTTAATGCACTTAAACAGATAGAGTATCGGTCTGATTCGAACTTAAAGATACGTGTAAAATTTGCTAAAGATAACGATATGGATCGGATATGTCAGTGTCAAGAGTGTGAAGTTTCTTCAAACACTTCACTTATGGATGGTATAGAAAGGATGCCAATCTCTTATGGCAGAATTGTTGCAAAAGTGACCGCTTTCAGCTTTAAATAATAGTTCCTAATCTCTCCGGTGGCGCCAGTTAGGCTCTGGGACATGAGTATAACATGAACCAACAAATAACCCGATCAATTTACGTAGGTTGTTTTTGGTAGTATTTCGGTGTATGGTGGCGCCGCCTAATTACTGTTTTTTGATGGACACTTTTCATACATAGAGATTTGGCTCCTTTATATAGTCTCCATGACTTCACTTTTGACACTGCAATATCGAATCCATGTCGTATCGTTAGCAAATTTTTGACGTATCTTAAAGTTCCAATCAGGCCGAATGACAATAAACCACCGACACTTCTTGTCTAATTATCATTCCCCACTACATACAGAATCAATAACTCTAACCATGCATGTTTTAACGTGCAAAAATGCAACTAAATGTGCAACTTGCATAGCCCTTTCAAATTAACACTCCGAGGGTTAATCTATGGCTAAAGATAACTAAAACAGCTGCTCTACGTTTAAAAAAAGTTTTTTTACTTTTTAATTCGTGTCTTAAGACTTAAGACCTTTTTATTGGTACTAATTTACTATTCTTACTAATCACTTTGCTTCACGTTATCTATGTTGTTTTTTATAATTTAAATGAGCAATTATTGTGTTTATTTATTAAGTACCTAGCTTCGAATGTGTTATTTTATTAACCATTAGTGGTTAGGTTAACTAACTAAACTTAGAGGCAGTCTGCTGGAACTATCGTCTATAAATAAATAATAAATAAATATTATAGGACATTCTCACAGATTGACTAAATCCCACGGTAAGCCCAAGGAGGCTTGTGTTATGGTCTATAGTTCTATAAATTAGGCATTTTGGTATTCAGACCTGTTCACACTGTTCCGTTTAGAGATCCAGGGATGTCGATAAATGCGATTAAGGTACAATGAAAGCAAAGCGCAAGTTTCTTAGACGTACTAACTCAGGGTACGTATAGGTACTGCATATAGTATATCCATAGGTATAGGTAGACTGGTAGACGCTCTCGGCTAGAACATTAACCGCCGTAATCTCCCCGGCACAATAAATTAGATTCGGCCCGTAAACATGCACCGGCTTACCTCGTCATCTGATAGCGGACATTGTCTTACCGCGTTCCCGTTGTCGCACGCACGACACGATAACGGGTCGGGGGACACGACAACGGGCCAGACGACACGATAAAATAAATTCGGGACAAAAACATGGCTGCTTACCTCGTCATCTGATAGCGGACGTTGTCTTACCGCGGTTGTGTTGTCGCGCGACATGATAACAGGTCGGGCGACAAGACAACGGGCTGGACGAAATGACAACGAGTCAGGCGATAAGGCAACGGGCTAGACAACACGATAAAATAGATTACTACATTCCCATCTTCATCACGCGTTTCTCCAGAAATTAACTCTCTTGCAAAGCGTCCGCGGTATTTCCGGATCGACACTTCAAGAAACGAGCTTAATCCCATCTAAGGCCGGCATCGCAAAACCCTTTGGTGTTGCAGATGTCCATGGCCGGCGGTAATTACTTACCATAAGGCGATTCGTCTACTCGTTTGCCTCTTACATGATAAAAAATGACGGACCAAAATCGTGTGACAACGAAACCATGCCTCGACTTCAAACTCATCGACGGAAGCCCTTAGTAGCCAGCCGGTGGCGAACATTGTAACATTGTAACCATCTCGTGGTCCTTCGGAAGCGTTCGGATACGTTCGTACACAAATTAAGAATCCTACGTCTCTATGATAAGGTTGGAATTTGCTTGGATTTAACTACGATTGAAAAATACGGTCTTCGTATATCTACGTACACATATTACTAACCTTACGTCCTTATGTTAAGGTTGAAATTCGAATGCATATTTTTAAGATTAAAAGGGGCACATAAGTGATCATTATTGTTATAGTAACAAGGTTTATGGTGAATCAATGTTTTAATGTGTAATATATGGTTTATAATGCGTACCTAGGTGCTTATCGCAGACAGAAAGATTTAATGGGAGTTCGGACTTTAAAGTAAAGCTGTGATTTAAATCTTCTAGTTTAAAGGTAGAGCATAAAGGGTTTTTTTTAATAAATATTTAAAGTAACCTAAAAAGCTAAGAAAAAAATATTAAAAACCGGCCAAGTGCGAGTCGGCGGCACTAAGGGTTCCGTACCATTACGCAAAAAACGGCAAAAAAATCACGTTTGTTGTATGGGAGCCCCACTTAAATATTTATTTTATTCTGTTTTTAGTATTTGATGTTATAGCGGCAACAGAAATACATCATATGTGAAAATTTCAACTTTCTAGCTATCACGGTTCATGAGATACAGCCTGGTGACAGACAGACGGACGGACAGACCGACAGACGGACAGCGGAGTCTTAATAATAGGGTCCCGTTTTTACCCTTTGGGTACGGAACCCTAAAAATGACAAAAAATTACAAAAAATCAAGTAAAACTGCCTGTTTTGCAAACGGTACAGGACTACAGGATCAGGCGACGATCGACTCGAATAGCGCGCAAAATACTAAAAAGTATGTAACCCTCGGTGGGCGAGTCCGACTCGCACTTGGCCGGTTTTTATGCCTGTCATGTTCTAAGAGTTCTAACAAGTAGGTAAATGCAAAAGTGACGCATGACATGACAAGTGATAAAAATGCGACCATGATACCGCCCCAGGAACAAAATGTTTGTGATAAACACACAAACAAATGCCCTTACCAGGATTCGAACACGGAATCTCCTGCATTGTAGGCAGGGTCACTATTGACTAGGCTAAGCCCTCATTATAAAGCCCAGCCATTCACTATAAAACCACATTACTCTCACTCGTGTTATCCAATTAAACAGCTATAATTACTGCGCGCGCAGCCGCGGTATTAAATAGTATACCAGGTGGAAAAGATCGTATGATTGCTGTTTCAGAGTGTAAAGAAAAGAGTAGGATACCACGGGTTCGTAGGTAAAAACTTCGTTTTACTTACGCAAACGTTGTGATTTCGTTTGTAATCTAAATGCATATAAAAGAGGTCAGTATTTATCCGCAAGGACCGACAATGCGTAGACTTTCAAATGTTGTGGAGCTCCAATAAAATTAAAATTTAACCCAAAAAGGAGTGAGTAACTTTCCGATTACTATTAAATTTTTTAAGGACCCTTTAGAATGCTAGCAATGCGTAGAAGACAGGTAAGCACAGCGCCAAATATTCACAATACCTAACATTCTGCCTTTTTTGAATTCGGAATTCCTCTCCACTGTTAGAGTCAAACCAAAGCTAACCTGCACAGACTTCGCGATGGCAAAATATGAAAAATGTTTTTTTTTTTTTTTTCACCACTTTATTGGAGCAGCATGACTGAAGATCTTACTTTCTGACTTACATCTACAAATATGAGAGTTCTTGCCCTATGACGGACTTCCATGTAATACATTTTATATGTCGGTCTTTCCCACATCAGCCTTCAGCCGGATCCAGACGGGTGTAACGTGTAATATAGCGTCAGGGGCATTCCACGAGAATGTCCATTACGAAATGTTTTTGCCTTGTATGGCAGCTAAATCAATAGCTCGCGAATATACTGCCAATTTGTTAGCAAAATCATGAAATATTACCAAACCCAATATCATTTTCTCAGCCTTTTCAGAACTATTAGCAGAACGACGTTTCGTAAGGGACATTCTCGTGGAATGCACCGCCAACGTGTGGACGCGCGCTAATAACCGACAGGCGATGGATCCGGCACGAGTAGAGTTCGCACGACCGATCTGAAATGTATGGGAAGATCGGATAATTTCATACATTTCATACATGATATGCTCGTATTGCTCGTAGTGCCGTCCACAAGCAGAATTCGTTTGACATTACAGGATGGATTACATTACACGTAACAGCCGTCTGGACGCGGCATTACCGTAACATTCATGAAAATACGACGTTTAACCACCACTTAGTTTTGTCGAAGTCGCAGTCATGCAGAGTTAGCTTAGACGGACTACTTATTTTACTCTGTTATAGGCGAATATGACGTTATATAGTGAAGAATGAGATAATAGTGGAAGTAAATAATAGTAGTTGTCTAGCTGATAGATGTGCGCACGCTTGATTGATTCGGAGCAAATCGTGGGGTAAATGCTGTGCCTGCGCTGCGACTCTACAGTTCTGCCGTTTAACTGAGACGGTGGGTAGATGTAGTGAAGGGACGCCCGGCCGGAGGCAGGCGGGCTGTCGATCACGTGTCGCGTTCATTCAGCCCAGTTCCCTGAAGTTGGAGCTGCAGGTTACTGTCCCGGCGGCATTCCCACACTATTCTCCTCAAATCTTCTTGTTTTCCTGCAGAACAGAAGGACATCTTTAAGTTCGACATCCTTTAGTTCATTCTCTTTCAGCGTGTCTCTACCGAATATATTATATCGCGATGCCGCATACATAATACACTCTGCTAGTAAGTGAAAGCTAGTCTCCTAGAGACGGTGGGTAAGTAAAGTTAACTACGGGGAATAAGGACTACGGAGAAGAACTACGGACATTATTTTATTTTTTAGATTTATGGTGCCCACAGTTCACCCGAGGCAGAGGCAGGCCAAAAAGGAGATGGCGAGACGACCTGGACTCTTTTTGTGGCGACTGGCGGGCATGCACAAAGCCGTGACGAGTGGCGGAAGACAGGGGAGGCCTTTGCCCAGCAGTGGGACACAATATAGGTTATAAAAAAAAAAAATTTTTTAGATTGTTATTCTTTTTTAAATTTGATCCTTAACTATTGTTATTGATATTGTTGTATGTAAATATAATGTACATTTTCAATGAGAAATAAATGAATCTAATCTAACCTAAGGTCAACGAGATAAAGAATGATAACGTTAACGTGCGAAATATGTATTAGTAAAGTGAAGGGTGAATAACTTTATATCACACTTTATTTACTTATTACAAACACAACTTACACAGCAAACAATACAAGTAACGAACCACTCATTCATCTTCCTCGCGTTGTCCCGGCATTATGCCACGGCTCCATGGGAGCCTGGGGTCCGCTTGGCAACTAATCCCAAGAATTGGCGTAGGCACTAGTTTTTACGAAAGCGACTGCCATCTGACCGTCCAACCCAGAGGGGAAACTAGGCCTTGTTGGGATTAGTCCGGTTTCCTCGCGATGTTTTCCTTCACCGAAAAGCGACTGGTAAATATGAAATGATATTTCGTACATAATTTCCGAAAAACTCATTGGTACGAGCCGGGGTTTGAACCCGCGACCTCCGGATTGCAAGTCGCACGCTCTTACCGCTAGGCCACCAGCGCTCCAAGCGCCCAAGTACCAAACCACTGCTTACTACAATTACTACACAGCAAATAATAAAAAAACAATACAAGGTGTAACAAAAATAGTGGGGATCCGATTAAGAGCATATTCGGTTTAGCATATTCGGTTTCTTGTTCTGATTAGGACAAAGTAGAAGAAAAATATATATTACGCGAAAAAAAATTTTTCTATGGGGCAGGTCGTCTAAGTCGGCCAACCCTCCCATGCAAAGACCTAAAATTATTTTCTTGTCCTTTTCCTAATCAGAACACGATACCGAATTTGCTCCTAAACGGATATCTACTATTTTTGTTACACCTTGTATACAATAAATTACAAATTACAATTTTAACATCCCAAAACATCACACTTTCACATTCGAAGACATTCGTTCCCAGATCATATAGGTAAGATAAGATAAGATAATATTTATTAATTTAAAACTTATGCTTATTGGATATATACAATTTATACTTAAATACTAGTACATTCATAGATTCAACAAAATAAGTACAGGTCTTTGTATTTTCTGTGCCTAATGAAAAAATAACAATACCTAAACTAGGTAAACATTTACTTGTATCTTAGGTATGTACTTTTTGTATCTTCTTCTTCTTCTTCTTCGTCGTTCCCTCATGACTGAGGATCGTGACCAAGAACTATATCCCTCCATTTAACGTGATCAAGGGCTATGTGGGCTGCCCTCTGCATGGAACCACATGCTTGTCTAATGGAATCCAACCATCTTGCCGGGGCTCTTCCTCTAGCGCGCTTGCCTTCAACTTGCCCCAGTATATGATGTCACGTTCGAGGCTGTGGTGCGGCGATCGCATTATGTGCCCAAAGAATCTGAGAGCCCTCTCCTGGCAGATTGTTGAGTCGTTTGGTGATTTTTAGTTCTCTCAGAATGGACTCATTTGTTCTCATTTACTTTTCGTATATCAGTGGGTAAATGCTTACCGGACAAAATGATTATTAATTATAATAACAATAAACTAAATGACTATGACTATCTACTACTCTCTAGAACGTTAATTAATGACATAACTGAACAATTTGTTTGTACAGTATATAAATCTCTCCTTCTTTTCTTAACTTCTAAATATTACCATATATGTACTATATGATCGTGTGTGGTCTGTCTATCTAGACAGCTGCATGTTATAAACACACATACATACATGCAAGAAAGGTCACAGGCATCAGCGGTAACATTTGATGTCCGAGTACCTTTTTATGCGTTTATATTATTGACTTCGGTGAACATACTTGTACAATTGATAAGGAATATGATTATTTTATTGCATTTTTATGACGCAACGGTAGTAAATAAGCAAACGGCTTGTCAACGTCAACTGCAAGATACGTAATAGGAAGCAAACGAGCAGACGAGCCGCCTGATGGGAAGCAGTCATCGCCGCCCATGGACATAAGCAACATCAGAGGAGCCACTTATGCGTTGCCCACGTTTGAGAACCCTAAATACCTGCTTCCTGAAGAACCCCATGTCATAACGCAAGGGAAACACCTCAGAAGGTAGCTCATTCCACAACTTGCACGTTCTGGGCAAAAACGAGCGAGATGCCCGCTTGTTTTTGGTTTGCCACGTGTCAAGAAAGTGAGGATTAGCTTTAAATGTGTTAAGTTGAATTAATGTGCACCGAAATGAGATTCACCCATACGTTTATACACTTTTTATAGTTGTTTATATGACTGCTACATAATGAAAGGCATTACAATAAGAGTGTGGGTTTATGAAACGAGCTGAAGGCGAGTTTTATACAAACATCACACGAGTGTTTTAATGCCTAATTAGTTCTGCTTTATCTACACGCATATAAGCTCTCTACTCTATGATGTGTTCCGTTATTTTCGTAATGTACTAATATATCTACACACATGCCTATAACGTGTATGTTACATTATAGGCATGTGTGTAGATATATTAGTACAAGTACATTACGATACAAGTGCGAAAAACGAGTGGCAATAAATTAAAACACGACCGAAGGAAGTTTTTAAGTCGACACCAGTTGCGAATTACCTATTCGCACATGTATCATACGTTTTACAGTACACATGGCTCTTTAAATTTAGTGCGGTAAAGTACCATAATGTAATGTTAAATAGTTTATATTATGAATGGAAAATAACTCTTTCACTTGCTCTAGAACCCTAGGTAATAATAACTCATAAGTAAAAAGTTAAAAACATTAACGAGCCATGATCAATGAAATTATCAAGACATACATAACTGTACTGTTTTTATTACATGTAAGCGAAAATAACCCTTATTATAACACAATAAGGTGCTTGTAGTAGTAGTAGTTAAATCACTTTATTGTACAAAAAAAAATAGTAGTACTTACGAATAAAAATATAGTAGTAAATGTAATATGAATGCTATAGATAGCAACGATAGAGGTATCATGTGATAGATCGATAAATTATTGTTTTTGCGATATTTTTAACTCTTCAGATTGATGGGTCAGGGTTGTCACAGTGGTTGTCACAGTAAAAGTGAAATGTTGGAAATGGGATATGCATGAGTGTCGATATCAAGCGATCGGGCTAACGAACAATTATAGTTTTATATTAAATTATTACACATTTTTATCAAGGCACTATGAAAAACTATAGCAAGGGCAGACTCCGACCAACACTTAAAAAGGTTACAAGTTAGGCTAAAAAGGTTACAGTTGCCTCGATAGAAAAAAAAAACACGGAAAAATGTATAATTTTCATTTTTTATCCTGCATTTCCCTGCGTTACACTGCATAGCACAGCAGTATAAAACAGCTAGCCGAATAGCCGAAGGATATTTCTGACGGAAAATCATCGTAATAATGAACTCATCGTACTTGTATTAATGAATCTAGTTAATGTTTTGACACCCCTATTTACAACTATCAGAACTATCACTCACGCGCGCAGTAGTGTAAGGTGGACGCAAAAAAACCGCAATTCGATGTTCAGGTTAAGCCATTTGGCACACGGATACTTAAGGTCCCCCTGAGGCACCCCTAGTTTCAGCTATCAGAGCTGTCACCCACGCGCACAGCGCTGTGAAGATGGATGCACATTCTTGAATGCTTAATTAAAATAGTAATACATAACATTGAATCGGTTGTAGAGTAATATCATAGAAAACCTGAAAATTCTACTAGAGTACTACAGTCATGATTCTACGTCGATACATCGTTAGCGCGATCTATTTCGAAAGTGGCGCCATCTCTTGACGAGTTCGTGTACTACAATCTTATATTTATCTGGGGGCACGGCGGTGCCCCCGCCAAGACGAGACAAAGGGCAAAAGGCAGTGCATATCTTTTCTCGGCACGTTTCGCCGTATTTTCGATATTATCTTACACCACTGAGGCACCCCTAGCTTCAGCTATCACGCTATCACTCACGCGCGCAGAGCTGTGAATGATGGAAGCACATTCTTCAATGTTTAATTAATTTACGTCTTGATTAAGTCGTGCTGTGCTCTCAATACATTAAGTGCCTAGTTTATGAGAGTTTCAAGTAATGAAAACGCAAGAATCTAGCCATCCATTACCCAGTAGGGTAATATATGGTTTTTTGTAAAACTTACTAACTAACAATTTCTTTCATGACGTGCTCTATCTATTATTGATGGTAAGCAATTAGGAGGGGTTGCAAGTTCCTTGCCGGACTTTAAGATACTAAAACTTAATATTGTCTTCGGTTACCGCGATAGTTACTCATGAAATAAAACTATGAAAATGGATTATATCGCGTATATATTGAATTTATAATACATCCCGATGTTTCGAACTCTTTACAGCGTTCGTGGTCAACGGGTGACTGAGGAAAAATTACAAAGTGCAAAAATACCCACATACTAAAATAATGAACAATCATAGACTATAAACTTTAAGGATGGTTGTATATGCAAAATCGGTTCATAAGGCTAATTATACACTACAATTATTTTCAAGTAAAGATATATATACGCGATAAAAACTACGCCGGCTCCAACCCTACACCACGGACCCGAGAAGATTACCGAATTCGATATTATACCTTTTTAAAATAAATAAAAACCGACAAAATTCGATCAAAATTGACACTTGGCACGTATGTTCTTTCCCGTTCTTTCTTGCGAAATGTGACAAAGACAGCGGCAAACCGATGGAACGGCCTTAACATAATAGTAAGTAGTAAGTTGCCATGTGGTAGTGACCGAGTGGATTTGACGTCCGACTTTCAATCCGGAGGGCGCGGTTTCAAATCCTGGCTTGTACCAAAGACCTATATAACTCCGTATAAGATGAATAAAGTCTAAGGAAAAAACGTGCCTCGGAAAACAAGAAAATTTGATTCTCGCACAGATGGCGCTACCACCAATACCTTTGGCCTATTATTGTTTAGATGTCGTCTAAAGGCTGAATTATAACTAAGTTACAAAATGTTGTTGTTGTCACTTTGTATATTTTTTATTCATCACCTTGGACTTATTGTTTTATATTAGACTTTGACTATTGTCCTACAGAACCCTAAAAACAATTAAATTCATACCTTTCCTATATCAGTCTCAATTGAATACTGACAATTAATGCGCGTCACTATTAATTCAAACCTAATCTTTTTGCCTAATTACTCTAATTAGTCATAATTAACTGGACATCTAGATCATAATCCACCTAGCACCATAACCCTCTCAACCTAAAAACATTCTTATTCCTAAGAACTTATAGTCTATTTTCCAAACTGAAGGTGAAGTGTGATGTCGCTAAATTAAGTGTGGTAATGCATCGTGTTCAGTTTTTGTGTGTGATTTATTCTCAAGAGTCATTCGGATTTTATGTATTGATCTCATTTTGATCACGTTTTTTCAAATAAATTTGGAGGCATATGAGTGAGCAAGCGAATCGCCTGATGGTAAGCAATGACCGCCGCCCATGGACACCTCTTTTCTTGAAGGTTGTATCGGTCGGGAAATACCGCGGGCGCCAGTTCATTCCATAGTTCTGTTTAGCTGTGCGACGCAGGAAGTATAGTCGTTCGATTTGTAGCTGGCCCCCAACGGCTAATCCTTTGTCTATTGTTAAGTAAAACCGCACGTGCTACTTCACAAAGTCGTTTTCCGCTATTCGTCTGTCCCTAGGTATGCGTAGATCTTTAAAACTACGCAACGGATTTTGATGCGGTTTTCACCTTTCAATAGAGTAATTTTTTAGTGTATAATTTGTAAAGTTTTGTGTAATCCGTACGAAGCCGGGGCGGCTCGCTAGTAACTGAATAAAAAAAGGTTGGGTCGCTTTAACCGGTTATTGAATTACGACTTTATGGTAATTGGAATAAGATTCAAAATGAACTTACGGAAAAATATTGCGAGGCTGTGTGTGGTCCCTCTACGGTTACTGAGTACCGGCGAGTCGAACGCTACAGAACCAGTTTAAAATGTGTCAATGAGATGCGTAACAAAGGCGCGTTATCGGAGAGCGCACTTACACTGGTTTTTTGAGCGTTAGACTAGCCCGCGCTTAGGTGCCAATTAGAATTATACGACCCTTTTTTGCAATGGTAGTAGCACGTGCGGTTTTACTTAACAATAGACAAAGGATTAGCCGTTCGGGGCCAGGTACAAATCCAACGACTATATCTGGAGAAATGCCTGAAATACATGAAGACTGCCAGTGCCAACCATCTAATTAGGTGACGCTTAGTGGTGGTAGCGAGCGAACGAGTTATAATCGAAGAATGTAAGAAAAGAACTGGGTATAGCGTGGTATGTGGTATGCATAGTTATAGCGTAGCGGGCCGCGCGAGCGGGGGCCGGCGAGGAGCGCAAATAGCGTGCGCGTCTGTGTGCGTACCGCACACACTGGTATAGTCCCTCGCTACGCGGTACCGCCCCCGTCAGCGCGACGGCGATATCCAGCATGAAATCCCAAAATTGAAAACGGGCTCACCTCCTGTTGGCTCTTAATTCATGCGTGGGAAATGCATTGCAAGTGATATCAAATAAATACAAATTAAAATTTCAATGTTCGAATGACTCATTGTTAGATTGGCGTCTGTCATAGCATTTAATAAGTGTTCAACTTGTTCAACATGACATGTGTAATAAATTTGTATGAAATATCGGTAACGCTGTTAAGCGCAACCTGAATAGGTGTAATTTAGCAAGATTATCTATCGATCAGAAATCTAGTGATTAAAAAAACCGGCCAAGTGCGAGTCGGAGTCGGTGGGCGATTTAGTATTTGTTGTTAGAGCGGCAACAGAAATACATCATCTGTGAAAATTTCAACTGTCTAGCTATCACGGTTCATGAGATACAGCCTGGTGACAGACAGACGGACAGACAGACAGACGGACTGCGGAGTCTTATTAGTAGGGTCCCGTTTTCACCCTTTGGGTACGGAACCCTAAAAAGTAATGTTTTGACATCTAGTGCCTTAGGTAGGTACAAAAGAAAATAATATTTATGGATTTGAATTAAAATTATTTTACTTGTGGTTTTACATAACATACCGAAATCATTACATATTGTTTGAGTGTACATTTATATTTATAGTCCGGCAACCTAATTTGTCATTAAAGAAGGTGTAAATTTCATTTCACAGAGCCTTAAATTTGAGATATTTCCGTCTTTTTCCACTGACAAAATAGGTTTACCAAACCTGCATACTTATTTAATTAAAAAATTAAATTGAAATTACTTTTAACAAATATCGAAATGTTAAATAGATTAATATCCAATCTCAATTCAGTCAAAAATTGCAATTTTAACCAAAGAAAATTTACAACAAAAAATCAGTAGAAATTAAGAAATTCAAATTCATATAATTATATAAAAAAAAGCAAAATCACAACATTGTTTTAAAATAATCAGTAATATTGGCGCCTGCCTACCTATGCATATATTTCACGCCACGCTGTATACATTATACAGCGTGTTCCATATTGATGCACCCCGTGAGTGATAGACTCAACTCGTGCGCAGCCGTGAGACGCAACGCTAGGGTTACCATCACACGATAATAAATTGTTATTTCTTTTCCTTATTTCCTTATCTTTCCCTTTTGTAAAAAAAGGATGTTTTCTGGACAGAACTACGTATGCCTAAGATTTGATTTGATCCATATTTTTAAAGATGCGTCCCGCCGAGTTTCTTGCGCCGGTACCTTCTCGGGCCTGAGGTATAGGGATAGAACCAGTGGTCGTTTTTGACATTCATAAGCATTGTAAAATCGAAATTAAACTATCATGACATATTTCAAAGTATTTAGATTAGTACGGTTTCACTCACTATAATTTTTAGTCGCTTTTGGCGACATGTGGCGATGAATCCGAAACATGTTTCGGATTCATCGGGAATCCATCCTGAGGCACGAGTGTCCGTGTAAGTACATGTCGCCGAAAGCGACTAAAAATAATAGTGAGTGAAATCGTACTGATCTAAATGCATTGTAAAATGTCGAAATTGAGGAATAAATACTTTCACTTTCACTTCGTTTACAGACATAAAGTTGTTTCAGTGAAAACATATTAAATTTTACACAATGTGTTTCATTTCTGTGTTTTATTTTCTGAAAACACACTACTATTGCCACCCTAACTCTAACATGCTCTAACTGAACTATGTGTCTGTGTGTCTGTCAATCAAACATCTTGTTTCTTACAACATCATTGTATTGTTCTGTTCCAAGATTGATGCTGAGAAGTGTTAAATGTTCGCTGAGAATTGGTTGATACCGTTTTTTTCTGATCGATAGATGCAGTTCGTAAGTACAGTTGTATTCGTATTTTTAGTCACACGAACCTAGCCGGCTCAATATTACAATGCTCTATGTTACATTTTCGAGATAGTTGAAAATCGACTTAATGTCACTATGATAATGTTAAATTTTAGTTCGATAAAAGTGAAACATAAGCGAGGTTTAGACTAGCAAAAACTTGCATGCAATTTTCGTTACATTGCGGTATCTGACCAAACTTTTGAATACAGTTTATTTTCTCTAAGAACAAATTAAATTATTTTCTATGAAAATATTTTAATTTGTGGTTTTCAAGTAGACACACTACTATTTAAAATATAAACTGAAATAAATATCATATACGAAGGAAAAAATGACCAAAGCCTCCAGTGTCCAGAGCTGGAATCGAACCAGCGTACCCCGTTTACCGGACAGGTGCCTGAACCGCTCGGCTATCCGGCCACGGTGGCATGGGTCGAAATTTCCAAGTATATGACAATTCCCGAAGGCTTAGCCCGTAATCACCTGAGTTGATTCAGTTAGAAGGTCGAACCATACTGTTCTACCTTAGAGATGGCCAGGGGGCGCCACAAGCCTTCGGGAATTGTCATATACTTGGAAATTTCGACCCATGCTACCGTGGCCGGATAGCCGAGCGGTTCAGGCACCTGTCCGGTAAACGGGGTACGCTGGTTCGATTCCAGCTCTGGACACTGGAGGCTTTGGTCATTTTTTCCTTCGTATATGATATTTATTTCACAGTTTATTTTAGTAGTCGGCAATGTAACAAATTGCATGCAAGTTCTTACTAGTCTAAACCTCGCTTTAGAACCCTGTAATATTGAGGTTACGCTCTTTAAAACGACATTCTGAAATAATTTTAAACCAACACGGGACTAAATCGCGTGGGTTTTTACGCGATTAAGTCCCGCGTTAGTTTAAAATTATGAGTGAAAATCGTGTTTATTATTTTATTTCCAAATATGCAAGTTTACAGTTATAAACCAAAGCACTTACATACTACAATAAATCATAATATTAAATTACATTATATTACATTATTTTAATTTACATGTCAAACTATAATTTAAATCATTTCTTAAACTACCAATTGTACTCAGTCATATGATTAAATTACATTATAAATAATTCAAATTGCACATTAAACCTTATTCCTAAAATTATCAAGTTTAAATCAATATATTCTGATATAATATGAAATTTGACATAAACAGCAGTAAAGTTTTGTGGCTTGTGGCTGTGCAATAAATATTACTTTTATATACAAACATTACGATCCCTTTCGCTATTCGACTATTTTGTATAGCTAATTAGTAACAAAATCAGTCTTGCATAAGTATAACGATGAAGATCTACCGGCATTGCCTATCTGGCCATTACTTATTCTCATTGCCGGCTTATTCAATGCATCAACCAGTATAACTATAAATTACATTACATTAATTATATTTAAATTTTTAATTTTAATATCATTTACATTACTAACAATATTTACTGTTTAAATTATGAATCTACTGATTAATCAATAAAATTAAAAAAAAATAGTTTGTAAGGGTTTTTTGTGTTTTTTTATGTATTGTGTTTTTGTGTAAGGGTTTAGTTTGTAGTAAGTAAGGATTTAATGAAATTAATGTAATATGTAATTGGAAATGACTTGAAATGAAAATAAAAGAACAATTTACTTATAAAATTCTGAACACGTTTTTGGGAACATAATAGGTATAAATTTGTATAATTTTATTTTTATTTTTATTTTATTTATTTGGGGCATCAACAGCAATACAAAAATTAATACAAATCATAGTGAACAGAAAACATATGTATGCCAATAACAGATGTCCACGAAAGTAAATAATGAAATAGATGACATAATATTTACCTACTAAAGAAGACGCCACTGAAAGAGAGAAAGGAAAAAGAAAGAAAATACATTTATTTGACGCCACAACATAGTACACAAAAAAGAACTGGAGGGCTTTGTTACTTTTTCTTTAGTATATGACATCTATTTCATTTATATCTATAATACACAGAAAACATCCATATCGTACAAATACCTATATTACCCTTATCAGGATTAGAACCCGGGACTTCCTTCGCAGGCAGGGTCACTATCGACCAGGCACGAGGCTTAAAACTGTCAAGTGTTTATAACACCTGCGCGCGCAGCAATCTGCATAATTACACGATACATGCGCGTGCGCACAACCTTTACTTCACAATATAAACGCATTTTAAACCGTATAACTGGGGAGTAAGGTTGAAATTGATATACTTTAAGTTTCACCTGTCCATCAACAGATGGATTTTCTAGAAAATATCTTATGTTTTTTATTTATACATAGTTTGTTCCTATCATTTAGGCAAAAAAGCAGATTAACCTCAAAAACAATTGGCGCTGACTGAAACTGTCATGAAAGTGTACATCTTAAGTATACCATTTTATTTTACTGGGCATATCTGTATAGGGTAGGGTAGGAAACAGTGGCTCAAAAAAAAGCTGGGTACAGTGGCTCACTCTACCTAATTCCAACATGATAGAAGGCATAGAAGCCATATTGGGGCGCCTGAGCCACTGTTCGAGCTGAGCCACTGTTTCCTATCCTACCCTATATGTAATGCATAACGTTTTCTAAGTATTTATACAAAGTGCGTCCTTTTTATAGCCCTTGAGTTTATTATAGTTGATCTTTGCTTACTGTTTAATACTCGTACATAATCAGTACCAGCTCTTAGTATACCTAAGTATTTACATATGTGTAATTTTCTAAGACTTTTTTTGTTATTTTGTTCTAAAGGGCACGCCATGCAGGTTTCCATCATGAGCAGATGATAATCAATTTGATATAACTCCATCCTGGAAATATCCAGTAAACTTCATGGGTTTTTTATACTACCCCGTGCATTTGCCTACAGAAGCATTTGCTGAAGTGGAACTGAAGATGAAAATGTTATGTGAAAAAATACTGTAGGAACACTGTGATAAAACAACGCAACCCACAGATTTCATATATACGCTAGATGACGCAAATACCACGATTTGTATTGAAACCAAGCGTGCCGACTTTTTCATTCAAAATTTTAAAATTACTTATCAGTGATAGGAAATATTTTCTTGCCTTTGGGTGCTCGCAACTTTTTGGCTGTTGCAGTTAAACGTTGCAACGAAGCATTTTTTAAGTTTTCACGGACGTCCGGCTGCAACAACTGACGCGCGTGTACTGTAAAGAGCGACGGTCAACCTCGACACGCGTTCGGACACGCGAAGTAGATGCATTTGCGTCTCCTATGGTATATTTATTTCTGTGACGCAACCTAATTGTTTTTAAAACACTGATTTAAACTTTTATTATTCTTACTCGCGCGCCTAGAAGATGTTGATGTCAACTTTAGCCAGTCCTCTCCGAGATCATGGGGACAACGCCGTCCTCTAAACGTCGGAGGTAAACTTAAAACTTATTTTAATCTAAATTTTTTTAGTCTAATTGTTTTTGTTATGTTAGAAACTTAGAATTGTCTCGATGGGTGCCTATTAGATGGCTGTTGTAAGAAAAGTACAGTCAGCGATAAAAGCTTGTACTTATATCAAAATAGACATTTATTTACAAAAAACTTACTCGAACTTAAACTATCGTGAGACATATTTCAAAATATTTAGATCAGTACGGTTTCACTCACTATTATTTTTAGTCGCTTTTGGCGACATGTTTCGGATTCGACGTACAACCGCCGCGGACACTCGTGGAAGGATTCCCAAAGAATCCGAAACATGTCCCCAAAAGCGACTAAAAATAATAGTGAGTATAGAATAAAGTTGTCTCACTTTATCCTATAACTTGCCATATTCATTCATTGCATATTTACGTAGTTGCATAGCACTAAAGTTATTTGAACGCTGTAGAAGCGTTGAGCACGTGGTCCTATATTTTACTCAACTTATTATATAGCAGTATTCGTACGTGTTAAAGTATGATTATGGAATAGATATCGCTATTCAGATAGAAAAGAAAGAAAATTACGAATTAACTATATTCAAACCTAGCTTCTGTACAGACTACAATGACAAAGTCAAATTGCTATGAAATTATGACAATTTATTAGCACATCAAAGTCGGTGCAAGTTGGTTTAAAGTTTTAAACACATTAAATGGACTCCGAAAATAGTGTGGAGGCACAGAATAAGTAATAATATTATCATGCAGAACGGCCACGCACCGCCCCGCCCCGACTCGAATTACCTCGCCCCGCGACAGCAGATTGACGGCCGTTTGCCGGCCGCTCAGTACTACTTTTAAGCAACTTACTCACACTATGACGCGCGACGCGTGTACAGACGTGCCGTTCACACATAGAAACGCAAGTGATTTTTGATGTATAGCGTGTCCGCCCTGTGGTGGAGGTAAGAATTCTAAATTTAAAATGCCGCTGATAGTTTCATGTCCACAGACAAGGGGCCCATATGTCGAACGATATTAGTCTAATATTATTAGTGTGTTGTCATGGCAACCCATACAATTTGACTGTACGTGGACTAATAATATTAGCAAAGATAGATATAACTCCGTAATAGATGGATACAGTCTAAGGAAAAAACGTGCCTCGAAAATCAAGAAAATTTGATTCTCGATCAGATGGCGCCACTAGTTTTGGCCTACACTCGTATAGAGGGCGTTGACTGTTTCGTTTGTTATTTATAATTTTAACGCATACCAGTGAAAGAACATGGGGTCAAAATCATATAAAAATAATTAATGCAAATAAAAAAATCATTTATCCATATTTAAATACATTTTATCGTATTTTTATAAATCTTCATTTTTAGTTTCAAAGTGTGTCGACAGATGGCAGTGAATTTACTGTGGTTACAAAATTTACTATGACAGTACCGCTCTAGTATAAGTTACTCTATGATATTAGATTTCGTTCGAGAAATGGGCCCAAGGTTGTCCGAAAATAAAGAAGATAAAATCAAGATTTAAGATTTTATTTTATTTTTTAAGGTTTCATTTTTTTTGTCTCACGGAAATTTTGTTATTAAAATTTAAGATATTAAAGAAAATAAGAGACGAAGAAGACATTTATTCGTGATGATTTCGAAACATGTATGTAATTCATTTTTGTTACACTCGTTGCTTAACATAAGCTTTCGCTTCCGATGTTTGCGAGCGCTTTGGCAAGTGCTCATCTCTCGTTTGCCTAGCCGCGATCAAAGATATCTGTAACTCCGTATAAGATAAGTAAAGTCTAAGGAAAAAAATAATTCATTTTCGCGACCCTTAAATTTTTGTTACACCCGTTTTGTTGGATATAAGTTTCTCCCTTCTGATATCCGATTCGACAAAAACTGTATAGTTTAAGTTTCAATTCTGGAACGCAAATTACGTATTTTCTATGAAAAGGGACCTTATTGTCGATGGCGCTTACGCCGCACAGCGTCGCGCGGCATTGTATTTGTTTCGGACGGAGCATCGTTTATAATGGCGTAAGCGCCATCGACAATAAGGTCCCTTTTTATAGAAAATACGACATTAACCTATCTGGAGTTATAATAATTATCATTGTTAGTACTCGTAGGGGAGACCGAGGTGAGTTGTGACATCATCGATTTTTTGGAATCTATCAACTAATAATGAGTTACTAGCTAACAAACGCGCACGATGCGAGCTCGCTAACAGCTTCCAAAAAATCGACTATGTCACAACTATCCTCTGTCACAACTCACCTCGGTCTCCCCTAGTAGCTACCTATTCCAAACCAAACTAGTACATATGACATATTGCCATATCCCCCGATATTCATTACCTTCCACCGCGATCTGCATAGAGCCGTAAAGTGTAAGACAAATTTTGAGCCCCGCCCGTATACCAAATTCCACGTAGCTTGGGATGCAGACCGATAAATATATCGGGGGTGTACACTGGCGGCCGAGAGCTTTGTTTTACTTGTTGGTCTAGGCGTATTTGGTGTAAATTTAAGGTTTTACATAAAATTCAAATTATTTCGTCGTCTTCTGATGTGTTATTTCTGCTATCAGTTATTGGGTGCTAGGAAGACAAAAGTCAGACGTTCTTTACTGAATATTGTCTTCGGTTACCGCGATAGTTACTCATGAAATAAAACTACCAAAACGGATTATATCGTGTATATTGAATTTATAATACATCCCGACGTTTCGAACCCTTTACAGCGTTCCTGGTCAACGGGTGACTGAGGAAAAGCTACAATGTGCAAAAATACCCACACAAAAATAATGAACCATCATAAACTATAAACTTTAAGGCTGGTTGTACATGCAAAATCGGTTCATAAGGCTAGTTATACAATACAATGATTTACAAGTAAATAATCATTCATAAAATAAAATAATCATATTTTAAGAAAGAAGACATTTATTGTAAAAACCTACAAACAGCGCCACTTCAGTTACAAGAAAATAACTTACTCACTAAACACTTAAAGCTAGGTATATGGTAGTTATTTAAGTAAATGTTAAGGCCGTTCCATCGGTTTGCCACTGTCTTTGTCACATTTCGCAAGAAAGAACGGGAAAGAACATACGCGCCAAGTGTCAATTTTGATCGAATTTTGTCGGTTTTTATTTATTTTAAAAACGTTACCTTACAATATCGAAATTCTAAAGCTATGAAATTACTATTTATGAAGATTGTTTTTTCTTAATATTGTCTTCGGTTACCGCGATAGTTACTCATGAAATAAAACTATGAAAACGGATTATATCGCGTATATTGAATTTATAATACATCCCGACGTTTCGAACTCTTTACAGCGTTCGTGGTCAACGGGTGACACGATGACGGGTGACGGGATGTATTATAAATTCAATATACGCGATATAATCCGTTTTCATAGTTTTATTTCATTGTTTTTTCTTCTTTTTTTGTTTATAGTATCACATAATAAATAACCGAGTAAAGTAGGATTAAAAGTCCGAGGTAGAGGTTACTTTGGGAATTAATTGTATCGAGCGAAGTGTCATAATTCGTGTATCGGAAGCTATGTTGTTAAAGATAATATAGTCAAGAACTACATATATTTTTTGTACGTTTACGACTATCAACGCCTCTTAGAAAAACATGAACATATAAGGAGATTTTTCGCCTTCTGGCTCAGGGA
Organism: Cydia strobilella; assembly: GCF_947568885.1. Lineage (NCBI taxonomy): Eukaryota > Metazoa > Arthropoda > Insecta > Lepidoptera > Tortricidae > Cydia > Cydia strobilella. Next base: position 1,118,193 of record NC_086046.1, on the reverse strand, counting down.
ACCGCCTTAACAAAAATAGACAGGTCCACCAGCAGAGTGAAAAAGAGAAGAAAAAGGAGTAAGGTAACTAATTACAAAATAAATTTTGGCGCCGCTATAGTAAAAGGACGCCACTCAGCATATGCTCAGCCGGGCTAGCACATGATTGGCGCGCGAGTATCTCGCCGCGACATAGACTACTCGTCCCCCTTTAATTCATACAGTTAGTAAAAGACGGGTAGTCTATCTCGCGGCGAGATACTGTCGCGTCAATCATGTGCTCGGCCTAGTATAAATAAATACCACAGCGCTGGTTTTCTGTGGACTATTTCAAGTAACAATGCCGGTTCAATAAAGAGATAATAATATCAAATGTACACTTTTCTATTTCCCGACACGCACGCGTCGGCAAGACAGGCCTCACTCAATATCGGATATTGTTCTCGCAAATGAGTATTTATGTCATCGTTTGTATAAAATGTGTTTGCCGCGTTTTTGCGCGAACCTTTATTACGAATATTCGTATTCGTATTCGGTGTTTGCTGATTTGGAACTGTTTGTTTTGGTTACTAGATGGGTGAGGGTGGGACGATACATACATAGATTTTTTTATACTACGTAGGTGGCAAACAAGCATACGGCCCGCCTGATGTTAACCAGTCTCCGTTGCCGACCCTAACACTCCTCTCCCTCGAGCTCTGGCAACCTTACTCACCGGCAGAAACACAACACTATTAGTAGGGTCTAGTGTTATTTGGCTGCGGTTTTCTGTAAGGTGGAGGTACCTCCCCAGTTGGGCTCTGCTCTAGATCTGGAATGACATACGCTGTCCTGTGCCCTACCACACAAAGCGATTTGTCATTCACAGTGCCCATACCTCTCTTTTGGACGTAGTTTAAGGACATACCCGGGTCCATTCACAGTGCCCAGATATACTATCCACAAACACGCGTGTGTTTAAGGTCATATCGAAAAGCGATTATAGTGACAGGTACCTATTTAAAAACTCTGTGAAACGACATTTTTCAGGGACAAACAAGAACAGACAGACAGAACGGACAGAGAGGGTGGGACGCACGCTGTAAAGGGTTCGAAACGTCGGGATGTATTATAAATTCAATATACGCGATATAATCCGTTTTCATGGTTTTACTTCATGAGTAACTATCGCGGTAATCGAAGACAATATTAAGAAAGGAACAATTTTTTATCCGGCAGATACGTCTCAGTGATACTATAATTGTTTGAAATTTAAGGAAAAATGGAAAAATTCACCGCGTAGTGCAAGACGTACGATTGCTAGCTATAATATCCTTACCCAAGCAAGTAGTAGGAACTAGAAAAATATCATGATAAAGTATATAACAATACATAAAATATATAAAACAATACATATTAATTAAGATAATCTCCAAATATAGAGATTGTAACTTGTGACTATTACCTCTAATATTAATTTAGAAATAAACAGATAATTTTTTTTAGCGTTTGGATCATGCAAATAGCGCTGATTTTTTTCCATTTTTCGTTTATTTTAAAATAAAATAAAACTTTAAACACAACATAGACCTGACTGATGTATGGTTAGACACACACACGTGGAAATCGCAGGCATATAAGTAGTAGAGTTGTATGTGATGTCCATATTTACTCCCAGTACAATTCCTTTTACCAAATCAAAATTATTCACCGAACATTTTTATCGTGCGTGGTACGTCATAAAACGTCATTATTGGCAAAATCCCTCCTACCAAAACCCACAAGAGGAGAAAGCCATATTAAAAAAAAAACCGGTCAAGTGCAAGTCGGACTCGCGCAACGAGGGTTCCGTACCATTACGCAAAAACGGCAAAAAAATTACGTTTCTTGTATGGGATTTAAATATTTATTTTATTCTGCTTTTAGTATTTGTTGTTATAGCGGCCACAGAAATACATCATCTGTGAAAATTTCAACTGTCTAACTGTCACGGTTCATGATATACAGCCTGGTGACAGACAGACGGACAGACGGAGTCTTAGTAATAGGGTCCCGTTTTTACCCTTTGGGTACGGAACCCTATCTAGTATAGACCATCTAAGCTAATTTTGCAGTCTTTGCAAGTTTGCACTGACTTGAATAGAACAAGAAACACTTCACGTTTTCATAGAAAATTAACATTAATTATGACATACCACACTTTGTCATTGCAGATACCATGCAGAATTAACTTGGACCGACTATCACCCTCTCGAAATATAGGTTGACGACCTCTTTATAGGTCTGAGGCGTGAGGGGTGCGGTCGTTGCACCTAATTTAGCCATCTGATTGACTCAGCCGTCTAGGGACCGCCATCTTTCTTTCTTAGACATTAGGCTGGCTCGTGAGTGAGTGGCTCGCTTACTAATGAGGGCTACCGTTCTTGTGCTCACCAGTTGGCGCCACTGTAGATGTAGGTCCAGAAAAACAGATATCAAAATTCTTCTATGCTTATTTTTATAGAATCAATACGTTCTAATATTAGGTACACAAAAAGGTAAGGTCTAAATGTGCCATTTTTTAAACCTTGGCACTTTTTAGGGTTCCGTACCCAATGGGTTAACCGGGACCCTATTTCTAAGACTCCGCTGTCTGTCTGTCCGTCTGTCCGTCTGTCCGTCTGTCTGTCTGTCTGTCTGTCTGTCTGTCTGTCACCAGGCTGTATCTCATGAACCGTGATAGCTAGACAGTTGAAATTTTCACAGATGATGTATAAGATGTATTTCTGTTGCCGCTATAACAACAAATACTAAAAAGTACGGAACCCTCGGTGGGCGAGCCCGTCTCGCACTTGGCCGGTGTTCTATATTTATTTAAAAAAAAGCGTTACAAGCAAAAAAGTTGATACATAGGGGATATTCTAGCAGCTCTTTTTTCAAGCGCCATCCGACATCCGATATCGGATCGGATAATGTAAAAACGCTCATACTCATACACGTGTAAGAATGTGGACTGATTGGAAACAGGGGTTGGGTCACTGAACCTAATTTAGCAGCCTGATTGACTTAGCGTCTAGGGACCGTCAACTTATGTTTATCTGATTTGTCTCAGACATTCGTTTTCCTTGTGAAACCGTAGACGTTAATGAAGTAAAATATTCATTTATTTTGTGTCAATATCACTATAGAAGAGACGCGTTCGATATAGATTTTAGTACATTGACCCGCCTTTTGCTATCTCTATTGCACTCGCATAATTATATAGCTGTCCCGCCCATGATGCCGGTTGTCAATGTCACTGTGCGAGTTTGACAGAAATATAATAATAAGACGAGTGCAATAGGAATGTCAACAGGCGGGTAATGTACGAAAATCTATATGGAACGCGTCTCTTCTTTATCAGATGTAAAATATTTACAGTTACAAGATAAATCAAAGTTTGATTTTTAATTCAATGTTTAATAAATCACTTGCCAATGTTGTACGCTTTTGCCCCGAAAACCGAATGTATAGGTATGGTTATTGAAATAAAACTTCTTTAGGCGCGACTAGAGGGTAACTCAGATTTTTCTGACGGATGTAACGCTCAGTAGTGATAGTGACACGCACAATAGGACATACGCCAAAGTGCCAACATAGCGATAAACTTCAATGAAGTTTTACTTCAATCGCGCGTAAAGATTACACGCACACACTTTTTTTTTCTTTATTAGCCTATAATGTCCCACTGCTGGGCAAAGGCCTCCCCCACTTTTTCCAGTCTAACCGATCCTGTGCAGCCTCCTGTGGACCGGCCCGCTATCCCTTATCGGGGTTTTATAAGGGTATTGCATAAGGCTTAACTCACCATACCCTTTGCCAGACGAAACCCTTTGTTTTGGTTTTAAAAACCCTTATATAAAGCTACCACATTTGAGTAATCGGTAGCCCAAATACCCTTACAAAACCCTTATCATCCGCTCACCAACACCTTGCATATTGCTTATAAGGGTTAGCCTTATAAAGGGCTTCCCTTTTAGCATATAAGCGTGCTAATTTAAGTCGTCTACCTTGTTCATAAAGCACACATTACTTCGAATCCGAGCGATCGTCGGCGGCGACGGCGGCGTTCTTTGACTAGGCACGTATTTTCTTTCCTTTTCATACACTACCGTAGATATATAGTAATCCTGTCTCTTTCACGCAAAGGGAAACCTTTATAAAAAGCGCTTAAAGATAAGGGTAACCCTTATTAAGAGCTAGCCTTATTTTTGGTTAGCTTTTCGGTAAGGGTTAGTCAAAGGTAAGGGTATGAATGGGCTTGCAGTTCAAAAGGGAAAGTCTTTCAATGTGTTAGCCGTGTTTAAGTGTCGCCCATTGAAAGGGTTTTATCGCGGAAAGGGTTGTCCGGTCCCTGGCCTCTGGCCATTCCTTTAAAAAGGAGTCTAGCTTGTCCAATTTTTTTCTTACTTAGTTTTTTTTTACTTAAAATAAATGCACAACACGATGAACGTAATCATAGCTATGTTATAATAAGTGTCTATAATAATAGTTGAACGACCGCCCGTGCGTGTCTATGAGCTAATTAGAATAGACAGCAAACATTCCAATAAGATGAAAATACCGTGTAGACAAAACTAGCATTATGCGGTCCGTCATAAACTCTGTCATGCAGTGATTTATATTATTCGACTTAAATCATAGGAGGAAGCAGATACTATTTTAGACAAGTGACAAAACTAGCATTATGCGGTCCGTCATAAACTCTTTCATGCAGTGATTTAGATTATTCGACTTAAATCATAGGAAGCAGCAGATACTATTTTAGACAAAAGTGACAAAACTAGCATTATGCGGCCCGTCATAAACTCTGTCATACAGTGATTTAGATTATTTGACTTAAATCATAGGAGGAAGCAGATACTATTTTAGACAAAAGTGACAAAACTAGCATTATGCGGTCCGTCATAAACTCTGTCATACAGTGATTTAGATTATTGGACTTAAATCATAGGAGGCAGCAGATACTATTTTAGACAAAAGTGACAAAACTAGCATTATGCGGTCCGTCATAAACTCTGTCATGCAGTGATTTATATTATGCGACTTAAATCATAGGAGGAAGCAGATACTATTTTAGACAAAAGTGACAAAACTAGCATTATGCGGTCCGTCATAAACTCTGTCATGCAGTGATTTATATTATTCGACTTAAATCATAGGAGGAAGCAGACACTATTTTAGACAAAAGTGACAAAACTAGCATTATGCGGTCCGTCATAAACTCTGTCATACAGTGATTTAGATTATTCGACTTAAATCATAGGAAGCAGCAGATACTATTTTAGACAAAAGTGACAAAACTAGCATTATGCGGTCGGTCATAAACTTATGTCATGCAGTGATCTAGATTATTCGACTTAAATTATAGGAGGCAGCAGATACGAGTAAAAACGTCCTGGTAGGGGTAACTATTTAGACAAAAGTGACAAAACTAGCATTATGCGGTCCGTCATAAACTCTGTCATGCAGTGATTTAGATTATTCGGCTTAAATCATAGGAGGAAGCGTTTACGAGTGAAAACTTCTTAGCAGAGGTTACTAAATATTTAGACAATTCAAATGAAGTAATAAACTCTATCATGCAGTGATTTAGATTATTCGACTTAAATTTCGATTGGCATCTTGGCTAGGTCCCATGCGACGCCGCCGATCTGATTTTCAAAGCGATATTCTGTTCTATGGGTGAATTAACTTTTTCTTGTCACTCGTTGCCATGGTTCCGTTCCTGGGTCACTCTTAAAACCCCGATTTTATGGTAATTACAATAAACAAACATGCATTTTTGTCTTAGCTAACTTAGCGGTTTCACTCACGTATTTTTAGTCACTCGCGCGACATATTTCGGAGAGCCTAGGTCTCCATTTTCGAGCACTGACAGTGCCTGCATTTTTGTGGTAGATATAAGGCCTTTCCACTGAGCTACCACTAATAAGCACATTTGTGGATCGTTATACAACATTCCGTCTAACAAACTGTGCTAATATTGTCCCCTGGCTGACGAGACACAATAACAACAAGAAATTGTTGATTCACCCTTACGGCCCGGCCACGACATCGCGCGGCGGCAGCGGAGAGCGGCGGCCATAGGTGGGTACGAAAGGTCCGATCGCTGTGTCTCGCTCCAACCTATGGCTGCCGCTCGCCGCACCGCTGCGCGACGTCGTGGCCGGTCATATGTTGTCATACGCTTCGCTTCTGTCTTAAACCGCCACATACCAGACACTGCGCTCAAAGATGGCGGTCAACATGAAAATTGTTTTAATCGTAACCGGAGCTATCGGTTCGAGTCTCTACGTATTATCGTAAATCGACTCCATCAATTTATCTCATTCGATACTTGAGCGACTTAAAAATTCAATGGCGGTGTTGGATTTTAAATGACGGTTAATTTGTCTGAGGGTTTTTTAGCAGGTAAAGCATTCCCGCCTTGTATTTAGTATTGTAAGCAGGAAAAAGTAGTCACATACGGTTTATTCATTTCTACTTTATTTGATGCAAAATACCTTATATTGTGACCAAGCAAAAATTAAGATAATTCCGATCCAGCGTCAGCTAGCGGACCCTTCAAAAAATTGTTTATCTGGTAAATATTCGGCAGTGCGAACCGAACTATTCGTCCAAATACGATCATTGAAAAATATGCCGAATACCGAATAATTACCGAATATTCGCCCCATCTCTAATCGGTACCTAAATCAGTTATCAAAAAATAAAATTAAATATTTTGTTTTTATGTATGTATATGTGTGCAAGGTACATTTGAGTAAGTCCAAATACTTTAGAATGTCATATCCATCACATTATAATCTATATTCGGAATTTTCCAACTGTGAAGCATTTAATATTACCCGACATTCCATTATACTTATGTCACCTGTGCAATGTCACCACTGTACTGCTAGTAACGTTGCACAGGTGAGGTGTAGTGTACACCAACATTGCCCAGGTGACAAGCGTAGTGTACAACCGTCACGGCAGCCTAATTGTCAAGCGGTCGTTGACCTCACCCATTCATAAATCGTATCAATGGAGCACGCTGCGAGGTTAAAGTTTGCGGGACGAAATGACGTAAGTGTAGTGAGAGGGAAGGGGATTTTGGGTTTGAATTCGAAAGATCCATGAAACGGAATGTAGTAACTGTAAGATAGGGTGTGACTTTTAGGCCATTTTGAATTTGAAAGACGATAAGAAGGTTTCAAGTCTTATAGCTACGTTGTTGCAGTGGAAAAGTTTTGAATTTAACGATTTTTAGGGTTCCGTAGCCAAATGGAAAAAAAGGAAACCTTATGGATTCGTCATGTCTGTCTGTCTGTCCGTCCGTATGTCACAGCCACATTTTTTCCGAAACTATAAGAACTATACTGTTGTAACTTCTAAAATAAGAGAACGATAAAACTAAAAAAAATATATGATGTACAGTACCATGCAAACTTCCACCGAAAATTGGTTTGAACGAGATCTAGTAAGTAGTTTTTTTTATACGTCATAAATCGTAAACCGCAGTCCGAGTCCGACTCGCACTTCGCCGGTTTTTTAAGTTTAGGTGCAGGTCAATATTTCGGTCAAGGAAAACATCGTGAGGAAACCGGACTAATCTCGATAAGGGCCCAGTTTACCCTAGTCTGGGTTGGAAGGTCAGATGGCAGTCGCTTTCGTAAAAACTAGTGCCTACCGCAATTATTGGGATTAGTTGCCAAGCGGACCCCAGGCTCCCATGAGCCGTGGAAAAAAGCCGGGGTAACGCAAGGAAGATGATGAAAGAAAGAAAGAAAGAAAAAGCATTTATTAGCACAACATAACATAAGACTAAAACTAGAAATAATTAAACAGAATGAGGTTGCGCTAAATGGTCCTTACTCAGCTTGGTGTCACGGTGTGAGCCAACATGGCACACTCCGCGACGCTGATTTTCAGAAAGGCCCAGTAGATGGACTAGTGAACACAATGTAAAAAATAAATAAGGGAAAGCTTAAATACAAATAACAATCAAATTACTTAATTAAAATTAGCCTATACCTAAGTCTTATGAATGTTCGTGTGTATGTATGTATGTAAGTGTCTATGCGATTTGTGTGTGAGTGACTGAGTGTGCACGGTTGCCTAAGTGTTGCAATTTTGCTTAGCCAGTAAGAAAGATGAGGTGCAGTTCAATATTTTATACAATTAATATGTATAGTCCAACTTATTTTCACTAATCGTTACATTCCTTACGTTTTACTGCCGTTACAAATGAGAAAATTTGGATGCTGCTTGGCTAAAGGTGAACTTAAAAACAATAAGCTCTGAGATAAATGATCTGAGTTGCATATAACCAGTTTTGCTGATAGACAGACGGTTTTTCCAGTCCACAGAAGGTTGTACAGTTTAAAAGTCCTTATTTTGTTTGTCTATTTTTTTATTACGGGAAGCATTTCACGAAAACAATAGGTGAAAAACTGAAATAGCTTTCATATTCTAAATAATATATGTGTCGTTTCCAAGCAAAAAGTCCCACTTAGTTGCTTGCCATAAGGATAAGGACGCTTTGACAGGTTATTCGTATAAAGATACAAGCAAATCTCGTCCTTATGGTAAAGTGGGACTTTTGACTAGACTTCGACATAGATATAGTAGTGTGACTATGACCACTTAAAACAACCGGCCAAGTGCGAGTCGGACTCGCGCACGAAGGGTTCCGTACCATTACGCAAAAAACGGCATAACAATCACGTTTGTTGTATGAGATTTATTACGGCCCCACTTAAATATTTATTTCATTCTGTTTTTAGTATTTGTTGTTATAACGGCAACAGAAATAGACACATCATTTGTAAAAATTTCAACTGTCTAGCTATCACGGTTCATGAGATACAGCCTGGTGACACACGGACGGACAGCGAAGTCTATAGCTCTTTTTTACCCTTTGGGTACGGAGCCATAAAAAACAAAATCAAAAAATAATTAATAAAATATTAAATATTTTATTAGTTTTTAAATTGTTTGGCCTGTTAAAGAAGAGTTTAGTTTGCTTCTCAAAAAATTAAAAAAATAAACTACTTAAAAGACTACCATCCCGACAGTAAAAAGCTGAGAATTAATTGTATACCTAACTAAGCACCATAACGTATCGACCACAATGATAAACACTAGAAAAACATCCCACCCCAACTGTCAAACAACTTGCCAACTGTTCAACATGTCAAAGGAAACGGAAGGGCGCATGCAGCCTGCTTTTAATTATCCCCTCTTACCCCCTCGGTAATAAATATGGTCTTCTCACGCACCTATAGTTGAGACGGGGTGCTCAAAGTTTGTAGTTGTCGGCAAAAGTAAAGTATGGAATAATGAAATGATTATTCATTGCCGGGTAAGCTCGGCCGAATTTCACCTTCCCATACAAACGGAGTTTCGTTCTCATTTTAAAACTACCTGCTGGATTGTATTGAAACTTTGCACATACAATGACATGAGGTATATATAGGTTTGTAATTAGTTTATATAGCTTTAGTGTATAAAACAAACGAAATAGAGCAAAAACAAGTTGTATGAAAAACTTGAATTCGCTAATTACAGACCTAGATATACCTTATCCTATTGTACAAAGTTTCAGAGCAATCTAGCTAGTCGTTTTAAAATGAGAGCGTAACTACATTTGTACTTTGTATGGAGAACCGAGCTTGCCGGCCACTAGGGCAGAAAGGCATGGTGGTGTGGTGAGAAGCTATTTGTGTGTCGATTTGTAAGTTTGGGCACAAGAATGACTTGCCATTTAAGTATCATTCGGATGACAAATGCAGATTGACAGTGATGACGTTTCTATGGTCGCTGTCAGAATGTAATAATCTTTAATAAAATAAAATTTTGAACAAATACAATTGGTTACAATTAATAAATTAATAGAGAATTTACATACAAGAAGGGAATAAAATGTCAGACAATTGGTAACAATTAATAAATTAATAGAAAATCAGTATCAAAATTACATACAAAAAATTGAATAAAATGTCAGCACAAGAAATAAAACAAACATAAATATCATTCAGTCCCAGGCAGTTTTGTCATTAATGTAATCTTTGGTACTATAATAAGCTTTACAAATTAATTTATATTTAATGTATGTCTTAAATCTATTCATTGGAAGCTTAGTTATACTACTTGGCAGTTTATTGTAAAACCGTACACAATTACCTTCAAAGGAATTTTTAATTTTTTTGCAGCCGTGTGGCTGGCACTGCTAACTTGTCCTTGTTTCTTGTGTTAATATTATGTACGTTACAATTTCTCTTAAAATTATGGATATGTTTATGAACATACACAATATTTGCGTAAATGTATTGGCAGTATACAGTTAGTATATTAATATCTTTGAACTTATTTCTGAGCGAATCTCTAACATTCATTTTATAAATTGAACGAATGGCGCGCTTCTGCAGTACAAAAATGGAATTGATATCAGCAGCATTACCCCAAAGCAAGATTTCGTATGACATGATACTATGAAAGTAGCTAAAATACACTAATCTTGCTGTTTTTTCGTCTGTTAAATGACGCATTTTGCATACTGCATATGCTGCAGAACTGAGTTTACCTGCGAGAATATTTATGTGAGGGCCCCATTGCAGCTTGGAATCTAACGTCAAACCCAGAAATACTGTACTATTGGTCATTTCCAGTTCCTCATCTTTGATAGTGACAGTCGTTTGCATATTCCTGACATTTGTAGTCAGGAATATACAAACAAGTAGTAACGTCACGTTCGAAACAACAGGCCATAAATAAACGTAAGTTTGTACGCGATTAAGTCCCGTATTAGTTTTAAAATTAAAAGATACAAAATGTTAAAATGAAGTAAAGTTTGGGCACCACAAAGCTGTAATATAAAATCGAGGCGCGATGATGGACGACTGAGGCGCGCGCGCAGGTAATTATGAACCTGGCTGCGCACGTCATCATCATCGATCTAAGAATTTCCAACGACGGGACTTAATCGCGTAAAGTTGAAAAATCGAATATTGTGAGTGCTGTGTGTCGACCCGGTGACATCCCTAGTGCACAAAACGTTCAAGTTAATAAACAAGACCAAGTGCGGGTAGTTCGAAAAACTCGCGCGCCTAATAGAAGATGTTGATGTCAACTTGAGCCAGTCTTCTCCGAGACCACGGGGACAACGCCGTCCTCGAAACGTCGGAGGTATATTTCCAATTTATTTTACGCGATTAAGTCCCGTCGTTGTGAAAATTAATGAGTAAAAATCGTGAAAGTTTAAATCAGTGTGATCCAAGAATTGTTCGATAGAGGAGATCGGGGCTAAAAGTGTCGGGGGTAAGTTTTTCCGATGAGAATGATATTTGTCGCGCAAGGATAGGATTATATGTCATTGCAGTAGCACATGATTGGCGCGACAGTATCTCGCGGCGAGATAGACTACCGGTATTTTTCTAACTATGTTAATTAAAGAGGGACGGGTAGTCTATCTCGCCGCGAGATACTATCGCGCCAATCATGTGCTAGCCCGGCAGGTTAGTTACGGAAAAAATAAAAATGAAACCGGACACAAGTGTGAGTCGGACTCGCCCACCGAGGGTTCCGTACTTTTTAGTATTAGTTGTTATAGCGGCAACAGAAATACATCATCTGTGAAAATTTCAACTGTCTAGCTATCACGGTTGATGATATACAGCCTGGTGACAGAAGGACGGACAGAGGAGTCTTAGTAATAGAGTCCCGTTTTTACCCTTTGGGTACGGAACCCTCAAAATGACGACACAACTTACCCCACGGAATTATATATTTTTACTTATTTTACATATAAACTGTTAATATTACACAAAAAATTATCACGTATTTCGATTAGTGTGCCCACACGCTAAAAACACTCTTATTTTTAATTACTGATGGATGTTAGAATTTGAATTGACGGAACAGCCCCATAGCGGGGTTAGTTGTTCCGTTCCGACCGATCTCATAAAAATGGTTACAAAACAGACTAGATGGACCGACGATCTGGTTAAAGTCGCGGGAAACCGTTGGTTGAGGGCAGCGAATGACCGTTTTTTTAAAATAAATAAATATTATAGGGACATTATTCTTACACAAATTGGCTAAGTCCCACGGTAAGCTCAAGAAGGCTTGTGTTGTGGGTACTCAGACAACGATATATATAATGCTTATACAAATACTTAAATACAACATAGAAAACGTCCATCACTCAGGAACAAATATCTGTGTTCATCACACAAATAAATGCCCTTACCGGGATTCGAACCCAGTACCATCGGCTTGTTGTGGAGATCCTTGGGTGAGGACTTAGTCCAGCAGTGGACGTCTTTCGGCTGAGACCTATGCTATTTAGTTAGTTAGTTTTGCTGGGCATTTTCTGCAAATCGACATCCAATGTGCCTATTTTGCGTGAAACGAGGTAGCGCTACTCTAACCACCCCAGCTCCTCCACGAAGCCTAACGAAGTCTTCAGGTTGCTAGTTGCCTCCTTTAGTGTGCATGGATTCCCTAGGTATTTGCTCCTATATACTTCTACCTGTTTACAGTCTAGGAGAATATGTTTTGTTGTTTCTTCTTCTTCCATGCACGCTCTGCACATGGGGCTGTCCGTTTTACCCATATTATGTAGGTGTTTGTTTAGTGTGTTATGTCCTGTTATTAATCCTACTATTTTACATAGTAGTTGACCTATGCTATGTTAATATTTTAACCTCTGGCCGCCCACATGTCATAACTGGTCCAAAAATGCAATTTTGATTTTTCAAAATAAATATTTTAAATATAATGGAACAGGTTGGAGTGTAATATAAATATTTATTGTCTTAGTACCTAATACTGGAAGTTAGTAGTTTTTTTTTAAATAAACTTAATAAGCTTAAGCTTTATTGCACAAAACGAAGTAAAAGGCGGATTTAATACCTTAATGCATTTTCAAGAAGTCAGCTACATAGAAAACCTAATAATTTATAAGATAAATATGCACCTCTAGTTTTTAATAGGATCTACGGCTATAAAGAATAAATAAAGGCTATAAAATAAAGCATTTACAGTAAATAGGAGCTTCAAATGATTAAAAAAAACAAAAATTATAAACAAATTTTGCTATTTCGACAAAAAAATTAAAACGGACGTTAGGACCTTCGTTCAAGGGCAGTTCCATTTTATTCTATTTTCACAATAATCATTCGTCTGTCGGACGTTAAGGTCACCTACCAGCTATCAATCAACCATCACTCAACAGTCTCACTTTAACCTTACCAACTTAAAACACATCCTACAACACAACCTTGCATCTTAAGCGTTCATCTATAGGACCCAAAGTCGCTATTAAAAACACTTACCTGAACGCATTCTTAACATTGTTTGCAATTTTTTCCATGCACTCAATATAAAGTAAATTGAATTTTATTGCCCTTGAAATAGAGATGAAGCTAGGTGCATTTAAAAGGAAAGGGTTCATATGTAATTTGGTATCGTAAAGTTTGTGATATGCAGGGGTCTTGTCTGTCATCACGTTCAGTTTATGGGCACAAATTATATGCGTACGCGCATGATTGGGGTATCGGCGATTTGGGTCATTAGGGTACCATTGGTATTGCTGACTGTTTTTTGGTCTGGTAGAAGCCAATTTAAGAATGAAAATTGCGATTTAATGTTGTATTTTGAAAAGTATTTTAATGTCAAAGTTAATGGACACTTTGGAATATGTGTGACTTTAAAATTACTAGAAAATACAAGAAATGATTTTATTGTATTATAATTAATATTGTAAGTACGTATAAGTTATCATATGGCCATGTTATTCATAAAAACACGCTATGCTCTTCCATTTATTTCCTATTTTTAACAAAAATAAAAATTATACTTTGACGGATTATCAACGGTTGATTAAATTCGAAAGACGTTTATGAATAACACCATAAATATTTACAAGTTCTCTAGGTTAGCTTCTAATGTTACATATTTTCGTGAAATAAAAATTGTACTGAATATTTGAAAAGTAATGTCACTTTATTGACTTTAAGTGACAAAATAAATAACATATTTTAGTTAATAAAAAATAACCCCCAAAATTCTATGTATTATTTTACTAAGTCCTCTTCACCTTCCTGCCCTTGTCCCATTTCTAATAGGGGTAGGCTCTCGTAATCCTCCTTCTGCAGAGATATCGTTATTATTTTTTGTTTTTATTCTATTATGTCTACTTAAGAGTTTAAGAGTCGTACCAAAGTAAGTCTGCGCACACTATGCAGTGGCATTATTATTTTATAATGTCTTTGTCACGCCAAAGTCGGTCTTATTCCTTATTATTTACAACGACGGGACTTAATCGCGTAAAATAAGTTTTAACTTTTACCTCCGACGTTTCGAGGACGGCGTTGTCCCCGTGGTCTCGGAGAAGACTTATTAAACTTATTTTACGCGATTAAGTCCCATCGTTGTATATTAATGAGTAAAAATCGTGAAAGTTTAAATCGGTCTTATTCCTATTTGAAAAATTTGCACTATAATATTTATTTTAATTTTTTCTTTGTCCATTTTTCACCTGTAGGTAATACGATAACCATATCTTGCTGTCTAATAGTAGGGAGAGAAGAAGTTGACGTAAATAAAGTACGGGCTTAGTACATACAGTCACTTCAGTCATAGTTTAATCACCATTAATTTCGAATAAAAGCCCATCACTGTGGACACTAGCGCCACTGCTAAATAATGGTGATTATTTAAATTTAGCGATAGATACTTAAAAAAGGAGGCCGCTACGTACTGTATTTTGTATTTAAGTACCTTTTGAATACATTTTAATAGTTTTAACGTTGCTAGATTTGTCAATCTATGCGTCCAAAGTTAAAACGGCCGTTTTTGTTTTGAGTTCATAGATCGACGAATCCAGCCACATAAAAACTAGTTTGATGTATTCAAAAGGTACTTAAATACAAAATACAGTACGTAGCGGCCAGCGGCCTCCTTTTATTAAATATATATCGTTAAATTTAAATAATCACAATTATTTAGTAGTGGCGCTAGTGTGCACAGTGATGGGCTCTTAATCAATTAACGAATCCCTGTACTACCTAGCTTGTATTTCTAACAGGCAGTATCTTAATCAACCCGTGTACACGTCCCGTGTGATGCATGGCTACTGGACCAGTGCTTGAACAACGTCATGAAACATGTTGCATGCGGCCCGGTGACGGCCCAGTGGATGAACACGGATGAGGGACGTAGTGTGTTAAGACGAAAGTGGACGATCGGGCGGAATCGCCTTTTCATTTTAGGGTTCCGTACCCAAAGGGTAAAAACGGGACCCTATTACTAAGACTCTGCTATCCGTCTGTCCGTCTGTCTGGCTGTATCTCATGAACCGTGATAGCTAGACAGTTGAAATTTTCACAGATGATGTATTTCTGTTGCCGCTATAACAACAAATACTAAAAAGTAGGGAACCCTCGGTGCGCGAGTCCGACTCGCACTTGGCCGGTTTTTTTATTGATGCAAAAAATTACACAGCATTACAGCGAACTAATACACTGAGTATTATACAGACTAGGTACATTATACGGTCTTAAGTAAGTTGCAGACTTTCCTTGGTCTATTTCTATCTTATTTCTAATTTAACATTATACATTTCAACGTTTAAATTATACTAAATAAATATGCATATTAATATAATTTAACTTACTAACTTTAATTAACCAAATAAGAATTTACTTAGTTTTTCAAAGTACTGCACTTCTGCTGTTAAAAGTCCATATTTTATGCACCATTTACACCGACAATAATATAAACATCCTATACCCTTATTATTTTCCAATTTCATTAAAAAAGGTGTAAAAAACCAACCATGAAACTTTTAAATAACTTACCATGTTAAAAATACATTTATTTCAATTTAAAAAACTAGAAAAAATATCGGATCATTTTTTTTTCTTTTATTATTAAGTAGGTAGGGACTTAAAGTAGGTAATTTATTATTTTTATTATTGGAAATTCAAAGTTCATTCAAAGTTACAGTTAGGTTACCTATTAACTTTTTGCATAAATATCATAGGTTAAGTACTTACCTAAACACCATTATTATTATGATTATTTCAAATAAATAAATAAACATTAACTCATATTTAAATATTATGACGTACCTATATTTATATTTTAACACACGTGGCTGCATTTATAATATAATAAAAAGAAAGAAATACCTAGAAAATAAAGAGTATTAGGTTTACCTAAGGTTTTATGTAAAAGCTTCATTCGAAGAACATTTTAAAACTATATCAGACAAGAATAATTTTTAAACTAAAAAAATAAGTATAAATATTTATTTTACTTTTTAAATAAATTCACGAAAATGAAAGCAAAATAAAACCTGTTGAATAAGAAAAAAAGGACAAAAACACATGTAAAATGGTAACTACAACTTAATAAAGTTATTTCTAAAAAACAGATCGAACAAAATAATCAAAACACCAAAAACAATACAATAGTACAAACGAAAGTGAGTTACGCGGGAAAAAAGGCTAAAAGCGGGAGGTGCGGTGGGCGGGGGGCGGGGCCTTAGTCCCCGCCTGCGTTAGAGCAGGACAACTGACGCGCGGGTGCACCGCCGCTGCGAGGGAAAGAGGTAGCGGACACGCGTGCACGCTGCAAGGTCACCGTGGACCGGTCGGTTTTTGCACTGTTTTGACGTAAAAAAAAAAAAAAAGTAAAAAAATTTTTTTTTGCACTTTTACCACATTAGAAAAATACATAATTCAAGCCTCATCTCTCTCTCTTCTCTCTCTTTAAAGTCCAAAAAAATTTATATAAGAAATAAATACTACGGAATTGGTATAGGGCGGTAATTTTGGCCATAATAATATCCAAGTGTGCCCTTTAAAGATTTGATAAAACTTTTGAGGTTAATGCTGCTTGACGTTTAAGAAGTTTTAGTAATAGTGAAAAAGTAACAAAAGTGTAAAAAAGTAAAAAAAAATAATTGAAAACGACATCCGCATCACGCAAAAGAACTGCATCGAAACGCATCTTATCACGTCTCGTTTGATTGAGCGCTAGTTCCTCAAACCGCCGCGGCGCCACCGTCGCGCTCCGCCGCGTCACTCCGGCCGCGCCGCGCGAGCCATCCGTACGTGCCGAACGTACCCGTACTTCAAAATACGCGAAGTGCCAAAAAGTGCAAACTTAGTGTCAGTGAAGTGAACTTACCAAAATTCGGTTCGGGGATTGCGAGCGTGCTGTTTTTTGTGTTGAGAATTTGGTTGAATGAATGTAGAAAACAAATAGAAGTTTGGAAAACAAAGGATAGCTGTGCTTGTTTAGGTGCTCGTGACAGGTGAAAAACGTCATTGTCTGTCTATAAGTCATCGGAATATACTGGTAAGACATTTTTGTTAAAAAAATCAGTCGTCCTATTTTTCCATGTTTTACTGAATTTCCCATTGTTTTTTGCTTAGTTTTTGAGGTTATTTCAGATTTTGATTAGTTTTCAGATAAGTTTGATTAGTTTGTTGTGAGTTGTGAAGTCAGACAAATTTGTGTAGGCTCGGCAAAGTTCGGGCCAAACTGAATTCAGTGGGTTTGCGGCGGCGGCCGGCGACGGTTGCGCGCTGAAGCCGGCGAGATGACGTAACCTTTACATGCTCCATTTTCAAAATTAAAAAGCATTCGAAAGACAAAAGAATATATTTTTAATGGAAGATCATAACTTTCTGATATGAATGCTGCCTGTAACGTATGTTGAATGCTTTTTTTATTAATTTTATATGTTTTTGCAATTTTATACTCTTGTAAGTTTTACCAGCGTTTTTTTTTGGCATAGCACTGCAATTAGCGTGTTTTGTAATGCTACCAGATATACCAAGGTTATGAAATACCTGTGGTTTTTTTTTTTTTTTATAAATTTTACAGTACATATGGTGCTGCTTTACCGCACTAGTGCAATAATTAGCACAGGACGTAGCTATGTCGAAAATTTAAAGGGCCATATGTACTGTAAAACGTTGTACAATGTACAATACATGTGCGAATAGGTAATTCCTAACTCGTGTCGAAATTATCGCCACTCCTATTGTTCGCACTTGTATCATAATGTACTATTAAGTTACACTCGACTATATCGTCTTTTAATTTTAATAAAAGCCCTTTTATATTTTAAAAAGATTTCAGAGACAATTTCAGAACAAAATAGGTATTTCCATTAAAATAAATAAAGGTTTTGTTAGTTACTTAGGTATCGTTACTACGTTTAATAAAAAAATGCCTGATTTTATTACCCATTGTACCAATTTTTAATAAAAATATTGATAATTATAGCAATTTCGCATATTATCCCAACACGCCTCCTCTAATAAGTAAACAGACTAATAAATATCGTTCACTCCGTTACATCAAAGATAGATATAACTCCGTAATAGATGGATACAGTCTAAGGAAAAAACGTGCCTCGAAAATCACGAAAATTTGATTCTCGATCAGATGGCGCCACTAGTTTTGGCCTACTCTCGTATAGAGGGCGTTGACTGTTTCGTTTGTTATTTATAATTTTAACGCATACCAATGAAAGAACATGGGTCAAAATCATATAAAAATAATTAATGCAAATAAAAAAAATCATTTATCCATATTTAAATACATTTTATCGTATTTTTATAAATCTTCATTTTTAGTTTTAAAGTGTGTCGACAGATGGCAGTGAATTTACTGGGGTTACAAAATTTACTATGACAGTACCGCTCTAGTATAAGTTACTCTATGGTTACATTAACAACTAACTGCGTAAGAAACTAAGGTATAACAGTAATTACTAACTTATTAATCATACGGGTATAAAAGTAACTAACTAACATTATATTTTTGGTAACAAAATTTCTTAAAATAGAAATAAGATTGGTTTGTAAGTAATACATTTAAATACCTAATTACATATAACATATTAATTAATTACAAAATAAGATATAAATACATTAACAAAACTTAGGTATAAACTATTATTAAAATTTAGTTAAAAAATTACATTAAAATTAACTATAACCTAAATTAAAACTAAGCAAAGCCACAAATTAGTCAAACAACTCGTCCCTTGCCCTTCCCGACGCAAAGGTGCCCATCACGTTTGCCGCGTTACCGCGCTGAATCGCGATAGACAGTCTCTGCATCAGGAATGACCCGGAACGAGGGTCATGACCTCTCTCCCTCAAACGCCGCCCCAATTCGCCCAAGAATATTTTGGCCTTAGCACACCAAATATATAACATTTTTTAAATTTTGCTGTAAATACATGCAAATCAAAACCATTGTTACCACCAATAATTTCTTCACCTAGCAAAAAAAACCGGTTATTCTTGATTAAACGTACCTATGCCTCCCTTTCTTAACATCATAAGTATATATAGACCGCGAGCCAGGAACAGATTTCCATGACCAATCGGGCGGAGGAGGAATAAATAAACAATAACATTTATTTTAGATATAAATCAAAAACAAAAAACAGAATACAAATACATTTTTGGATATAGAGCATTTTGTACCTATTTATAGATATTAAAAATAAATAAATAACAAAAATGCATTTAACAGGTTTCACGAAAACTACTTTTGTCAAAATTAAGTCAGTCAATTGGCAAAAAAACCTACTAAAAAAATCGAACCTATTAGATTAAACGTGTGCCTTTCATTCACTCTAGCGGCCATGTATATTTTTGCAAAGCAGTGCACAGTTGTCATTTGTCATTACCGTCAAGTGATACGAACTTCAAATTTCTTAAATAATTACTAGGTACTAGAGATTAATAAAATAAATAAATGATAACTTTTACAAATCTAAAACAAAAACTGAATACAATTTTTTCCAATCGAATTGAAACTGTTATGAGAAAGAGATTGTAAAATCCTAATATGAAAATAAACGATACGATACGATACGATACGAGACATACTCACATTAAATAATTTCACGGTTTAGACTGACTTGTTTTAGTCACTCGCGCGACATGTGACTGAAACAAGTGAATGTAAACCGTAAAATTATTTAATGTTATTTTTTCCAAATTCAAAAAACTTCTTCAACTACCTACCAAAAAAAAGCAAAGTCAAAGTCACAAGTGATACGCACTTCAAATTTCTTGACTCCTTAAATAGTTAGTAGTTACCGGTGATTAATAAAAAAAAACGATAACATTTACAAATCTCAAACAAAAACTCGATACATTTTTTTCCAAATTTAGGTCAGACAATTGGCAAAAAACTTCAACTAGCTACCAAAAAAAGAACCTCGAAGTCAGATTCAACGTGTGCCTCACTTCATTCACACTAGCGGCCATGTTTATTTTAGTAAAGCAGTGCACAGTTGTCATTTGTCACAAGAGATAAGAACTTCAAATTTCTTGACTCTTTAAAAAAAAATAATTACCGGTGGTTAATAAAATAAATAAACGATAACATTTACAAATGTAAAACAAAAACTGAATACATTAAATTTATTTCCAAATTTACGTGAAAGACAATTGGCAAAAAACTTCAACTAGCTACCAAAAAAAAAGAAACTCGAAGTCAGATTCAACGTGTGCCTCCCTTCATTCGCACTAGCGGCCATGTTTATTTTTGTAAAGCAGTGCACAGTTGTCATTACAGTGAAGTGGTCTATCGGTGGGCGGGGCGGCGCGAGCGAGACAGCAGGGGTTGCAAGGATTAAGATTGTGATTAGGTGGAATGTATTAGGATAGTAAATTGTAAGGGATATAAGTTTTTTTTAAATGCAAGAATCAAGGATTATTTGCAAATTTTTTTTTCGCTATGCAAGGATTACGATTTTGATTAGGTTTTGGAATGTAAATATAGTAAAAATTAAGTTAGATATGATTTATTTTTCATCAAATTGGATTTTATTTTTTTGTAAATAATAATATCTAATTTTATAAATAATAATAGGTTATTTGTTTTTTTTTTTTAATATAATAAATTGAATGACAGGTTTATAGTACGTTTTGTCTTTTAATTATAAAGAAAGAAAGAAAGAAAAAGCATTTATTAGCACAACATAACATAAGACTAAAACTAGAAATATACACAGAATGAGGTTGCGCTAAATGGTCCTTACTCAGCTTGGTGTCACGGTGTGAGCCAACATGGCACACTCCGCGACGCTGATTTTCAGTAAGACCATTATATTACAAAATTAAAATAAAAACAATATTTGAAGACGCTATTGAACTGATTAAAAGTAACGAAGTAAATAGCTGCAAGCAATAAAAAAAATCATTAAAAAATCTGCAGTCACAATTCCCGTAATTACGTAAAAATTACACACTAGGCTTTTATGACAAGCAGTAAGATAATAAATTAAGTAAGACAGTATATTAGTAGGATGGTATCATTCCTACTAATTTTAGTTTACTAGAGTGAGACCATAGAGTAACTTATACTAGAGCGGTACTGTCATAGTAAATTTTGTAACCCCAGTAAATTCACTGCCATCTGTCGACACACTTTAAAACTAAAAATGAAGATTTATAAAAATACGATAGAATGTATTTAAATATAGATAAATGATTTTTTTTATTTGCATTAATTATTTTTATGATTTTGACCTATGTTCTTTCACTGATATGCGTTAAAATTGTTAAATAACAAACGAAACCGTCAACGCCCTCTATACGACTGTAGGCCAAAACTAGTAGCACCCTCTGAACGAGAATCAAATTTTCTTGATTTTCGAGGCACGTTTTTTCCTTAGACTGTATCCATCTATTACGGAGTTATATCTATCTTTGGTGAGACCAAGAAAAGTGATATATTTATGCGTCATAATTATGACGTTTAAAATAACACTTGCACTGCGTGTGCTATCAAAATCGTTGCAGACTTTTCTTGGTCTAATTCTAGCTTTAGCGTAGCTTTTAAATGTTCTAAAATAATTCAGTATAATCAAAGATAGATATAACTCCGTAATAGATGGATACAGTCTAAGGAAAAAACGTGCCTCGAAAATCACGAAAATTTGATTCTCGATCAGATGGCGCCACTAGTTTTGGCCAACTCTCGTATAGAGGGCGTTGACTATTTCGTTTGTTATTTATAATTTAACGCATACCAGTGAAAGAACATGGGTCAAAATCATATAAAAATAATTAATACAAATAAAAAAATCATTTATCCATATTAAAATACATTTTAACGTATTTTTATAAATCTTCATTTTTAGTTTTAAAGTATGTCGATAGATGGCAGTGAATTTACAGTGGTTACAAAATTTACTATGACAGTACCGCTCTATCTTATTATATCCTCATTGGTATAATAGTAAAGAAAACTAGTCTAGTAAAGAAATCTTGTTTGTTGTTATTATCTTACACGGTGTTTTTTTAGTCTGGTAATTTCAAGGGTGCATTCCTGAGCTTAAATAAGTAACTTTCTCAAAGAAACCGGTTTTCTAATTAAGTCCATTTTGGAGATAATCGATGATTTATTTTTATCTGATAAGGCTGCTACGAGTTTAGTATGAGTATTAATTTGCTACTAAACTCAAGTACTATCTCAGACAATCGATATTCGAAATGTCATTGATATGTCATAGTTTTTAATTGTTTGGTGGATTTAAATAGTAATGTCCGTGTTACACCGACGCTATTTATTACTTTTTACGAAAAAAGTAAAAAATATATATTAAAAAAATTAATAAACAATGCCATTCAATTTCCACATGTAAGTACTTAGCCATACCCCGAAATTAACAGTTTAAAAAAAACACCTTGTAAAGTCTGACCGGGAATGTATGATCACGCGCCATGTTGCGGAATTTTACTGGAACTAATTTTTTCATACTACATTGAACTGTCACCCTATACATGAGAATGAACAGCGCCCTCTTGACAATGATCATATATTACTGGTCAGGCTTTATCTTATTAATTATTTATTATCTAGGTAACCCATGACAACGTTTTGAAGGTTATTCTTTCTTAGATCCATAGTAATTAAAATACCGTTATCAGGTTCCGTTTTTTTTAATAAATAGCTATTTGAGAGTCTTTTTATGTTACATGAAAATGCCAACGTCCTCATATCCTTTTTTTACAATTTTTGTTTTCACATAAATAAAAGTTAAATTTTTATGTAAATGTCACTGGCAGATGACAAGCCATAGGTAAAATAATTTGTAGAATTAATTTCTTAATAATTTTTTTGAAAATTTTTCAATACTTATGAAGGACCCATGATGGTTCGCAAGGTCACAGTCACTAGTTATAAAATATTGTTTTACAATGAAAAAAAAAAAGAATATTATTCTGATGTAAAACATGTAATTGATTGGATCTTTCACAGATGGCAGTTTAGTCGCCGCAAAATAAGTTTATGTCTACAAAAAATGCCAATAGGTATCGTATATTTTTATCAACAGTTTTCCTTACAGAAAAAATAATATATTTTTTACACGAAACAGGTAAATGGTTGTAACTGAACAGGATAGCAGGTGACGCTGGTGTCGTGTCAGTCGCCGCGACATAAGTTTGTCGCATCGCGGCAGCTGCGCGTCACATGATGACGATAAATTTGACGCCGGTGACAGACGGTAAAAATGTACGAATAGTCATGATATAAGATTGATAAACGTATGTAATTTTTATTGATATTACTTTCTGAAATAATACTAAATGCTTTTATTAATATCTATTGTAGGTACTTTTATTTGCCATTTTTCTGAACGATTTTCAAATCGTATCAAATATTTATTATTTTCGGGCAAATAAATCCCTTGCGATACATAATTCGAAATTTGTATACAAATATGTATGTAGGTCGGTACGGGTCTATATTGTTTCCCATATAGTTTTAAGTCATAATGTATTGTTTGTCCACATTTTCGTTAGTCATAATTTGGTTTTTCTCAGAAACGCGTAACTTTTCAGGATTGCCATAAAACAAATCTAACCTAACCTATCATATTTACAGGATAACCTGAGGAAAAACCTTTCAGAATTATGACTAATGATAATATGACATTCATTACATTATGACTTTCAATAATTATGTCAAACAAAGGTCGATATAAATGTACATAGTTATTTTCCATCGTATTTTCACGGAAACGTACGAACATGTCTTGCTATTTCAGTCAGTCTCGGTACAAAAAGTACTGACAAATACGAACGTTTCCGAGAAAATACGATGGAAAACAATTATGCACTACAACTGTACCTATAATCAAAATACTCTTATGCGTTAAGTACTTTTAATAGTTCTAGTCTTTATATCCATATCTTACTTCGAATTACGAGAGCTGTACCTAATTAAATTCCAATCAAATGTATCCCTTCAGGAAAATCAATAAAATCGAATAATAATTTCATTACATTATTGATAAATTTTTTGCTGTCTATAAAATTAAGGGCGTACTAAAGTTTACTTCAATAAATAAAGCAATATCACAATTGTAACAAATTATGTTAAGTTATACAATTTATATAATCCCAAAAACTTAATTAATCAACTTTATGATACTAGTAAAAGCGCCATTAACCAAAATTACAACAAACTGTCATAATTTTCATTCACATAACTATGCCATAAAACCTAACAGCCAGAAATCTAATATACATAAATCGTGTTGATAAAAAAAAGGTTTTCTATGGTTCCAGGAAAAAAATTAGAAAAAAATCACATCCGTAGATGCGTGACTGATCTAACGACATAAACCGGCGATTTATTACAAAATCCAAAATGGCGGCGCGCGCGCCGATGTCAATAGCGCTGTCCGTCATCCGCCATATTTATTCGACAATTAAGTATATTTATATGTATTTTAGTGCTTTGAACTGGATTTGGCACTCAAGGTGACATGATTGGTAAAATTTGGACGGAAATTGTTTAGATTTAATTTAATTATTGGCATTCATCCTTATGGTATGCTATTTAATACATAATACAATACATTTGAGGTATATAATACATTTGAGGTATTTCGTGGTACTTTATTTAAAATTTATTATATATTATAGGATCTTTTACTGGCCAAAAAATAGGTAAAAACTGTAAAACCAGAAACTATATTAACATTTCTAAGCACATTTGAAGCTACCTGTTTTAGGGTTCCGTATACCCAAAGGGTAAAAACGGGACCCTATTACTAAGACTCCGCTGTCCGTCTGTCCGTCTGTCTGTCTGTCACCAGGCTGTATCTCATAAACCGTGGTAGCTAGACAGTTAAAATTTTCACGGGATGTATTTCTGTTGCCGCTGAATAAAAAAATACTAAAAATTACGGAAATACTTTGGTCATTATTTTACAAGAAACAAATACACGAAATCATTCCAGCACCCAAAACCCCGATGTATGCACATTACATAGCGCGACTTTCTTGACTTGACGTACATTATCCATCTCTGTTCATTTACCACAAATAGAGAGAGACATATACTGACATGTTTTATATATATAGTCCTCCACATCGATTTCGATGACGTCGACCTCAACAATCAAGGTTTCTCCCTCTCATGAGCTCTTATGTGGCTGGCCAGGCCAAACTTGCTCTTAAAAACTCTTTTACACTCACGACAGTAGAGTTGACCGGCCGCATTGTACGTATACACGTAGGATGGCTTAGGTCTGTCCTTGCTCAATTGCCGTTTTACATCTAAAGTCGTGAGGCGGTTTTCCTCAAACGACTTGATGGATTCGAAGATGGTAGACCGCCAAGATGACCGTTGATGACCGACCGACATGTTTTACTGTAATCACATATCACAGCCCAGGTAGCAAAGTGACGTCAGCGACGTCATAATGACGTCATTTATACGTCACAAGGACGTAACGGACGTCATAATGACGTATAAATACCTGGGAGATAACCTCTCTTATTTACTATCCCTTCATAACGTAGTTAATACGGGATGACAGAATCCTTAAAATATTGCTAATGGAAAATATAAACTTGGGTTCGTAATGCTAATGCATTTGCAATAAATATAATGAGTTTTTATTATTATCTAATAACCAAATAGAATATATGGTTACAAACATAAAATGAATTTAATATGCGAATACGCATTAATTTAAAATATTACATGGACTTCTGTTTAAATATTATGCATTTGTCGTGAGTCGTTTTTTTTTTGTAATTTCGAAAATGCATATGTTGAAAGAATGTTAATGTTTCCACATTTTTGAAGCAGGTGCCTGATAGGTTTAGAACCTGAATTTCTAGACGGTTATCCATTACATTTGGGTTCCCCTCATATGGCTGAATATTAATTTTAACAAGCAGAAACGTCTGCGATCGATGCTATTAAGCTTAGAATAAATTTAAAAGTGGAAAAATTACTGCCTTGGGTGAGACTTGAACTCACGGCCTCTGGAGTTCAAGTCTCATCCAAGGCAGTAATTTTTCCACTTTTAAATTTATTCTAAGCTTAATGGCAAAATATTATTTGTCAGAAATACACTTCGCAAAACTTTTAGTCGAATGACGCTTTCGCATAAATATATACTTGCCATAATAGCCTTTTCTCATAATATTTATTTGGCAGAATTTTCTAAGTTAGATTAGGGTTTTCTGCCAGATCTCGGATTGGAAGGCATGTCAAGTGTTCGGACATGCCTTTCATGGTGGTTTCGGGCAAGTATCGGGTGTATGTTTCACTTCCATTATGTGTTTCACTCGGTGGCAAAATTTGTTTAACCCTCGTGCTTTGAAACCCTCGCAACGCTCAAGATTCCATTTTTCTCGTGGTTCAATTTTGGATTCTCACGCTTGCCCGGGTATCAATATTAGCATGAGAGGTTAAACAACTTTGCCCACTTGTGAAACAAATAACTATTGTACCTCATGAAATAAAACTATGAAAACGGATTATATCGCGTATATTTAATCAATAATACATCCAGACGTTTCGTTTCGTTTAGTTTGTATAACTAGCCTTATTAACCGATTTTGCAAAAGTTGATAGTTTATAATGTTTTTTTTTTTAATTTACATACAAGATATATACAGTGGTACTACGTAAACGAAATTAATAACTAGCTTAAATCTAAAATAGGCCCTTGAGGCATTGTACCAAGGATGCTGGCGGCATTTCCTCGCTGTATCGCAATGCTGATACGTTGTACGAGAAAGCCGCCAGCTCTTCGGTCACCAGTTACGTCAACCAGACGCTTCGCGATTTCGATTTTTTTATTTTTGTATGTGGATATTTTTGCACTGTGATTCAAAGATTCATTTATTTCGTCATCATGGGTTACATAAGGTGTCAGTTTGGTAATACATATTAGGTCCATCATCCATGGTTTGCCTTTCGGCGTACGATATAAAAATATACTTATACTAAAATAGCTAAGAGTACTCGCTAAAATGTGCCATTTTCAACCAAATTGTCGGTTGTCAATAAGGTGCTATTTCCAGATAACTTCAATTCGAAATCAACCTTATCGACAAGCGACAATGTGGTACCTTTTGATTGAAAACTTCACAAATATTCTTTAAATAACAACAAACACTTGTAGCTTATCCCCAGTCACCCGTTGACCACGAACGTTGTAAAGGGTTCGAAACGTCGGGATGCATTTATAGATTAAATATATTTAATCCGTTTCCATTATTTTATTTCATGAGTAACTATCGCGGTAACCGAAGACAATATGTGGTATTTTCTATAAAATGGAACCTTATTTTCGATGGCGCTTACGCCATTATAAACGATGCTCCGAAATAAATACAATGCCGCGCGACGCTGTGCGGCGTAAGTGCCATCGACAATAAGGTCCCTTTTCATAGAAAATGCCCCATATTAACTATTGTACCTATTGTATTGTAAATCAAACTTAAGGTAGCAACCTATTAATTTTCTCTTCTCAATGAATATTCATTCTGCTAAAAAGCTTTTAAATTTTAGCACAAATAAAGTAGCAATTATTAAAAATGAAGATAGGTATCTAAAAAGCCCACAGACATACAAATTAATAGAATGACCTATACCATGATAAATTACTTAAAACCAGTTATCCAAAAATACACAGTAACCTTGGTCGGTCACCATGTCTGTCCATACCCAGATGCTAATTCGAACTTACCTACATTTTTATATCGAAATGATATCATTTTGTTATCATGTTTTGTTCATGTGAACTGACGCCCGCGGTATTTTGGGACCGATACGACCTTCGAACCTTCTGATATACTTCTGAACACTTTAAACTATCGCGTTTTGTACACATAATTAGTGTCATTAATGGTTTTTTTATACTACGTCGGTAGCAAACAAGCATACGGCCCGCTTATGTTAAGCAGTCTACATAGCCTATGTACGCCTGCAACTCCACACAACCAAAGGAATTAAGACAGGGGGATTAAGGGGTTTAACGCATTTAAAGATTATTTTACCTTTTTAGGGTTCCGTACCCAAAGGGTAAAAACGGGACCCTATTACTAAGACTCCGCTGTCCGTCTGTCCGTCTGTCTGTCCATCTGTCCGTCTGTCCGTCTGTCACCAGGCTGTATCTCATGATCCGTGATAGCTAGACAATTGAAATTTTCACAGATGATGTATTTCTGTTGCCGCTATAACAACAAATACTAAAAAGTACTGAACTCTCAGTGCGCGAGTCCGACTTGCACTTGACCGGTTTTTTTTTTCTTTTATTCGACATTTTAGTTAGGCTGCACTAGCTGTGGTCACGGAAGACTGACGTCCCAGCAAAATGTCAAATGAGGTATATTGAAAAGGTAAAATAATGAAATTTAATCGACATGTAATGTAATGTAATGTAACGTAATGTAAATGTAATGTAAATGTAATGTAATTGTGCATGTTTAAGATAAAAATGTAGATTTTTGACGATGCAAAAGAGACCAAACCAATCCTTGAATAAATTAGTTTTTATCTTTATCTTATTAAACCTTCTGATGTTGTAAATATCCATGGGCGATGTTAACTCCTTACCATCAGGCGAATCGTCTCGAATTGTTCGTACATGTATTGACGTGAGCTAAACGCACGGGCAAATGATATCCCAATGACATCAGTTTATTAAATTGTACGTTCGAACCGGTCTCGATATCTGTCCATACCCAAAACGTCACTCATTTACATAAATTCTACATTAGACGTGACTTAATTGACACATTCAACGATTTATGTGAATTACTAAGAACTTGGGGTTTTTTGAGGGAAGCTTTTCTTTTTCTCGTAATTTACTAGCCTGTCAATGATATAGATAATAGTTCTAATGCTTATTCTTACTATTTTCATTGTTTTTGGGTTAGAGCGTTTTGCTGTCGATAAATTCCAACGTTTCGGGATACAAAATAAATACAAAACGATTGATTGCATTTGAGATTGAAGGCGATAATTTACATACATTTATTTACATACAAGATATATACAGTGGTACTACGTAAACGAAATTAATAACTAGCTTAAATCTAAAATAGGCCCTTGAGGCATTGTACCAAGGATGCTGGCGGCATTTCCCCGCTGTATCGCAATCCTGATACGTTGTACGAGAAAGCCGCCAGCTCTTCGGTCACCAGTTACGTCAACCAGACGCTTCGCGATTTCTGCAAACAACTTATGCGCGCTGGGACCCCATGGACCTAGGCGATAATTATGTTAATAAGTAGGGAAAAATAAGTAGTAAATCTTCGATCTACCTACTAATTGTGACGTTTTCAATCAAAAGGTACCACATTGTCGCTTGTCGACAAGGTTGATTTCGAGTTGAAGTTATCTGGAAATAGCGCCTTATTGACAACCGACAATAAGTACCCTTTTGGTTGAAAATAGCACAATTGATGGATAATAATGAGACAAACACTTGAAAACGAGGATAAATATTGATTTTCCCAATGTGAGGAAAATTGGCATATAAATTGTTTGGTTGGAAAGACAGTCATAGGACAAAAATTTGAATACCTACGTACTTCGCTTAGACACACTCAGAAAGGTAGAGCTTTGCTCCTTCTGCCTTACCGGCCTTATGTAAGTGGAGTATGTAGTAGTAGTAAATCACTTTGTTGTACAAAACAAATATTGTTAACATGAAATTCATATAAATACGAGTATGTGTACGAACGCAATAGTTAGAAGCAACGAAAGAGCTTGAAAACCGGTCTTACCTGATAGACGGTCTTTTCCACATTTACCTTATTGATTTCTATATTTCTTTTCCTATACTGTTTTTGATTTCCATAAAAATAATCGTGTTTAAACAGTTTCAAAAATAAGTAAGATCAAAATATTAATTCCAATCATAATCATAACATGTAAAAAATCACGCCATCACTTTGATAAAACGGAACGCACAAATGGCGGAAACATAAAATTAAATAAAACAAATAATCCCATGATAAAAGACGCGAATTAAATTAAAGATCTGAGTATTCATCACGTAGAACAACTCGTAATAAAACTAATAAAATAATCGAGGTCGATAGTAAACGCATCGATTTTCTTTGATCCGTCATCGCGTGTAAAAAACCGAACGATATAATGTGGGAACGGAACGTTTTTTAGCCGAGCGGCAACACCGCGCGGAAACATGGCTGCCGCGGGCGCTATAATAAATTGATAACCTTTATGTTTATGTTAATTTAGGGCTTAAATGTTTTCAAAATAGTCTTAATCTCAATATGTACTGTACATATGGTACTACTTTACACTAGTGCGTCAAATAGCATTTTTCGTGCATATGTCGAAAGTTTAAAGGGCCATATGTACTGTAAAACGTTGTACGATACACGTGCAAATAGGTAATTCGCAACTCGTGTCGATTTAAAACACCCCCTGCGGTCGTGTTTTAATTTATCGCCACTCGTTTCGAATTTCCTCTTTTCCGCACTTGTATCGTAAATAACTATTTACAGTAAAATGTCACAATGAGTTGAATTGTAGGTATCCGTGATGAAATGATCAATTGATCATGCAAAATTTTGGAGATCCAAACTAATTTCAAACTTCACATCAATTTTAGTAGTAGTTCTTGGCATTATGTCAGACGACAAATAATATAAATATATTTGACATCTGTCAACTGTCATGTGTAGATCATTTTGTGCACTTTGTTCACTTCGCTACTGTTTTTAAGTATACAAATCTACTATACCTAAGGAATAGATCTCATTACTTAATCTCTCGCTTGGATCTATACCTACGTTTGTTTCTTATCATTCGTTTGATTGCACATTAAACGCAAGTCGCCGTTAAACGCAAGTTTGGCGAAACTTGTATAAGTTTAAAATGTGTTATACTTTTTTGAAAATAAATTAAAAAAAAAAAAAAAAACATGTTTTTTCAGATCCACTTATACATTTATATTCTAACAGAGTAGTGTGTAGATCATTTTGAGTGCTTTGTTTCTCTGCTTCTAACAACACAATCCTAATATAAGCAATAATTGTTCCCATAAATTACCGTTACAGATATGTTTGTTTCCTATCATTCGTTTGATTGTGCATGTTTTGACAGACCCATACATACACAGTCATAACACTCATAACTAACATAGTGTGTAGATCATTTTGCGTACATTGTGCTGCTGATTCTAGCAGTTCTTCCTATACAATCCCACTATAAGCCTTGCAGAATTGCCTTCACTTGATATGTTTCTTTACTATCATTCGTTTGATTGCCCATGTTTTGACAGATTCACACATGCGCAGAAGTGTGTCGATCATTTTGAGCTCTTGCTTAGCCATTTTTGTTTCTAAGTATACAAATTTTACTACAAGGATTTGATCCCAAAAGTGGTGATATCGCTTAACGTACCTAGTAAAAATTAAGACTTTTGTAGGCCCAAGCTTTTCTGCAAAATTTTTGACATCTGTCAACTGTCGAATCAATGTGTCATATAGCCACTAGGCAGGCTTCACAGTCGTGCACAAAGCCAAAAACTAGGTGTTTTAGATAGTTCTACACTTACTACATTCATTTCTAACTATACAAGTATTGATCCCATAAATTACCTTCACTCGATATGTTTGTTTCCTATCATTCGTTTGATTGCGCATGTTTTGACAGGTCCACACATGCGCGGTCATAACGCTGTCGACGCGGGCGCACGAGCGGCAGTGTGTTTGTGTTTACGTTGCGAGAATTATCGGTGTAATGCTGGCTTTTTGATGATTTCATCTTCGCGTGGCCTAATAAGAGTTGTGATTTGTTTTGATTATACATTTTATTCTAATTGGGTTATTATTATACGTTTCTTCCAAACATTCCTCGGTACGGAGTGAAACATGTCGAGCGTTTTCGACTTAAAACACGTCAGTGACCCGTTATTAATATATTTAATATGTCTATGTCTCACGGAAGTTTTGTTTTTAAAATTTAACGGTATCCTTAGTCGATAGCGCCCCGCACGAAGCAGGTGGTCCCGGTTTGAATCCCGATATGTCTCTACAGTTCTCGTTTGTCCTATCAAAGATAGATATAACTCCGTAATAGATGGATACAGTCTAAGGAAAAAACGTGCCTCGAAAATCACGAAAATTTGATTCTCGATCAGATGGCGCCACTAGTTTTGGCCTACACTCGTATAGAGGGCGTTGACTGTTTCGTTTGTTATTTATAATTTTAACGCATACCAGTGAAAGAACATGGGTCAAAATCATATAAAAATAATTAATGCAAATAAAAAAAATCATGTATCCATATTTAAATACATTTTATCGTATTTTTATAAATATTTATTTTTAGTTTTAAAGTGTGTCGACAGATGGCAGTGAATTTACTGGGGTTACAAAATTTACTATGACAGTACCGCTCTAGTATAAGTTACTCTATGGTCCTATATAATATAGTTAAATTTGTTTTTGATAAGCTATTACATTTTGATGTGATGTCCGGTTAATAAATGTGCAGATGCGCTAGCAACACTGGTTAGCTGTCATGGCGCTCGGTGCACTGTGTGGATGATAATAATTTGTATTGTTTAATTGTTATCCTAAGGTCAAGAGCATCCTAAACCGGCGAGCGTGTATGAGGAATGTTATGAAAGTGAAGGAAGCGAAAGAGGTCTGGTATGCCAGGATCGTAGCAAGTGGAAATCCGTGGTCTCTGCTACCCCTCCGGGAAATAAACGTGATTATATGTATGTATGTTATTCTAAGAGTTCATAGATTGATGAACTAAAATATGAACAACACAATGCTGATGCCTGTTCCTTTTGTAATATTTATAATCATAAAAAGATACCTAATTAATTAAGAGAATAAAATGTGGATAACTATTGAGGAAAACTCATTTGATAAAATTTAATTAAAATAATTTACCCCAATACAGAGAATACAGGAGAAGGAAATACGGACGAGAATTGAAATAGCCAGAAACACCTTTCAGAAAATGAGGAAACTTTTAACTAACAGAAAAATAAACTTAAAACTGAGGTGGCGAATGGTTAAATGTTACATCATCCCAATTCTTATGTATGGTTCCGAAAGCTGGACCCTGAAAAAGAAGTTGGTCAACAAACTAAGGGCTTTTGAAATGTGGATTCATCGAAGGATGCTCAAAATTAAATGGACAGATAGAATAACAAATGTTAGAGTTTTGGAAATCATGAAAAAAGGTTTAGAAGTAGTATCAACAATTAAGAAAAGGAAAACAGCATATTTTGGACATATATATATATATATATAGGAACAATAAATACAATTTACTGAAATTAATAATTGAAGGAAAAATTGAAGGGAAGCGTGGTAGCGGTAAAAGGCGCACATCATGGACTGGAAATATAAGAGACTGGTTAAAAGTGAAGAGCATAGATAGACTAATTCGCATGACTGAACATAGAGAGACATATAGACATATGGTCGCCGACCTCCTGGACGGAGATGGCACGTAAAGAAGAAGAAGAAGAGAATACAGACTACCTAATTAGGTCAAACTTAATTGTCATCTCATATTAACAAGTCGCAGCATAGTAAAACTAGACTCAGCTCCGATCTTACCCACATAAAACAGTGCATCAACATCACAAACCCTCCAAAAATGTCAAGCCAACTAAAAAGCAATTTTAATTCCGAATTCAGAGCCGCCCCGGGTCTAAATCAATATGATATGACAGTTCTGGTCAATTTATAGCCGTGAGTTAATTACAACTGCGGCCCGGAGTCTAATGACTTGTAAAGATGCTGCCTTACGTGCGTATCGTTTGATATATTGTTTGGGTTCTGATTGTATCGATTCTGAAATTGTGGGTGCGATGGGTGTTTTGGAAGGGGTGTAAAGGGCTTGGGTTTCTAGGTTGAAGTTTGAACTATGTTTTTATACAAACCTAACCCCGGCAAGCTCGGTTCTCCGTATAAACGTAGTTCCGCTCTCATTTTAAAACGACTAGCTAGATTGCTCTGAAACTTTGTACTTACATTAGGATAAGGTATATCTATGTCTGTAATTAGTTTATGTAACTTCAGATACCATAGTTAAAAAATACAGCGAAGTTAAGTTGCATATACAACTTGTTTTTGCTCTAGTTCGTTTGTCTTATAAACTGGAGCTATATAAACTAATTTCCGACCTAGATCTACCTCATGTCATTGTATGTGCAAAGTTTGATTACAATCCAACACGTAGTTTTAAAATGAGAGTGGAACTACGTTTGTATGGGAAGGTGCCATTCGGCCGAGCTTGCCGGCGATTCTTAAGCTTACTAGGTAAGCTGTGTCGTTTTTATTTCTGTGTCACTTCGTACCTTATCACAGTGACAATATTGTATTATTGTCACTGTGACAATGACTGGGGGGATGGGGTGGGTGATTTGGAAGGGATGTAAAGAGCTTGAGGCTTCTAGGTTGAGCTATATGTCTTTCCACTTGCTAAATCCCACTAACCCGGGGTTAACCGGTTAAACCGTTAACCCATGGTCAACTTGTATCTACTGGTAACCATGGTAACTTCAGGTTTAATCGGTTACCCCGGGTTAGTGGGATGGTGGAATTGGCCCTAAGAAGCTATTTGTATTTACATCCTACAGTCGAGGAATTTGATTTTTGTGCCAATTCTCATCTCATAATATTAATTGTCGCTGCGACAAGATACGAAATGGTACAAAAGTGTAATGAGCGTATCGTATTATCCTCGTAAGGCCCAATGTGCATTACAATGTACACTCTGTTTCAATCTAATTTGAATCTTACACTAACTGAATTAAGTAGCATTTCTTTTGTTTCATTGTTTTCTAAAACAAACTAAAGTCACCTTAATCTTCTATACAACAAGGTTCAAATTAAAAAAAGGGAAACTTTGTACGGTGGGCCTTACGAGGTTATATATTGTTTTGGTTCTAATTGTAATGATACTGAAATTGTGTGGTGCGGTGGGTGTTTGAGAGATTTTGAGCGATTTGGAAGGGGTGTACAGGGCTTGTGGCTCCTAGGTTGAGCTGTTTTTATACAAATTACCTAAGGTAAAATACTATGAGTCATATTAAATATATTCAAACGGTTTATTGACATGTTTCGCTTCATGACAGTTTGTGCAGTCGAAGGCAAAAATATCGATCTAGACAAATGGCTCAAAAATATGTGAACACGACTTTATTGTCTAAGGTGTAAGAGCGTACACATATTTCTGAAACTGGGAATGTATATTTATGCCCTTGACTGTACATTAATTGTCATAGTGAGTGAATTTTACGGCCCTGATTTAGTTAAATTGTTTTATCCCTTTCTTACAAAAAAATAAGTCAAAATGACAGATAAAGAAACGATTCATAGCTAATTCCGGCCAACGCCGTTGAATAGCGCCATTAGTCCCTATCTCATGTGCTCTATAAACGGTTGAGACTTGAGAGGCAAGTTACATTTTTGATACTTGAATTTATAGTGATAAATGTATGAACTTGCACTAAACACTTATCAATATCAAAGATAGATATAACTCCGTAATAGATGGATACAGTCTAAGGAAAAAACGTGCCACGAAAATCACGAAAATTTGATTCTCGATCAGATGGCGCCACTACCTTTGGCCTACTTTCGTATAGAGGGCGTTGACGGTTTCGTTTGTTATTTAACAATTTTAACGCATATCAGTGAAAGAACGTCAGAATCATATAAAAATAATTAATGCAAATAAAAAATCAAAATTATCCATATTTAAATACATTTTATCGTATTTTTATAAATCTTCATTTTTAGTTTTAACCCTTAAATGCATGATTGGATGTAGGATCTTGAAATCTGTGAGCTGTCCAATGCTTTGTATACATTTGGCAACAATATGCATTTAAGGGTTAAAGTGTGTCGATAGATGGCAGTGAATTTACTGTGGTTACAAAATTTACTATGACAGTACCGCTCTATCCTATTATATTCTCTTTGTCAATATGTAATTATGTAAACAGGCCTCAGTATGAAACCCAGTTACACTTACCCCGAAACCACTCTTGTCCAGACTTTACCAATTAATGTATCATTTCCTTTGCTACCGGTTTCGATAAGTTCGTGCGAATGTCAGCTGTCAGTCATTCTCACGTTTCATACGTTTCATTTGTTTTGTGTTCGATATTAACTGAATTTTAATAAAGAGGAGAATAACTTACTTAAATGTAATGAAGTGAGCTGTACCCGTACCATGAGTCACTGACAGTGTCAAAACTGACATATACGTGTACGTACTTTCTATACATCTCGCACTAATATGCCAGTACGAGCGAGATGCATATAAAGTAAGTTATGTTCTAGCGTTTATGTCAGTGCCAAACTCATGGTAGCCGTGCTTTTAGTAAAAAAACCGGCCAAGTGCGAGTCGGACTCGCGCACCGAGGGTTCCGTAATTTTTAGCATTTGTTGTTATAGCGGCAACAGAAATACATCATCTGTGAAAATTTCAACTGTCTAGCTATCACGGTTCATGAGATACAGCCTGGTGACAGACAGATAGACGGACAGCGAAGTCTTAGTAATAGGGTCCCGTTTTTACCCTTAGGGTACGGAACCCTAAAAAAGAATATTTTAAAGCAAAGAAATGTGACTTATGAACTGAATTGACGGTGACAGCACAAAAGCCTGATTCAGATTTAAAGTTTTATTACAGTTATGATCTTATTTTGACACGACCTTGAAGATCACTCACGCTAACTGGTGCATGCAAAATTAAGTGATGCGTGAGATGCGCGCCAATCGCCAAGACAATCGTCAAAGTTGTGTAAAACCAGTTTAATACCCGAACTTAAACTATCATGAGACATATTTCAAAATATTTAGATCATTACGGTTTCACTCACTATTATTTTTATTAAATAATTTTACGGTTTAGACTCACTTGTTTTAGTCACTCGCGCCCCCATGACACATGTTTCGGAGACCTAGGCTCTCCGAAACATGTCGCGCGAGTGACTAAAACAAGTGAGTCTAAACCGTAAAATGATTTAATGTTAGATGTCTCACAACAGTTTAAATTCGACTATTATTTTTAATTTTTTAGTCGCTTTTGGCGACATGTTTCGGATTCTTTGGGAATCCTTCCTCAGGCACGAGTTGTCCGCGGCGGTTGTACGTCGTGCACTGCCCGCGCCGCCTGCCTAGCAAGGGGAAACATGTCGCCAAAAGCGACTAAAAATAATAGTCAGTTTAATACCGTAAAAATTAAATCAGAATCAACCTCCCGTTTGATAGCAGTGATGTTGAAACATCACTTGAAACAATATTCCTATCATTAATATCTGCTATGATAATTGTATCACCATCACTCATCATTTGTCACCGAAAGTACAGAGGCGTGCCAACTTTTAAATATAATTAATTTGAATTTGGAAAATGATCAAATGTCATCAGTACCTGTCACAGATCACTTCGTAGATGGTGCATGTAAGATGACTTGAGGTTGCAGTACTCCGTGGCTCTATATACTTGTTTAATGTACATACCTCTTAATACACGTAATAATAGGTAGTAATTTAATACTCGCTCTCGCTCTATCATTTGCTTAACAACGAAGACTAGTACAGTAGACATTTGCATTGAGTTTTTTTTTTTTTATTGATTCAATAAGGAAACAAATTACAATTTGGTAGATTATTACAAGACCCATCGTACGCAAAACCTTATGGAGGTTTGTGTGCCGATGGGGAGTTCGAGAATAACATAAAGAAAAACAATATTATATCCTATATCTTATCATAAGTATGATTCTTAGTATACATAGCTAGTGTCGTTAGTTGACCTTCAAGAAAAGAGCGTATTCCCATCTTAAAGGCCGGCAACGCACTTACAACCCATCTGGTGTTGCGGGTGTCCATGGGCGGCGGTAATCGCTTACCATCAGGTGATCCGTCTGCTCGTTTGCCTCCTATTTCATAAAAAATAAAGTTTTTAATAAGTGCATTTTAACGATTTTTTTTATATGTTTACCATTTAAATATTTAGCACAAACAACTTCTGGCAGATCATTCAATATTTTAGGTAATATATATGTGTACAGCCTAGTGCCATATATGTTGTTATATTTGGGTATACAAAATTTGTTTTCGTTCTGTAGACTTCTTAGTTTTGTACATCTTTTGTGTTCTTTTAGTTTAGTAGTTATTATTACATATGTAGTATAAAGAAGTGATAGTAA
This sequence comes from Cydia strobilella, assembly GCF_947568885.1. NCBI lineage: Eukaryota > Metazoa > Arthropoda > Insecta > Lepidoptera > Tortricidae > Cydia > Cydia strobilella. The sequence goes on along the minus strand of NC_086046.1, from coordinate 1,079,691 downwards.
TACTAAACAATGAAATTGTCGCAATCGCAACCTGAACCATGCGACCAAAACGTCGTAAGCGCCGTAAAATTCATGGCGCTTACGCGTAGCTCGCAAGATTCACGCTCCGCTTCTATGGTTTGATGTTAAAACAACATCAACTCGTGGCGCAAAATACTGGTTCTATATACCGGTTCTATAGTAATAATATGTGGTGTTTTCTATAAAAAGGGACCGTTGTCGATGGTGTTTACGCCATTATAAACGATGCTCCGATATGAATACAATGCCGCGCGACGCTGTGCGGCGTAAGCGCCATTGACAATAAGGTCCCTTTTCATAGAAAATGCCCCATATGTAGTTAAATGAGACATGTAGATATTTATATGTTATGTAAATGTTCATGTCATGTCATTTTAAAATGAGAGCGTAACTTCGTTTATATTCAATAGGGGATATTACTGCAATGTTCTGCCACCAGAATGCAGCACTAGCCTTTTTAGTAAACCATAGAGTAAGCACAGATATTTGTTCCTGAGTCATGGATGTTTTCTATGTATTTAAGTATTTGTATAAGTATTATAGGTATATATATCGTTGTCTGAGTACCCACAACACAAGCCTTCTTGGGCTTACCGTGGGACTTAGTCAATTTGTGTAAGAATGTCCCTATAATATTTATTTATTTATTAAAAAAAAAAAAAGAGTAACTTAAACATACTGTTCCTTTAACAGGTTGTTGACAAGTTTTCACAGTTAATAAAATATGACATTGATTCATCAAGGCAGTTTGTTTACAGAGGACCTACCGGGAAACGCGAATCCGAAAATTTTCTATCTACCTCTTTATCGCTCGAATAAGTTAGTGGCAGAAATGTTAGGTAACGAAATTTCGATTTTCTTGTTTCGCGATGGACCCTCCGATTGTGGTAGTGGCGTCACCTACGCAGAGTTTCGCGTAAGATTTCCTATCCAATTTATTAAATTATATCGCCGCTATACTTACTCAACCTCGTATCTGCGACACTCAATTGATGACAAAAACACCCGTATTCCGATTGAAAGAAAAGCGACATTTCCATCAAATGATTGTTGCAGATATGAGGTTGAGTAAGTATAGCGACGATATGGAAGTGGTTTTTTGGCTGCGCGTTCGTGTGTCTCTTATATAAAAATTATTCTAAATAAACTAAAAAATATGCCTTCAACGACGCACTCATTAGTTAATTAAAAAATTGAACTAATCACAACTGACCTATTTTTTGTCAACGTCATCGGATATTGATCAATAGATGAATGATCCAGATTGAGTCAGTGGCTGAAGTCTCGTGATTGAAGGACAGACAGACTGATTGGATATAATTACTTTAATATATATTTTATAATTACTTGCATTTTATAGACATTATAGTTTTTGTTGATATTGTTATCGTTGAATTTGAACAATGATAAGTAATATCAATAATTAAGAGTATTGTATTATGAAATTGAGTACTGGTTGGTGAATGATATACAAACGATTTTCTTTGTTTATTTGCATATAGTTATATCTTTCTTATCAACTAATGATTACTAACTAATGCAAATGTAAAATACCACTACGGTGGCAAATAAGCGTGTGCAGATATTTTTATTTTAATAATTTTAATAATACTTAAATAAATCTAGCCAATTGTAATTTGTCTGATGATCGATCGACCAAATATATTAAAACTGCTAAAACTACTTCTTACTCTTTCCTAATAGTTTTAATTTTTGAATTGAATCCCAGGAAAAAAATCTTTATTTCCAAAATCATATTAAAATTATGAATGATCTTTAAAATTCCACTATAATACATGTCAAAACTTAAAATCTAAAACAAAAACGTATGCACATAAAAGAAAGAAAAAAAAACAATATTTAGCAGTGGCGCTAGTGAGCACGAATATGGGCTTTTAAGCGTTTGAGCCTCGCGGCATTTTCCGAGGCTGCGCCTGCCAACCTGGTAGCGGAAGCAAGATGAGTAGGCGCAAATGTACGCAGCGGCCTTTGGCTCAAGGAACTAGCGTTCCCCGGCAATCTCCACCGAATTGCACCTTCCCATACAAACGTAGTTCCGCTCTCATTTTAAAACTACGTGTTGGATTGTAATGAAACTTTGGACATTCACTGACATGAGGTATATCTAGGTCTGAAATTAGTATATATAGCTCTAATTTATAAAACAAACGAACTAGAGCAAAAACAAGTTTTGTATGAAAAACAAATTCGCTGTATTTTTTTAACTATGGTATCTGAAGCTACATAAACTAATTACAGACATAGATATACCGTATCCTATTGTAAGTACAAAGTTTCAGAGCAATCTAGCTAGTCGTTTTAAAATGAGAGCGGTACTACGTTTGTATGGAGAACCGAGCTTGCCGGGGAACCTTAATATTAATATACCGCTTGTTTTGGTTGACACTTGACAGGTTACTGTTTAAGCCATCAAAACGGACCCACACAACAGGCCAGAGGTTACCAATTAAGCTACAAATTTCTATCATCGCTTTTTTCATCAATTTCTACTATAATTTCGATATTGAATTATAATTTCTCGTAAGGAATGTCGATCGGTTGCCATCCGTCTCAGGAATTAAATTGTGCGTTTGACATGATGTCACTGAACAATTTATGATATTGACAGTTGCATGCATGGTTAAGAAGATGGTTCATGGGTAGCGAGTAGCGGAAGCGGATATAAAAGTCGCTTCATAATAGAGAGTATGCCAACGATTAAAAAGATGTTATGCCATTTTATTTTAAGTCATTATCATCATGTTAGCCGATAAACGTCCACTGCTGGACATACTCGTAGGCCTCCCCCAAGGCTTGCCTCTCTGACCGATCTTGTGCCGCTCGCATCCATCGAATTCCCGCGACCTTCACCAGGTCGTCGCTCCATCTTGTTGGAGGCCTACCGGCAGCTGGTCTTCCGGTTATTTTAAGTATTGAATTTTTTTTAGAGATTACTTATTCGGTAAGAAATTTTTTTTGGAGATTACATATTTTGGTTTGCATTTTAAATACAAATCTCTTAAAATATCACGTTGAGTTTATAGATTCTGGTAAAAAAAATGAGTGCGTGTAATCTTTACGCGCGATTGAAGTAAAACTTCTTTGACGATGACGTTTATGCTGACGCTATGTTGGCACTTTGACGTGTGTCCTATTGTGCGTCTGTCACACTGAGCGTTACTTTCGTCAGAAACAAAAACTGTTACCCTCGAGTTGCGCCTAAAGAAGTTTTACTTCAAAAAACGTTTAAAATATAATGCTCTACGCGCGAGTTCGATTCGAATTTGCCAGATATTTTGCTACTGTTCTTCATAAGCGTTTAAAAACTCTCCGCTTATGCTTTAGCCACGGACTTACCGGACTACACGCCATATCTAAAAGAGTTGTTAGGATAATTATAGGACACCTATTATGGGATGAATTCGTTGAAGTTGCATAACATTAATGTTACATAAAAAATGTATAAGGCATGTTGTTTCGTTTTACCCTTTCATGCTTATATTATGTAGACCTTATGATATTGTTAATAAAGTTCAAGATTGTTACTAAAGTATTGAAGATTATTTGTGATAGTCGACATTAGTCTACCCCTTTTTAAATACGATTAAGGGAAGTAATACTTTTTTTCAATTAATAATTTATACATGAGATTGTTATTTAAACAGGTTCAACAATTGTGACGTTTTCAACTAAAAGGTACCACATTGTCGCTTGTTGATAAGGTTGATTTCTAATTGAAGCTATATGGAAATAGCGCCTTACTGACAAGCGACAATAAGTACCCTTTTGGTTGAAAATGGCACAATTATAAACGTGTTAGCCATATTTGTTTAAAATGTTAGTACAATACTAAGTTTCCGGGAATAAGTGTGAAATATCAACCTTGCTTGTGTAGACACATAACAACCGTATAACATTTGAAAACTAGTTTGAGCAGGAGAATACGGTAAACAATTCAGTTTTAGAATCCCTACTAATAAAGAGCAAAACTATCTCTGTCTGTCTGTCTGCGACCTATTCACACTTAACCGCTGAACTATTAGGGTAATTCCAGGATAGATGCGCCACTTTTTGAAATAGTTTTATATTAACTCAATAATTCATAAAACATCATTTAATAGCAATATGTATATACGTATGCTACTTATTCAGATTTAACCGCTGAACCAATTAAACTTAGATGAAATTTATTATGGAGATAGTTTGAGGCCCGGGACGTGGGGTAGTTTTTATTAATCATCATCTGATGACCACGCCGACGAAGTTGCGGGCAGAAGGTGCTTCTATACTGTAGCATTTTTTTCTCTATTTAAAAACTTTCATTGTGACCTAACATCAAACATGTATGCACTAAACGGGACTCAAATCTATGTGAGAATAAAAACTAACCGCCAATATTAGCTCATAAATGGATAAAGGAGGAAACTATAATGTCTTAATGATAGTAACTTACGCTTGTTATGGAACAAATGTTCCATTATGTTCTATTCTCCCACGGTAAACATATCAACGTATGGTTTTTACAAACAGTTGTAAACTTATCAGTTTATGAAATTATGTATGGATTATGTGATGTAATGGTTTTATTTTTAAAATATGCAATATGCTTAAGTAGTACCATTGATTTGTCTACCCCGAATATTCATATAAACTAATGTCGGGTAGTTTAGTGTTGTTTACCAAAATCACAATTGACATTTTGCTGGGACGTCAGTATCCCGTGACCACAGCTAGCACAATCTAGCTGAAACGTCGGAAAAAAGGTAAAAAAAATGAAATTATGGGAAATGGATTATAACTTATTTTTATTCCTCCTAAAAATACTCCTCAATAATATTATCTTGGGTTACCTCGCGGTTATTTATGAAATAAAACCATTGACGCGATTTAATCCGTCTAAATAGTTTTATTTCATGAATACTTCCCAATGCATGTTTTATAACTTCTCGATACAAATAATTTTAACATATTATATACTTTGGAAGAAATAAACAATGGCCAACAACCAATGAAGACGTTACCTCCCGCGGTGCGTGTCGAATTTAGCCTAAATATTTATTACACATTCAGTTATTTCGATTTAGATGAACTTAACGCGTTGCGTGTATTGTCAGAGTAACGTAAGAATTAAGAGGCCGGTGTCGTTTTTAGTCGCAAAAAAGTAAAATTGATAGATTTAGGCCGTGAAATTTTACACCTTTTGTTACCTAATTGAAATAACAAGTACTGGTTTCTATTAGCACGTCTTCTTATCTTACCTTTTATCAGATCAATTTTTTGAAAACAGACTCACTAAATTAGTAATGTTTGCTTTTCTGATGGACGTTTAGGTAAACGCGCGTAAAGCACTGATTTTGTCGCTCTTATTTGTAAATTTCGTAAAGTTTGGACGGCTAAACATAGTAATTTTGTATTACACATATCTGTACTTGACGTTTATCAGACTACATTTTTATTATTATGACTTTGAAGTAGTGTAAATGAAAGTTAGACGAAATCAATTTTCTCCAGAAATTACTTCAAAACAAGTGACAATTTCTCTGAAAATCGACCTAATTTCAACGTAATTTTGATACTTAAACAATCTACAACATTTGCTGAAACTATTCTTGTACATCAATTTGTATAATTTACCACCATGATTTTTTGATGAATTTTTAAAAACTGCCCCTTATCTTCATGCATTACCGGTGACGCACGCTCGCGACCTCATTATTAAAAGGCAAGATGAGAAGACGTGCTAATAGAAATCAATACTTGTTATTTAGATATTACGTAACAAAACGTGTATGATTTCAACGACTAAATCTATCAATTTTACATTTTTGCTCCAAAATCGACTACGGCCTCTTAAGTTTGGACAGTTATGCATTGACCCTTTGGCACAGTCGAAAATAGTCGAAATCAATGATATGTTTACACTTTTGCACACTACTCCTTTGTAATAAGGCGAACAAAAAAACTTTAATAATGTAAACACATCTGTACACTGGCGCTTAAGACAGGATCTTCAGTATGCTAGCTATCTTAGGCTGCGTTACTGCTGTAGTATTGCGGTGCAGCATTACTGCCGACTTCATTGAATTTTCAGTTGTTACCGAATAACGTGCGTTCAAGTATCGTGAGTAGCAATTATATCGCCAAAACTTCTAATCATAAATTTTGGCAGTTATCCCCAACATTTCCAAAACACGTCGTTTAGACGCCATAGATCTCCCAATAAGCCAACAATGATAATTAAAGTATACTTCGCCGGATCATAGCAAACTGCGCAGTCATGCCGTCGATCATCTATCGCTTGACAGACAAACACACCGGGTTTATTCCACTTGGACCTCTTCTAGAGATAGAGGATTAAGTCAACTGCGTTATGGATAATATAATAACTGACGTTAGAACGATCCGGGTCAGGCCCGAGGCGAACAACACTTTGTTTTCTATGGAAAGTAACTTCCAGCAAAACTAAAGATAGAAGCGTTATCTGAAAGATTATTACATCTACCTAATAGTACGGCTGATTGACACCACGGGAGACCCCAAGGCTGGCGCGTACTTCTCGCAACGAATCGCCCTGGCGGTTCAGCGAGGAAACGCCGCCAGCGTAATGGGCACCATGCCGCAGGCGGACCTGCTGGATGGGGTGTTCTTTTTTTAAGAGGTTCTTTTTTAGGGTTCCGTACCCAAAGGGTAAAAACAGGAACCTATTACTAAGACTCCTCTGTCCTCATAGCAGACTAGACAGTTGAAATTTTTATAGATGATGTATTTCTGTTGCCGCTATAACAACAAATACTAAAAAGTACGCAACCCTCGGTGGGCAAGTCCGACTCGCACTTGTCCGGTTTTTTTTATATAGGTAAGTTTCCTAACAGTTCACATCCTATAGTCGTTACAAGCTAAACCAATTTATAAACTAGAGCTATCATTATTATTGTTCTTGTCTTCTTTTTTACCAACGAATCTCCAAATCTCTTACATCATTCTACACGAATTTGACATCAGTCGGAAATGTTATAAGGAGAAGTATAGCTCGAAAGAACAGCGGGCCGGCAACCCTTGAAGTGCCAATTGAACTTTAACTTTGTGCATATCTCACCAAAATGTGAGTACAAGCAAGAGAGACTGCCAGAAATGTCATATCGATATCAAATAAACAGTTCACGAACAAATTGCGTTCCTGCGAGAGATAGAACAGTTCTCTTAGAAGCATATAGCCCAAAAAAGACAATTAGAATTTTTTCGCTAGAAAGAAATCCTTATTCACAAAGTTTTAAGGATTTGCCATACTGGTTGCGTTCTGCGGTGGCAAATCCTTTAGCCAAGAAATTCGAAACGTCCTAGGATCCAAAAAACCCAAGTAGAGCAGACCTCTCAGTGACAGACGCCGACAAAGCACCGCCAAATCACGCAGCGATCACTTGTAATTGTGCGACCTGATTGTACCCTCAATAGCTATCGTTACAACAAATTCATCTTTTGTGGATCTTTAATTAAATGGAACGATTTTTGATATAAATCGTCTATTGTTTAGTGACATGCCCTTATCTGTTGAAAGTTAGATTCACAAGAATCTTGATATTTGAAATAACTGTTCTTAAGCAACAATTGATTGGTGAAGTAACGATGACGCTGTCATATTTGCACAAGTCTATCTATATATTGAAGCATTTAGTTTGGTCGTTTCTCGATATACCTCCGAATCCGCCCAAGACTGTCTCTCGCCACTTGTAACCAGCTGTCGCCTCAAAACATACACCCATCTTTCTGGTGGGCGACTCTAACCCCTCCGATCTTCCCTGGGTCTCCACAGGTTTTCCCGGTCCATCGTTCGGCATCCATACGTGCGACATGCCCTGCTTCATTTTCTGCGTTCTATGTTGGTTGCCACATCTACCACATTCGTCTTCCGTCTCCACTCGTTTCGCGTTCGGCCTGACATGGCTCCACTCTCAAAAACAAAAGTGAAAAAATTCGATTGATCACTATCCAGGGTGGATAATGGGGACTACGTTAGTATAGAAACGATCATACACAATCCTCTTAATATATTTAAAAGGCAATTACTTTCCGCGGCAGTTTCTGCTTACTCCATCATATCTCTCCCAATCTAATTGCTCTTTCAACATCTAAACAATAGCCCACCCGCCATGACAGTATCCTGACAGATCTCGTCATCTTCATTATCGACGGTCACGGCGATGATTTGACAAACGTCATTGTCAATCGAGGTGAGAATGGAAAATAATTAATACTTTGATTGGACTGTGTAGTTCTGTAGTTGATAAAGGGTACGCTAATTGATAGTATATTGTGAGTAAAATTCAACGAACTATATTTAGTATAACTACGAATCTGGCTAGAGCACAGAATAAATAATAGTACTGCTAGAGCTCAAAAATGAGCCCACGGGAATACTGCCGAAAGCGACTCAACTGCACTGCGTGCATGTTACCGCCAAATATTGGAAATAAATCATCATCTTCCTCTAGTTGTCCCGGCATTTTGCCACGGCTCATGGGAGCCTGGGGTCCGCTTGGCAACTAATCCCAAGAATTGGCGTAGGCACTAGTTTTTACGAAAACGACTGCCATTCAACGACCTTCCAACCTAGAGGATAAACTAGGCCTTGTTGGGATTAGTTCGGTTTTATTGGGATATGAGTGGAATTCTACCAAGATTGTATAGAGTAAAATATTATTTATCGCAGACAGTATGTTTTGTATGTTCCTCACGATGTTTTTCTTCACCGAAAAGCGACTGGTAAATTAAATATCAAATGATATTTCGCACATAAGTTCCGAAAAACTCATTGGTTTGAACCCGCGATCTCCGGATTGCAAGTCGCACGCTCTTACCGCTAGGCCACCAGCGCTTCTCAATATTGGAAATAAATGTATTTTGAATTTGAATTTGTTAAAATTGTATAATCAATCAACGTAAGCGATCTTAAGGGGCCCACTGATTACCAGTCCGCCGGACGATATCGGCCTGTCAGTTGTTCGGAACTGTACAAATTTTTGTTCTAAATGACAGGCTGATATTGTCCGGCGGACCGATAATCAAGGGACCCACTGACCAAAGGGCATATTAAAATAATATCAAAACCGTAACAGGTTGTTAAATCTGAATCAGGTTCGGGCTCCTAAATTTTGAAAAACGTTCCATTTTGCTAACACTACCTTCGGCCTTTTCGCACAAAGCGTAGACTCCAGGGTTGTCACTGCAATGTGTCAAAGTCGTCAGCCGAGGGTTGTCAACGCACGGTGACTTGCACCCTGTTGATCGCTAGGGGGACCACGCTGCCGCGCTGCTGGTGAGCGGAAGACTAGTCCCGACTCAGGCTAATGCAGTTGTCAAAATAAAAACATAGACATAATTTATTGGTAATAAGATATTACGGGTCACAATTTTTTTACTTATTTCTACACATCACCACACCACATTTTTGATTTATATCACTAATATTTTTTTTTTAATAAATAATTCAATATTAACTATTCTTTATAATCTATAAATTCTTTAAAACTATAAAAGCTTTGCTTGATTAGCCAGTTTTTTAGCCTTGCTTTAAAGGAACTAAGCGTTAACGCTTCTGTTATAGAGACTGGCAGCTTGTTGTATATATAATACGAGTATGTCAAATTTGTTAATGTGGTCAATTTTCAATGCACCGTGCGATCTCTTGATCGCCAGGGGGAATTAAGTTATTCCTATGATCGCTAAGATGTCCTTGGAAATGAGTTAGATATTTCTACAAGCAATATGTTCTATGTGTTTTACTATTTAAGCACAGATCCTATTAACGGTAGTTTCTTTAGTATACTAAAATTAATTATTTTATGGCAGTTTTGTAGTTGATAGTGATAAAGATTTACAGAAATACAATAAATATTTGTCTAATTTAAACAGTGATTAAACTAAATCTAAACCTAAATTAGCCTGAGGCATTGTTCCCAGGACACTGGCCGCGTTCCCCCTCTGCACAGTGAGGCTGAGCTTCTGCGCAAAAAATGCGCCAGCTCGTAGGTCGCCAGACACCCAGACTAGTTTGGTAGAAATTTCTTTTACTAGTTTTCTGGTGTCTGACGACCAAGTTTTGTAGTTTACTTAATTATGCAAGCGTTTCTTAAAACACTTGCATAATTAAGTTTCAATATTAGACATTTATTCACGATTTAAAATGAGATAATTTCCCTGATTTGTGACAAAATTCATCCTTAACATTTCCGTTATTTATTTGACTTGAGAAAACTGATAAAACTGATAAAACGATATTTGATAGAATAGAATAGAATATAATATAATAAGATTTTATTCGTAAGCACAAACAAACATTACATAATATAAAAAAAAAAAAAAAATAAGATTAAAGTGCCACGAAATGGCCTCATCTCAGCATGTTGCTGGTGGCTTCCAGCGCTGATCTTCCGATGAGACCATCAGGTGAGAACAATCACGGAAAGTAACAGACAAGAAGAAAAGAGACATAAAATAACATACAACAACAACAAATACTTAAATAAGAAAAAGGTACACAGCAAGAAGATACAACATAACGATTAAATTAAAAATTATTTACATAAAACAAGCAACGCACTTATAACATAACACTCAGTCACTGTATCGGTCCGGTCCAACCATACCTTGGCTGAACATTACAGCTACATAATTATGCAACTAGCGTCAACGGTAGCTACACGAACTAAACTAAACTATGATGAACCAATGATATCCCACTTTCCATCGCGTTGTCACCCCACAATCGCCGGCTAAGTGACGATGATCGACAAAAACGGATGAAGTGCGATTTTATTAACAGCTCGCTTTCATCAACTTGAAAAAATACCCTCTATGGGAATAACAAATGATGTTGTTGGGCCGGAAAATGGTGGATCCTTTGATCGCGGTGACTCGACGTTTGACGTTTGAAGAGATTTTGTATGACGATGGAGTGTATGGGTATTATGCTGTGATGAAAAAAGGTGTTTGAGAAATGGTTTGGAGAAAACTAGTACCTATCTAAAATTATTAGAAAGTGAAATTAAACTATCATGAGACATATTTCAAAATATTTATATCGTACGGTTTCACTCACTATAATTTTGACTTTTAGCAACATGTTTCGGATGCTCCTATGATGATGCGGATTAACGATGCTCCGATATAAATACAATGCCGCGCGACGCTGTGCGGCGTAAGCGTCATCGACAATAAGGTCCCTTTTCATAAAAAATGCCCCAATTATGGCTGCGATACAAAAGTGACCCATTTTAAAAGCGTTTGAATATACCTAAAGCTTAAAGTGTGAACATAATATATGTATTTTGCCAGTATCAAAATATCAGTTCTAACCGAATCGATTTGCAAATCATAACCAAACTTGCCAATCGCCATTCAACCCTATACGTGTTATCGCTGATTCATTATAGGGGAAGCAATGCACGACCAAAAGAACATAAAATACGTATAATTTGTGAGACTTCTGTCCTTCTGTTCATGGGAATATGGTCACCCTTGCCAGGTGCATAGTAGCAATTATAACTGTTATTAGAAGTATTATAATCGTTTTTTTTTTGATATTGATACTTAGGGATGATGAGCTTTTGAGTGTTGATCAGGTATTGAAATGTGCGTATATCAGTTATCACATTTTACACAATATTCGGATGTGGCGCCAGTGTGATGACTGTGACAAAATTGGAAAAAAATAGCCGGATACGGTGGCGGATTTAACCTAATTCCTACATGATAGAGGCGATATTGGGGCGACTGAGCCACTGTTCGAGCTGAGCCACTGTTTCCTACCCTACCCTACATTGACCCACCTGTTGACGTCTCTATTGCACTCGCGTTATTATATTGCTGTCAAACTCGCACAGTGACATTGACAACCGGCATCATGGGCTGGACAGCTATATAAATATGCGCGTACAATTCATGGCATGTTTACAAAAACAACATAACTAAAACTTTTTGTCGGATTTGAATTTTTGTTATCATAGCATTCGTCAGGATCTACACGTAGAGTAAAAGATAGTGTCCAAAAATGACCCCAATTGTCCAAAATCAGTCCCCAAAAATATACCTATACTAGTTAAGTAAGATAAATCTGTACCTCTGATAGAATACAAAACATAATTTCTATAGAAACTTGTTTTATTTTCTTACAAAAAGAACATAACTAACAAAATTTTACAAAAATAGCATAAGTGACGAACTTATTTTTCAATTTTTTCCCAAAAATACTGGTCTTTGAAATGTGTAATCGTATATTTCGGAACTATTGGCCACTTACTAAAATCACCTATACAATGTTTATGTCCAATAACTAATATATAAGAAGACATTTAGTTTTTTTCGTTTCCTGTAAATTCATGTCTAGTTATGTTGTTTTTGTAAACATGCCTTCAATTACAGTTTTGTACACGGAATCTTAATTCAACTATTACAGTCGAGTAGAAAAAACACTTATGAATATCATGGCCTCATTTTCACTACTGCAACGCTGCAGCAATAACGCTGCTGAAGTCGCCATCTGAATTGTACCTTAAGACAACCATCAATTTTTGTCACCTCGACCTCAGCTGTTCAAAAAACAGCCAACAAATAACAAAGAAAAACCCCGAAAAGCGAGTGACTTTGGACAAATTGAAGTATAATACAGCAAGGCGACAGGAGGAAAAGCAATGAATCGAGCCGACATGTGTCGCGGTGCCAGCCCTAATGACAGTGCAAATCGGCCGCGACTATTTATCAACTTGTATGGCAGGGCTGGCGCGTTTTGATTCTGGTGAAGGTTTTGTTAAGTAACGGTTTTTTTGGTGTTTTATGATGGAAATGAGGTATGAAATTTCGTGTAGTTTCGTAGTGTTAAAAAGTATAGTTTTAAATAAAGTGACGTATTATATCGCTGGAATAAAAGCATCCATCATACCAAAGAGGATATAATAAGATATAGCGGTACTATCATAGTAGATTTTGTAACCACAGTAAATTCACTGCCATCTATCAACACACTTTAAAACGAAATATGAAGATTTATAAAAATACGATAAAATGTATTTAAATATGGATAAATGATTTTTTTTATTTGCATTAATTATTTTTATGATTTTGACGCATGTTCTTTCACTGATATGCCTTAAAATTGTTAAATAACAAACGAAACCGTAAACGCCATCTTTACGACAGTAGGCCAAGGCTAGTAGCGCCCTCTGATCGAGAATAAAATTTTCTTGATTTTCGAGGCACGTTTTTTGCTTTAGACTGTATCCATCTATTACGGAGTTATATCTATTTTTGATCATACCATAGAGAAATAAGAAATTTTATTGTGTTCATATTCCATACTAAGATAAAAACCCATAAGTTTTGAGTGAGCTTTGCGATAACTTATTTTTAATATGAAGTTTTAAGCGAGTTTTTAATTTATTATTAAGTTTTACCATATACCTTCCATACAAATTATCATTATTAAGTACGTAAGGAAACTTATGAAAACTATAACTCATTTATTACTCATTTCTCAATGATCATACATCTGCAGTTGACTAATTAAGAACATGAAATAAAACAATGAAATGGATTATATCGCGTATTTTGAATTTATAATACATCCCAACGTTTCGAACCTGTTCGACGGGTCGCTGACCACGCTGAAAAGAACGCTGTAAAGAACGCTGTAAAGAGTTCGAAACGTCGGGATGTATTATAAATTAAATATACGCGATATAAATAAAACTATGAAAACGGATTATATCGCCGATATAATCCGTTCTCATAGTTTTATTTCATGAGTAACTATCGCGGTAACCGAAGACAATATTATTTAAAAACAACCTAATAACTCAAAATATTATCCCCACCAAAATATTAAACGAAACTTAATTGGTTTTTTCCATAATAAACGCCCCTAGCAACTGGATAAAGACAATTTATATAATCCGGTTTCTACATAATATATCTTCGTCATAAATGGCCCGTTTAAATTAATAATCAAAACTAAATCAATATTGACATCGAATCGATAATTCGATATTTTCGATTATGACTGAATCGATTATTCATAGGCGAATTATGTAAATGTGGCAATTTATAATCGAGCGTAGTGTGTTTAAGTTATATAACTCTCTCTGTTTTGACCTATGGTTGACTGATAGAGAATGCCTTAAGGCATTAAGTCTGCCATTTGTACTTATTTTTTAGTGTGCAATAAAGTTTAATAAATAAATAAAAAATATAATAACTTATTTGTCTTAAGGAAAGCGTAATGGTAATTATACAGGTTTAGGATCTAAATTGTTTTCTTTGCAAATATGTGATGTTTTCAATTAAAATGTACCACATTGTCGGTTGTCGATAAGGTGGATTTCAAATTGAAGCTATATTGGAAATAGCACCTTATTGACAACCGACAATAAGTACCCTTTTGATTGAGAATGGCACATATCATTTCTTTATGTATAGGAACAAGGTAATTCACCAAAATCTTTTAAATGGCTAACCCTTCGTCACCTAGATATTTTTATACATATGTCTAAAGGGGCCTACTGACTATCAATCCGCTGGACGCTATCGGCCAGTCAGTTATTCGGAACTGTCAAATTTTTGTTCTAACTGACAGGCCGATATCGTCCGGAGGACTGATAGTCAGTGGGCCCCTTTAGTCGTATACAAACATTAAAGGACTAACTAGCGGCCTGATTTTAACTACGATACGCCAGAAATTTGCTAGATACGATATGGATCCGTACACATAGTATATACAAGTAGTTATAGACATGAAACCGAGAGACCAGGGGTAAGAGAAAGACATATTCATGTATTGACAGTTTCATGTATGGCTGCATAATCCTGTTTCTCTTTCACTTATAAATTTCCGTATTTCGCCTTAGCTATGATGCCATAACCCGACCATGAAAAAATGCCCGGTCGGTGATAAAGACAAAGCATGGCACTATTTTCTCTTTCCTCTTATAGGAATCGCAATAAGACTATCTTTCTCTATCAAAGAGTGTCAGGCCCTTGTATGGATCGGTAATGCCAGGTCAAAAGTGACGTTTTTGGCAAATTTTTGAAAAGTTCGAATCAGGCCGTATGGGAAATCTAAAAGCATTTTTAAGGAGATGTGCATGTAAAATGTCATCTTTCTAATTTAGTTGTATCGAGAGGTTGAATGTTGAATAACAATTAATTGCTAAATTTTAATTACTTATTTATATTCAAAAGATATATAATTTATTTTTTATTTTATTGGTATTAAGGATAACAACAGCCGTAAATATAACTAAGACATAATTATGTTTACATAAAACAAGGCCAATAACAGTCATCCATTGAGTTACATTATGTAATGATAAAAAAAAAAAACAAAAAAAAAACACGAGAATGTACATGACATAAACACAAATGCTCGCTGCGCTAGAAGTACTACATATTGGTTGTAAAATATTTAAGTAATATAGTTTAATTTACTTCTTAAAATTATTTTAATTTCACTTTGTATCGAGAGGTTGAATGTTGAATAACAATTAATTGCTATATTTTAATTACTTATTTATAATCAAAAGATATATAATATTCACATTTTTAATTCACCATTAGATATGATCAACTTTGTCATACACAGTTAATTATGTAATCAGACAACTCATCATCTCGTATTTCGAGACATAAGTGTCAATTTGGCATATTAGGTGTTACATTAGTATACATATTATCTTCATTACTGTTTGTAGTTTTGTACCGGCATAGTTACTTGTGCAACAAGAGAGGAAAGTTGGTTTTTCTTTTGAGCCCCGAAAAAGCGAAAGATTCTAAGTTAGAAAGTGTTTATTTTGAGACCCGAAAAAGCGAAAGATTAGAATCTTGAGCGTAGCGATGGACTCGAAAACACGAGATGTAAAATAACTTTGCTCTCGTGTTGCACATATAATTTTTCACCTCAGTAGTGAGAACATATTAAAGGTTTAAATGTATTTCGAATTACACAGAATAATACAGGGAAAAAAAAAACGAATTTGTAATAGAAGTATGAAGTGGCAGTTCATGGCCTTCACTAAATAAAAAAGCTACTTTGTTTCACTCCCTGGAGCGAGTAAAGTCGCACTTTCGTCACTTCCTGGAGTGAGGAAAGTAGGCTTGTTCGAGCTGCTAAGGTGAAATAGTAATTTACGTAGACGTGAGCGAATATGTCAATGTCAAAACTGGTGGTAGCCGTACTGGTTCAAATATTAACGCCAATTAATAATCTTCTAGTTTCTAACGTCATAATTACTTATGCCACCCACTGTCACATCTTAATTACGAATATTACCAAAGATTCATAATTAAGATACATATTTTAGAAATTATTATATAATAATCTCAACGAAAGATCACAAGTTTGTGTGTGGGATTTCTTCTTGTGCCAAAAGTCTTTATTTTGTTTGCGTTAAAGTTGAATGTTGCTTTTTTGAGAAAGATTGCGTAGCTATTAGTTTTTGGCGTTAACAATCAATTAAATATACTATTGATATTCGTATAAATTATGTATACTTTTCGGGGCCCACTGATTATAAGTCCGCCGGACGTTCAGCCTGTCAGTTAGAACAAAAATTTGACAGGCCGATATCGTCCGGCGGATTCAATATCAATACCTTATATTATGAATTATAATTAACACCAATAAAAATATTTAGTTCACCCTCTCGAAGGTTTAAATTTTCATATAAGTAACGAAATTAAATGCGGCCTCCAACATTGACTAGGTTCAGTATGTAAGTATGATAATTTTATTCATAATGTTTGTGCCAAATTTAAAATACCACCTAGTTTGATGTCCAAATGTCAATCATTAAAGGGGCCCACTGGTTACCAATCTACCGGACGATATCGGCCTGTCAGTTAGAACAAAAAGTTGCCAGTTCCGAACAACTGACAGGCTGATATCGTCCGGCGAATCGGTAATCAGTGGGCCCCTTAAGAATCACTTAAAAACAAGATTTAACATTAACCTTTGCTCAATGTCGAGAATATTAAAAGCGGTATTTTCAATTTAGGAAAATGATGTAAACAGTCTAAAAAAATTGAATAAGGCAAGACTGGTTGAAGTGATCTAGATTTTTCAATAATAATATAAATCAGAACCGCGTCATTCATATAATTTGTCTTGTATCTTGAATATTATGCAAAAATTTAAGACTACATTTATAAGTATCATACTTACTTCGTAAAAGCTGTATGATAGAAACATTGAATAGTATGTTTAGTTTATGTATTTTTTACATGTAGGTAAGTGTTTGGGTTGAGAACAGCTGTGCGTGCATACCTATATATTACGTAGAAGTAGGTAGGTATAATGTACTTAAATTGTTACCTAAAACCGACCAAGTGCGCGTCGGCCTCGCGCACCGAGGGTTCCGTACTTTTTAGTATTTGTTGTTAAAGCGGCAACAGAAATACATCATCTGTGAAAATTTGAACTCTCTAGCTATCACGGTTCATGAGATACAGCCTGGTGACAGACAGACGGACAGACGGACAGCGGAGTCTTAGTAATAGGGTCCCGTTTTTACCCTTTGGGTACGGAACCCTAAAAATGGTATCGCCAAAAAGAAAAACACCTATCTTGCCGGGCCTTTTTAACCTATCGGTAGGTTTTCTACACAACACTAAAAGGTTTTAAAAAAGGCCATTTAGAGATAGTATAGTTAGTTGGTTAGTGCTTCTGGACTTTTTCCGCAAATCGACAACTATTATACTTATAATTTTAAAACGAATACGGGACTTAATCGCGTTACGTTCGTGGTCACAGGCAGACTGGCTGGTAACGTCACGTTCGTAACGTCAGGCCATAAATAAACGCAAGTTTGTACGCGATAAAGTCCCATGTTAGTTTTAAAATTATGAGTGAAAATCTGTTAGTTTAAATCAGTATATTATGCTTAATGTATAATTTTGGTGCAATAAAGAATATTTACTTACGTACTTACTTATTTTGAGAAAACGAGGTAGCTTTACTCTTACCACCCCAGCTCCTCCATGAAGCCTAGATTGTTTTTAGGTTGCTAACTGCTCTTAGTGTGCACGGAGTTCTAGTCTAGTTCTAAAAACATTTAAAAACTATTCTAAATATCCGCTGGACAGCCAATTGATTTCCCGTCAAAACTGCCTGCTAATTTAGTGCCAGAGAATTTTCACCGAATTAACCATTTTTGACTGACACTGTTCGCCAGGATGCGGCGCGAATGAAATTAAATACCCCTACCATTTGCTTAAAATAAAGTAAAAATTTTTTTTTTTGATAACCTACATGATACCTCATTAGTAAAACAGTAACAGTAGTGTGGCTCATTAGTAGCCACAGGAAGATGTGTGCAGACCTTCTTCTTAAAAATACCGGCCAAGTGCTAGTCAGATTCGCCCACCGAGGGTTCCGTACTTTTAAGTATTTGTTGTAAGCGGCAACAGAAATACATCATTTGTGAAAATTTCAACTGTCTAGCTATCACGGTTCATAAGATACAGCCTGGTGACAGACAGACAGACGGACAGCTGAGTCTTAGTAATAGGGTCCCGTTTTTACCCTTTGGGTACGAAACCCTTAAAAAACTCTCGCTGCAACAATCATCTGTCAAGATGCTGTGGCCAATGATGATGACATGATACCTCATTAGTAAGTAAAATATTCTTTATTGTGCACCATAAAGTTGAAAAAATACACAGAAAGAGAAATACAAGCTTAAGACTATGTAACAATAGCGGTCTTATTGCAAAAAGCGATCTCTTCCAGACAACCTTGGGGAAGCAGGAACCAATATGGACCCAAAAAAAGTCGCGAAAATGGACCCTTTAGGTACTCTTATAATCTAACCTAAGATATAATCTTAACTGACCTACTTTTCTGGTAGCAATTCTTTGCTGCAAGGGTTGCAGTTCTAACCTAACCTATTTTTCTAGTAGTCCGAGCAGTTTGGTTCTGTAAAAGTCGCAGTTCTAACGTATATTAACCCAAATTAACCTTTCTGGTGCCTAGCAGCTTTTTGTGAAGCAAGTACAATTAAGATTTATCTCACACATATTTACTTATATACTACTTAACATCAAGCTTAAAATACATTATGCGAAAGTCAGTCTATCTGTCTGTTAGTTTTTCACGCTTAAACCGCTGAACCGATTTAGATAAAATTTGGTAAGAAGATAGTTTAAATAACAGGGAAGTACATAGGATAGTTTTTTTTTTTTATGTGATATTCAGAAAACGAGAAGACGAGCCGCCTGATGGGAAGCAGTCATCGTCGCCCATGGACGTAAGCAACATCACAGGAGCCACTTAAGCATTGCCGACCCTTGAGAACCCTAAATACCCGCTTCTTGAAGAATCCCATGTCGTAGCACAAAGGAAATACCTCAGGAGGCAACTCATTCCACATTCTGCACGTTCTGGGAAGAAACGAGCGGGATGCCCGCTTATTCATGGTGTGCCATGTGTCTAAGAAGTGAGGATGAGCCTTGCTCCTTTGGCGGGAGGTGCGGTGATAGAAACGAGACGATGGCACCAGATCAAAAAGTTCTTCGGAAGTTTTTTTGAAGCAATTTCCATTTAATGCAAAAGTCGCGGTAAAAAGTTACTAAATTATAACAATTGAGCATTGTACAGTCTCTTCATTTTTGTAATGTCCTGGCAGAATATCAGCGATGTGGCTTCCGCATCATCATGCTCAGCCAGCGCCTATTCTCTGCCACGACACATGGTTTTGTATTTGTATTGTTTTCTTTTACTTATTTCAAGGATTGTAAACTAGTTTTTAAGTTTAATTCTAAGCTGCATGTTTTATATGTACCATGTTGTGGAAATGAATAAAGTTTTTATCTATCTATCTATCTAACTAAAAGCTTATAAAAGTACCAGGATATCATAAACGCGTAGTAGTTCGTTCAGCGTTATAATACGCGCTGTCAATCAGGCCGGGTGACGGCCCAGTCCAATACAATGGCGTTATCGGGCTAATGTTATTTACAGTTATTGCTGGACTATGGTTTTATGTTTTAAATTCGATATCGGATTTCCATTGTTTGTAAGTCTGGCAATAGCAATTCATCGGTAAAAAAGTAACTGAGGAAAATTGAGTAACTTCAGAATAAAATAGTAAAAACAAAGAAAGTAAAATATACAATATAGTTTACCACAGAAGTACCTTTTAAAAACATCGAATTTGAGTTCAGTTAGGCAAATCAATATGGCACCATTTCCTGAACTCGCCAGACAGTAGACCACTTCATATCCAAACGAGAAAGAGTTTTGTGTAATTATCAAATGTGTAAATGTGTGCAAATGTGTGTGTGTAAATGTGTTATGTGTGTTTTGTGTCTATATGGATCAAAATGATTCGAAATAAATAATTGAATTGAATTGTAATTAGTAAAAATATTTCCAAGTGCATTTTTTTATCACCCATAAATAAAAAACGAAAATCACTCATTACAGTTAAAAAGTTCAATCAAGAGATACCTTATATTAAATATTTATATAATTTATTATGCATACTTATGCGGTTTTTTACACGCATACACGCAAGAAGGGCTTTAGCAAAGTTTTTCATCATATTTCATCATATATTTTCTACAATTATCAAGTGAAATACCAAAGTTCAGTTTAAGATTGTATGTCGATAATAAAAATTGTTCCTTCCTACCCTTAAAAGTTTGTGTTCCTATAGATAACTGAGACGGCATAGTTCTTATTTATTTAGGTACCCAAATGTAGGTTATTTTCGAAAATTGAAATTGCCATATGTACTGTAAAACGTTGTACAATACATGTGCGAATAGGTAATTAGGTTCAATGTACACAGACGTGTGTAATTAATGTCATTACCTGGTCTAACGCGATTAAATTTAATTATTTTACTTTTTTTCCGACGTTTCAGCTAGGTTGCACTAGCTGTGGTCACGGAAGACTGACGTCCCAGCAAAATGTCAATTGAGATATTGGTAAACAACCCTACACCCGTTAATGATATTAAATGTGTGCAAAACGTGAGTTTAAACAGATGGGTGTCACCCGTTGACCACGAACGCTGTAAAGGGTTCGAAACGTCGGGATGTATTATAAATTCAATATACGCGATATAATCCGTTTTCATAGTTTTATTTCAGATGTGTGTGAGTCATTCATAATTCGTTAAATACTTTTTTTAATTTACGAAACGGGATACCGCCGTTTAGCCAAAATATTTTTCGCCAAATTTCACTTCCCAACAAACTTATGGCATCAGTTTCATTTCCCAAATGAAATTTTAGCAAGTTTTATACTTCGCAACCATTTCATTTCCCAACCCCATATTGCGAAATGAAAATGACGTACTAGGTTGGGTTAGGTTAGGTTGGATTATGAAAATTTGCTAAATGAAATTTTCAAATGATAATTTGCGTAAAATAGTTTGGGAAGTAATACTTTGGGAAACGATTTTTGGCAATACATTAGTAAACCTAAAGGAGCCCACTGACTATCAGTCCGCCGGACGATATCGGCCTGTCAGTTGTTCGGAACTGTCAAATCTTTGTTCTAACTGACAGGCCCATATCGTCCGGCGGACTGATAGTCAGTGGGCCCCTTAACGAAACCTATGATCAAACGCACTGAATCAATATAATTTTGATACATCTAAAGCACATTTTAAAAGAGCCCAATGATAAGAAAATTACCCATTACAACCCCATGTTCATACAAACATACATATAGGTAAATATTAATTAAATCTGTATTGCAATCTTTACTTAATGAGTCACTTGTACTACGTCCACGCATGAGTTACGATTACGATGCATGCGCGAACTATCATACTTCGAAATATTGTAAAATGAGCCTTATTCATTTTGGAATAGGGTTGTTAATATAATGGGTAAATATGATTTTGTGAGATTTGATATTGCATTTGTATAGTAATTTAGGAAATAATAATCGGATCTTGAAAATAGAGTCTGGAGGTTATTCAGATGTAAACTTCATATTATGCTTGATTTGGTAGGAGTTTGGTTTTTCTGTTTTATTTAAACGTAAATAAATGTAGCGATCGCCGACTATTTGACAGTATTCTCTGTTTCAAAATGGAATACTTTATTCCTTATTCCTTAGTGTAAGGCCTGAGTGGACGCTTGAGTTGAGCGTGCAGCGGGGCGGAGCGTGCAGCGTGCATTTTAAACAAATGCAAACGTATAGGAGCGGCCTTAGTGCACGCTGCTCAAAGCCCTTGGACGCTCGAAGCCACGCTACACGCTCCGCCGAACGCTCCGCTTCGAGCGTCCACTCAGGCCTTACACTAAGACTCCGCTGTCCGTCCGACCGTCAGTCTGTCACCAGGCTGTATCTCATGAACCGTGATAGCTAGACAGTTGAAATTTTCACAGATGATGTATTTCTGTTGCCGCTATAACAACAAATTCTAAAAACAGAATACCTAATATAAATATTTAAATGAGGCTCCCATACAACAAACGTGTTTTTTTTGCCGTTTTCTGCGTAATGGTAAGGAACTCTTCGTGTGCGAGTCCGACTCGCACTTGGCCGGTTTTTATCCTTTACATTCGTACACGTTGATATTGGTATTATTGGTGTACTATTGCACTTTCACAGCTTGTCTCTTCTTAAATAAAATCAATTAATTCAGTATAAAATTTACACCCAATTTTGTATTAGAGCAACAGAATAATGACGAAAGCATTTTAAATCGTATTTGCGTTTACGCTCGTTTTGAATCAAACTTCAGAAAGTTCAGAACCCGTAGTGTAATTTTTTTGCGTTGTTTATTTTTGTATGGGATTTTGAACAGCGCACCAAGCGGGACGTTTTGGAAACTCAAAATCCCATACAAAATGACACTTAACGCGTCGCGTACGTCACGTCACGCTATCGAATTAAATGTGACGTTTTCAACCAAAAGGTACCACATTGTCGGTTGTCGATAAGGTTGATTTCAAATTGAAGCTTTAAAGAAATAGCGCCTTATTGACAACCGACAATAAGTACCCTTTTGGTTGAAAATGGCACAAATTTACACTAGGGTTACAGAAATTGCGATCGAGTGAATACCTTTACGGATGTCGTGACTAGACTGAAATTAAACATTTTGTGATGTCTCTTGACTTCATATCGCAATTATTCCGTTTTGAAACTTATGTCACAAACTATAAAGTCGTTATTTGAGTTGACTCTCTTGTTACAATTCGGTCAACTTGAATAATATTGTAAATGTGCTATGGTTTTATTTATTATTATTATTCGTGTAATTTTGATTGAATTGGTCCCTAAATCACAATTAACAATTAATAGTAATTCGATTGTCAATATTGCTTCTTGTGCTAATTTTACTAGTAATTTCTTGTGGTTGGTTTATGTGCTTGCCTAATTAATTTGCTATATATAATTCACTTAAATGTTGCTTTAGTTTAGATTCGTGAATCATGCATAATTTTATTATCTATTGACAATTATTAATTTCCATTACATTGATGCAAATTTAAGTATAAATTCAATATTTTTCTACAAGTGATAATTAAAAAAAAATCTTTTTTTTTCTCCCAAAACTTTCAAAAAAAAAAATTAAGAACCAACGAGTATTAATGATTGCTTTCATTTATTTTCAGATTTGGATGGTGTGACGAGGATGGAATAAAGTCTGGATAAGCAATGTAAGATAGACTCTAGTATCAGTAGTATAAATATCTGGGGGCACGGCAGTGCCCCGGCCAATACGAGGAAAGCAAAGCGCAAGGGCACTAGCTATCTTTTCTTGAAGCGCTTCGTCATTTATTTTAACCCTCATAACTTGGGTTTGGATTATACTAGATATACATAATTCTCGGGAAATATATATATATATATACCTATCTATATATATATATATATATATATATATATATATATATATATATATATATATATATATATATATATATATATATACCTATATATATATATATATTTTTTTATGAAATAGGAGGCAAACGAAGCAGACGGATCACCTGATGGTAAGCGATTACCGCCGCCCATGGACACCCGCAACACCAGAGGGGTTGTAAGTGCGTTGCCGGCCTTTAAGATGGGAGTACGCTCTTTTCTTGAAGGTTTGAAGGTCATATCGGTCCGGAAATACCGCAGGCGACAGTTCATTCCACAGTTTAGCTGTGCGAGGCAGGAAGTTTCTAGAGAAACGCACAGTTGAGGACTGCCAACCATCTAAGTGGTGGTAGCATATATAGTTATTATTGGACTTATTAAGCATAAACATTTTCAATTAAATAGCTCTTATACTTTACTCTTTCATATCTAATCTGTCCACAACGTTACCATTACCATGGAAATCTGTCCACAAATTGTCACTTTTTCGTGCATGGTACCGGTGTTCATCGATTTATAAGACGTTATCACGTCAAAAAATTGGCAGAACATTACATTTTAACCAAAATGTTTTACTTGGGTTTACAAAATTATGATCTATATTGTTCTCAAAACATTTCAAGGCACCGAAACACGAGCTTACAAATCACAGCTGGTCACAGCGGGAGCACTCATCTTCACTAGCTCTCGAGAATGATACAACTATGATGACTGGCGAATTCTCGAGTTTGTTAATAGATCGAGTCGCAAAAAGTGGGATTGATAGCTTATGAATTTAGCTTTGTTGTACAATATTTAAGTAAATACCCGGCTCGTAGCATTTCGTGCCAAACGTATTTAGTTTATTAAATTTGTATATGTCGTCGCCCGATCGTAAAATCCGCTAGATCTGGAAATTCCTAGATATATCGTGAAACATGAAAATCATTGTCCCGTTCCCTGAGTCAAGGGAGCCCCGCCGGGAGTCGGGATTCGGCATTCGAACACAATTCTGCGTCCACATAATTCGTGTCAAAATCTGTCTCAACCTCAATATATCCAGAGCCGAACATCCAACAGTTTCTAAGATCTGACTTATTCCTATATTCCTATCCCATCTTGCCATGTCGCGTGTCGCGTCGCTACAAACAGCTCTAAGAGACGGGCCGCTAATTATTCAGCTCAAATGTCTATTCCAGTTTGAGCTACCGTTCAGGAACTTACTCTACGGCCTAGCTAAACGGTAAATGTTAGGTGGGAGATGCTTTCATAAATGTCATAGAGGACTTTGGCAGTTTCTGGAGGTGCCAATGTTTTTTAGAAATGGTGGTCGATTTTTAAAATTATCCTATAGCGCGGAGATATCAAAAATCTTAATCTAAATTTTAGGTAATTTTTCATTAACTTGGTTTATTGATACAGGTTTGACACCCAGCATCTCAGCAGTACTGGATAAAAAGTTCTAGTTCACTCATACACACAGTTTTCTAAAAACACACATCTTCTAGAAAGAAATCCCAGAGTGTGAGCCTATGTTCGAATATGCCTGGAAATCCAGTATATCCTAAGTATATCTAGCCTTACAAACTAGCTTCTCAGACATCTAGACAGGACTTGACGGTTATTCCTGTTCCTCCATCTTGTGTCGCATGTCGCGTAGTGTCGTAGTGTCGCTACAAACAGCTCTGAGGGACGCGCCTTCAATTATTCAGGCGACACGTCGGTGGCTATTCCAGGCGCGGAATTAGATCGGTGTTGCTTGTCACACGACTGGCCGCAGTTACAACTTACCGCATCTGAACCTTATGGCTTGGTGATACAGTCTATGATTGTTAAGATGGTACGTGAAGGAAAAGCTTGAGGTGAGGGAACTTGAGTTTTTGCGAAACAACCTTGCTATCTTCAGGATGGCCCTAAAATACGCCAAAAATATTTTTTAATACAGTTGCTCAAAAAGTGGTACTTTTTGTGGCTGCGTAGCGTGCGAGAAGCTCAATTTCTCGAACTAGTGCTTTTTACTTTTTAGTTCCAAACTATACTTTCGAAACGCAGTTAAAATTGAATTTAGTGCGGAGCAGGTACCAGGGCCTCATGAGTTATGAGGAGGTGTCGTTGACCAACCCGCGCCGGGCCCGCGGCGGCCGCGGCCGGGGCGCGCACGAGTATGAAGGTATCGCGGGCTGCGGCAGCTCGCGTATCTTAGCTGTATAGGTACTTTTGGTTTTGGTTTGGTTTGGTGGTATGATTCTACTAATGATATATTAATTTATTATTTTTTCGCAATTGTATTAAAAACGTCGTTTACAACACGTGTGAAATGTCTTTTTACCACTCGTACCGAGTCTTTTCACACTAGTTGTAAAATGTACTATATTAGGAATAATTTTTTAATGATTCTGTAGCTAAGATATGTTGCGATAGGTCGTTGTTTGAGCGACATCATAAGCCAGATTCAGATATGATTTGTTACGGTTTTAAACTGGTTTTGATACGACACGATACTTGGTGATTGTCACGCACGACTTTAACTTCATTTCACATGCACCAATCATGATGCAGCGTGAGACTGCGTGACAGCACTGACAGCGTAAGCGATCAAGTTTGTATCAGGCGTGGCTCACTCCGTGATTTCGTCGCGTCGCTACAAGTACATGCGGCCCACACCAATTTTGGTGTCTAGCCATAGTAGTCACCGCATACCGCTACGGAACGGACGCCTGCTCGCGCTTGCGCCACCTAACGGTCATATCAGTCGTAATAGACGCGTTTTATTAGAGAGTGAATCTTCTGCACCTAGTACTATTATTTATTCTGTGGTTGTATTAAAAAATTGTTCTCCACGCCATTGTATTAGTTTTAAGAACTAGCTTTAAAAACTATTTTTAAGAATATATGTGCTATACCCTGTCAGGGTCCATGTGAAACTTTATCACCTGTAACAACATATGTACCATGGTTTGCAATAAACATTTATGATTTATGATTTAAAATAAGGTCAAAACCGTAACAAGTTGTTCAATCTGAATCGGGCCCCCGATGATCTGCTGATCACTTCACTAACAGTAGCATAATTTACTTACAATTTTTATGTAGGTAATTAAATACGCAAACATTATACATTGCGATAAATCGTTGTACCTATAAGCGACATCAGCTATGTAGGTGTAGGTATAAGTATATGAATCAAACTATAGACGGAACATTGTCCCACATTTGCGGAACAAATTCGCATTTGTTCCTTTGATTTACCGCCTAAACGTTTACAGTCCCGATAAAACTCATCTAACAATTACACGCCGTACCGTATTAGACATTAATTCCAACTCGGGACTCGCTGCGACGTTCCCTTTGATTCATGCGTCTTCAATCCTCAACTTTAACCTAACTACCCAAATTTACACAATCAATTATGAGCTTTTTGCAATCATATTAAAGCTCAAAATGATTGTCTATGTTTGGAGTTTAATTGTGAAGGAGCGGTACCAATTGTCTTTACAGTTTGAGATTAAATTGATTTATAAGACAGCATTCAGTCCGTCACCGGTTCGTGGTACGGTCGTAAAGTCGTGTCGGAGTCGTTACGCCGGTCTTTGATGTGACGTTAAATCATACTTGATTTATTGGATTCCTCAAGTAACGGATAATTTACGTAAATGCTTAGTTAAATTTGGAGAAATTCTTGAGAAAACAAGATTTGTCGGATTATGAATTTCACGAAGACATTTAGTCACAAATCTTGGAGGTGACAGACAATTATTTCCAATTTCACGATCATAATAGATTAATAAATGATGTATAATACAGACATATGATGAATCACATTATGTTTCTCGAAAATGTTCAGCGAAAGAAAACATCGTGAGGAAACCTAAATACATCTTTGATTTTTCATCGCGCCGTTTTCCTGACGTCGTCTCAACTTCAACTCTCTGTGATATTCTTGAGTTTGCCGTATCATACCAGGCGTCCAAGCATATTTCCTCTTCTATGTTACCTACGCTATGCTAAGCTAAATCTATGTACGTTGCTAGAACAGAGGTCTAAAACGAAATATTCCTAAACTGTCGAATTAACCAACCATTTTTCTTGCAAAATAAACAAATATAAATATTTTTATATTTATATTCGCCTCAAATTTGGCCTCCGCCACTTAAAGGGTTAAATTTTTAGTGTTCCGTACAAAACTTTGCTCACGGAACACTTATAATAAACAATCACTTTGGTCTTGCAAATCGGTTAAAGGGGTTGAGACGTTGAGAGCGAAAAGGTTAATTTTATTTTTTCTTTAGTACCTATATGACATCTACCTATTTCAGATTTAATGTATTTATAGTATGTATGTATGTATGTAAACACTTTATTGTACATAAGACAGATTACAAACACAATAAAAGAACATAAATATATACAATGTACAAAGGCGGACTTATCCCTATGAGGGATCTCTTCCAGTCAACCTTTGAGCAATTGAGAATGAAACAATAAACAGATCAAGATAGACAAACGAACACTATGAACAGACAGAGATAGTAGTGTGACTAATTATAAAACACAAATCAAAATATTTAATAAAACAATTTGATTTTAACTATAAAACTCCCGTGAGACTCAAACATATTAAATTATTTTGAAACGGGTCACTCACGTATTATTAAGTCGAATAGCTCGACATAATAGCTTAATAATACGTGAGTGACCCGTTTTAAAATAATTTAATAATTTGATTTGTTCCCAAAATGCACTGATTGATAGGTTACAAGGGCCACCTAAACTTAGCCAAGCGACAAACAAGCTATTTAGATGACAAACTGAGTGGTCCGAATTAAGCGGGCAAATTGGGCCGACAGGAATAACCGATCAGTCTGGATCGGAATAAATACGGTATATTTAAACTTTATTGATTAATGAATGTCAATGTTTACTGGTAAACATGCATGGATAGGTTTTTTAAAGAGGAGCGTGCATGAACTGCACAGACACCCTTTTTTTTATAACCTGACTTGGGCTCTATTGCACTAGGGCAATTAGAGCGGTAGGACTGTGTGGGGGGATGGTAGCCTGGGGAAAAAACAGGACCCTTCCGCATCACACGAGACGGTTTTGCTACGCTGGAATACTCCTAAAGAGTTTTCGCTCCAGCGCAGATCGGTTGAGCGGTCTCAACCTGATCTGAGGGTGTAAAGGGAATCGAGCTAATGGGAGTTTTGTCGCTGGTTCGCTACAACCTAGCCTAGCCGAGAAGACTCCAGCAAGAAACTCAGCTAGGCCCGACGACTGTCGGAGTGATAACACAGCACAGACACCCTCTACTCGTCGTCTTACACTCCCCATTAGGGGTGTGAGGAGGCCATTTCTGGGCTAGGCCCATTTTGGCGGCTTCAGTCTCTCAGACACCCCTTGTTTTACTAGACTTATAATTCTCCCCCCCCCCCCCCTTGTTTATTGGCACACCGTGTAAATGTCAAGTTGAAGGTTTAGATTTAGGCCTGAAGATGGCAGCTGCAACGTGCACGGCCCCAACGGTTTAGAAGACAGAAAATGTCTTAAGTTTGATTTCTGCTTAGGTCAAAAACGTTCGGGAAAACGTCTTTTCTGTGGACAATACGAAAGTGAACGGTTTGAGTACCTTTTTCTAAGACTTTCATCATACAAATTCAAAGAAGTATGTTTTAACATGCCTATAAGGATATTAAAGTACGAAAAAAAAAAACAAAGTTCCAATATTATATGATTCCCCCAAAGTTATGGATTTACCTTTAATAATTTTAATTTTCTCATTGACTGTTAAATGTTATATCAAACACAGCTGTAGATAATATTTCTTGCTTTTTGTTATATGTACGCGAATAACTATTAAATTAAAAAAAATAAAGAAATAAACCTATAGTTGGTCAAGCAAATCTTGTCAGTAAATAAGAACAAAAAAAACTATACTCATCCTTTTCTTTTGGGTGCTAGTACTAGTGTAAGAACAAGGTTAGTATTATTATCTCTGTCTATGTTTGAAATGAGACAGTCCCTTGACAGACTATACGCATTATGCCAAAAAAATCAATTTTATACCAAAAATACCTTACATTATTTTGGAAAACAGTTGATACTCTTTAAACTACTGGATCTATTTTTATTATATAGCTAAAAACCACCGCAAAGAAACTCGCATTCACGTAAAAAAACCGCATCGAAATCGGTCCATACGTTTGAGAGCTACGGTACCACAGACAGAAATTGGCGTCAAACATATAACACCCCTCTTTTTTGCGTCAGGGGCACAGAATAAATAATAGTACTAGGTACTAGGTACAGAAGGCGTACTCTCTAACAAAACGGGTCAAAATATTACAACAGATATGATCGCAAGGTGGCGCAAGCGCGAGCAGGCGTCCGTTCCGTAGCGGTGCGCGGCAACTATTATGGCTAGACACCAAAATTGGTGTGGGCCGCATGTACTTGTAGCGACGCGATGAAATCGCGGAGTGAGCCACGCCTGTCATGGGTTAAACAATATACCAGACCAGACCAGGGCAGTCAAGAATAATCACTGAAATCAGGAAAAATACCTTTTGTTTTTCAATATCTTCATTACCTATTCATCTTTTTTACCGAAATTAAAACCAAATCAAGCGGACACCTAATCCGTCCGACAAACGTCTATTGAGGCAAACAAAAGCTTTAATCGACCGTCCCAGGTTCGATTCCGGGCTTTGTCCGCGCGAGGAACTCATTACATTGAGATCCACTCCGAATTTGCGATTAACTGATCACGCACTTCCGTTTTTAAACGCTGCGGTTTTTTCGTTTCGGTTAATTTTTAAACGCATTGCTTAAGCTAAAGAGAGACAATTTTTTGCATGAACATTTCGTCATGTGACAACCAAAACTCACTAATTACTACCACAAGTTAATAGATATAGTGAACCATATTAATACCTAAATAAGGTTGATTTTTGTTTATTTTATTTTCCTAAATAGTGAGTTTTGGTTGTCACCTGACGATTTGTTTGCATGATTTTTGGAACAATAAATCCCAAAAAGTTAACGCGCCTGATATCGGTTTGAAGATGAAGTAAAACCTTTATATTAAAACACTTTTTTTAAGTTTTAGCTCCTAAGCAAAAGATGTTTGTGTTTAGTGCATAAACATTTCAAAAAATACATTTGAAAGATGGAAAACATTAAATATCCATCCAGCCTGTGTGTCTCCCAATTTTTAATCTCTCACAGAAGAAGCATTGTTACATTGTTCCACCTTTTATCTACCTAAATAAAATCGCGGGATTTCGCCTCACAGTGCGTAGCCACTGGAAGTCCGTCTCGCCATGGCTCAGATAATGAGCTTTACTCAATTCCATCCATTGTCCATTATACAAATGATTTTCTTTTAAGATTTGATTGAAATCTGTCATCCCTACGAAGCCCTGTGAGTGACATTGGATATGTTCTTTAATTCATATCATTCCGTTTTCTTTTTCCAATTTGTGTAGGTAATTGAGTTTATTATCGTCAGAAAATGACACAATTTTATTTTTACATATTTTCCTAATATATATAATACTAGCTGTTGCCCGCGACTTCGTACGCGTGGATTTGTATGTTGGTGGTTATATATTCTACATCATGAGCATAATAGGTATAGAACATTATGTAGCAAAAGATATCAGTAGGGACGGTTATTCATTTGTTAATAATTATACAACGCATGAAATTTGTCTTTCACAAACTACGAAGTTTCAAGATTAACTGAAAAAAAATGTTCCCGATATAATCCCTCTCGACCCTCTTAGAAGATTTACAAGTCCACTATTTAAAAAAACATACAAACTTTCAACCACTTAAGGGATGAATTTTCAAAAACGCTGAAATTACTTTTCTAGTATTTTAATAATATGCCTTTATACGAAGTTTCAAGTCCCGCACTAAAAAAAATTTATGATCTCTATACAAACTTTCAACCACCTTAGGAGATGAATTTTGAAAAACCCCTTCTTAGTGGATAGTAACTTCATAAAAGCTATCTATTGTGAAAAATTCAGCTCTCTAGGTCCAACGGTTTGGGCTGGGCGTTGATTTAAGTGAGTCAGTCAGTTAGTCAGGACTTTTACGTTTATATATATAGATATATATTTATTTTTAGGGTTCCGTACCCAAAGGGTAAAAACGGGACCCTATTACTAAGACTCCGCTGTCCGTCTGTCTGTCCGTCTGTCCGTCTGTCACCAGGCTGTATCTCATGGACCGTGATAGCTAGACAGTTTAAATTTTCACAGATGATGTATTTCTGTTGCCGCTATAACAACAAATACTAAAAAGTACAGAACCCTCGGTGGGCGAGTCCGAGTTGCACTTGGCCGGTTTTTTATTTATTTATAATATAGTTATGTAACTTGAAGGAAGAGCGGCGCCACCCAACACAGGCAGCTTTGCTTACCGGGTGGCTCCATCACCGTATATTATGAACTACGTAAGTATGTCTTACGCAATAAATAATTTTTGATTTTTGTTCCTGTTCTACTCTTAGGACGCGGGGTATTTTCTAAAATTATACTTGTGATACAACAAAACTAGAAAGTAACCAATTCTAAATGATAGTCGTTTAGATGAAAAAATAGCATATGCATCGTACAAGTGTTGTTTATACGTCATAATTTCATAGAAGTTTTGTGCTGCGTGTGCTATCAAAATCGTTGCAGACATGTCTTGGTCAAACTCTACCAACTAATTTGTCTTGATTGCCGAATCGTCTACATTAAAAGACTCGAAATGTGATTCCATTTAAAAAATATCTTAAATTATTGCTTATAGAACACGCATGCTACTCAATTGATGAATTTATGTGTATAACCTTAACTAAAGATCATTGGACCAACACCGCTGTGTGAAACGAAAATTATTATTGTTTGGGTTTTATTGAACTATAAATATTAATAATACTTATATAATATTGTCTTCGGTTACTGCGATAGTTACTCATGAAATGAAACTATGAAAACGGATTATATCGCGTATATTGAATTTATAATACATCCCGACGTTTCGAACCCTTTATATACAGCGTTCGTGGCCAACGGGTGACTGACCCGGGTGACGGGTTGACAGGTGGGGGTGGGGGCTGTATTATAAATTCAATATACGCGATATAATCCGTTTTCATAGTCTTATATCATAATAATACTTATATTTATAATTATTACTTGTATAATTTGAATTTAATTTTACTTGTAAAATGTACTTTGATTTTACCAATAAAAATCTGATTCTGTATTCTGACATATTAAGTACAAGAAAAAAACCGTAAAAAATCTGTAGTTGGGTCATACGTTTATCAAATGTTTAGGTATTTAGGAATACATTTTTATCACACTCGCTCAGTAAATTTGGAACTACACGCAGGCTTAGCGGGAACTATAGAAAAAGCGTTTTCCTAGGGAGTTATGAAATTTCTAGTATTATAATTAACAGTTTTTTGTCTTTATCCTTCATTTTTGTATCGCAAGTGATGAAAAACATTGTGTGTAACACGGGGCGTAATAATATTGCAAACTCGAGTCTATAAATCGCCCCGGCAGGCCGGCCGTCGCGATCTAACTATCTCGTTTGCGATATTTAACTTAATGTTGCACAATATACTATAACCCTCTTCTTATGTATTGTTTGTTCAATAAATTAGGGAACAAATCAAACCATTTTAGTAAATATTAGATTTTTGTCAAATTATTTTATTATAATTTTTGTCCAAACAAGCTCTCATTTTAGTATCTAAAATATAAAGCTGCTTAAGCATTTATTTCAACACCTAAAGCGCTTTGAAACCTAAGATAAACACCAAAGCACCAAACAAAACCTGAAATATATCCAGAAAGCTGGAAGAAGCAAATTGCACTTGTCACGCCGTCACCGTCACGCCGCGATATTGCGCGTCACGTCATGTCACGTATATTAGCTGCATGTGCACGCGCAATGCACTCTCAGCTCGCAGTGCACTGAAATAATGTGACGTTGACGCGAGTTGATGGTAGAGTTTCGTTTTTGAGACGTCTGAGAGATTTGTTTTATCTAGTTTGCGGAAATAACATTCTAAATGAGTGTAGACGAAGCTTTTAGAAATTGTCTGTACATTATTTCACACGTTTTACACTGTACAGTGCGTTAAAAATTAGTAGACCGATTTAAAATACTATTTTATTTATCGTATGGCGGTTACAAAAAATACAATACACACTGGTTACAAAAAATACAATAAAGATTCAAAATTTACAAGTAAGCGGATATAATCTCGCATTGTTCGTCAGATTTTTGAAGTCTTCCGCAGGTCCGTTGTCTCCTGTAGTAACATTACGTCAATGTCCAATTTATTAATAATTCTAGACAAACAATCAGATTTAGATCGGCTTATGCCTTCTATATTAAGTTGGCAGATGCGGACTGATGGTCCGACATCCTTTAACTCGGGAAGAAATATCGGGAGCTCACAAATAATACAAAAGGTAATCACGGTCTATATCCCGGTCAATATAAGTCCGACATCCTTTGTCAATGGGCTCTTTAGAGCACCAGTATTCGCATTTTTATTACTCATATTGATCGTTTATTAGGATTCGCTCCTATTAAAATACTATTTTGTCATGATTAAATTTCATTTAAATTAATTTGTCTTAAAACTAATTAAAAAGGCTTATATTGACCGGGATATAGTATAGACCGTGATTAACTTTCGTATTGTTTATGAGCTCCCACAATATGTGTAATATCGGAATATTACACACATGAATGATGAGGTAGAGAATGCCCTATGGCATTAAGTCCGCCTTTTGTACTGTAAGGTTTTTCTTTTGTGCAATAAAGATTAAATAAATAAATATAAACAATTACGAACAATACAAAAGGTAATCACGGTCTATATCCCGGTCAATATAAGTCTAATTAGTGTCACTAGACTTATATTGACCGTGAATCATTCAAATCTCTTAATTTGTCTTAAAAGTCTTAATGTAGGCTAAATGACTTCCAAAAAAAGACTGTACCGCAACACATCCGTATTCGGGTTTAGTGTAGATTTTTAATATTTTTAGGGTTTCGTACCTCAAAAGGAAAAAAACTCATGCGTCTGTCTGTCTGTCTGTCTGTCCGTCTGTCACAGCCTATTTTCTCCAAAACTACTGGAACAATTAAGTTGAAATTTGGTACACATATGTAAGTTTGTGACCCAAAGATGGACATGTAACGTAAACAAATTAATTATAAACACGGGGGCCACTTTTGGGGGGTAAATGAGAAAATTAAAAAATAAAGTTTATTAAACTATATCGTGTTACATATCAAATGAAAGAGCTCATTGTGAGAATCTCAAACATATTTTTTATATAATTTTAGGACAAACAGTTTAGAAGTTATTCAAGACAATAGGCAAAAAATGACCATTCCCCCCTTTATCTCCGAAATGACTGGGCCAAAAATTTTGAAAAATACACAAAATAGATCTTTACCTATAGATTACCGGAAAACCTATTAGAAATGTGCAGTCAAGCGTGAGTCGGACTTAATTACTAAGTTTTTGATCCGACCCCTACGGGTTTTTTAAAGACATTTCGCATAAAAAATACATTGTTTAAATTGTGTAATGTACGGAACCCTTGGATCGCGAGTCCGACTCGCACTTGGCCGATTTTTTTAAAGTATATTTGTAAACGTTGTTAATATTTGTCCCATCGATCTATCATTTAATTACAAAACTGGTAAAAAACGGAATGATGAAGCAATAATTTGACCAATCGGAACTCCATTTTAGTGTCTATTTTACTAAAATGGTGTGGTAACTATTAAATTATTTAAGGACTTAATTATTAACGTATTTACCTATTTGCGTATAGTCAGTAAACGATGTGTAGGTAACCTGTAAATACCTAATTACAAATTTACAGCAGTAGCTTTCGATACCTAATGAGCTCGTAAAAATCGATCGAAACAAAATCGATCGAAACAAAATCGATCGCAATAAAATCGATACTCAATCGAACACGTACGTCGCGTGTGAAGAAATGTAAATTCAAGACCACCGTGAGGTAAAGGTCGTGTTGTGTTTAATGCTAAACAGATAAAAAAAAATAGTCAATTACATTCCTGGAATTGTTGGAATTTTGTATTTTTTTTATGGATCAGCTGCTACTGGTGGTAAAAAAGATGGCAATGATTTTTAGAGTTCCGTACCCAAAGGGTAAAAACGGGACCCTATTACTAAGACTCCGTTGTCCGTCCTTCTGTCTCTATGTCTGTCTGTCCGTCTGTCACCAGGCTATAGATCCTGTTAGCCTGGCTGGATGGGCCAACGCTGATCTTCCGTCGCGGCCATAAACAAGTGAAGCACGGAAAGTACACAACATTAAAAAAAGGAAACAAAAACAATAAATTAATAATAAACAATGGCAATAAAACAAACAAATTAGAAAGAAATAAATAACAGATTACAGTTACATTTTGTATATAAAATAAAAACTAAAAGAAAAGATGGCGATAAAAACTAATATCTTCTAAACTAATAATAACAACTAATAATATCTTTAGCAAACAAACCTAGAACATAGATGTTCTTGTTCAACGTTAAAAACTTACAACTATACATAAGAACCAATTACATTCCAGTCATGTTGGTATTATTGGAATTTGCTTAGCTTCTTTATGGATCAGCTGCTTACTACTGTGTGAAGGCAATTTTAATGGGGGTGAATAAAGTATTTTAATGATTATGATTGCACTCATTATCATTACCGTACTTTTGAGTATCTAATTTAAAATAAAGAATATGGTTTGTGTAAACGAAACTAGAAACACTTTCTACTGAACCCATAGTGTTTTAATTCGTGAGCGCGCCAAGCGGGACGTTTTGGAAACTCAAAATACCATACAAAATGACACTTAACGCCGTCACAATTTTTTATTATTATTAATAAAGTATTGAAATTGAAATCGTTCGGATAACTTCATTTTCCATGCCTTAGTACAACTTGCATATATTTCTATAATGAAATTGGCCGTTGTCAAATGCGTTCTTGCAATTCGGTTTCACAATGTGAATACTTATTTCTCGTGTGACCCCATCATGCGTTGATCAGTTCGCGATCTCTATTTACCAAACATGCAGGCGATAGTTTATAAACATATTTCACATACTTTGTCTTCTATGACGTTATTAAGATGGGAAGGAGACAATGATGAATCGATGCTTGAACTAATGAGACCCACCGTGGCGTCATTAGTCATTATATCGGTAGTTAATTTAGTTAATAAAACTACTTAATGCTTGATTGATAGAGAACACTAAAGGCCACACAGAAAACTACGTGATGCATGTCTATCTACACAATACAGTGAAACCCCGATAAGGCGAAATCCTTAGAGATAAAACGCTTTCCCTTCTAACAAGTCCAAAACCTCCATATCTAACTGAACTGAACATCAATTATCTTTGTTGACTGCATTACTGCCGCATATGTCAAAATCGATGTTCCTGCCCGGAACAGACAACCCGGATTTTTGACAGTTGCGGCAGCATTAATGTCGCGCTTCAATACTACTGCAATAATGCTGGTGTATTCTTAATCGTACTTGTTTTGACAATGCGAAGTTTTTTTATCAACTCACCATTATGCATCCTTTAAATCTACAAGAAAAGAACGTAATCCCCCTTTAAATGCCGACAACTTGTAACCACTATAGTGTTGAAGGCGACGGTAATTGCTAACCATCAGGTGATTCGTCTGCTTGTTTGCCTCCTAATATATAAAACAAAAATCTTTAGTCAGTCAGTAAATCTTACAATTCCTTCTATAGTAGTTGCTTTGCGAGCTGTTAGCCCTCGCGAACATAACTTCATCATCATCTCAGCCGAAAGACGTCCACTGTTAGACAAAGGCCTCCAAGGATCTCCACAACGAACGCCACAGCTCGCAGAACCGATGGCCGATGGTGCAGAAAGGTTCTCGAGTGGCGACCACGTACCGGAAGACGCAGCGTGGGAAGGCCCCAGATTAGATGGACCAACGATCTGGTTAAAGTCGCGGGAAACCGTTGGTTGAGGGCAGCGAATGACCGTTCGTTGAACATAACTTAAACCTAAATAAATGTATGGTTTCGCCATTTTTAAACTATCCAAAAACTAAATCGACAAATAAATCAATTTAATAATAGAACCTGCTTACAAAATTCCACAAGAATTGGTTGATAATGGCGACACATAACATCCGAACATATGAAGACTTTTGCTAATGCTCGGTCAATGAGAACGATATTTGCATACCTACTAGTGTGGATATGCAAATGTCGTTTTCATGAGGAGATAGTCCTCATTTGAAAAGAAACAAAACTTGGACTAAAGTGCATGCATTTGCATTACTTCATTAAGCCGCGTCTTTTTGCCCTTAATTACTGCGCGTGAGGTCCGACACTTCCAATATAATTGCGACCAGGTAGCCTGTTGGTTAATGTGAATAATGGAGGCTTGATCAGTTATTTATAGGCACCTGCGATAAATAGCCAGATAACGCGAAAGATGGCGCTATGGCTGAAGATTAAAGTAAAATTTTATCTACTACTAAAGCCGCCTGGTAAATATTTGTAATAAAATATCATAGATACCTTTCGGTAGGCAAATAAAATTAATGAAACATTTATGATGGAAATTATCGCCGCGTTTGAGTGCGTTTTGGTAGCTTAGTCGGTAAAATGGTCAATCAATGTTCTAGCCACACAGTTTTAAGTCTCTACCGTTTTCGTTGTTAATGCGTAGATGCAAACAATGTAGTTAGCGTTGTAAAAAGTTAAAAGGTCTGTAAATAAAGGTAACAAAATAAATGCGCGTAGACCCAATGTGATTTACCTAGACTTATATTGACCGGGATATAGACCGTGATTACCTGTTGTATTGTTTATGAGCTCCCGATATTTCGACGCAGTTACATGCATCTTGTTCACTATAAGTCAATATAAGTCTAGTGAAACGTGGTGAAACTAACCGTGAATCATTCAAAAATGTTTTATAAAAAATTGTCACACGGTATTAATTTGCCGTCGAATCGCTAGAAATGGACCTGTCTAATCCTTCAAGTACACACATCCACCTCGCATGCCAAAGACAGCCAAACTTTCTACGCCAATTTGATTTTCCGCATTGAAATGATAAGAACCAGTTAGTCCGTCCACTTCCACACAAAAAACTCACCGAACCTCGTATCTCAACTCTGCTAACTGAAAAGCAACTTTAACTGAAACTAAATAAAGTCTAAACTTGACGAGAGGCATGAACAGAGTGAGTTTGTGAAAAATATCGCAGTAATGTCATGTATCGCATCGATGCAGGTAAGATCATCGATTGCAGATAAAGATTGAAATGCAATTTCTCGAATCGAATTCGAGTGATGCGACCTATTAAGCAACATCTTTAGTGATGTTGGATCATTCGGGTTTTTAACTATTTTTGTGATTAATTATTAATTAGGTATATTAGTTAATCTTGCTATTGTACAACTAAATAATGCAAAGTACTCACTACCAAGGACAAAATAATTCATGAGATATTTGAAAAAAATCATTCATACAGTAAATTTTACTATAGCATAATCTATGTCACTCCTAAAGCTAAGACATAAATAACGATACCATATATTATTATTTATTTATTTATTTAATCTTTATTGCACAAAAGAAAATACAATCGTACAAAAGGCGGACTTAATGCTATGAGGCATTCTCTACCAGTCAACCTTCGGGCAAAGCAGAGAATTTGTAGGCGGTGCAACATAGTGATTACATATATACAAGTATAGTTAAATAATGCATAGGCATAGACATACATACATACATACATACATATACATAAGATATCAGATGAAACTTTCAAAACAGAAACACTAAGAATTCATCGTTCTGCCAGCAAAGTACTCACGTAAGGATTTTTTAAATGCAAATCTATTCGGACACTGTCTAATTTTAACAGGGAGACTATTCCAAAGGCGAGCTGCCTGAATAGAGAAAGAATAGGACATGAAACCTGTTCGGTGAGATGGTATGGACAAATAAAGAAGAAGAGTAGAGCGAAGTTGACGGACACGAGAAACACCATAGTAGTTGAAGAAAGATTTGAGATATTCGGGAGATTGGGGATCATTAATAACAGAAAAGAGGGTGCAAAGCATGCGAATATTTCGACGAACACGTGTATATATATATATATATATATATTATTGTGGGTCATCATCGTCAAATTAAAATAAAACCTACTAACTTAATATTGATAAATAAATGACGGAGAGTTTGAGACATACTAGTTTAGTTTGTCTATCTGACCTGGCTATAGTTTTCCAGTCATCTACTCGAAGGTTAGCTGGAAGAGATCCCTTATAGGGATAAGTTCGCCTTTGTACTTCCATTACTGTAATAGATTTTTGTAACCTGTGTTGTGTACAATAAAGTGATTACTACTACCTACTACTACTACTACATACTATACAGTTGAGTAACGTAGTTCCTCCGTTTTTATAAGTCTAGTTTGTGTCGTAGCTGAAAAGCAATCATACCGTGTCTAAAGACACTTCTCCACGCTCGTATGCTTTATTTGCACATAGCACCCCTAAGCTAGGAGTAAAGCAACATCAGAGCATTCATCACCGCAAAATCAATACGAGCCGGAGCAAAAAAGCGAAAGAACAAAATATAACTCGGCGGCGTCGGAGTTTCGTTTTTCCGAACGCTATCTTCATATCCGGACGGCGAGGAAGCGAAGGAGGCAGGGATGCCACATGTTCCATGGATGTGGGATGCTTTTATTTATGATGTATAGGCAGGCGTTTGACCACGATCCCACCTGATGGTAAGTGATGATTCGGTCTACGGTGGAGCACGCTTACCTATGAGATACCTATTAACTCTTGCCTTGAAGAGCCCCAGATTGTACTCATGCGGAAACACAGACTCGGGCAGGGCGTTCCACTCCTTGGCAGTTCGCATAAGAAATGTGGAAGCAAAACGCTTCGTGCGTATTTTTGAAGTCCTACCATGAAGCGATGCCGCAGTGCCGTACTAGAAATATTGTGTGGTCAATTTGGTTTGAGAACATGATTATACTTGATAATGAACTGACGATGTGTAAGTGCATAAAGTTATCGTTAAATGAAAAATTGCTGACCAGCGGATTCTCAATATCTCGTTCTCGGTAAACGAATCTTATGCACGTTTCAAACTATCACAAAGAGTCAAGACACAGTCCTGTCAAGAGTCCGATATGGGATCATATTCTGGGGTAACAGCCCATAGAGAAAGATCCAAATTAAGGTTAAGTATATAGATCAGCCTCTGTGGGGGCTCCGCGAGAAAAAACGAAAACAAATCAATATCCAGCTCTCCTATATATCTAATCCACAGTAAATTTGTCAAACTAATTTTTTCAATTTGGGACTCCGTCAAATATTTTGCTTTCCAAAAGGGTTCCGTTGCCAAAAAAGTTTGAGAACCGCTGATATGGATAAATAGCTTTTTATGAAAAGCTTAAGAATTCTGGGCTTTCCTTGTGATCGGAAAATACATCTGATATACTGTATGGGTATATAATATAATTATAGAAATTAATCCTGAATTAATTATTCATTTCATTATTAATCCTGAACAGCAAGGTCAAGAACACCCTTAACCGGCGAGCGTGTATGAGGAATGTTATTATGAAAGTGAAGGAAGCGAAAGAGGTATGTCAGAATCGTAGCAAGTGGAAATCCGTGGTCTCTGCCTACCCCTCCGGGAAATAGGCGTGATTATATGTATGTATGTATATAATTAAAGACAATTTTCTGTACTAAAGACTAATGTTAAGGCAAAAGTCACTAAGCAAAGTTTAAGTAGACTAATTTCAAAATTCATAGCGTGAGTGTTAATCCAAACCAAAGTCAATCGTCAGCACATCCCTAAAGCATTTTTCGAACGCGTCGTGTGTTTGTCTCGTATCTGAAGAGTGTCTTGTCAGGCGAATGTTGCTAAAAAGTGAACGGAAAGTTGAGACGCCGGTTGCGTTTCAGTGCGAATGAATGGGTTTTCTCAGATGCATTGTCGCATAGGTACTAAACAAACGCATATGTGCCATTCTCAATCAAAAGGGTACTTATTGTCGGTTGTCAATAAGGCGTTATTGCCATATAGCTTTTATTTGAAATCAACCTTATCGGCAAGCGACAATGTGGTACCTTTTGGTTGAAAACGTCACATATGAAGTGTTTACGAAGCTAAATCCCCCACACATAGGTGCATTATTGTAAAATGCTGCAAGCAGCACTACAGATTTCATTAAATTATTTTAAAACGGGTCACTCACGTATTATTAAGTCGAATAGCTCGACATGTTTCGAGTCAATTTACGAGGATCGTCTTCACGGAGCAACGACACGTATACACTGATCGAGGGCGCGCCGTGTATATGTTTGAGTCTCACGGGAGTTTTATAGTTAAAACAGATTTCATTCTACACCATTGTATATAGATACTACATAATTATAACAGCCCATTTTATTTTTACGGGACCCTATTACTAAGACTCCGCTGTCTGTCCGTCTGTCACCAGGCTGTTTCTCATGAAACGTGACAGCTAGACAGTTTATCACAGATGATGTATTTCTGTTGCGGCTGTTGTTGTTGTTGCGTTGTTGTATCATCAACTCGTAAAACTACACCTAATTAACGTTCCGTTCCTCGTATAATCTTACTTAACTACACAAGGTCGTAAATACCACATTTCCACTTATAACATACGAGCTTTTCGAATCGACAAATAATGGGTCATGTCTGTTACGACCGTAGTTTTTTTGTATTTTTAAACGCATTAAAACTGTATAATATAATCGCATTTTACTTCATTTAGATGCTTTTATTTAATAACAAATATCAGGTCATTACTATTACGAACAAACGGTTTCGGGTATTTATTTGTTAAATTTTTATAGTAATTGCTATATTGGAACTGTTATGGTTTCTGTTTTTTTATTAGGGTTCCGTACCCAAAGGGTAAAACGGGACTGTCCGTCTGTCCGTTTGTTCGTCTGTCCGTCTGTCTGTCACCAGGCTGTACCTATCTCATGAACCGTGATAGCTAGACAGTTGAAATATTCACAGATGATATATTTCTGTAGCCGCTATAA
Organism: Cydia strobilella; assembly: GCF_947568885.1. Taxonomy (NCBI): domain Eukaryota; kingdom Metazoa; phylum Arthropoda; class Insecta; order Lepidoptera; family Tortricidae; genus Cydia; species Cydia strobilella. The sequence continues at coordinate 1,036,647 of NC_086046.1, read as the reverse complement.
AAACAAATACTAAAAACATAATAAAATAAATATTTAAGTGGGGCTCCCATACAACAAATGTGATTTTTTTGCCGTTTTATTGCGTAATGGTACGGAACCCTTCGTGCGCGAGTCCGACTAGAACTTGGCCGGTTTTTTTGTGTATTTTGCGTTAGCGCAAGTGCAGATGTTAATTTTAAACTTTTAACCCGGTGGTTATTTGACCACCCACACTTTTATAATGCCACATTTAAATGTGGTATTTTTTTTTACGCCGATGATAAGTAGCATATATGCATTTAAGTGGTTGTTCAGCTTTTTAAGTTTTTTATATGTGTTATCATTGTCCAAAACTTCATCGCACATTAACTTAAAATAATTTCAATAAAATAACCATACAAAAAATGTTAAACGTTAGCGTTTAGGTACAATATAATATTATTTATTTATTGTAGACAACGTTAATTATTAAAACCGGCCGGCAGTCGGACAAACGGCCAGACGGACAGACGGACAGCGGAGTCTTAGTAATAGGGTCCCGTTTTTACCCTTTGGGTACGGAACCCTAAATAGTGCAATTATCAAAAAGCTAGAATTAAAACTCCACATTTTACTTTTATTTTCAAAATACAACAATATAGTCAATATTTTTACTGTAATTGTTACCATTGTAAAAATAGAAATACATCAACATTAGGAAAACATGTCTTCACGTTTTTATATTCTTGTAATATAATTAAATATATTAATAACGGGTCACTCACGTAATTTAAGTCGAAAAACGTCGAATGTCGAGCGTTTTTCCACTTAAAATACGTGAGTGACCCGTTATTAATATATTTAATATACCTAATAAAAATATTATCTTTATTGTCATGCATATTATACTAATTATCTTTGTACGACTTCAGTTAAGAACAACCGGGACAATAAATATTTTATCACGTAATAATTTTACTAAATATGTACATATTGCAAGTTCATATCGGTGACATTACTACGGACGGACATACCGACATTCTTACATATATTACTGTTACATTACTTGCTAAGTTATGATTGAACCAGCTTGCACTATTACAGTAAATTTATTTTGCAATAAAATGTGCCTTTACTTACAAAAAGGGAACCTAAGGTATTTGCTGTAATGCTGTTTTAATCGTTGTGCCATTTTCAACCAAAAGGGTACTTATTGTCGCTTGTCAGTAAAGCGGTATTTCCTTATAGCTTCAATTTGAAATCAACCTTATCGACAACCGACAATGTGGTACCTTGTCGGTTTAGCACCAAACCCTAGGCTCAGCACCAAAAGCACCTATCGCTATCTGTCTCTCTATCTTTATATATGTAAGAGTGATAGAGAGACAGAAAGCGTTTCGTTGTCGTAGTGCAAATGATTGGTATCTTGGCTAGGCCCCCATTAATCCAAAATTTGTTCTTTTTTGTAAGGAATGGCACAAAATTTATATTGATTTGTACTTAAATGTGACCAAAGATAAATATAACTCCGTAATAGATGGATACAGTCTAAGGAAAAAACGTGGCTCGAAAATCAAGAAAATTTGATTCTCGTTCAGAGGGCGCTACTAGTTTTGGCCTACAGTCGTATAGATGGCGTTGACGGTTTCGTTTGTTATTTAACAATTTTAACGCATATCAGTGAAAGAACATGGGTCAAAATCATAAAAATAATTAATGCAAATAAAAAAAATCATTTATCTATATTTAAATACATTCTATCGTATTTTTATAAATCTCCATTTTTAGTTATAAAGTGTGTCGACAGATGGCAGTGAATTTACTGGGGTTACAAAATTTACTATGACAGTACCGCTCTAGTATAAGTTACTCTATGATGTGACGAATCCTAGTTAATACTGACTTAAGATGATTTTAATATTACCAACGCAGTCAATGCACATATATTATTAGATGTGAAGTGTTTAACTGTACAAACTTTTTAACATGATGGAGGGCGGATTTGCAGATCAAAATCCAATGTAATAACTGCAAAAAAATACAGGACGCGTGTGTTGACTTTCTTTTGCATTTATTGCATCGTCAGATATTGCAAAGCCTATTTATATGTATATTTTATAATGTATACAGTAGTCCACCTACTACCCAGGTCAAAAGTCAAGTCTTAGCTTATATAAAACGGCTTGGGAAATAAAACATCATCAACTTTCGCACAACTGGTTATACCAGGGTCCACTATTGAACTTACTTTACACTGATACTATTCAAAATAACCTTTAATGCCTTGGATACAGATGTCAGATTCGCGTGAAGTAACATAAAGGCCAATTCGAGTTTTAGTTATTGGATCTGTTTATGATATGATATTTCTGGCAGTGACGAAATTGACGTTATTATAGATATATCTATGATTGTTCTAATTATAAAATGGAGGTACCTCTTTAACTTTGCTCACCCGTTACCATCAAGATGTTGACTCTTTGGCTTCCCCAATCCAAGTAGACGAGACTGAACAACCGTCTCGCTAACTCCCGCTTATCCCTACCACTTGCTAACTCAAGTGTTACCAGGTAAGTCATTAAACATTACCCATCACCCTGATATTAAATTCAGGTGTTTTAAGAATGTTGTCGAGTAAAATACACATTTGCTTACACTTTTTGATACAAATACTAATAAATCATGACAACGTTCAGTTCAGGTTTTTAAGATTAAATAGCGTCAGTTCTGTGGGACAATTTAGCCACTACCAAGGTATTGAGAGTTGAGAGCTATTTACAACGACGAATATTGTAAATACGGTTAGTACAATACAGTATACGGGTATTAGCTCTTGTAAAGCGATAGCTAAACTTTACAATGAGCCACGTGGATCAACCTGGCGTTGACTTCAGAATGGTGGTTAACTCGTATCAAGATTAAATTCATTATCGTTACACTTCCACATTACTTTACTGCTTAAGCTATCAGTATTATCAAGTAATTATATATATATTAAATATATTAAACAGTCGAGCAAACATCGACTGTATTAAACGTGAGTGACCCGGTTTAATGTATTTAATATTACACTTTAAACAACATTAATGAGCAGAAACAAAGAAATTAATCACGAGGCGATGTCACCAAAATGGCGGTCGACAGGCTACAGCAAATGACGTTTTGGTTGAAGAAATGTCACTTTTGCTACTGAAAGACCAGTATCATAACGGAAACAAATCGAAAAACTAAAACACGAATTGGCCTGTAAGTAGTTGCATTACAAAATGAGGCAAAATTATGATGGATGCTGATGCCTCGTTTCTCGCTTAATAAGACAGGATTCCGAAATGGGATTCGTTTGAAATTAAACCTTAAAGTTAAATAATAAGGTTGGTTTTTGTTTGATATGGGATAAGGAATCAATCGAGAGACGTGTACGCATGTCAGTCGGATAGGTGGGTGTCGGGTTACGGGTTCGAATCTAGACTTATGTATTCCAATCCTACGAGACGAACGCTTTGAAGCTATAAAAGTGATTAAATTGCAGACTCTTAAGCAGCTATTGGAGTCTAAGCCACTTACGCACAGAAGTTCCCCTGTGTAACAAAACCTACCGTTTATATGTGTATTCCCATTAGTCTACGCCGGGAACAGCTGGGAATAGTCGCTTCATATATCCTCATGTATGGCGGCGGTCACATGGGGTGGGGACAAGCGAAATGGGAATACACCATTTGACAGCTAAAGATCTTAACGCTCTTTTGAGGTTATAAAATTTTGCGTCTCTGAATACAAAAAGCCAATAAAAGTCTAAATGTCACAGTTATATTATGTAGACCTCCTATGCGGTTGACTCGGTAAGCAATATGAATATACAGCCCAGACTATTCCACCTGTCTTGAGTTGTTCTACCACCGTTGACAAAGACGATCATTCCAAAACCTTGTTGCAACGCAATACGGTCTAAATATAGTCAGCATTGCTATAGGTTATGTCTGGCTCATTTGTTTGATCTCTTATTAAATGTTGAAGTGATTGGCGTGTTTTAGATAATGAAAATTAAGAGACTGAAGATTGAATTTCATTTTGAAGACATGCAAGGAAAAGGTCAAGACAGTTTGAGTAGTGACGGAAATATCAAACTAAAATAAGTGCGTTCGAGCGCCAATAATCCGAGACGGAAATGGTGCCTTTCACCCAAGTTAAACATAGAGTGTTTAACTCGGGGAAGGCATCATTTCATATCGAATGCGAGGAAACCAAACAAGACAAGGCAATTTTGCAAAATCAGTAAATTAAAGTACCTAAAAGTCCTACTGCCATGATTATTTTCCACTGACTATCAGTCCGCCGGACGATATCGGCCTGTCAGTTAGAATAAAAAATTGACAGTTCCGAACAACTGACAGGCCGATATCGTCCGGCGGACTAATAGTCAGTGGGCCCCTTAAAGGACTTACTTGCAATCGGAGACTTTACATGTGTGAAGATTGCAATATTTACGAATACGCACATATTTTAACAAACTGCAGTAATTTTAAAATTAATTGTTCATTTCAGTTAATTATAGTATTAAAATCAGCGGGATTGCCTCTTACTTTTTCGTTCTAAAACTCCCAATAGTAGTCAATGGCATTACTCATTCAGCCAACATAATAAATGTATTTTAAAGAATTTAAATATAAAACAATAATTTAATGAATAAAATAAGCAATTTTTGTCTTATCTTGTTCGCCTACGTAGTACGCTGCGTAAGTCCTCCATATTCTTAAACATGCTACAATTCACAGTTCTTCATCATGAACTTAAATCTTAAACATATTAATAACGGGTCACTCACGTATTTTAAGTCGAAAACGCTCGACATGTTTCACTCCGTACCGTGAGTGACCAGTTATTAAAATTATGTTTAATATGTCTGTGTCTCACGGAAGTTTTGTTATTAAAACTTAAATCTTACTTAAGTAACCAAACAAATAGTCTAGCGCTTCGAACCGGACAGACAGACGCACAAACCACCGTATTATTAGCTATGACATGAATCACCGCTGTCAAACATGAATCTCAATTCAACGCATTGAGCGACGACAGCTATAATGAGGGCCTATTCGACTCGTTCTAATGACATGTCCTAACGTAGCATTTGTTTTGTTTTTTGAAATTAGGTATAAGTTGACATATAACCTGTAATTTTGAAGAGTCATAATAATATAGGCATCATTATGCTTATGTAAGATAGTCATTATTACTCACACCTGATGCCTCTCATTTAATAATTGGGGCAAATATATCCCAAACGAGATGTGTGCTCACACACACATGAAGTAACTAAAGATGACCTATGCAGTAGTAAACATACAAATTAAATAGTTCCTCGACCCGGTCCTATTTCAAACACGCGCCATTATTAGTGGTGACATGAATCACCGGCCGCCAAACATGAATCTCAATTGTAACGCATTGAGCGGTCCGCAAGTATGAAGGCTAAATTTATATTCGTCATAATGTTTCACGTTGACTGGGTCATCGACATAGTATGATGATTTGTAACCTATTTTAGACTAGAGTTACATTGACCGGGATAAAGACCGTGATTACCTTTTGTATTATATGAGCTCCCGATATTTCGACGTTTCGATGATGGTATTTGATGCATGTAACTGCGTCGAAATATCGGGAGCTCATAAATAATACAAAAGGTAATCACGGTCTATATCCCGGTCAATGTAAGTGTAGTGAAACTAACCGTGAATCATTCAAAACTCTATTTTTAAATTATATGAAAATGGTTGGTTTTACCCCGTGTCCCGGTTTTGGACTAATCTCCCCTGTCTACGTCTGGTACTCGTTTTCGTTAAAATTATGCAAAAAAATACGAAGAAGTTTTGTATGTTTAATTTCTTCTCGCTTTAATTTCGCTGTAATATTTGAATTCCGTAAAACATCGGTTTTTTGAGATTTTTTCTGTACTTTTGAAAAACCAGCAAAATCTTTTAAAATACAATGTATATAAAAGGCAGTTGCTTAATAACGTAATAAGAAAATAATATCATGAATCTTTGAAATAACTATTTTAAAGTAATATTCCGCCGAGACTAATTCTGGAAATTTAATATTATACTTATATTGACCGGGATATAGACCGTGATTACCTTTTGTATTATTTGTGAGCTCCCGATATTTCGACGCAGTTACATGCATCATGTTCACGGGTGACTGAAGATAGCGTGTGGGTGTCAAAGTTGTGTCACGGTCTATATCCCGGTCAATATAAGTCTAGTGAAACTAACCGTGAATCATTCAAAACTCTAATTTAATATTATATTTTCTGCACTACCATTAAAAACGCTCACAGCCATCAAATGAATTCCGAATAATTCCAAATCCTGACTAGTTCGAACAAGTGCATTGTTTTTGACATCCACTTGACATCGCAGGTGACTATTGACACTCGATCTGACAGCTGTCATTAGTAAACTCTGTTTATAATGCTTTAGTCCGGATGTTGTTGATGTAAAATGTAGTTTGATATAAATGGCGACAATCCAATTTACGTTTTTTATAAGTACGACGTTGGTTGAAAACAAGCACACGGGCTATCTGATGGTAAGTTGTTACAGTGGCTTATAAACGCCTGCAACTACAGAGCTGTCATCGACCATTAAGAAACCTTTTTTTAAGAACCATACTGTAGTCTCGAGAAGACCTCGGCATGAACTTTCACTGCCGGGGTTTGCGGAAGAAAATTTCATAGAAATCTTACACACATCAGTAAAAACTAATTCGTAAAAATGTTAGCTAGTGTATGTGTCAAATACTAACTACATATATGTGGTATTTTCTATAAAAAGGGACCTTATTGTCGATTGCGCTTACGCCATTATTAACGATGCTCCGATATAAATACAATGCCGCGCGGTGCCGTGCGGCGTAAGCGCCATCGACAATAAGGTCCCTTTTCATAGAGAATGGCCCATATACATAAAAGCCAATTTAATAAAATGTAATTTTATATGTTAGGGTATGAACGTCACCTGCAATGTTATCTAAAATTATGCATAAAAGTAAACCCACTATTCTGTTACTTTTAGTCGTCCGAGTGGGTGTATGTAAGTCTTTTCATTGGGCCTAATCTACAAGCTAAATGGTGTACAATTCTGCATATAAGTATGTCATTATGGATGCAAATTGCTCAAATATGCCGACTACTATCATAAGTGATGTAATTCCTCACCCAAATCTAGATCGTAGCAAATTAATATGAATAATATGAATTTAATAATTAAAACTATAGAATCAACGTTAAGATCCAATAATAAAGTTGTCAGTCCATTTCGTCATTTCCATTTTGACAAAAAAATCAGGAGCAATTTCCAGCGTGCCATTAATTTATTATCCCACGCTGACGGATACATCAGATTGGTGCTTCGTTCTCGAATACGTGTCAAAATTATATTGAAAACATATTGGTTACCTGGGCTATCTTTAAAGCCACATAATATGTAGTGTGAAAATCTGAAAATAATCATAGTGGTTACATATAGGTAGATAGCAAATAAGCGTGCTTTCGTAAGTCTGTTTTCTTTTACAGGTCACCGTTTCTCGTAAAATTTTGTGAGCAGAGAGACTATCGCAAAAAACTAAAATCGAAGTTTCGTTATCTGCTTTCTATCGCATGAATATGAAAGAGCGATAGAAATGCAGTTAACCCCAAGGTTCGATAAATAAGTATAGATATTTTTTTGTCTATCCGTTTTTGGAAAATTTTCAAAGAGTTGATCCCCTGGGGTTCGATAGAGTTACAGCACACAGCCACTAGAAAGTTTTTCCTTTTTAGCTTGGGCAAAAGTGCTTTCTTATACTTAAGAGAACATATAAGGAGATTTTTCGCCTTCTGGCTCAGGGAACCGCCTTAATAGTTTAATGTATAGTTATTGAATGTCTGTTTCTGAATGCAGCCGCTGGTTGGCATATTTTTAATGGGTAGCTCTGCATTACGGCAATCATTCAATATTAATAAGGGGTGTCATGAGATTTCTTAATTAAAACCGGCTGAATTGCATCGACTGCACTTGTCATAGTATTAATTCAATTTTGCAGAGATTTTCGTTGTTATAAAATATGGAAAATAGACTAAGAAAATGTTAATTTTATTAAAAATGCTTGAAAGTTTGAATTAATGCTGACATTGATTGAAACATTTGCAGATTTATTTTAGAATAGAATAGAATAGAAATACTCTATTTTGTGTAAAATATAAAACTTAAACTATTACATCTTATTCTAATATTATATTCTAACACCAAACTGGATGCCACTCAGCATATGCCGATGACTAAGATATTTAGCCTTGGCGCTGGTTTTCAGGGCAACCAGGGAAAACACAATTAAATTAAATAAAACAAAACTAAGCTAACATGTAGGAGAAAGTGGGTTTGTGCTTTGAACAATTAGAGAAGGTGAACTACTGGTACTTGCTTGTAAACTTAAAATTTGAAACAAACTTAATAACAAAAAAAAAAGAATTATAATAATGACATCTAGCACCGTACGTCAGCTCATGTGTTGGAAGTTTGAAGATCAATTAAATACTTTTTAATCTTACTTTTAAAAGTTGCTGTCGAAGTACAATTTCTTATAGGTGGTGGCAGATTATTCCAACACTTCGTGGCGGCGTATCTAAAGCTGCCACGAAAAGCAGACGTACTTTGTTTCGGGCCAACAAGCCGTTGAGCGCCCCGCACTTCACGCTTAGAGCACTGTATCTTATTAAATAAATATGAAGGTTTTTTTTGTATGCATGACTCCAAAAATTAACAAAGAGCGGTGTAAAGTTCGCCTGGCCGACATATTCAATAATTTATTTTTGTTTAAAAATGGAGTGATGTACGATCGGCGTGGTACATAAAAACAATATCGTGCGCAAGCATTTTGTATACGTTGTACGTTGTACCAATGTAGAAGTACGCGCCAGCAAGCAGCCACCGTAGACAACATCGGCATAACCCAACTTAGATAGAATAAATTCCGTTGGTCGGATTTTAATTAGTATTAAAATGGGGTAGCTCGTGGGTGTGTATCCTGCAGCAAGGAATGGACTAAGATGAGTCTACGAGGGGAGGCGATGTTGAGGCAAAATTGAGGCAAAGTTCGCATGACTCTGCCACAGAATAAGTAATCACGCACCGCCCCGCCCCGATTCGAATTACCTCGCCCCGCGACAGGAGATTGACGACCTTTTGCCGACCGCTGTACTGTTTTTAAGCAACTTACTCACACAATGACGCATGCGGCGCATGCCGCGTATACAGACGTGCCGTTCACACATAGAAACGCAAGTGATTTTTGATGTATAGCGTGTCCGCCCTGTGACTGCTGCATGCTGATTCAAGATAGCTGAACTGAAAAAAGCTATGTGGAATGAACTCTCGCCCGCAGTATTTTCGGACCGATACGACTTTCAAAGCCGGCAATGTACCTGCCCTTCTGGTGTTGCAGGTGTCCATAGGCGACGGTGTTTGCTTTTCATCAGGCGATTCGTCTTCTCGTTTACCTCGGTGCTGTCGGTTTTCCCTCAAACGCTCTTTTCACCGCTCCCAGTCGCTCCAGATGGCCGAGCCACCGAAGCCTTTCCGCCTTTGTCACCAATGATGTTTGGTTCAGCAACTAGTTGTTCAACTTCGGCGTTTTTGCGGATTCCCCAACTGCCATCAGGTCTCTGCGTTGGACCGAGGATTTTGCGGAGAATCTTCCTCCACCCAGCTATAGCTATAGCTATAGGAAGTATCCTTCAAAGTTAGTATTCACATCCGTATGTTAAAATAGGTCGAATTACGGTCTTGTCAATTCACATGACACACATGTTTATACTCGCGAAAAATTACATCTACTAGGTGCCAAATGTTGTTATAGGTATATCGGCATTACGTCCAATTGGTCAGATATAAGTTAAATGTTAAATTGCTTACCAGTTTCCATTAAGCCATGTCAAAGATACTGTCAATCCACGTAAGTGTCACAGGAAATATCTGAGATTTTACGCTTTACCAACCTGTCTTCATGAATGTTGATTGCTTGAATATTTATTTAATTTTAACCGTAAACTTGGAAATTTTAAGTGTCATTCATTTTACAATCTTATTGACATAACCACTTAGTAAAATGATAATTATTGGTAGAGTTCAAGAAATTAGGTAGCCTAAGGCTACTATTCGATTTCTAGATAGAATTTAAATGATTGTGGATTAATAAGTATATTTTTTTAAATATGAGCCTAGTTTCCCACTGCTGGGCAAAGACCTCCCTCCCTCCTCTTCCACGTATCCCAGTCTAGACCCGTCTCCCATCAGTTCCTATCAAAGGCGTCATTTTACGCGATTAAGTCTTGTCGTTGTGAATAATAAAGGCGTCAAGTTCATCTCGCCTCGAATAAGTACATTAAAGCTTATAATATACGGCTAATATGTATTTTAAGGGTTAATTTTTACATATTGCAAAGCTCAGAGGAAAATGTCGTCTAATCACCTCTCTAGGTACGATGAAGCTAAAGATGTGTATAGTTAAAATATGTTTAATAAAAGTTTAAATAACTGTATAACTATAATGAAACCTTAGCAATTTTAATAACAAAACTTCCGTGTGACACAGACATATTAAATATATTAATAACGGGACGGGACAGGGCACGGAGTGAAACATGTCGAGCGTTTTTCGACTTAAAATACGTGAGTGCCCCGTAATATTCATAATGAAACCTTTTTTAATTCGATCTTGCTTAAGTTGATATGAATAAGACATCCTTAGAACAGAAGTTATTGAAAAGTAGGAATAATTTTATAAGTAAATGACGAATATATGTCTCTCTCTCTCTGACTAGTCTGACTATACTAACACCTCTAATGTACAAACTACAAAAAAATACCTACTTACTTAGTAAGTACTATACTTACTTACTCCTCTGGCGCAGCGACCCAGTGTGTCTTGGCCTCCAACACGACAGTTCGCCACTGATCCCGGTCCTGTGCAGTTTCTCGCCAGTCTTGGACCTGGAGCTCGCGCAGATCAGCGTCCTCCACATCCACCCATCGGTACCTAGGTCGCCCGACCGGGCGGCGTGCTGTCGGTTTTCCCTCAAACGCTCTTTTCACCGCCCGATCGCCTCCCATTCGCTTTAGATGACTGACTTAGTAAGTAGTACTAACAAATTCAATTTAAATTAAAAAAAAATTGTTATCGTATAATTACAAGTCCAAGACAAGCCGTAACTTCTACCTTCCTTCTTATCAGCTACCTCCTGAGGTATGACATGGGGTGCTTCAAGAAGCAAGTGTTTAGGGTTCTCAAAGGTTGGCAACGCATAAGTGGCACCTCTGATGTTGCTTATGTCCATGGGCGGCGATGACTGCTTCCCATCAGGCGGCTCGTCTGCTCGTTTGCTTCCTATTACATGAAAAAACTTGCAATTTAGTTTAATCATCCTGTAAAAACAATGTTAAATACAAATCACTTTCATAGGTAATAGACTGACATTTATCAAAATACCATTATTGATTGCCATTACAATCATATGGCGGTAAACTAAAGCCTCATCACCTCAATCCAAAACGACCTATCTCACAATTCGAACCATAAACACTAAACACAACTTAGACCTTCAAGCTTAGACATTAAGGTTGGTATTGAAACGGTAATTGAATATTTTTAAGTCTTTTTGGATTTAAGAGGTTGATAGACAGGTAATGAGTGGTAATAATTAAACGACTCAACGCGTCAAATTAAATTCAAAATGGCGTCACGTCATCGAGTGACGAATCGGTAGCGCAGAGAGGGAATTAGTTTTCGACGTGTGAGTGACGGTTGAATTCAGTTTGATTTGACTGGGACTTCTGTTGGTGAAATAAACTGTGTTAAATAATGTACAACAATACGAATTCTCTCTATTGCACAAGCTCAAAATAAATTTGCAAAGGAACACACATATCTAATAAATAAATACAGAGTTAAACAACAGGCAGCCTTTATCACTAAATAGCAATCTCCGTTTAAGTATTGGAGAATTGATAATTATAAGAAATACTAATGGGCAGTGAGGAAAACGATAATGTACATTTAAAAGAAAAGAAAAACTTGGAAAAACTTGGTAATGACCGAAGAATGGTATCTCGAGAAAAGTCATGATCATGACTTACTATTTTTTTAAGTAAAATAAAAATACTTTTAGTATTTACGAGTTACGAGTTTACTTGTATTCGTAAATTTGTCCACATAAAACTTGTTATACAGTATAAACTCAGTTATTTACAACTCCGGTACTAATTTTAAACCCTCATCCCGTTAAGGGATGATTGTCGAGATAAAAAAGATCCTAATTTGGCTAATAAACTGTTCTGAAGCAAATCTGTTGAACCAGTTTGCTGACTAAGCTGAGGCTCAATTATCAAAACATCTTGACTAGAAATTTTCATATTTATTACATTAGTAAGATCCCTTTCGTTACCTTTCTTTACCTCCTTAACATTATTTTCCAAATCAAAGAAACACGTAAATTGTCCAAAACTTGCATTGATAACGCGTTAAAAATCCCAAAAACATCTCTGAAATAACTTCTTGATTTAAAATACAAAGAAATTGTGCAAAACTATTGCATTTAAAACACGTCTCAAAACTCATAATGAGCATCCCAAACTCACCTATTTCCTTTTTTTGTGCCATTCACAGCACTACCGAGAAAGTCCCTATTGCTGTTTGTTACACAAATCACTCAGTATCGCTCATAATTTTGCCAGGCACGTCAAATTTGACAGATTTATGACATTTCTTTTACGAGTTAGCAAGCGACACTATCTGACAGTGTAGGGTTGGTGATTGTGATTTATTTTTGAGACGTTATTTGTGATGTTCAAGTTTGTGGATAAAGTTATGTTCTGCAGGTTAATGTACGTAACTCTTCGAAAAATAAATAAAGATCGTTTTTATTCTCCTGTAAATTATAAATAGGTACTTACCCACTTACTTAGACCATTTTAAACTGCGATTTACAAAAAAATCATACTTAAAGTTTCATTCGTTTTTTCTGATCAGATGTGATCAGATTTTTTTGTTATTTCTAGATTGAAATCATTATAAAAGGTTGATTATAAAATTCACTTTCAAACTGGGTTTTTCGCTATTTCGTGGTTGGTCCCATAGTAAAAGTTGCTCTGTATAATCCAAAAACCTCCATGGCAACGAGAATATATTTATTTTTTAGCCAACCTGTATATATTGGGGAAGCCGAAGCTACTCTTCCCTGAGTGTCTCTGAGGGTCTACCGCGAACCACGTTCGACGTGTTGCCTCTCTGTCGTACTTGTAAATTCGTGCTTAAGTGTAACAGGGAGGCAACACGTCGAACGTGGTTCGCGGTAGGCTCTCAGGGCGGGGCATCGACTAAAAAAACTTTAAAATCAAATATACATATTACAATACAATAATTTTAAAATATCAATTAAATTTAGAATTTTGGAGCAAAAGAGGCACAGTTTAAGACTCATGAAACTTTTGACAGCCCTAAACGTTGGGTGCTTTGCTTCCTTGCTTAGATCCCTTATCCTGGCGTGTAGTCACGGTTACAAAAGTTAGTTTAAATTAACCGACTTAGGCACACTGCACACTATACCCAGCTCAAATATATAACAAATTGCCGACTAACTTTAAGTCACTAAGTATATTATGAAAAAATAAGCTAATGACATTATTGATTCATAAATGCTATTATTCCATTGCAGTTTATTTAAATGACGACTTAGAATGATATGTATTATGACAATTTGTTTTATCTTTTTAATATGCATCTAATATTGATACTAATAATAATAGAAATCGATATTTTATATTTTGACATCTACAATTCTTATAAACTATGTACCTGATATTCATTATTGTTTTGTCATAGCTGTAAGTAGGATTACAAACTCGTACTTGTTGAGCATTTTTTATGAAATAGGAGGCAAACGAGCAGACGGATCACCTGATGATAAGCGATTACCGCCTCCCATGGACACCCGCAACACCAGAGGGGTTGTAAGTGCGTTTGCCGGCCTTGGTGGGAATACGCTCTTTTCTTGAAGGTTTGAAGATCATATCGGTCCAGAAATACCGCAGGCGACAGTTCATTCCACAGTTTAGCTGTGCGAGGCAGGAAGTTTCTAGAGAAACGCACAGTTGAGGACTGCCAACCATCTAAGTGGTGAGGATGGTAATGATGGAAAGTTTACTTTCTAGTATTAAGTTCAATGTTTTTGTACGCCGTTTGGTAAAATATAGTGAAACTGTACATATATAAACTGACCACCACTGTAATTGTACCTATATTTACAAATAAAACACTTACTTACTTACAAAAACAAAAAAAGGCCCCTAAAAATAATGTGTCTGTTGATTAGAGTTTTGAATGATTCACGGTTAGTTTCACTAGACTTATATTGACCCGTCACCCGTCACCCGTGAACATGATGCATGTAACTGCGTCGAAATATCGGGAGCTCACAAATAATACAAAAGGTAATCACGGTCTATATCCCGGTCAATATAAGTCTAGTGTCTGTTGATGATACAATTTTGAAATATGGTAAAGTCAGTGACTTAGATGTAAGGCAGTAGGTTATTATCTAATTTTGGCAGCCCTATATGTGTGTGGTGTTTAGGCGAAATTGCTTATCTGTTGTGGATTCAAGGTTACAAAAGTTAGGACGAGTTAAGGCGGAGTTAGATTCACTACTTCGAACTTACTTACGTAAGTTACCTACATATATTATATCAAAGATATATGTAACTCAGAATAAGATAAATTAATCATAAGGAAAAAACGTGCATCGGAAATCAAGAAAAAGTCTTTCCTGAATAGATGGCGCCACACCTTTGGTCTATACTCGGCTAGACAATTTTAACACATATCAGTGAAAAAGTTATATGGCATTCTAAAAAAAAATAATTTAGCCATATATAGGTACAATTTTTGATATTTTTATACATTTTTGTTTTTAATTATTTTTGTGTGCCTATAGATGGCAGTAAATTTACTGTGACTATAAACTTTACTACGAAAATAACCCTCTATACTATATTTTCTCTTTGATAATAATGTAGTATGTAAATGTATTGAGGTAACTTTGATAAAGAGATTATTTTGAAAACCGCTAATATTTACTTAAAATGATTGTAAATACAATAAATTGAAACAATGACATTTGACTTAAACTAAGCGAGTTTAATATTCGTATTTAAACTGTTGTGAGACATACTAACATTAAATAATTTCACGGTTTAGACACTTGCTTTTAGTCACCCGCGCGACATGTTACACATATACATAGTGTGTATGAGTGGCAGTACGCAAAGCACGGCCGTCGTGAACGCTGCTCGCACTGTTACTACTGTTAGTGCTTGAGAAAGGAGACCTAGGCTCTCCGAAACATGTCGCGCGAGTGACTAAAACAACTGAGTCTAAACCGTGAAATTATTAAGTTTAATTCTTAAATATGTCATTAAATTACACTTTCTTCCTCTTGCATTGTTCTAACTTCCTGTTCCCATTTTACTTCAAACACTAAACTATAAAAAACTTAAAAAAACACATACACTTTAAAGCAAGTAACTTTACAAAATAATTCTGAATTACTTCTTAAATCTATAAAAACTAATTAGGTCGTTACCTTTTTAGGGTTCCGTAGCCGAATGGCAAAAAACGGAACCCTTATAGATTCGTCATGTCTGTCTGTCTGTTTGTCTGTCCGTCCGTATGTCACAGCCACTTTTCTTTGAAACTATTAGAACTATACTGTTGAAACTTGGTAAGTAGATGTATTCTGTGAACCGCATTAAGATTTTCACACAAAAATAGAAAAAAAAACAATAAATTTTGGGGGTTCCCCATACTTGGAACTGAAACTCAAAAAAAATTTTTTCATCAAACCCATACGTGTAGGGTATCTATGGATAGGTCTTCAAAAATTATATTAAGGTTTCTAATATAATTTTTTTCTAAACAATAGTTTGCGCGTGAGACACTTCCAAAGTGGCAAAGTGTGTCCCCCCCTCTGTAACTTCTAAAATAAGAGAATGATAAACTGAAAAAAATATATAATGTACATTACCATACAAACTTCCACCGAAAATTGGTTTGAACGAGATCTAGTAAGTAGTTTTTTTTTATACGTACTCACGTACGTTTTTTTTTAAATATATACTCACGTTTCACATAAAAAATACATTGTTAAAATTATGTAATGTACGGAACCCTCGGTGCGCGAGTCTGACTCGCACTTGGCCGGTTTTTATCTCAGTGGACCTTTAAACTAGACCTAAGTAGTTAATAATGTTTTATTTCTTTCAACAATTGCACTTTTCCAGTAAACCATTAATTTTTAAATTAAAAATTAACTCCATATATTTGACAAACGAGGCCATTGGCATTAAATTAATTATCATTAATTTTCGCAAAATGGCGAATTATTACCCACGTCACCGGAGCTTTTAGCTACCGTTATCAACACATTAATTAGTATTTAACACTCATTTAACTTACTAATTAACGAAAATACATTGTAAAAAGGCGTATCTCCATAAGCGCTACAGGCGCTTTAAGTTCTTCTAGCGACTTATGACATTTGGCATAATGTTTCCAACATTATCTTAAATACATAAAGTTCCTGATTGACTAAAAGTCAAAACCGAATGTGTAAACCAGATGTTAAAACGACGGTTGAAGACTAACACAAACCCGGCGCCAAGCTACTCCCATACAATTGATGTTACGGTCTCATTTCAAAACGATAATATGCTTAAATGTTTTTCATTCCGTCAGTACAAAAATTTGTTTCTGCAATTAAGAGCAAATGAACAAATAATTACTCTGCTACTATTAGGGCAAATAATATAATTGATTTTGATAGTTTACTATTGTAAAATTAAGTTAAATTAATGCATGTCACGTTTGTGGTTTCAAATTCGCATTGTTTAGTTCTTTAGCACTAGATCTAGAGTACTTTAATTGAATTGTAAAACAAGTCTTGTCTGAGCAACCATAATTATCTAATTTCAGTAGTGGAAACTGTTTTGGCTTATGTATGTATTCAAGTGTAATATCTATATGTGTCATTTTTCGCTGTTTGTTTCCCATTATCAATAAAAAAAAAACATAAAACTTATGAACCTCCAGCTAAATAACATATTATATCTATGACTGGTACAACTGGGTAGCTAAGGGTGTATGTCCAAAAAATACCGCAACCCCTTTACGTCCTTTCGCATGCGACATACGACATTTATTTTACATACTGCTTTCAACTTTATCATGAATACATAAATTATTAACTTGAACTTGATTGACAAAAGGTCAATGTTTAAAAGATAAAACGAAATATTGAAACCGCATGTTTAAACGACGGTGAAAAATCGATTAACATAATTCTTCTTCTCTCGTGTCGAGGTTCCCCTAAACAGTGGATGCCCAGAAAGCAGCGGTGCTGACAGCCCGGACCGTGGCGTCTCTCAGATCGGATTCAGAGCAGGAGTGCGGGCACGCGGGGCAGTCCAGCAGGTGCACCATAGTTTGCGGTGCTGTGTCGCAACCACATTGGGTAGAGTGGCCACGAAGCATTAACATAATGATTCGTAAGTTTCGAATATATACTTAAAGATAAAGATAAAAAGATAAAAATAAATTTATTCAAGTAGGATCTGTTGGATCGCTTTTGCATCGTCAAAAATCTACATTTCATCTTACACGAAATTAATACTAAACTAGAAATAAAGCATGCATGCGCATAAAGTGCGATTACCTAATGGTAGTTACATAAAAATTATACATACCTACTTGTTGGCTGAATCAGCATTTTGCATCGTCAAAAACAAAATTATAAGCACAATAATCAAATTCTAACAATAATAGGTATATAATAAATTTACAATAATTTCCAAAACAGACAAAAAAAGAAGTTTTAGGTAGGTACATTAAACAGTTATTTAAAGGTCTAAGTTATATAAAAATAATTAATTATTAAGCTTCATGCAGTCGTTCTTGTTTTGATTCAATTTAGGCCAAGCAGTTTTATCGTTAAGATACTCTTCGACACTGTAGTATCCTTTTTTCATTAAGGAGGTTTTTAAATATTGTTTTAAAGCTTACAAATTAAACACCTCTTTGGGCAATTTGTTATAGAATAATATACATTGTCCCAGAAAAGATTTATAAATGTTTAATAAACTTTCGTTCAATTATGTGGATTATCAAAAAATGGCTACTGTTTTTAAAGATAATTGAAGGCTGTGGCCTTCATGATGTGTTGAACCTCACACTCCATAGTTGACATTCATCTGAAGACTAAAATTTCTTTTAAATCACTTTAAATTAAACAACATCAAAAACTTTACGTCCGTATCAATTTTCAAATGATATACTTGTATAAATAATATACCTGTATTTCCAGTTCAGTAAGGCACGAATTACGTACGTAAGTTAAAGTCAGCGTTAAAGAGGCCGATTCCGATTTGACATTCTGTTAAGGTTTTGATCTTGTTTTGATACGACCTTGCCTGTCGCTCACGGTAATTGGTCACCGTACGCGCGCGTTGTATAGTTGTGTCATTGAGTATTTTGCTCGCTTATTGGTGCGCTTGAGATGCACTGCGAACCATGTCAAGGTCATAACAATTTTTAGTGCTCCGCACAAAACTTTTTCACGGTGCGCTTATGGGATCAGTGGGATCACATTGGTCTTGCAAATCGATTAAATGCGTTTTTCTTGGAGACAGTTTCACGTAACCTAAAATTTGGAACAGCTTCCGCGGACGCTTCGGCTGTGGAATGAGCTCCCTGCCGAGGTTTTCTCGAGGGGCTACAGTATGGGGTTCTTCAAAAAAGGAGTGTACAGGTTTTAAAAGGGTCGGCAACGCGCATGTTTTGTGTTGTAGGCGTCCATGGTGACTGCTTACCATCAGGCGGGCCGTATGCTTTTTTGCCACCGTTGTGGTATAAAAAAAAGGTGAAGTTATTTACTACCTACCACTAACACCGAAAATAAGTCAAATCAGCTTATTTAAATTAGAATCGGCCTCAAAGTCAACGTTCTAAAAATATCCGTCCGTCTGTTTCTTGACAGATTTACCGGTGCTTACGCAGCCTTTGGCGGAGGCTCGATTTGATGTTGTCTTCCAATAATCGTTAAGACAAGACGTTGTTTATGGGATTAAAAAATATGTCAGCTTTTTACTGCGTTTAAATTGGTTTATACGAGGTTAGGGCGTAAGTGCACAGTTTGACGTAAGGGACAGATAATTACAAGAAAATAGTTTCTTAAGGTTATATTTACTCGTAATTACCGACTTAGCTAGCTAGATGCAGACATATTTTATAATTGCATTCCTTATGATCGCTGCAGTGCATTTTTTGATGACGAAAATTTTAGAATCACATATTTTACGTTGATTTTTTAGATATATTTGCCTGGTTATAAGATTAATGACGTCGGTAATGACTAATATAATAGGCACTGAATTAAATTATCTACGTAGTTTATCTATTTACAAGATATTGTGATGGCACTACTTAGTAACCAGTTGATTAAGACATTTGTTATTGCTCTGGCTATTGGAAAATGTTATAAATCGAAATTCAATGCCGTACACATACTCGTAGGCATTTCATGTACATTATAATATAGGCAAATGTCAATACTACTTCATCGCCAAGGCAATAAGATAAGGACCTCAAACTAGGAGCCTGAGAAACTCATTCCCAGTAGATACTAAATTCCATAACAACAAAAGCATAACGCACTGAAAACATCTCAGAAGGGCATCTACTATCCCCGCATCTGTCCGTTCATAAATCTGTCGTATGAAAAGAATTAAAACGTTCCCCTTTGTGGACGGCTGAATAAATCTTAGATATCTCCCGGAGACGGCGATATTTTACAAGTTTTTGACAGGGAAGATGGCTTTCCGAACGCCACCTGCCCAAGGAGTTTTTTAGATTGACGGTGTGGCATTTGGGTTAGGGTTTTAAAATTACTCTTAAAGAGTAGATCTAAGATAGCCCCAATTAGGCTTATAAGTAGTCGAATGTTAGGTATTTTCGAAAGATGGTGATACTTTACAAGTTTTTGATAGGGAAGATGGCTTTCCGAAACCATCTGCCCAAGAAGGGTTTTCAAGTTTGTTATATTCTATAAAATTCTTTTTTTAAGGTGCCGTACCCAAAGTGTAAAAACGGGACCCTATTACTAAGACTCCTCTGTCTGTCTGTCTATCTGTCCGTCCGTCCGTCTGTCTGACACCAGGATGTATCTCATCTCATGAACCGTGATAGCTAGACAGTGGAAGTTTTCACAATGATGTATTTCTGTTGCCGCTCTAACAAATACTAAAAAGTACAGAACCCTCGGTGGGCGAATGCGACTCGCACTTGTCCGGTTTTTTCCAATGCATATACAAACATTCGAATAAAATAACCTGTCTTGAACATTAAAAAAGTCTTCACCGCCGTATGTCCCTCGATAAGCAAGGGCATCACCATAAACACCGTACCATACTGTTATTGGTTCGTCGATTTATCCTTTTTTCAACTGACAATTTATTGACCTAACTGACTCGGTTTGATTAAAAGGTGCCGCGCCAAGGTGGGTGTCACTTCATATAAAAAGGGACTACGTCAAATGGCGCTTACGTCACATTTGTTTTGAAGTATCGGTATTCATGACGTGAGTGCCAATTGCCATACGCTCTCGTCGCACTTGATGAATATTTTTTTTGCAAGTTAAGGATTTAACTACTGAAGGGCACTTTTGTTATTAAGTAGGTATTTACTGAGTTGTAACAAAACTCAAAACCCTTTAAAGCATTAAGCCTTAAGCTAACTAACACCTAACTTGCTGCAGGTGGTGTTTAGCTTAAAGTTAAAGGAAGTGGCGGTTGGAACTGGTTGGGTTGGTTAGGAGTGGGGATGGAAAAAAGTCAGTACACTTACTTTTCAAAATAAAAATCTTTATTTTACTCTGAAAATCGTGTTACGTTGCCTAGCAAGTTAAAGAAACTACCTGGTTATTTATTATATCTTCGAATGAAGCGATTCACATAATAGCGATCGAACTTCACTTCAAGAAGTTCGTTTGATCATCTAATATATCAGTTTAACCAAATCATCAAGACTAATATTCGAAGATGTTTTAATTATTTTTAATTTTCACGTGTCCTCCCAACTTACGAATCCCGATCTTACGCGCCAAATAGTACTTAAAGCCATTTTTCCATATTTAAGGCAAATAAGCCTTTTCAATACAAAAACAGTGCTTATTTAATACAAAACACTGGTATTTTAAGTATTTCTGAAACTAAAGGGGTGTAAAATAGAATTTATTTGAGTTTAACATAAATTAAAAAACAACTATCATAACAATTTAAATCTTCTAATCTTATCAGTAAGGTTTAAATTGGTTTGTATTATTTTGTTAATAATATATTTTCTATAAAAAAAGACCTTCCTGCCGATGGCGCTTACGCCATTATTAACGATGCTCCGATATAAATACAATGCCGCGCGACGCTGTGCGGCATAAGCGCCATCGACAATAAGGTCCCTTTTCATAGAAAATGCTACATATAGGCTTATTGACAGACAAAACACGTTAATCAAGTCTAATAATTACACTCGTCATTTAAACTAGTACGTTGCATTCCAGTTTTTTTTATGTCCGAAAGGTTTTTACAATAAATTATTATCATTAAAGTCAATTGACGGTGGAGACTTTATATGGACCGCCTTTTGAAAAGCAATTTAATGTCTACTTGGCGATATGCTGCCTGTTTATATTTATTACAATTTTAATGCGGTTCACTTTCGAGATAAATACCTGAGTTTATATAAGTTGCGCTACAGGGCGGACACGCTATACATCAAACATCACTTGCGTTTCTATGTGTGAACGGCACGTCTTTACACGCGTCATGCGTCATTGTGTAAGTTGCTTAAAAACAGTACTGCCGGGTTAGCACATGATTGGCGCGACAGTATCTCGCCGCGAGATAGACTACCCGTCCCTCTTTAATTATTGCAGTTAGAAAAAGACGGGCAGTCTATCTCGCGGCGAGATACTGTCGCGCCAATCATGTGTGCTTGGCCTACTGAGCGGCCGGCAAACGGCCGTCAATCTGGTGTCGCGGGGCGAGGTAATTCGAATCGGGGCGGGGCGCGGTGCGTGGCCGTTCTGTATGATAATACTAGTATATTGTGATTGCGCCACACATTAAATACATAAAACATATGTTTCACTTAAAAAAAATACTAGTCTCTAATGTCAAACCAAATTCTCGTAAAGGACATCTGTCGAAGTGTAAATGTCAGGATCAGCATCAATAATTGGGGCATTTTCTATGAAAAGGGACCTTATTGTCGATGGCGCTTACGCCGCACAGCGTCGCGCGGAATTGTATTTATATCGGAGCATTTTTTATAATGGCGTAAGCAGTTAAGCACCATCGACAATAAGGTCCCTTTTTATAGAAAATACCACAATTACGCACAACTGCATTAAATTACAAAACAAAGTTGTAAATTATTTTACCTAAC
Organism: Cydia strobilella; assembly: GCF_947568885.1. Classification (NCBI taxonomy): domain Eukaryota; kingdom Metazoa; phylum Arthropoda; class Insecta; order Lepidoptera; family Tortricidae; genus Cydia; species Cydia strobilella. The sequence goes on along the minus strand of NC_086046.1, from coordinate 1,014,105 downwards.
TACTTTCTTGTTACCAAACGACGACTCAACATAATTTACTACAAGATAAGATATTAAATACCTTTTATTATTTTATTCACACAAATATCATAAACCCTCTATGATGCCTTCAAAATCCGTAAATGGCCAACATTAAGATAAACTGTGTCGTTACAGCAATTTTCTTATCTGTGAAAATGTTGTAATGGCTTCAGTCACATGCAAAAACTTACAGCTAAGATGCCAAAACGCTTATGCGGTAGAGATAATACATACAATACAATCAGAATTAAACATATTCTATAAAATAAAATATAAAAACAAAACAAAAACGATCAAATAAGTTCAGGTCAAATCAACAGACATCACACATAAATTTAATTAAACGACACAGAGGAGAGGATGCCAAACTTAAACTTAAACACATATACAATATGAGGTTAGTGAATATATCAAAGAAACTTTATAATATGTGTGTAGATAAAATAGTGTCTTTAACTGTACATAATTAGAAATTAAAATACGAGTATGAGTTTAAGAAACGAACGATGTGAGTGCGATCTTTTTTTTATAGGATACATTTCGGAGAGTGTGCCGAGGAACTGCACCTTATTCCTCCGTCCCATTTTTACCATCGAACCACAAGACAAACGGCACTCCGGCATCGCTTCATGGTAGGAACTCCAAAAATACGCACGAAGCGTTTTGCTTCCACATTTCTTATGCGAACTGCCAAGGAGTGGAACGCCCTGCCCGAGTCTGTGTTTCCGCATGAGTACAATTTGGGGCTCTTCAAGGCAAGAGTTAATAGGTATCTCATAGGTAAGCGTGCTCCACCGTAGACCACATCATCACTTACCATCAGGTGGGATCGTGGTCAAACGCCTGCCTATTTATCATAAAAAAAAGATCACACGAATTCATTATGTAGCAGTCACATAAATGACTATTATGATAAAAAATATTATACTATATAATACTACTATTACATCGGACCTGAACCCCACAGAAACAGCTTATTTTTGTACAGATAAGTATAGAAAGTATTAATATTAATTCAGTAAATTACTAATTTTCTATAAATTTACCTAGATTTCGTTATATGATTCAACAAGTGGCATCATCCCATTTGAAGAGCTCCTTTTATTTCTTAAGAATCCCACAAAATAATAAATGGGGCATTTTCTATGAAAAGGGACCTTATTGTCGATGGCGCTTAATTCAATTAAAAACAAATTCGTATTGTTGTTACTGCGTTGCATTCTGTCAAAAAGTTACTCAGTGCAATTTCTTTGAAGTTTTCGAATTAGTGTTATAATTTTCCTCATAATAAAATATTAACTACAGTCAGAGACATTTTTATTGTACTGCATATGTGGTATTTTCTATAAAAAGGGACTTTATTGTCGATGGCGCTTACGCCATTATAAACGATGCTCCGATATAAATACAATGCCGCGCGACGCTGTGCGGCGTAAGCGCCATCGACAATAAGGTCCCTTTTCATAGAAAATGCCCCATATTTTTATTGACATTTAAAACCATGATACAACAACGACAAGCATGTGTATGTCAAAGAAAAAAATCCTCAATCCTAAAACACATCGACAAATCTTTATACAACAATAGAACAAGAAAAACAAAAACGAAAACTAAAGAAGCAGTAATAAATTGGGTCGCTATCACTGCATCGCACGTCACTATATCGCATTACTACAATGTCCGTTTGATACCGAATTTATTACGAGCAGTGATGTGCCTAATATTCCTGATTGCGGGAATATTATCTGAAAAAGCGGAATAAGTCGGGACGCTATCACTGCATCGCACGTCACTATATCGCATTACTAACATGTCCGTTTGATACCGAATTTATTATGAGTAGTGATGTGCCTATTAGTCCCGTTTGCGAGAATATTGTCCGAAAAAAGCGGGAATATATCGATGCGAATCACTATATCGCATTACTACAATGTCCGTTAGATACCGAATTTATTATGAGTAGTGGATGTGCCTAATATTCCCGGTAGTAGGAATATTTCCTGAAAAAAGGCGGGAATGAATTGGGTTATCAAAGTATCTTACGACATTATCGCATTACTACGTCTTTGAATACTATGACAACTTTCATTCAAATGCAATGAACCAATAATAAATATACATATCTCTGTTTCAGCCTTCTGTTATTAAATTTGGCATTATTATTACGCTGCACAAATTTCTTCAACGATATAATAACTTGTAATAGGCGCCACCACGCAGCCTTCGATCATGATTTTGAGAGCAAAAGTAAAAAATTCTCAACGAGAATTCACACTTTTGTATGAGATTTCTGAACACACAACTTCTGAGTTCCCGCGTGAGACATCTGTCACCTCATTGTCGTATGTCATGCATGCCAAACATTGAAACACATGTATCTCACACCGCCCAGCTAGCATGCTATGCACAATAAAGTGATTACTGCTACTACTACTAATATATTGTTAAATTTGCTAAGAAATAGCCAATGTCCACGAGATTCCTGGAAACTTTGACATTCCCCATGAACATTCCCACGAACGCCACATCACTAGTTTGATATCGAATTTATTACGAGGGCTTATTCCGAATCACTCGAAACGCGTCACTCGCTTCTCATAAATTGTGTGACATATCGCTCGACTCAACTTATAAAACCAAGAAATCACTCAGCTTATTTCTTCGCCGTAGTCTGTAAGTCAACGTAATAAAGGTGATATTTGATTTTTCATTGCGCATTTATAAATTGGTTCATCGTATCTTATGTCTTGTCTCATATTAATGATGGTTTTGGTTTTTTTCTCAAGTATTTTTAAGGTTTGGAAGGAATTCTCAGGGTTTTAGTCACCGTTTCAAGAAGCAACATTGATGGGTTCTGAGAATATATGGTTGATTAAAAACATTTTAACCATATATTATATTAATGATTATTGGAATCAGTTATTGGAGTTGGAAATGTATGGATGAGGTTAAGATGATATCGAAGTTGATCGGAAGTAGCTAATCGTAGTCAAATGGTCAAAACGTTTTCCTAATTTGATATATACAATTTTTGTTTTACATGTTGTATAATGTATAGTTATCTATTTTATGTTTTAATTGTTTTTTAACATAAAATTGTCATTTCCAGATGCGGGGCAGTGAGCGGGGCGGCCGGCGGGCGTAGAGATGCGCTCAAAACAGCAGCCGCGACCATCATACCGCTGGCTTAACACTAACGAAAACGGTATGTTTTAGCCTTTATATATTACTTACAACTGAAAGCAAAAGCAAATGTCTTACAGCAACCTAAAGAACCTGGCCGAGGACCGCGAAAACTGGCGCATACTCCACCGACAATCCATGCTCTTAAATTATGATGATGATATTACTTACTCCGTTGGCTGAGTGACCTAAAATGCGACTTCGACTCAAGACAGCGCCAGTTTTCTCGGTCCTGCGCTAATTATCGCCAATAGGAAATATTACGCGAAATTCTGCATAGGGGGCGCCAGGGCGCCACTACTGCAATCTGAGGGTCTATCGTGAAACAAGAAAATTTCTTTATCTAACATCTCTGTCACGCTTGCATATTCGAGCCACTAGTATAAAGACATATATAAAATGATATGTCTATTTACTAGTGGATTTTTTAAATGAGTTTGTTTTGTACACATTATAAGCGGGGATTAGAAGCCTACTATCAGTTAATTTAATCGCAATTGTAAAATAATACCTTATCATGCACATCCAACGATAAGACTTTGTTATAAATTGGATGTCATGACGAAATATTCGCAGTACATCTGTTTATAACGAGCAATGAGTTTCACTGGTAAAGTGGCCATCGTGACTGGTGCTGCCTCCGGGATAGGAGCTGCCACAGCCATAGCACTAGCCACAGAAGGTGCCAAAGTCGCCCTGGTGGATAAAGACGAAGCAAAACTACAAGAAGTCGCCAAGCATTGTGAACAGCATGGCAACAAACCTCTCATCATCAGAGCAGATGTCACTAAAGACGAAGACGTCAGAACCATAGTGAAAAACACGATCGAAGAATTTGGACAGTTAGACGTGCTGGTCAATAGTGCGGGGACTACCAGACGTTCATCTGTCTTAGACGAAAATCTTATGGAACATTTCGATGTACTTATGAACACGAATCTGCGCCCCATGGTATATTTGACACACCTCACTGCTCCGTACCTGATCAAGACTAAGGGTAACATCGTCAATCTTACGAGCATACTTGCATTACGCGTCTTATTTGGAAGTCTCTTGGCGTATGCGGTTTCAAAAGCAGGTGTAGATCACTTCACTCGCTGCGTTGCCTTGGATCTAGCTCCACATGGAGTGAGAGTAAATGCCGTGGCTCCGGGATGCACTAAGACGAACATGCTAGAAAATGCAGGGCTGTCACTGTCAAACGTAGAGGCGACAATGGAGGCTTGGAGGATTAAACGTACTGTGTTGAAAAAGTTGTCGGAGGCTGAAGAGATAGCAGATGTAATTATGTTCCTGGCGAGTGATAAGGCTAGGAGCGTTACTGGATCCACGTACGTTTGTGACAACGGGGGACTCTTGACATAAGTGTTCAGAAGCTAGAAGGAAGGAAGGTTCGATTACAGCAGACACTGCAATTAACCTATGGGATAAAAGTTATCCGCTCTCCTTGTTAACTTATATTTATGTAAAAAAAATAAGTTAAACAGTTTTATTTGAATCAGAATAGTGTACCAAAGACTAGAAAACTTAAATGGGGCATTTACTATGAAAAGGGACCTTATTGTCAATGGCGCTTACGCCGCACAGCGTTGCGCGGCATTGTATATATATCGGAGCATCGTTAATAATGGCGTAAGCGCCATCGACAAAAGGTCCCTTTTTATAGAAAATGCCACAAATATTATACTAATCGGAGTCCCACATACTACCAGCGTTCCTTTTCTGGATAGTACTCATGTAAGACGGGTATAAATGCAGACTTTCGTGTTGAAATTTTAGGCCACTTTTCTACACTGTCAGTGGATTAAGTATGGAAGCTTTTATCAGACAACAGTTTACCGTATGCTGACCGTAATTCCCAATTTTTGAAGACATATAATGGGTTTATGATGTATATGTGTTATGATATGTGTGTGTGTGTGTTGTTTATTATAATAATAATAAACAATGTGTGCAGATAATCGTAAATATCTGTTGGAGTGACCAACATTAGGTACCGACTAAAAAAGTTGACTGTATTTAATAGTTAGTTACGATACAAGTGCGAAAAATAAGATATTCGCAACGAGTGGCGAATTATCGAAACGATTAGCAAATTACCTATTCGCACGTGTATAGTACAACGTTTTACAGTACATAGAGCTTTTAAAATTATCGACGTAGTTACATAATGTGCTTATTACAGCACCTGGTGTCGTAATGTAGCACCAGATGTACTGAAAAATAATTTATTTCAAACCATGCATAAAATAATGCACCGAACATTAATAGAGAACAATTTCTATTTTATAAATCATATAGAACTATAAAATAATACATATTTCATATAATAAATTCCATAGTGGCAAATCGTTTTGATTAGTTCGAAAAAAGAAACTGATTTGACTAGTAATCAAATACCGTATAAGTTGACTGGTAGAGAATGGCTTGTAGCATTAAGTCCGCCTTTTGTACATTTGTATTTTCTTTTGTGCAATAAAGATTAAATAAATAAATAAATAAGTCAAATAAAATCGACATCACATCGTTTTCTTTAGACATTTTTATGAGACCAGAGGGTCAATTTTCTATGAAACTATTATATGAAGCTAATGTGCAATATAACGGTAATTTATATCAAATTAAGTAACGTTACGCTATAAGACGTAATACCTTTATCACTAAGAAAGCGTCTTTTAAAACATACAATGGAACATTTCATTCTTCCCATAGTAACTCAATTACGTACAACCTAGTGTTAAAACAGCTTAAGTGCCATGTATTTTGTAACAAAATACTACGTTTAGTAGAAAGCAGTTATAATCTGAATATTTACGCCTATTTAATCATTGCCGTCTTGGATATTTTAGACTAGAATTTTTAGAGCATTAGAAATTGAATTTTATTTAAAGGGTGGAAAGGTTGGAAATGGTTAAATGCAACAGTTATTACAGGTCTGTTAGATTTATATTTATTTCGATGAGTACTTGAAAACACATTACCTCCGTTCAGCAGTTGGGTAAAAAGCTTCTACAGTCGAAGGCAAAAATATCGATCCTGACAAATGGCTCAAAAATATGTGAACACGACTTGTCTTGACTTGTTGTTGGACGTTTTGTCTAAGGTGTAAAAGCGTACACATATTTTTAAAACTGTGGGAATGTATATATATTTATGCCATTGCCATGTTCTGTCTAGGTTACTGATTGTGTTTCATCGTATACAAAATATATTGATTTCATTTAGTGTATTGAATTAAATTTAAATATTTTTATATTATTCTCAAAATATGTGACATTACACTGATTTAAACTTTCACGATTTTTACTCATTATTATTTACAACGACGGGACTTAACGTCGGAGGTGGGTTTAATACTTATTTTACGCGATTAAGTCCCGTCGTTGTAAATAATAATATGTGACATTACACGGGTAAAGTTACTTTCTCGTCTCGTAGCACCGTATTAGTATTGGAGCGTTGTTAATAATAACCAAAGATAGATATAACTCCGTAATAGATGGATACAGTCTAAGGAAAAAACGTGCCTCGAAAATCAAGAAAATTTGATTCTCGTTCAGAGGGCGCTACTAGTTTTGGCCTACAGTCGTATAGATGGCGTTGACGGTTTCGTTTGTTATTTAACAATTTTAACGCATATCAGTGAAAGAACATGGGTCAAAATCATAAAAATAATTAATGCAAATAAAAAAAATCATTTATCTATATTTAAATGCATTCTATCGTATTTTTATAAATCTTCATTTTTAGTTTTAAAGCGTGTCGACAGATGGCAGTGAATTTACTGGGGTTACAAAATTTACTATGACAGTAACGCTCTAGTATCAGTTACTCTATGTAATAACGTAAGCGCCAACCTCCATAAGGTACCTTTACCCTGAAGCATCACATTATAAATTTTTCTGGTTGACATCCAAACTAGTGTCCACGCTTGACCGTATTCAAATCGACGCAACTAAACTTCATAAACAAAACCATACAAAGTCAATATACAAATGTAATAGACGCAATAACTCAGCTTTTTGTATGAACTAACCCACCGTGAAGTAATAAATAATATTTATTTTTGCTATTATACGCGTTTTTGTCAGTTGTAATGGGTGTAAAAGCGCGGGGCGGGATTTGGTCGGTGGGGCCAGCGAGAGGGCGGATTAGGTCTGAGCAAGGTTACGGCCTGCCATATCGGACCACGCTGTTTCAATGTGGAACGTGACTGTTAATATTGCACTGGCAATACTTTGCTAGCTAAATTCATAGTGAACGACAAAGCTTCGCGCAAGGTTGGTGATATTTTGAATATTTGTGTATTTGCTTTGAATAGTTGAATATTTTGTAAAATAAACATTTGATTCGTTAATTGTTGTTTAAAACTATCTTTTACCTTTGAAATATCGTAACAAATGCTATGTTCTACGTCAGGTATGGAGATTTTAGAGATATGTACTGTGTTCTGACTGCCATGTTTGTGCAAATTTAGCGTGCCCAGAGTCTAAACAATTGGGTGAAAACAAGGCGAGGTATTTTGTTATATTTTATTTATTGCATTATCAGGTATTCAGTATTCAATAAAGCACTTTTACGTACTTGTGAAGAAAACAAGAAATCATGTTTTTGGGGATTTAAATCTTTTAAAGACGTAATAAAAGAAAATATAAAAATGTTAATATGTAATGCTAAATATACTTAACATATTCCTTCTCTTAATTAGCAAAATTTTATCCACTTTTTTAGTGGATTAGCCGGTATTTCTGGACGCAATCTATTTTAGCTATCGCTCTTTATTTTAAATTGGTTATCAAAAGTATATTTGTTCTCAAACATTCAATTCGAACGTACTAACATCATTAAGATGTCATTCAGTTATCGTGCATTTCGCTTGTCCTTCCGTAGGTACGTACATGTATTAGCGCGAGCAGGAGTTTGCCTGTGTGTCTGTTTTTAAATGTTTAATGAGATGCAATTCGCTAGGCACTGTCTACACACTCGCTTGTTTCGCGGCCACACATCACTAAGTCGTTTCGTAAAACCTCTCTCTATGGCGTCCATACTAAATCACAAGATTTAATGGCCTCCCCACTTGCAATATCTTCATTATTAGTAAATAGATCTATGTAATTACATAAGCCCACCCTTGTTTTAACTTCATATATTCCAATCGTAGAAAATAAATTTTAATTTATTCTAGTTTAGATGAGCCTTGTGCGAACTCAAATTAGAATTCTGGTTTGACTATAAACTGTTTTAGTGCAGAAACGATTTTTTTATCAGTGCATACAGACCACGAATGAATTATCGGATAGAACTGGTAATTAATGTTAAATATAAAACTAATCACCATATATTTGCCTGAGCATGGGTCGTTATTCAAGAGTGTCAACTACCTATGAATTCTTGCTCACATTTATTAGAAATGTCATTATATTTTCGAATAAATTTATTTGGTAGAAGTCCACGGGGTCAAAGATGACAATATTTGATAGAAAATGCCAATTTAAACTTTAATAATATATAAAAATGTTACGTGTCTGTTCGTAATAATATCTATCATCTCGATATATTTTTTCTTCTACAATTTTTTTTAAATGTAATCAAAACAGACGATTAAAAAAACCATGAACGTGATTTGGAACAATCGTAAACTCAACGAATGAGATTCTGTCCTGGTGATGATCGCAGATCGTTTTGACTGTCCTTACATCACGCATTGTTGCAACAGGCATGTAAGGACAGGCGTGGGCTAGTTAGTAAGTAATTTATTTATTTCATCTGATTGTATTGTTATTATCTTAATGTGGTATTTATTATTTTAATGTAAATTGTATTATTATTATTATTATTTTAAATTGTAATGTTAATTGTATTTTTAAATTGTAATTGTAATTGTATGAGCTAAATAGCTTGAAATAAATGAATTTTTTTTTTATTTTTTTATTTATTTTTTTATTTTTTTTTTATTTATTTATTTATTTATTTAAACCATCGTACTAGTAAATTAAGAAAAACCGGCCAAGTGCGAGTCGGACTCGCGCAAGAAGGGTTCCGTACCATTACGGAAAAACAGCAAAAAAATCACGTGTGTTGTATGGGAGCCCCATTTAAATATTTATATTATTCTGTTTTTAGTATTTGTTGTTATAGCGGCAACAGAACTACATCATCTTTAAAAGTTTCAGCTGTCTAGCTATCACGGTTTATGAGATACAGCCTGGTGACAGACAGACGGACAGACGGACAGCGGAGTCTTAGTAATAGGGTCCCGTTTTTACCCTTTGGGTACAGAACCCTAAAAAGCAACATGTATTTTAAAGAGTAAGAGACTATTCACTGAACCACACACAGCGTCACCCAGCTGCGTCAAAATCAGCGTATCACTCACACAATAAAGTTTAAAAATAAAAGCGCATAGTTTAATATAATTTATGGCCCATTGCGGGCCTGATTTACTATCCCGCTGTCCTGCTTTCTATCCTGCTTTCTCTCTCTAACCTTTGTCTTCGTGTGACTACAAAACATTTGTATTTAAAAGGTTTGTTGGACCGGTAGCGGTTGCCGATTTTGTCGGAAAAAAACAATTGAAAGTATGCAACAACTATGCAAATTCATTTTTTGTAACTTAAAAGTAATGCTAGTAAGGTAAGTTTTATGTATTTGTAAACCTGGCTAATTGAACCATTGAATATATTGCATCTTTTTGAGATTTTAGATGTGATTTCTGAACTGAACAGTCGGCATTCGAAGTAGCGGATCAGACTTGGCGTCAAAAATATAATGTACTTTTTCATCAAACCTTAAAACCAAAACATTAAACATTTATTCAGCAAATAGGCCACAGGGGCACTTTTACATGTCAATTTTTACAAACAATAAAATTAACCCAAAATTCCAAAAAAAAAAACAATTACATAAATATAAATGTCAAATTACACAAAAAAAGCTAATAAAAAATATACAAACAACAGAATAAAACAAAACAAAATAAAACAAAAACAATGTACTAGCCAAAGAAACAAATGCGAAGAAAAAAGGTGAATTCACGTAAGTAGATGCTAATCTATCCAACGTAGTAGAAACATTAGGCCTCATTAATTTACATGTTCACTCATTCTCACAGTATTTCTCTCATAATAATAAAAACCACAATACTACATTAAATATTACTCAATGTAACATTTTCTCGTGATTTCGGACGGATGATTTCTTTGTCTTCATTTCAAAAGTTGCGCAACTTTTTTATGATGATCGTAAAATCAAATGTTTGAGCTAGAGCATACTTTGTTGAAAGTTGTATAACGTGTAAAACGTGTTGACTACCTGAATTATGGTTATCCTTTTAAGAAGTTAACAAATTGGAACACGTGGTTGAACGATGGCTAACGGTGCAATTTGCGAATTTTATGTCTTGTTAATCCTTGTTTCATATTTTTCCCACATACTAAAGTATTAAAGTTATAGTTCGATTGCTCTAATAAGTCCCACCGATCTGTTATTTTTAGTACAAAATTGGTACAGGATTGGGTATTCAATTCGTCAATCTAGTCTAGCTTAGTTAATGGTATTGGAAATTTTATGACACATTCGAAAATAAAATTGAAAACTGCGGAATTAACAATACGCAAGCAAGCAAAAATACCACTTCCCAAAAGTTATCAGGATATTTGAGTATAAGTTTTCGATATGAATTTTAGAAGAGCCTTCTTCTAAAACTCATAAAATCCAGTAATCTTTAGAAGCATACAAGTAAAAATTGGGTATCTTAAACCAAAAATTTACAAACAACTTTCTGTGAATACTTTAAAATTCTTTTACCCTACTCATACAGTCTTATCCAACTCTTCAATGGGATCGGTCTACTCATATTATCTGGCCATTTGACTTAGAAGGTCACATTTTTGCCAAGAAGCGCTTTTCTAAAATCCATAAACCATCGGCTTGAAATGTAGAAAAACGACCAACTTCAACACAATACAAGTATTACCAAATCCTTTTTTAAGTCCAACAATACAAACACCTTCCCAATTTGACCACTTTACGGCCGTTTTTATGAATTTGGGAAAACAATTGACGTTCAGCTTTACGGCGCCCGTCACCGTTTAGGGTTTATTGACAACCCTTCCTTGTCAGAGGTAATAATTATCACCCTTAAATCACTTCTTTGTTGCGGTTTGCTCATTTATTGCTCGAGTTGACACCCTTGCTTCTGAGGAAGGGTTTTTTGCTACAATGAGCGTTTAAAAGGATTGAAAGTTACGGTTAACAAGCTTATTGAACGGTTTAAGCTTTAATAAGTCATTATGATGACTGAACAGTACCTGCTACCCTGCAATACTTTTCCAAACAGAGATATCTCTACTAAGTTTCGCGTTCAATAGTATTTGTTCTACATATAGAGACATATCTCTTTTTATTAAGCTTTCAGAGAATACTTACTTACTACTGTGGCGCGACGACCCGAAGTGGATCTTGGCTTCCGACACCAAAGACCGCCATGCTACTCTGTCGAAAGCCGTTTCTGCCCAGTCGACGGCGCCGAGTTCGCTGAGGTGTTTCTGCACTTCGTCTCTCCAGCGGTACTTACCTAGAGCGTACCAGACGGTCTTCGGCCACTTGCAGACTGCGCGATCTTCCTCCATCCGGACTACGTGCCCGAGCGATCGGAGCCTGGCGGCTTTCGTTTCTCCAATGATGTTCGGCTCGGACACCAGAGAATGGTAATAAGATAATTTAGACGCGTACTCATCCGCTACTTTTGATGCTAACTGTACAAGTGAGGTTTATGCGCCCGCGCATCCCCACCAGTCGGTATGTCTCGTCACTTAAATGGGTTAAACTTAAAAGCAAGGCACACTTATTGTCGTCCGTCACCCCATTTAACTTAATATATTGCACTATCTGCTTTAAAAAAATCTCACATTCCTGGGAGTTGTGGTCAAACGAGGTTAAACTTCCGAGATTTGACATGATTTAAAAACAGGTCGTTGTGGAGATCCTTGGGGGAAGCCTTTTTCCAGCAGTGGACGTCTTTCAACTGAGATGATGAAAAACAGTTTAAATTATATTTACACACGCGCGCGGTAAAACGTCCGTTTGTCGCCAGTGGGAAGTACTTGGTGTGCGAAATGACCAACAACCGGTAGGTATGTAGCGAAGCTACTTTATTACTTCCACCTCATACGGGTGTTTCACTTGAAATACATTTCTCTTTTAAAAACTTAATTTAGATAAATAGCGCTACGCAGACAATCAAGTATGATTGACAGGCACCAAAACATTTTTATGGATTGAAAATCTTGAAATTGCATTAATAGCATTTCCAGCAAGGCTTGTAACCCACATCAAAGCCACATAAATCTCCTACGTCTTAAGGTTATATAAACTTGTTAATCTTGCTTGATCATATACGCATCCCTATAAGTCGATCCATCATAAGCATCATTGTCAAATCAGTCAAAGACTTCGCCTGTTGGATAAGGTCCTTAAGTCAACTGATGGACAATGACCTAAAGGAATTTCCACAACGTCTGCTCATTTGTTGGTATCGTCAGTCATTAATTTGCATTCAAAATTAACAACCTCATCGTGTTAGGTATTTACAGTAGAAACCAAACATTTTTAATGATCGTGTTTTGATCTAAAAACAGAAATTTATTGCATTTTTTGCCGCTTACATTAATTTGTTTGTAAGTCGATTCTCAATTTTGATCGACTCAGGCATCATAAACCTAAAGGCTAAAATCAAACTTTGTTACCATAATGAATAGTTCGTAAAAGTTTAACGAGTGATAAAATCAGCTGTAAAACTGTATGAAGCAGTAAAGTTTTAAGGGACGGGAGCTATTCCGGTCTCAATAAATCAGGTTCGAACTGTTCGGGCCTATTGGTGATCGTAAAGATTAGCTTCATGTTTGTAAACAGTGGGTTTTATTTTTGTGACAATGGGGAGAATGGCTGAGTAGTTTTTATAGGAAATATGCAGCTCTGTTTATGGCAACTTCTAACATACCCTAAGAACTGATAACCTCTTAAAATGGCTATCACAGAAACGAGGAAATCAGTATTATTAAAGTGAGGAGACTGGTATATATTTTGCTGGATGAAGTTGACATTGTAATCTAAAATGACTAATGAAAAAGGTTAGATAGGTATCAATGTAGTTTGAGAAATAAGAAAAGAAAAACTATTTCAGGCTTGAGTGTATTGAAGGAGAATAATAATAATCAGGAATAAGTAATAATATAAGAGAAAAAACAAAAATGACACCAAAATAGAATTTACACGGAGCAAAAAACGACAAAATGTATACTAAAACCATCTTAAAGGCTGATATGTATATTCTATTTTTGTGTAAATATTAAATCTGCTAGTCATTGAATACAAACTGTAATGACCGCTTTTTAGAAAAACAAACACTATAATGGTTTCCTGAAATAGCTAACAATAAGTGTGGTATTTTCTATAAAAAAGGGACCTTATTGTCCATGGCGCTTACGCCATTATAAACGATGCTCCGATATAAATACGATGCCACGCGACGCTGTGCGGCGTAAGAAAATGCCCCAAATTAGCATTACCATGTTCTACTTTTATTTGCACTATAATAACCACTAGATCAACATTACCATCCTTACCACTTAGATGGTTGGCAGTCCTCAACTGTGCGTTTCTCTAGAAACTTCCTGCCTCGCACAGCTTAACTGTGGAATGAACTGTCGCCTGCGGTATTTCCGGACCGATATTGACCTTCAAACCTTCAAGAAAAGAGCGTACTCCCATCTTAAAGGCCGGCAACGCACTTACAACCCTTCTGGTGTTGCGGGTGTCCATGGGCGGCGGTAATCGCTTACCATCAGGTGATCCGTCTGCTCGTTTGCCTCCTATTTCATAAAAAAAAAGATTTATGCATAAATGACATTTCATTTGTCATAGAGCTTAACATTCTTCTATTGCGTAACGAACAGTCGCATTCACAAACGACAGGTGTCGCTTACATCAATATTAATTACTTGATGGCTGTTACGTTACGATTACGACTCGTCAGATTTACAGTTATCGTAATTTACTTTAAAAACATTATTTATTTGATAATAACATCATTACGTCCCTGTCTAGTGTGAGAGTAACATAGGGTAAAATTAAATTAGTGCCATATTTCTGAAGTGTGAATAAGCTCCTTGCTTTGCTCAATCTATAACACATCTTCCGGATTTTAAATTATTTAAAATTTGTAGTTTTAGTCAAGTTTATTGCTGTAATCAACAACTAATTTTGTTTGCTTCTAATAGCAATGAAAGTAATGAAACATATAAAAATCTAACAATTAACTTTATTTGTTCAAAAATTTAAACAAATATAGATTGACGAACATAAAACCTTCATCTAAATCAGCTTCAAGCTCGTTAAAAAATCGAGTCAATATTTTTAATCGATCAATAATTTAACGACCAAAATATTGACAGGACGAGCACATATATTTTATTTCTTTATTCCATTGTTTGGCCATAAAACCAGAGTGTAGTCAGTGGCTACGCGATCATTAATAAAATAGATTTAGGATAGCGGCCGGGCTATAAAGCACTTTTAGTTGTCAATAAAAGCGCGTAAACAGTTGTCAGGCGAATGGTCATAAAACGCCTCATGTGTGGCCCCACACGGTGACGTAGTCCGCGTCATCCAATAGCTTAAATTTCACATAATTATGACAAACATATTATATTATTTTAAAACGGGTCACTCACGTATTATTAAGTCGAATAGCTCGACATGTTTCGGTCCAATTTACGAGGACCGTCTTCACGGAGCAACGACACGTCTTCAGTGTTCGAGGGCGCGCCGTGTCGACTTAATAATACGTGAATGACCCGTTTTAAAATAATTTAATAATATTAGATTATTTTAAAACGGGTCACTCACGTATTATTAAGTCGAATAGCTCGACATGTTCCGGTCCAATTTACGAGGACCGTCTTCACGGAGCAATGACATGTCTTCACTGGTCGAGGGCGCGGCGTGTGTTCAACCTTATAACACATGAGTGACCCGTTTTAAAATAATTTAATATGTTATATGGAGTTTTATAGTTAATTATGACAAGTTGCCGAAATCGTAAGCTAGATATGCCGTAAAATGTTAAAATGTATTGCATTTTTGTTAATGTAGAAATAAATACATAAATCATAGTTTTAAAATCACGGTTTGACAGTTTATGCAACTGTTGTGCGGAAAAATAAAATTTATGAGTTTTTTTACGACTTCTTTAGCTTTCGACGGTCCAATTTAGTGGATTGTTACATTTTAAACGATCTTTAAATGACGTCAGGGTTTTGAAACGGTACAAATTTTTTTTTTGTCTTAAAGTATTTGTGAGATATCTATCAATCTTTATTTCGTTACCTATAAACAATGTAGGATAACAAAATAAGTAATATTTTTCTTCATTATATTAGGGTTATTAGCAATTTCGTTTGAAATTTAATTCTTATTAAATATAATCGAATTTAAACTATCGTGAGACATACTAACTTAGCTAACTTAGCGGTTTCACTCACGTATTTTTAGTCACTCGCGCGATAACAACCAGTGCGAGTGACTAAAAATACGGTAGTGAAATCGCTAAGTTAGCTAAGTTATTAAAAATAATGATTAATTAGATCGGCATGTGATTACGTACGTGTATAAATATTTATTTTATTTTTAATATTAACTGATATGTTTTTGACGCATATCTATTGATGGAGATTGAAAACAAATAGAAAAGCCAACAAATACACCGTCATAGCTACCTACTGTTTTTGTTCATGTTTTCTATCTTTATTTTATGCATCTTACATGTAATTTACATACTAAAAATTGGTCAATATGACCATTTCTTATGCCTGAGGATAAAAAAAAAGATTCTCTATTCATTGGGGGGTCATTACCCAAAGGTACTCTAAAAATTCATAATCGCTAACGTAAAATATAAAGTAGACGTAAAGTCGACCTCGAAACTTGAACCCACGTTCTGCATCCTGCCGTTCAGCCTACTGGTAAACGATTTCACATCTTGTTTGTGGGGTATAAGGTGGGGATTGGGTGAGCAAGAGAAACGTGTATGGCGGTTGACATCCACTTATGAATGAAACTTAAGAACGGATTGTAAAGGTGGGGATACAAGGAAGGAAAGGTGTGACATTAAGGAGAAAAATAATTAAAGAGATTATGAAGAGGTTGGGGAAAAATTATGAGTGAGTTTTTAATAGGAATCAGGTTAGAAAACTGTTCTGGTTCAATGAGAGCTTATTGGAAAGTCGCACGCTCTTAACGCTAGGCCAACAGCGCACCACCATACTCCTATACCTTACTCATAATTATAGGACTACAATTTGCTAAATTCGCCTTTGTACTGCCTATCCTGTGCCATATTTGTGTTTCAGAGTTTATACATATATACAAATTATTTCGTCAGCTGTCCAGAAAAATCTACGAGGTCACCGGGGACCGTAGGGCTGGCTCGTTTCTCGCCCAACGGATCGGCATTAGCCATCCAAAGGGGGAACGCAGCCAGCCTTATGGGAACCCTTCCACAAGGCTCGGACCTGGGTGATCTAGCCTAATATATAATCACATATTGGGCTAGGTCACCCATGTTATGTTTTATTTCTTTTTGTAGGTGTTAGTTTTAATTTTGTAGGTAGTTTTAATTTTAGGTTACTGTACAATTTGACTGACCATTTCTTACTAGATAAGTGTACAATTTCTGTAAAAATTGACAAAAAATCAAATAAGTTCCCATTTTGGAAACAGAAAACAACAAAACACTGATTTAAACTTTCACGATTTTTACTCATTATTATTTACAACGACGGGACTTAATCGCGTAAAATAGTTTTAAATTTACCTCCGACGTTTCGAGGACGGCGTTGTCCCCGTGGTCTCGGAGAAGACTGTCTCCTCCGAGAGAAGTCTTCTCCGAGACCACGGGGACAACGCCGTCCTCGAAACGTCGGAGGTAAATTTAAAACTATTTTACGCGATTAAGTCCCGTCGTTGTAAATAATAAAGAAAACAACAAATTCGCAAATTTTTCATGTTGTGTGCACGCAGCCTTAATCTGGAACACGAGTAGCGGATTGCAATTGCGGTGTTGTTAGGTCGAATTAGCTGTCTGTCTCGCCACACACGTATTTCATCTGCTCCTATAACTAACACTTGAACTCACAATTATTACGTTTAATACATGACAATTTCTAGGCTATTCAAGCGACTTACGAACCGCTATAAGGCTGCTCCCATGCAATCTGTTACGCTCTTATTTTATAAAGATTTGCTTAAATTATTTGAAACTTGGCATGGATATTTACGTAACATTTATTTATTGAATCAAGTTATATATAACATTACAGCTTACGCCAAAGCGTACATAGATTCATAACTTAAAACTACTTATTTACTAATTAAAAACTAATTTAACTTACATCTGCGAATATCTGTCTTGCATCCTTTCAAGCACTCCCTTCTACCATAGAGTAACTTATACTAGAGCGGTACTGTCATAGTAAACTTTGTAACCCCAGTAAATTCACTGCCATCTGTCGACACACTTTAAAACTAAAAATGAAGATTTATAAAAATACGATAAAATGTATTTTTTTATTTGCATTAATTATTTTTATGATTTTGACCCATGTTCTTTCACTGAAATGCGTTAAAATTGTTAAATAACAAACGAAACCGTCAACGCCATCTATACGACAGTAGGCCAAAGCTAGTAGCACCCTCTGAACGAGAATCAAAATTTCTTGATTTTCGAGGCACGTTTTTTTCTTAGACTGTATCCAGATATTACGGAGTTATATCTATCTTTGCTTCTACTCAGATATCAGCCTTCCCTATCCTTGTCGCAAACAAATCACTCAGGTAGTGCCGTGAGTAAGGAGTTGGCGAGCGCAGTTGCGCGCAGTGCGTGTGTGCACTATGATCCGTCCGTCTCCGTCTCCGTCTACTGCAGTACGCATCAGGTGCCGAAAGTTTCAGAAACTTTTCTAAGAGGCCAATACTGTCTAAAACATATAAGTATGTATATACGTCTGGTGGCAGTTGTAATGCAAAGAAATTAGAGTAGAGCGAGTAGAAGTTACACCTCTCATGCCCTTTAAACCAAATTTTAACACATATATGATATTCTCGTATGTACGTTATTAGTTATGACAAAAAAAGTAGAATTCCTAGAATACTTTGCACAAATTGCAATCCTCTCATTAATCAACTTAATTATGCAACTATTCAAAATAGCCTAACTACTCAAGGCTCTGTCATAAAATATATAATTTATGTACCTATAGACATTATTATTTTAAGCACTTGATAGACAAGTTTGCGACATTAAAAGTCAGGTTTTACAACTGAAATGTTTGTCAGTAAATATCTAGATTAATACTTTAGATGGAATTAATTATTGGATTATCGTAAGAGCTCGTTCCCACTATGTCGGATGTCGGTCCGATTTTTAATCGGGTGTCGTAGCGGCAGAACATTTTATATGAAGCTGTTCACACACGAACGATAACGATTTTGTGTCGGCTCCGACATAAATTATCGTGCGTTTTGTCAGCCCTCCGTCCGGAAAAAAATCGTGTCGGCGGCGCTGTTCACATGATGTCGGATGTCGGACCGACCCCGCCCGCGCCGCACCCCCTGTGCCTCCCGCGCGTCAAATGAGAACCTCAAATGGCAGCAGCTGCGGTCGTGGCCGACAGCCGACTAGTGTGAACAGAGGCGCCGACACCCGATTAAAAGTCGGCGCCGACATCCGACATAGTGGGAACGAGCTCTCACTGGTAAAAATAAGTTTTAGTTTTTAATTTAGTTTGTAATTTTTATTTTAAGTTGCACCATCCGCACTTGACAGACTGATCAACGCCCGGCGCGCCGCGGCGGTTTACTATGAAACTTTCCATACAATAAAATTTAGCGAACTTTAACGATGACAAACAGTATGTTGCAACCGACCCATTCTGAATAATCTAAACCTAACCATAACAGCTTAATCTTATAATATTCTCATTAATTATGTCAAAACACTTTGATTTAAGAGCGTCTGTGTCAAAGATCCGTTCCTAAATCACAAAAGATTTCTCTAAACAGTTTTGTATCTAAAATAACTTAAAAAACACCCAATCATTGTAATGTGGTCTCATACATTTTCACTCAATTAAAAATTTATGTTCTAGACAAGTCTAGACCCAAATGGTGTTATAACGGTCATATAAGAACGGCAAATCTATATATCACATTTTTTTACACAACTATTACATATAAATCACTATATTAGCATGAAAGAAATTTTAAATTGAATGTCTAAGGTGGTCTAAGTAAATAACTGTGTCGTTAAATAACTAATTAGAACTAATGGATTTTGATCAGGTTTTTTTTAAATATGGCTTCTGAGGATGCTAAAAACGTTTTATTAGTCTTTTAAAGCATATTGAATTTCTTGTGATGTTTCATGATATGATGATGAGGTTATTTATCTTTCATCTGCTAAAATGGCACATACCTATTTAATAATTTAAAACTAATACGGGACTTAATCGCGTACAAACTTACGTTTATTTCTGGCCTGACGTTTCGAACGTGACGTTACATTCGTGGTCACAGGCGGGAGTCTGCCTATGACCACGAACGTAACGTCACGTTCGAAACGTCAGGCCATAAATAAACGTAAGTTTGTACGCGATTAAGTCCCGTGAAAATCGTGTTAGATTAAATCAGTATACCTATTTAATACTTTGGTAAACTTCACACCTAAAATAAAAATACTGTGGATATAATATTGACGGTTATAGGTTATCAACGTCCCTAATTTTTGAAAACGAAATTTATAAATCCCTTACAATACCTACATATAAATTACATGCACGACCCATTTGTTTTTTTTTCATATTTTCGTTCATTAAACATTGTATAACACTGATTTAAACTTTCACGATTTTTACTCATTATTATTTACAACGACGGGACTTAATCGCGTAAAATAAGTATTAAATTTACCTCCGACGTTTCGAGGACGGCGTTGTCCCCGTGGTCTCGGAGAAGACTGGCACAACGCCGTCCTCGAAACGTCGGAGGTAAATTTAATACTTATTTTACGCGATTAAGTCCCGTCGTTGTAAATAATAATTAAACATTGTATGTTTACGAGTATAAACGAATCTATCTTCAAACTTTCAAGAAAAGAGCGCACTTCCATCTTAAAGGCCGGCAATGTACTTGCAACCCCTCCGGTGTTGCGGGCATCCATGGGACACGGTAATTTCTTACCTTCAGGCAATTCGTCTGCTCATTTGTCGTCTTTTTTATAAAAAAATGTATCACTCAGTATTTTCACTACTAGTATATACAGTGTGTCTCTGACCATGGGGCTTTTAATTCAGCGCTCGATTCTACTCCCTAAAGTCCCTAAACTGAGCTACTTTTATTATGGGACCAACCCTGAAATCGCGAAAAAAAAATTGGCTTTTTCATACATTTTGGCTGAGTTTTTTTTGCGATTTTGGGGTCGGTCCCATAATGAAAGTAGCTCAGTTTAGCGAGTAGAATCGAGCCCTGAATTTAAAGCCCATGGTCAGAGACAACCTGTATATTTAGTAAGTACTGAGATTATAATTAGAGAGATTACATATAGAATCCCTTCCCTTACATCATACCTTAGAGTTGGCAACGTATTAAAAACTTATTGAGACTGCATATCTCTTATATGTTCATGTTTTTGAGATACCACGCATATTTAAGAATATTATTCATAAGTTATATTAGAAATTATGAGATTTATGATTTCTTTTCGATGAAATATGATGCATACCTGATGATTTAATGATACACGAACCTGCATATCATATACAAATTTTCCAAGACACTTTGACATATACATGTATACATCCACGTGTATTTATAAACGCGAACTACGCTGACTAATGATCTTACAAGGCGATTATCATTCGCTTAAACGATTTATCCGGAGGTCGACACTCTCACAGACATGTTTATTAGCGGCCAAAACGGCTCACTAAATTATTTAAATCGCTAGCACCTATTAATACACGAAAACCGACTTACATTTACGCTTCTCACACATCAACGTCTCAAAACTGACTTTTATTAGCATTGAAATAAGAAGCTGTTCTAGAATTCGTTCGAAAAACGACCGAATAGTTATCGCGGTCAATCGCTTCGGCTTGAGTAGAATCTTTTCGTCGCTATCTGTATTCTATTCAATAACCATTCCGTATCGATATATTGTTATGGCCGACCTGAGTTACTGATTCGAAGATGGCAGAAACAATCGAATAAATAGCGGATAGACATTATCTTTTATTCGTTATCTGTGACGCGTTGATAGAAAGGATCCGAGCTTTCTGTTTATGTTGCGCGATGTGTTTATCGTGTGATATGAAAACGAGATTGTTGATCGCGAGTTGACGCATTTGCACGATAGTTTACTGACAGTAAATACTATGGATGGTATAGAAAGGATGCCAATCTCTTATGGCAGAATTGTTGCAAAAGTGACCGCTTTCAGCTTTAAATAATAGTTCCTAATCTCTCCGGTGGCGCTAGTTAGGCTCTGGGACATGAGAATAACATGAACCATATAAGGCAACAAATAACCCGACCAAATTACGTAGGTTGTTTTTGGTAGTATTACGGTGTATGGTGGCGCCGCCTAATTACTGTTTTTTGATGGACACTTTTCATACATAGAGATTTGGCTCCTTTATATAGTCTCCATGGTAAATACTATATGTAAATCGGAATTTCTATCAGATTTCTGAGCAATACGGCATAGTCGTTTTTTGCAAAATGCAATTAAAAAGTGTTTATTTTAATGTTTTAATATAAATTTTATACTAAACTAAAATATCTCTAAATTATACAAATTACAGATTTGAATAATTTACAGCTCGCTCATTCCTAGGCCAAAGAATGGGCATCGCCATTTTGAATGTAGCCAGCATTATGGGCACCCTTCCGCAGAGGACAGACCTGAGGGGCCTTGTGGCTGCTACGGCGTTGACGCGGCCGCTGTCGGCAGGCCTTAATAAATTCAATGAAAATGTCGTTAGCGCGATGCAGAAATAACCGCGCTCGCTTAAGCGCCATCTAGCGTCTTATTCGGTT
Source organism: Cydia strobilella (assembly GCF_947568885.1). Classification (NCBI taxonomy): domain Eukaryota; kingdom Metazoa; phylum Arthropoda; class Insecta; order Lepidoptera; family Tortricidae; genus Cydia; species Cydia strobilella. The sequence goes on along the minus strand of NC_086046.1, from coordinate 991,749 downwards.
AACGGTTATGTATGAAACTATGGAAGCAAGCACCAATATATTAAAAAGCTTTTTCTCTAACGTTGTACTTTAGTAGTCCATATATCTCACATCCTGAATCGATTGTAAGATAAATGTTAATGTCGTTTGGAGGAACATTTTAAACAGAATATATTTTCATTCTCAAATGTCGCTAGCGCGATGTATAAATCGCCGCGCTCGGTTCAGTGCCACCTAGCGTGTTATTCGGTTAACTCTTCGGTAAACACTATATTAAAAAGCTTTTTCTCTAACGTTGTACTTTAGTAGTCCACATATCTCACAGCATCCTGAATCGATTGTAAGATGAATGTTAATGTCGTTTGAGGAACATTCTGGCCCGATTGATGGCGGGCCCTAAAATGCCGCTGACGGCCGCTTGAATATTGGATGGGCTGGTTCAGTGACTATTGCTCGGAAATGATGTTAGGTGTGGTTTTGAGAAATAAGAGAGTATTAGCATTTCTATCGAAAATTAGTTGATCATAGTTTCAATAATTAAAAGGTATTTATCGGATTGATGAATAATATTTTTTTATTAAAATGCTTCTAAAAATAATAGCTATACTACTACTATTATTTAGTTGATCACAATAACCAGCAGGCGTATTATGGATAGCTATATCCACGTAATAAAGTAACCGTCACTTTTTAACACTGCGGGATTAAAAGTGACGAACCCCGTTTTATCACGATGCCACGTAGACAAAAACTACCATCAAATCCACACAGAAATAGATATATACATTCCACCACCATGACAAAAATATGTACTACGTCACCTAACTTTTAATTTATTCTGAAAAACTCGCCTACAACATAGTCTACTTTATTTTGACTGCAATTATGTTTTAAGTGATATTATTAAATGCCTACAGCTGATTTGTAACAATCTGTCTACATCAAAACATATAAAAACAATAAAAAATAATCAACCCAATTAAATAAAGTTTCTGGTAGACCAAAGCGTCATTTTATGCACCCAGGACGTCTAAAAGTAATCGGTAGATTTAAAAGGCGCCTAAATTAGAGTGGGTCCGTGGGAGGGGACATGTTTATGTGACTCTCAATCCTAATTAAACACTTATTTACTAGCTTAAGGAGTTACTTATTGGAGTTGTTGGTTAAAAGCTTTTGAGTGTCGAAGACGAACATATAACTATCAATTTCATTGAACAGAGCAGTGCACGCATAGTTGTATACCTATAGTCAGTCGTATACCCTGTACAATTTTGTTGGAGGGGTTTCGCAGCAAATGTACGGCCACATTTCAAGAATCAAAAATCAAATGTTTTATTCGTGATAAACTTAAAACTAAAATTACATACAGAAGTATAACTAAAACTATAGGAATTATAAAATAGGTAGGAGTTAAAGTTTACCACGAAAATGGTCTCGCCTCAGCATAATGCTGACCCGAAAGTCAGCGCTGATCTTCCGGCGGGACCATTTTGGGCCACGATCGCGGCCATACGACACGGCCCAACCATAAGCTGAACGCAGCCTTTGCAGCAGCGACCAGCGCCATCTTGTCTACTGTCTATGGCAGTACTTGACAATGACATGTGCAATTGCAAATGCAAATCGGTTATGTCAGCCACCTGAGAGCTCACGAACGTCACTCTCGGACTTCCGGTTCGAGCGCCATCTTGATAGTTAGCATCGTGATTAATTACTTTGTTTTTTGCTCATTAATATTGTTTAAAGTGTAATATCGATAGCTTATTATACAGTAAACTAATGTGGTAGTGTGCAGTGAATGGAGAATTAATTTTGAAGCGCGTTTAACCACCATCTTGGAGTCAACGGCCGGTAGTCCACGTGCTTCTTGTAAAGTCTAGCTATCGACTTACAAGAGCTAACAAATCACCGTACACTGTCTTGTACAACCGTACAATTTTTGTCGTTTTTAAACCTCTTAATACCTTGATACTGGCGAAATAGTCCCACTGGGCTGAAGCCATAATTTTAAAAGAAGAAGAACGTCACTCTCATTAACCTTTTGAACGCTTTATGTCATTAACAAAAACGTCACTGTCACGCCAAGGTATATAACGGGCGCAAGCGAGCGAATGTAAACTTTACTTGAAAATGTCAACGTTTCTTTGACAGAGTCCGCCATAACCGCTATAGTGGTCCTTGGCGCTGTGGGCACGACTAGTAACGACCACTTTAGCGTTGGCGTTCAAAAGGTTAATCAGTACAACAGTCGCTGTGGTCGAAACCGGCAAGAGTATGATACCCTGGGCGAAAACCTGACTGAAAAAAGAGGATCGAGTAAATATGGGCCGAAAGTTGCTTATGGGATAAGTGGTGGCAAAGAGGATATAATAGGATAGAACGGTACTGTCATAGTAAATTTTGTAACCACAGTAAATTCACTGCCATCTATCGACACACTTTAAAACTAAAAATGAAAATTTATAAAAATACGATAAAATGTATTTAAATATGGATAAACGATTTTTTTATTTGCATTAATTATTTTTATGATTTTGAACTACGTTCTTTCACTGATATGCGTTAAAATTGTTAAATAACAAACGAAACCGTCAACGCCCTCTATACGAGAGTAGGCCAAAGGTAGTGGCGCCATCTGATCGAGAATCAAATTTTCGTGATTTTCGAGGCACGTTTTTTCCTTAGACTGTATCCATCTATTACGGAGTTATATATCTATCTTTGGTGGTGGCTTACCGTGCCGTACCGTAGAAGTTTACTGCTAAGAACTTCTAGAAAAGTCTTGCTAGAGTTCTTCTATACTGATGGTGCTAAAACTCACCTATATATATCCGTATTATACAGAGCTAGTAACACCAGTTTAACGCCAGCTACAGGTAGATCGTGACTGCCCGGTGTGTTCTCAGGCGACGGACGAATTGTTTCCTATGTTTCTGGGGGAAAGTTATTTTAAGTCTTACTCTAGTTAAGTGTCGAAGACATTTAGAAATAAAGGTAGGTACTCGTACCTTAGCTAAGGTACATTAACGTAAAGGTTTTTAGTCAACTCAATATTACGAGTAATAAGGTGTCAATAGTAGTTTATGTGACTGCTACATTATGAAAGGCATTAAAATACGAGTGTGGGTTTAAGAAACACACATATTATACTTTCTATGATATATTCACTAACCTCATATTATAGCCAACATTGGAGAGTCTCGTTGCTCTCTGGCGGAACTCGCGGATATGAGGTGGCGTCCCCGAAATATCTTTATCGCTCATTTTACACAAAAGTTTTGCTGTAGTTAGTTTAAAAACAACAAAACAAATTATTATTTTTACTTACAAACTAATTAAAAGTTAAATTGTACGTCAAATGGCGGCATATAAACTTTTTTCACTCATGTCACGCATCCGTAGTTTTTTTTAATTCAGAGACAAACTAGAGTCGGGGTCGCTTGCCATCGTTCGATACCAACTAACATGCGAGATTTGTCAAAATTATATTCAATTGACATTTCATTTCGAATAAAGCGTCATCACGACGGATATTAGAATAGGGGTCAAAACAAATTGTTTTCTTTTCAAAGATGTTCGAAATTTGAATGTCAACAAATCGATTTTGATATAGTAATGAAGCTACATTTTCATAGATAAGAAATGTTGTTGGCCAATCATAGAGGGTTTATGATATGTGTGTAGATAAAAGGATTTTAGACAACCGTTTTTTATACAAAACAGGTCTTCATTTTCATTTCTAAATATTGAATATGTAGAAACTATTTTTACACAATTTCATGCAGGTATATTAAGTGAGTTCCTATTCAATTTGACTCCTATCTCATTTTTTCAAAACAATTCATCTTATAATTGACATGCATTACGAGTAAATAAGAAAAAAATACAATTTAAATTACTATACGTATGATGATGCTCTCCTGACCGATTTCGGCCACAGCGACTGTGTGCTCTGGAGTAGGCAATTTTTAATTCGCGTTATTAGCGTGTAGCTGATCCGCTCTCTGGTGCGCCCTTAGGTGGCTCACGTACCCTATCTTCTTGCTAAATACTCGAGCACATTTTGGGCACGTCAGCGTACCACCTACATAGTTGTAGCAAATCGAGGTTGGCGGCCGAGCCTTAAGCTCATCTCGTTTCCTGTCGAGCTCACTGCGGCGTTCAGTCTCGAAATCAGTGACTCGATCGTGAATGAGGCGCCGCCACTCGGGCCGCTGCGCTGCCTTCCGCTCCCAGACCAAGGGTTGTAGTTTGCATCTCTTCATATGTCTTTTCAGAACATCCTTGTATCGCAAGTGCTGGCCACCACTTTTACGCTTACCATTCTGGAGTTCTGAAAAGAAGATGCGCTTCGCCACTCTGTCTTCTGACATCCGAGACACGTGCCCACACCACCGCAGCTGCCGCCTCATCAGATACACCTCAATGCCTCCGACATTTGCGCGCCTCAGGACGTTTGTATTTCTGACGCGGTCCATCCATTTGATGTTCATGATGTCTCGGAGACATTTAAGGTGGAATCTGTCGAGTGTACGTATATGCTTACGGTAAAGGACCAAATATACCCAGTATAGTCCATACGTATAGTATACTTTTAAATGTGACTGTATTTTTAAATTTTCCTCTTTATTATGTTTGTATATATCGTATACAGGGTGTATACAGGTTGTTGTCTTCCCAGTTAACCGTTAATCTGCAGTGTGAACGTTGCAAGTTTAAGAGTCGATGGCAAGCGCCACAAGTCCAGGTATCGAAGTTTACTCGCTTTGATTGTAACGCGGCTCGACGGCAACGGTAGGGTTAAGTTACAGGATGTAGCGGGTTAGATTAGTAAGCTTAGCACAGCACGCGTACCCGTCTTTTTAGGGTTCCGTATCCAAAGGATAAAAACGGGACCCTATTACTAAGACTCCTCTGTCCGTCTGTCTCTCCACCAGGCTGTATCTCATCAACCGTGATAGCTAGACAGTTGAAATTTTCACGGATGATGTATTTGTGTTGCCGCTATAACAACAAATACTAAAAAGTACGGAACCCTCGGTGGGCGAGTCCGACTCGCACTTGTTTTATTTCAAATAACTGTATTAATAAGAGACGGATGGGTAGATCTCGCGGGCGAAATACTATTGTGGCCAGTGTTGTCCGAAACGTTAATGCAATTAACGTAACACTGGAAGTAATACTGTAACCGTCCGTTACGGTTTACGGTTCAATTTGTACTGGTTAATGGTTAATTGCAATTAACGTTCGGCCAACACTGATTGTGGCGCTCCTGTGCTAAGCCAATAGTAAACAATTGGTTTGAGTACGAGATAATAAAGCACATGTAAACATTATTCTATTTATTTTATCCTCGTAAGACCCACCATATAAAGTTTTCCAATTTTTAATTTGAACCTTGTTCTATAAGTTAATTCGAACGAATTTAGTTTGTTTTACTACGAAATGAAACAATAGAAATGCTACTTTATTTGTTACATGAAAGGTTCAAATTAGTTTGCAACGAATATGTACATTTTAATGTACATTTAGACTCACGAGGTTATAGGTATAGTTAACGCTATCTCTACTGAGCTCGTTCACTTACCTGTACTAACAATGGCATTCTGTTAAACAAAAGCCATTATTTATTTTGTGTGAGCGCGTGGCCTTTGTGCCTGAGGCTCACACACAACGGCCACGCGCTCTAGAGATAGCGTTTTTTATAATAGCCTAAATTAAGTCCCATTGCTCGCAAAAGGCTGTTCCTAACACACAGACAGACAACACACAGACAGAGCTACTTACTAATAAAGTAAGGATCTATAATAGGGATAGGGATATAATATTTTCATAAAAAGAATTTGATTTTTACCCTAGTTAAGTAGGGATCTATTGAAAAACTCCTTGACTTTCCGCTAACTCCCCTAACTCAGGCCACCACATAAGCCCGATCGCTGATAAATTCTATCAATAACAGAAGCGAGAGACGTCGGGTGCCTTCAGTAGCGCAACCTCGCCCGTGTAATAAGACGTTTAGACGTCTTTGTCTAACTTTGGTGTGTTGACGGATTGCAGGTGACATAAGAGAGGCATTAGAGTGTATAGGATAGCTAATAATAACCCGTACGTCACTGGCAATTTGTCATTTTAGGCTTGACTTTGCTGTTTTGAAAGATTGCAGATGACATAGGTGTTGTAAGAATAACACAGGTTTGTAGCTCACTGGCAATATGTCTACTTAGGCGTTGTGTCTTTGTCTAACTTTGGTGTGTTGACGGATTGCAGGTGACATAAGAGAGACATTAGAGTGTATAGGATCCTTAATACCCCTACGTCACTGGCAATTTGTCACCTTAGGCTTGACTTTGCTGTTTTGAAGGATTGCAGATGCCATAAGTGTTGTAAGATTAACACAGGTTTGTAGCTCACTAGCAATATGTCGACTTAGGCGTTGAGAGGTCTTTAGAGTTTTGAATGATTCACGGTTAGTTTCACTAGACTTATATTGACCGGGATATAGACCGTGTCACCTTTTGTATTATTTATGAGCTCCCGATATTTCGACGCAGTTACATTAACTCGGCGGTATTGACGGATTGTAGGTGACATAAGGGAAACAGAGTGTAATGTATAACATCCCTAATAACCCTCTAATACCCCTATGTCACTGGTAATTTGTTACTTTAGGCTTTACGTCGTTTTTAGGGTTTCGTACCCAAAGGGTAAAAACGGGACCCTATTACTAAGACTCCGCTGTCCGTCTGTCCGTCTGTCTGTCCGTCTGTCTGTCTGTCACCAGGCTGTATCTCATGAACCGTGATAGCTAGACAGTTGAAATTTTCACAGATGATGATTGTATTTCTGTTGCCGCTATAACAACAAATACTAAAAACAGAATAATATAAATATTTAAATGGGGCTCCCATACAACAAACGTGTTTTTTTTTCTGTTTTTTTCCGTAATGGTACGGAACCCTTCGTGCGCGAGTCCGACTCGCACTTGGCCGGTTTTTATATATAAACTTTGCTGGTTTGACATATTGCAGGTGACATGAGTGTATACTTAGCACTCTTAATAATGAATTCGATATTCGTCACTTTAGGCAATAAGACGTTTAATAACTTTGCTGTATTGACGGATTGAAAGTGACATAAGAGTGGGATTGTACCTAAGCACACTCAATATCCATAATTATATCACTGGCGATTCGTCACATCGTCCATGAAGATTTCTCGTCTTTTTATTACTTTTATAACAATTTAAGTCTTGGAGACCCTTTACAACTCTAAGGATAATTTGATGATCGTTTGTTTTATTATATACAGGGTGGAAAGACACGACGATCCTTCTCGCAAAGAGGGGTTAGTTTAAGTGATGGAGAATCGATTCGTAATGTTTAGATTTTTGTTACGAACAATTAGTAAAAATATTAAAATTAATTAATCATCTTCTTAGTGACAACCCTATTATTACTACGTACTATCAACCTACATGTAAGTGTAATGTGACACTTATGTTTACAAAAATATTTGACATAAAATTGACATACGGCTAGTTGGGTGTGGTGGAGGATGTCTGTAGCGTGGTAACGTCTCGGCGGCATTATAATTACACTCCCCGTATAACATAAGCAAATTTAGGTAATCGCGGGCTCCCAAGGGCCCAAATTGCAATTTATTTGCGGCACGGTTTTATCACGGGTAAAGGTGACAGTCCATTTCCAACCGCAGCTGCATTACTGCTCCGACACTACTGCAGCGGCCTGAACGCGTCGGTGTTATTGTCAATTTCCATAGTAAAATGAATGACTATATCGACTGCACATGGTGATTTTAACGTTTTCCCGACCGCAGCTGCACTACTACTCCGACACGTCGGTGTTATTGTCAATTTCCATAGTAAAATTAATTGACAAGGCCGACTGCACGTAGCATGGCCATTTTTGCGTATTTAGTGAATTATTGAAACTGCGGCTGCAGACCGCACGTCAAATCTGTCACCTGCACTGAAATGTCTTTAGGTCACAGATATTAGTAGTTCTAAGTAAATAGGATATCACCATATATGTTACTGAACCTAATGAGGGTTGTCACTTGCAGTATTTTGGATTAAAAGTTAACTGCCTATAACTTTAAAACGGTTACGAATATGAGCCTAGTTCTTTAGAGGAAATAATACAGTACTAAATCCAAACAATCCCCCTTTTGCGGAAAGGATCGTCGTGCCTTTCCACCCTGTATATTTTATCTCTGACACCAAGACTTTTACATCTCTGAACAATTTTAGTACTTGTCTGTTGTTTGTTTTTTTTTTTTTTTTGTAATTTGACATTTAGACTGGATACATCTCTAGATTCTCTAGCAAAGTTTCTAATATTTTATTGATTCCATATTTGTAATTGTTTTTTTTGTAACTTTTGGTAAATTTTAATGCTTGTGAAAATTGCAATTGGTAACGCATTGGACCGGCAATCCAAGGATGTGGGTTCGAGTCCCACGTTGACCAGAGTTGACCATCGTTGATTTTTTCATTGTGATTGACATCTGTATATACAATTTATAGATAATGTGGTACGTCCCACAATAAAAAAGGAAAAAAAAATTAACATTTTTAAGTTCTAAAAATACCCCTAAAAGTACCCCTGTGGCCTATTTGCTGAATAAATGTTTGATGTTTGATGAAAGACGTTTTTCTACCAATTTCACCCATGGCATGCGGATTGCCGCCGACATAAGAATAAAGGGGCGTGGGCCCCTTTCAATCAATCAATCTTTAAGTAGTATGGCTCCATCGGTACTGTCGATGATTTCGCCAACGTCAAAGTGGGATCCACGTGGGATCGAATTAATATTTCTAGATTTTCTTCAGCCAGTGTACGGTAAATAAAATTATGGGCCTCTAGGGCTCTAGCCAGACACGGTTAGAGGTAGAAATACCAAATGCTCTTAGAGCACGACGTTGTTCGGTAGTTCGTTGTTGTTGTCTCGTAAAACCGATAGCTGGATTTTACGAGAAGCACGTGGACTACCGGCCGTTGACTCCAAAATGGTGGTTAAACACGCTTTGAGATTAATTCTCCATTCACTGCACAGAGGCTACTATCAAGATGGCGTTCGAACCGGAAGTCCGGGCCCCTTTCAGTCATATCAGTCCGCCGGACGATATAGGGCTGTCAGTTGTTCGGAACTGTCAAATTTTTGTTCTAACTGACAGGCCGATATCGTCCGGCGGACTGATAGTCAGTGGGCCAGACATAGAGTGCAACCTTAATAACCATCTATATCACTGGCAATTCGTCGTTGGCATTTAGCCGTCCTTGTCTACCAATTTCGCTCACGGCGAACGTTTGACGGATTGTAAGGGACATTAAGAGTTTTTATTATGGATGGTATAGAAAGGATGCCAATGACAGAATGGCAGAATTGTTGTAAAAGTGACCGCTTTCAGCTTTAAATAATAGTTCCTAATCTCTCCGGTGGCGCTAGTTAGGCTCTGGGACATGAGTATAACATGAACCATATAAGGCAACAAATAACCCGACCAAATTACGTAGGTTGTTTTTGGTAGTATTTTGGTGATTGGTGGCGCCGCCTAATTACTGTTTTTTGATGGACACTTTTCATACATAGATATTTGGCTCCTTTATATAGTCTCCATGGTTTTTATACTTTTTCTCTTATGTCATTGGCAATAAGGGCTTTTATTTAGACATCTTATATCTTTGTCTCTCAAATTCACTATGTCACGTCGCCCATGTATACTCGTATTGTATGTCGTGCGACCTGTGTCGAGATATTAGTGTAACCTATACATGGTATTTAAAAGAGTAATGGAACAGATGGATTTAATCTTTACACAATTTGGACTCAAAATTAACACTAATAAAACTAAAACACTTATTGCTTCAAAATCTCACCCGGTTAAGGAACAAATTGACATCAGAGGGACACACATAGAACAAGTAAACAAATTTAGATATTTAGGCAGCTTAATTACACAAGACTCCAGATGTTCAGAGGAAATAGTATCAAGGATAGCAATGGCGAAAACAGCTTTCAACGCCAAAAAACATTTGCTTAAGGCTAGGATCTCTAAGAGTACAAAAAAACGCCTAATTAAGATATACATCTGGAGCATCGCTTTGTATGAGTGTGAGACGTGGACAATACGGCAGAAAGATAGGAAGCGATTAGAGGCTTTTGAGATGTGGTTGTGGAGAAGAATGGAGAGAATAAGTTGGACGGAGAAAAAAACGAACGAGGAAGTGCTGCGAATTGTGGGAGAGAAGAGAAACCTGCTGAGAACCATAGAAAATAGACGAGGCAGAATGATAGGTCACTTGATAAGACACGACACTTTCTTTAACACTATATTAGAAGGCAAGATAGAAGCGAGAAGAGGCCGCGGAAAACCACGAGCAAGCTACAAATGTCGTGTCTTACAGGGACCTAAAGAGCCTGGCCGAGGACCGAGAAAACTGGCGCATACTCCACCGACAAGAGCCATGCTCTTAAATTATGATGATGATGATACATGGTACAGTATCTCCTGGATATGACAAGGAAGGTCACAGAAATAACCGAACTGTATTGTCTTATGGAACTTTCAGTAGGAGTAATTAGCAGTAGCGTTATTATTGTTTGTCCTTGTCATAGACTCACTTTTTTTTTCTGTCTACTTCTAGAAAGTCCACGTGTGCCAAGTCTAAACGATAGACGTATTGTTGTTATCCACCGGTGGCTGGTGGGCAACAATGAACCCGACTAAATTACGTAGGTCAGGAATTATAAACTGTAATAGATGTCATATATTAAAGAAAAAAGTGACGAAGCCCTCCAGTGGTGAAGGCCGGATTCGAACCGGCGTCTTTAGCTATCGCGGCTAACGCCATGAACCCCTAGGCCACCTCGCCACGGCGGTACCCGTTCCAATTTCTCGACTGTATGCCATCTTAGTAAGACTAGGCGTCTTTGACCAGCTCTAATTCCAGGTCAGGAATGTTAAAACGTGTTTTTAATTTTTCACCTCAGCAGCTCGAATAAGCCTACTTTCGTCACTCCCTGGAATGAGGAAAGTGCGAGTGACGAAAGTGCGACTTTCCTCACTTTAGGGAGCAAAACAAAGTAGCTTTATCCACTTCATACTTCTATTACAATTTTTTTGTATTTTTTTGTTTCTCTGAATTATTCTGTGTAATTCGAAATACATTTTAACCTTTAATATGTTCTCACTACTGAGGTGAAAAATTATATGTGCAACACGAGAGCAAAGTTATTTAACATCTCGTGTTTTTGAGTCCCACTCTACGCTCCAGTTTCTAACTTAGAATCACTCGCTCTGCTCGTGATTCAATTATAAAATCTTTCACTTTCTCGGGACTCAAAATAAACACTCGCAAGAAAAACCAACTTTCCTCTCTTGTTGCACAAATAACTATTGTCGCATTGCATACTATGTTCTGTCCCTCACGGGCGCACGTTTATGCTTATCTTCCAAAAATACTATATCTCTGGCCTTATATATCCGCCATAGAGTAACTTATACTAGAGCGGTACTGTCATAGTAAATTTTGTAACCCCAGTAAATTCACTGCCATCTGTCGACACACTTTAAAACTAAAAATGAAGATTTATAAAAATACGATAGAATGTATTTAAATATAGATAAATGTTTTTATTTTATTTTCATTAATTATTTTTATGATTTTGACCCATGTTCTGTCACTGATATGCGTTAAAATTGTTAAATAACAAACGAAACCGTCAACGCCATCTATACGACTGTAGGCCAAAACTTGTAGCGCCCTCTGAACGAGAATCAAATTTTCTTGATTTACGAGGCACGTTTTTTCCTTAGACTGTATCCATCTATTAAGGAGTTGTATCTATCTTTGATATCCGCTTAGTTTTATGCCTAATTATTTAGATCAGACAGGTAAATAAATCAAGAAAATAAATTAAAAAAACATACCTATATTATATCTGTGCAGACAAAGGAGGCTTATTACCTCAAATCACCAAATCCTACGTTCTCACAAATTTCTTGCATCGACATTTTGCTATCAACAAACCAGATTAAAGGTGCGGAATCTGAACTTTTACCGTCATTCGACTTGCGTGATCTTGCCTCCTTATCCAACACCCATCGATAGAGGGAGACGAAATATCGTAAACCATGTTGGAAGGTTAGAATGAACTATCACGAATGGAGTAACTCATAGTGCGGTATTTGAGATCTGAAGGTTGCTATTTCCATTGCTTATATGCTCGTCAAGCACCAAAATGATATCTAATGTCAAAAAATTGGTCAAGTGCGAGTCGGACTCGCGCACCGAGGGTTCTGAACTGTTTAGTATTTGTTGTTATAGCGGCAACAGAAATACACCATCTGTGAAAATTTCAACTGTCTAGCTATCACGGTTCATGAGATACAGCCTGGTGACAGACAGACAGACGGACAGCGGAGTCTTAGTAATAGGGTCCCGTTTTTACCATTTGGGTACGAAACCCTAAAAAATACTTTCGGCGTGGCTTTCAGTACGAATTAAATTAAGGCCAATGATTGAGACTTTTAGAGCTACCGCTTTGACCCCCGAAAAGAAATGGTTCTGTAGAAATCATATATTTTCTGTTGCTTGTCAACCAGGCTAACCTAACTTTTGTGACTGGATTTTTTGAAAAACTTAGGATACTTTTCTATGGACAGAAGGCCAGAATACCAGGATCTTATTAACCAGATTTGACTGAAAACTGTTCTGACGGTTATCACTTATTATTGTGTGGAGCTAAATGTGTCGTTTTCAAGCAAAAGGCCACATTGTCGCTCGCCATAAGGACGCTCTGGCAGGTTTTTCGTGTAAAAAGCAATTTTCGTCCTTATGGTATAAGCGTCAATGTGGTACCTTTTGATTAAAAACGTCACAAATTCGATGATCTCCAAAACCATTAAATATCGCATTAATTTAATTTATGGGGTAAAAATTGGTCAGCTTTTAAGCGCGAAACTTGTAGATATACTCTAAGAACAAACTAAATTATTTTCTATAAAAATATTTTAATTTGTGGTTTTTTCAAGCAGACACTACTATTCAAGCTGGAGGCTTTGGTAATTTTTTTTTCCTTCATATGTGACATTTATTTCAGCTTGTAGATATAATATCTAGGTTTCTTATACAGGTTTGATTGAGGCGAATACTCGCTCATTATTAAGCGGTTGGAATGTGTTTTAAGGATTTATTGTAAGAATGATCTGTAGAAACGTGATTGCTTCGGTTGGGTCTATCTTGAACTAAGTAACTGGAGAGTGATTTGAGATCTGACAGTGAACAATTCTAAAGTTCGATGGAAATGAATGGTTGTTTAAGATTTATTTGCAATTATTTATAAACATCTGTAACAGAGATAGTTTCTTAGCTTCGGTATTGCCTATTGATATGTATGGCATGGAGGCCATACTAATGCAGCGGCACCTTAGATGGTGTGGGTAAGCGGAAGCACGTTGGTCAGCACCTGTGCTACAAGGATGTGCTCAAACGGCATCTGAGCGCTTGCTCCATCGACCCTGAGCGTTGGGAGGAGCTTGTTGGAAGAAGGTCGTCTTGGCGTTCTACCATTCATAACGGTGTGAAAATATTTGAAGATAACCGCCTCACCAGCCTAGACATAAAACTCCAGTTGCGGAAAGAAAGACCTAAGCCCTCCTACGTGTACACGTTCAACGCAGCTGGCCAACTTTGTTGTCACGCGTGCAATAGAGCATTTAAGAACAAGTTCGGCCTGGCCAGCCACATTAGGGCTCACGCTAGACAACGTCCATAATGTTTATTTAGGGTCGCCGTCATCGAAAACGATGACGAGGACTATATATATATATATATTGCCTATGTCCATGAACACAGATTAAGGATTGCAAAAAAATACATAAAACCCGGCGACACGGCTGACATTTCCATTCGCTTTTTCCACTTGTCATAGTGATAATCAAAAATTATAATGCAAAAAAAAATAGTGACAGTTAAATTGAGAAAATACAGAAATATTAACAGAGTATATTAATGGAACTTCACTCACAGGTTTTAATTCAATTTTTTAATTATATATAAAACAAATCTTATCAGTGATAGACATGACCGTTCGTACATACCGGGTGTTTCTTGTAACAGGAGCAATAAATTAAACTGGAGGCTGTACGCCTCAAACTGACCAACATTTGTTCAGCAACTTTTTAAAATTATGAAATTTTTAGATTATATCTTTTTCATACTAATTAAATATTATTTTCAATGTACGCTGCCGTCTGTGTGTTTGACGTTGCTTGTCACCCTTTAAACATAACAAATTTTGCAATACATTGCGTCTTAGTGTAATAAAAATCAAAACACAAGTTATTTTTAAAACTTGCTGAACAAATGTTGGTCAGTTTGAGGAGTACAGCCTACAGTTTAATTTAATGCTCCTGTTACAGAAAACACCCGGTATATAACCTATTTGTGCCATGTATGATTAAAAAAAGAAATAAAAAAAATACTTACGTGAGTTGGGTAGTTGCAAATGTATTCGATTTGTTTCACTTCATATTTTGTTAATGTACAAAAATTGCTTTAACTGCCAAAATCCACACGTCCCGGATGTTAATACCAGTAATACCAGCCGTCTGCGCCGCCCGCTCATTATGCGCGTACGCACGATGGCTCTTGATTGTAGGGTTGTGCGAGGTTTTACATTACCACGGATCTTTTACTCTCTAGATATAACATCTTCCTTCTTGTATCGGTTATCTAAACACTGATGGTTCTAGCAAAGATATGTAACTCCGTATAAGATAAGTAAAGTCAAGAAAAAGTTAGTCGAATAGATGGCGCCTCACCTTTGGCCTATATTCGGGTAGATGGCGTTGGCGATACCGTGTGAAGTGTGATATTTGACAATTCATATGGCGTTCATACGGCATATGGCGCGTATGGAGTCAGTCAAATGGCGTTCTAAAAAAAAATAAAAATAAAAAATCGGTTAGCCACGCCTGCCTTAGAGTAAAATATATCCCGGGAGGCCGATTCAGATCTAATAACTTGTTACGGTTTTGATCTCATTTTGATACGGCCTTGAAAATCGCTCGCGCTGATCGGTGTAAGTGGAATTAAGTAAGTCGTGCGTGGGATACACGCCAATCACTAAGACCATCGTCAAGATCGTGTCAAACCAGATCAAAACCCAAGTAGCAAAGTGACGTCAGTGACGTCATAATGACGTAATAATGACGTCATAAATAAATAAATAACCTAGCTTTTAAGTAGCAAACTAACAAATTTGGAACACCGTGTCTGAATAAAGAAATTATTTATTTATTATTATTATAATGACGTCGCTGATGTCATTATGACGTATAAATGCTACCAGGGAACCATAACAAATTGTTAATTAGTCTCCAGGTTTTCTATTGTTAGATAGGTAGGTAGCAGTGCAAAAAACCGGCCAAGTGCGAGTCTGACACGCGTTCCAAGGGTTCCGTACATTACACGATTTTTAACAATGTATTTTTTATGTGAAACGTGAGTGAAATGTCTTTAAAAACCCGTAGGGGTCGGATCAAAAACTAACTAATTGAAATTCAAATCTCACGCTTGACTGCACATTTCTAATAGATTTTCCTGTCATTTGTAAAGAACTATTTTGTGTATTTTTTCAAAATTTTAGACCCAGTAGTTTCTTGAATAACTTTTAAAACGAATTATTAAAAATATATATTTGGAATTCTCACAAGCAGAGCTCTTGTATTTGATATATACCACGATATGGTTAGAAATTTTTTATTTTTTTATTTTCTCATTCACCCCCCAAACAGTGGCCCCACATTTAAAATTCATTTGTTTACGTTACATGTCTGTCTTTGGGTCACAAACTTGCATACGTGTACCTTTCAACTTAATTGGTCCAGTAGTTTCGGAGAAAACAGGCTGTGACAGACGGACAGACAGACAGACGCACGAGTGATCCTATAAGGGTTCCGTTTTTCGAGGTACGGAACCCTAAAAACAGTGTGAAAATTCCTTATAAGAGCTTCTACTTATATCCTTTAAAATAGCATACAAGAAGCCTTCTGGCATTATTTAACGCCGATTCCCCACAATTTATGTCAAATGCGTCATAAACTGGACAGGTTTATGCACAGCGCCCACTTAACCAGCATTCTTTACTGCTGTCAAGTGTCATTTCACACAATCACGGCTCCTTGACAGTGCAAATTGAAATATACTACCCGTGGTTAAATGGGATGGTGTAAGAGTAATATGGGGCATTTTCTATGAAAAGGGACCTTATTGTCGATGGCGCTAACGCCGCACAGCGTCGCTCGGCATTGTATTTATATCGAAGCATCGTTTATAATGGCGTATGCGCCATCGACAATAAGGTCCCTTTTTATAGAAAATATCACATATGAGTGAATGAAAAGGTTTGCAAGGCGGTTTTAGGCGCATTGCACATTGACACACATCAGATTTTAGGGGGCAAGATTAAAATATCACTAATATACAGAAAAAAACATCGATAATTGAGTTTATCGATGTAGGAACTCCTCAAGTCCTGCCGGAAGCGGTGAAATTTTAGGGTTCCGTACCTAGGGGTAAAAACGGGACCCTATTACTAAGACTCCACTGTCCGTCTGTCTGTCTGTCACCAGGATATCTCATGAACCGTGATAGGCAGACAGACGAAAATTTCACAGATGATGTATTTCTGTTGCTGCTATAACAACAAATACTAAAATAAAAAAATAAGTTAAATTTGTATACGGAGTCTTTTTTCCATTTTTCCTTTGATATAATTTTTTTGTAGGAACTATACATACTGTTTGTCATTTAATTTTGCCATCTTAAATTCGTCTACACATTTGGTGATGCACAATTTTTACAATAATTTATATCATTTGTTATAGGTCTCGTAACTTCAGTACTGACCGTTTAGCTAATTGATTCCTTAATGAAACAATATAAGTTCGGCTTCGTACATTTAGTTGCAAAATTACACGAACATAATAATTTAATTCATTCATAAAGTGGCCATGTTATTTTGCGGGGCGGCTATAGGCAGTCATTGACGCCTTACGTATAACTTTGTATTCCTATACAATTCAACTCTCAACGGGTCAACTCTCTCTGCAGCTGAGTAGGTATATACCTATACATAATTTGCCATTAAATACCCCGAGATCAATATAAAATGTTATTTGTTATGTTACGTGCACAAGTTACTTGAATAGTTAGAATTAGCTATTAATATCAGTATTTACGGCAATCTTTGACTTAAATAAACATTCATCATCATCATCATCATGTCAGCCGATAGACGTCCACTGCTGGACATAGGCCTCCCCCAAGGCTCGTCACTCCGACCAATCCTGTGCCGCTCGCATCCACCGAATTCCCGTGGCCTTCACCAAATAAACATTAAACAGGCAATAAACAGCCCCATTAGAAATGACGCGAACTATAATTCTAAATGACAGTGAAATCAGAATTCCATCACTAAGAACCCTGTTATTTTCCGTACACTTTCTTTTTTGTACTTCTTTCCTGTATGTATTTTGTTTTGTTTGTGTTTAAGAATCTAAATATTTCTATTTCTATAGTCCTACAAGAGCGTAATTATAATTCATTTTTTAGGGTTCAGTACGGGTAAAAACGGGACCCTATTACTAAGACTTTGCTGGCAGTCCGTCTGTCTGCCTGTCTGTCCGTCTATTACCAGGCTATATCTCATGAACCGTAATAGCTACAGTTGAAATTTCACAGATGATGTATTTCTGTGGCCGCTATAACAACAAATACTAAAAACAGAATTAAAAAAAATGAAGTATACAATAAACGTGATTTATTTTGCCGTTTTTGCGTAGTGGTACGGAACCCTTCCTGCGCGTCCGACTTGTACTTGACCGGTTTTTGAAAATTTCTCGAGCAACAATGTTTTTCGCACATAGTCATTTCTTGTAACACAGAGCCACTAAAAGTCTTACATTGTCAAAAACGTACGAAAGTTTGCTTTTTGATATACTAACTACCCTAAGAATATGTGGTCGTACCACGCTGTATGCACGACCCTTTACCTGCACTTTGCTGCGCATACGCAGTGGGCGTGCTCGCATAAAGGCGTCCCGCGTTCTTGCATACTTGCTGCTTCTTGCATAAAGCCGTCCCGCTCGGAGGCTCTCGCTTTAAACGATTTACGACTTATTATGTCCTTTGTAGGGATTGATGGACTCTATGGCTCTATTGGTGTTGCGCGGGCCTACCTTGAGCCACGTTTCACGTGTTGCCTCTCTGTCGCACTTGTATATCCGTATATAAGTGTGACAGGGAGGCAACACGTCTAACGTGGTTCGCGTAGGCCCTGTGGTATTTCTGTTAAGACAAAAGTGGAGGACCCCCTTTCATACAAACGTAGTCCTCATTTTCCTCTTGGATATTAACATTATTAAAAATATTTTGACACAATTTGTTGTATATCAACCACAGCTATGCCCGTACGTTTGATTTTTTCGAATTTTTAAATATTATAAGAGTTAGGAGAATTTTAAAAATTGTATGAAATCTGTTTTTCGCTCCTAATTTCTACAATGATCAAATAATCGAAAAAGGGCAAACGTAGGGACATAGCTATGGTTAATATATATCAAATTATATAAAAATATTTTCCATAATGTCAATATCAAGAGAGGAAAATGGGGACTACATTTGTATGGAGAAACGGCCGTTCCCTTTCCTCTCAAGGTGAAATGATTTTTGGACGGTTATAAACATTTAATGGTTTTTAGGGTTCCGTACCCAAAGGGTAAAAATGGGACCTGTTACTAAGACTCCGCTGTCCGTCTGTCTGTCACCAGGCTGCATCTTATGAACCGTGATAGACAGTTGAAATTTTCACAGATGATGTATTTCTGTTGCCGCTATAACAAATCCTAAAAAGTACGGAACCCTCGGTGGGCGACTCCGACTCGCACTTGTCCGGTTTTTACTTGTTGTTCTGATGATTACGTATGATTACGTCTATAAGTAGATCAATTCGAATTACTATAAGTTCTCATCTTCTATAGATTCGAGTACAGCACCGACTTTCTTATTCATATATGTAATTATGTACACGCCATTGTATGTGTATCAATATTGGCAGCATCAGCATAAGAATTTGATGTCACTGCATTATTTGAGATACACTTTTTAATGGCAATTTCAATACAAACTATTCTAACCTATAAATTACTAGCGACCCGCCCCGGCTTCGCACGGGATAACCTTAACCAATTATAAATCTAAACCTTCCTTAAGAATCACTCTATTGATAGGTGAAAACCGCATGAAAATCCGTTCAGTAGTTCTTGAGTTTATCGCGAACATACAGACATACAGAGAGACACGGCGGGGGACTTTTTGTTTTATAAGATGTATAGAAAGTTCCTATTAAACTGAAAGATTAGAAACTTGTGCGTTACTTAAATTAAACGCTAAGAAGATAAATGAATACCATAAATGGTTATTATTATTATACTTATTAAATAATCCATTGAAGTGAATTAAATACGTATAATTTATCTTTCGTATCTATCATGGAGACTATATAAAGGAGCCAAATCTCTATGTATGAAAAGTGTCCATCAAAAAACGGTAATTAGGAGGCGCCACCATACACCGAAATACTACCAAAAACAACCTACGTAATTTGGTCGGGTTATTTGTTGCCTTATATAGTTCATGTTATACTCATGTCCCAGAGCCTAACTAGCGCCATCGGAGAGATTAGGAACTATTATTTAAAGCTGAAAGCGGTCACTTTTGCAACAATTCTGCCATAAGAGATTGGCATCCTTTCTGTACCATCCATAGTATCTATACTTCAAGCATTGTTCTTTTATCCGACAAAAACAATAATTTCAACGTCACTTTTGAAACTAAAACCGACTCTATTTACTTATCTTAAAATATATTTTCCATCAGTATTGTTTTCTCGAGTATCACACCTTGTCAGATTCATGACAACAGTCGTCGAGCCAGTATTGACTATTTATATCGGTACCGGTATCGGTATTGGCATCGGTATCGAGATCGGCGATCGAAGCGAAAGATACTGAGCGAGAGATGGTAGAAAATTGAGAGATTTAATTGTTATTTCTCTCCGTTTCGACTCCGTAGTAAATAAGATGTAATAGTTTTACGTGGTTTTACCATGTTCGTCTGTTTGCTCGTCCGTCCATTTGTCCGTCTGGTTTAGCTTACCTTGTCAAATAACCTTTATTTCACAATCAATAACGTACAAATAGCGCACTTAATGCCTTTACTTTAGTGTTTCATGTCTTTGTCTTTGTCAAATGAGGCTAACGCGTATGAATTTGCCGCTAGGGGCGCTAGTGTAGATGGTGGTCTTTTCCACAGTTCGAAATGTCAAATGTCACTTGTCACTTCAATGACTGACAGCTGTTCTTTAGTCTTTTGGACCACCATCAACAGAGGCGCCAACTGGTGAGCATAAAAACGATAGCCCTCATTGTATTCTATTATTTTAATTAGTTCTTTGCTAAAACATTCTTATCTCACCTAAATATGATTTCTATTGACTGCCATTTTGACAGACTTATGACATACTTTTTAGTCTCAGGCAAATGTGAAACCTCAGCTGCAGATGAAATTACTTTGGCGATTTCAGTTACCTTGTCAAACCTCTTAGGCAGGAAACCTACTTCTTATAAGATTTTTAATCAGACAAAGTTCGTGTCACTCCCGCTCAAAACAAAAGGCTGCGAGTTTTCGGTCTTTGTGGGCATTGAGCACCGATTATACTATTGTATAAGATTAAAACGGTTACGGCGTTATGGTCTGGGGAAAAATGTTTGATGATTTGTGATGGCCAATGTGAATGAGTATATTAGGGGAAGTTTGAAAGTAGCACCAGAAACGGAGAAGATGAGAAGTAGTAGGTTATCGCGGTATGGGCATGTGATGAGGATGGATGAATGCCATATAGGCAAAAGAATGTTAGGGATGAATGTTGATGGACGGAGAGCGAGGGGTAGACCCAAAAAACGATGGATGGATTGTGTGAAAGAGGATATGAGAAGGAAAGGAGTGAGTGCTGAGGTGACGAAAGATAGAGGAGAATGGACGAGAAAAACATGTTGTGCCGACCCCACATAACGCGGGATAAGGGCAGGAAGAAGAAGAAGAAAATAGTGTTTTATTCCTGGGCCACACTTAACGGGAAACGTTGTTGAATATCGCGATAATCCCAGTGTGGCCGTATGATAATCAACGGCATTTCCCGTTATTAGAGTTATGGTTGAATGTTGTATGTTGGTGTTTTCGCGTAGAAAAAAAGCGATGTCACGTTATCTTCATGTGTATTTAGACGATATCGTACTTATATGTAAATAAATGAAATGTTTGTTTTTACCTCTTACTCGTAACTGATAATAGTTCAATAAATTCATTAAACAATTTAAAAAAATATGATAATATGTAATTTTAATTGTCTAACTAATGATGCAATGATTGTAATTGTACTTATGTAGGTATTTGTTTTAACATTACTTTTATATTAAGTAACTTATCTGTAAAATAATCTTTATTCGAATATGCTAGGTACCGATAGAGATGACCGCACAAAAAAGTATTTTTAAATTTATTGGGTAGCCCAAGCAATTTCGCAATTCTACAGGTGCCATGCACTTTGCCGACCCCTATACAATATTGTAACAACGGTTGTTTCTTCAATTATTTATGATTTATTTTTATTGTTACAGGTAAGTGATACTGCTGTTTGGGAAAAATCAGCTTGTCATTTCTTACAACGATTCAAAGGTATGGGACTCAGAAATATAAAAAGTCAAGCTAGTGGCTAGATTATTATTGCCAATTGCTAACTACATTCCATAACTCTTCATACTACCTATCAATAAACTTTTATAGCCCATTATAACCGCTAATTGAAAACGAAATTATCTAGTACCGGTAAATCACCGGTGATCGGTTAACCGGTACCGGTAATTAAGGATAAGACGCACCCTTGCCGTGCCAGAATAATGGACAAGGCGATGTAAGTGTAATGCGAGCGTTGTCGATAGTGATGGGGATGCACTGGGAGGGAGATGGTAGATTAAATGAATGAAAAGAAAAGACATTTATTTAACCCCAAAGCATGATGTATAAAGAAAAATATGCCATGCAGACATAAAAAAAGCCGGCCAAGTGCGAGTTGCACTCGCGCACCGAGGGTACGGATACTTTTTAGTATTTGTTGTTATAGCGTCAACAGAAATACATCATCTTTGAAAATTTCAAATGTCACGGTTCATGGGATACAGCCTGGTGACAGACAGACAAACGGACAGACGGACAGTGGAGTCTTAGTAATAGGGTCCCGTTTTTACCCTTTGGGTAAGGAACCCAAAAAACATAGAAGGTTATAATAGAATCCCCACTCAGCATAATGCCTCGGCAATCCGTGGCGCATGGTTGCTGTTGCAACATTTGAACATTATGTTTTGGCTAAAGGCCTATGTTTCGTTTGCGTAGTTATATTGCCTGCAGTCCCCATTTCACCCCTTCAAAAGGAGAATTCCAAGCTAAAAAGTGTCCTAATTCCTTTTTTAGGTTATAAAATAATCAATTAGCGGAATTGTTTTTACGTCATGGAAAATTCAACTCAAAATAACGAACAATAAGTATTGACAAATGATAATCGTAAATCGACTATATTGGCTGTTGATAAAAAAGTTGTTGTAGTTTATTAAATATAATTTAACGTCTTATTTGTTAGGTGTTAGACGCCACAAGCGTAATCTTGGGTTAAATAATAATGTTGATATTAGCCCGGTCGGAATGGAGGACCACCTTCTCGTTAACAACAATCTGTATTAAATATTAAAATAGATGCAAAAATTCCCAATACTTTAAACATTTTAATTTAAAGCAAACTGTTTAAAAGCATTAGTAATACTTACACAATTTAATTCCACTGCGCTTTCCTCCTGGTGTGCCCAGGACCGACTCCTGCGCATAATAGCAACTTTTATCGATACGCACTCCCTAGATCCCATAAATAACAGCGAAATTGTCGATAATCATCTACCAGCCTTTCCATTATGCGTACACGCTTCGCCAAAATTCGACAACCTCGTATCTCGGTACCACGCTCTTGCCCAGTTTAAACTTTAATACTTTGGGGTAACATCGCTTCTCTGAAAACATAGTTTTGTTAAGGGAGAGTTGAAGGTAAATTAATGGGTAAAAGGATTTAATATTTTCTTGTAACGCAAGTTTGAGTAAATTAATAATAGAGGATTTTTTTTATTGATGCAATGTAAGATATATGTTACGCGTTGTAAATTTTTTACAAGGGAATTTCAACGCCTGGTGTTTTTACGATGTTTTTATCAGTCACATGCATCTGGTCACGCTGTCATCCGCGGGATATTAAAGATTATGCGGGGGTATAGTTAATAATTATGATAATTTACATTCCAGTTATAACTATAATTGTTATTAAATTTTAACACCGTTATTTGGATAATTAATACATATTTGTTTATAGAGAGTTATGAAAAATGCAATAGAAATGCAACAAAACACGTCACAATAAGTCCACCTCCATTTGATTCGTTTCTGTTGATTTTAAAGTAACGGAAAGCACGCTAACGCGGTCAATTACAAAGTGCGCAGATTCATTAAAACTTCTTACCTATCTAAATAAATATTTTGTCTGCGAACCTGACGTACATGTGACATATCAAAGAGAGACTATTACATATATACTTAACTGACCTGTACAAACCTCTCCAACGTATCGCTTAAAACAGTTAAAACCTTGTCTAAAACTGATTAAACTTCAAAGGCAGCGCCATCTATCGCAATATGCCGTAACTTCGTTAAGGTGAGAGCTATTCGATAATGAGTTTAAAGATTCCTGACGAAGATTGGCTGGGGACGTTTCTAGGCTAGGCTTTAAATAGGTTGGAAAATGGCATTTGAAGGTTCTTGTCTTGTTGCTTTATTTAAAGTTCGTGATTAATATACTAATATTATAAATACGAAAGTAACTCTGTCTGTCTGTTACCTCTTCACGCTAAAACCGCTGAACTGATTTAAGTACTTGAAATTTGGTATGGAGATATTGGAGATAGTTGAAGGCCTAAGGACATAGAATAGTTTCATTAATCATCATCATTATTCCACTCAGACGAAGTACGTGAAATGATTGCTAAAAACTACACTATGTCCTCTCCGAAGCCTCAAACCTTCTCCATACCAAATTTCATCTAAATCGAATCAGGGGTTGAAGCTAGATGAGGTAATAGACAGACAGACAGTTACGTTTGCATTTACAATATTTGTAGGGATTTGTACACATTCTTTCTCTGTCATTATAAGAATCAACATATTTGGCTTCCCAATGTTCACAAGTTCACATCAAACAGCACTCCAAAGCAGACTGTACTTTATATATATATGTGTACACACACACACACACACACACAGGTATAAGTGCCGCTACACACGGTTAAGAACGAGCGTCATATCTCAACGCCGTCCATCGCGCGCCAGGCCTTACGGAGTCATATTTCTCACGTCACGACGTCAACGCTGAGCTATAACGTCTGACGTTTCACTGGGTTTCAATTTTAAATTGCGATGTGAGTTTATGGCTGCAGTTTTTCTTAAGCTGTTAGGGCATTAGTTCAGCGACAGATGTTTAAACCTTCAAACTTATTTGTAAGGGGTTTTAACTAATATAGATATTTAGGGTCCGTAAAACTTAAGTTTGCACTGACTTGAACTGAAAGTTGAGGGCGTGTCATTTTAAACGTCATGTTTTCATAAAAATTTGACATAAATTATGACATTCACAGTTTTTCATTGCAAATTCCATGCAGAGTTAGCTTGGTCCTACTATAATTAAATAAGTGGCAGTGAATTAAATTAACTTTAAAATTGAACCTTTTGGGACTCTTTTAAGTATGTAAACAACATTGGATTGAAAGTCTTTATTTTATTACCTTTCCATTTCAAATCAAAATGTAATTTAGTTTTTAGGAAATTTTAGCGTTTATCGATCATTTTTTTCCATATTATTCAGGCATATGTCACGATTGACTGTGTCAAAATCAAAAATATGGTCTACTAAAACTTCTCAAATGGATAGTTAACTTTTTAAAGACACGACAAAGCAGAATATGATGGATATAATAAGCAATTTTTGCTTTTCTACTCAACTTTCCTAATGTTAAAAGACCTGTAAAATTATGACTTTTGATGATAAACGTGCGGCGGAAGATATTCAAAAGATACATAGATAACGATTGACGCTGTTACTATACTTCCTAAAAGTATTACAACTTTCTTAGCAGTACATTCCGTTTATAGTAAAACAAAGTTTACTATGGAGGTGGAAAATTACTGTTTTCTTCCCTTCTTAGATGTACATGGACTTGTCAGTTCTAGGACGTATTTATACATGATCAAGCCTTTACAGTGACAATAACACTGCCATAATTCCCCGTCCAAGCCGTTAGGTCACACGTCCACAGACAGATGGCGCGATACCAGCCTTTTGTCGCATGGCTGCCTACTTTATACGTACCATCAAGGCTTCAGACTGATCTGTGCGGGTCGAGTCATCAGCGGTGGCGATTTTTTTTTTCATATGGATATTTTAGAAATTTTAGATAATTAATTTGACCCTGAATTGAGTGAATATATTATATAATAGTCGGATTATGTTCTTAATAAATTATGATTTGTTTTAATTTAAATGTTTCTATGAATACAATTATATTGACCCTAAAGAATTAACCATGAAAGGCAAATGATCACCAATTCGCAAGATATTGAAATATCGTACTTTGTGACAAAATTCTTGTGACTCAGTCAAAGGAAAATACAGTTTTTGACAAATTAGAAAATACATTTTTAAGCTATTTGTAGAAAGAAAATAACTAAGAAACTTTTCATTCAGGACAATTTTTGCACGCAGATATATTTAGTACTTGCGAGATGTATTAGGAGACTTGCGGAGTTGCTATTGAATATGGCCTCATTAAAGTCATGGTGAGGGTAATAAGTAAAAGTTAATATTCTATATTGCACCAATAAGTAAAATAAATAATTACATAAGCATTAAACGGAAAAACCCGAAACCCGAACTAGGCTGCCAGGCGGGATTCGTCATCTCGTGGCTCGCGCCACAAAACAACCGTGGGTGTAACATATTCGCGTTCCGTACGATTTCAAAAGGATTTGATTTTATAACAATATCGCGGAGATTCTAATATTATGCAGCATTCAATGACCGTACTTTATGATGGACATAACTTGCTGTTAATTCGTTTGTTTATATTTAAAGGTATTTACTGCGTGTGTCGTCGCATAAAGAGAAATCTATGGTTGAAACTGAGAATGCTATGACGATTATATATTAACTGTGTTTGAGCTCAAATCTTTATGAATACCATCTAATATTCAATATTTTACTAAATGGGTCATAAGCTCGTTTGTACTGACATTAAGAAATATTTAATGATCGTCTTAAATCTTTAGAAAAACATGCAAATTTGCTTATGAGACTGTAAATATTACATACACTCTTGTCTGCGTATGATTAGGATCCTGACCGAACTTTTAGTAATCCTTTAACAGGTTTACTAATGTATTGCCAAAAATCGTTTCCCAAAGTATTACTTCCCAAACTATTTTACGCAAATTATCATTTGGCAAAATTTCATTTCGCAAATTTTCATAATCCAACCTAACCTTTTTTTTTTTTTTTTTACCCAGGGGAAATCCGTTGGGGATCCCACCCGGCCCGGGAGAGGCCGAGTGGGTATGTCCGACTCGCACGGACTAAAACCCCTGGGGTGTTCCGACGCTCGCTTTTGGGCGGGGTTACGGGATTGAAAGATTCCCCAGCGCCAGGGGGAGGCTATGAGGATATGTGAGATTTCTACTCACTAAAAAACCTGGGGTGTTCGTCTCTCTGCCTTTGGGGTGGAGTCACGGGCACGCGGCGTCACTCATCCGCAACCCCACCAGCAGCTGCCCGTTAGGGCCCATCACCGGGCGGATGTTTGCCCGAAACCACCATTAAGGGCATGTCCGAACACTTGACATGCCTTCCAACCCGAGGACCTCTTCCCTATGGGTGACAGACGCCCCCGTGTCTGCCACCCGGAGGTCGATGTTAAGGTGGCAAGCGTCTGTCGTGCGCAGCACGCCTGCGTCTGGTTCTACGGCGGCGCATTGGGTCAGCCTCAACCTGGATTTCGCGCTCGCGCTCGGCCGCCTCCTTTTTAGCCATGACGTGCTCTGAATAATCCAGCATCGTCTGCCACACCTCTTCACCAGACAGCATAGCCTGCACTATGGCTGGCAACGACAGATCTTGCCCAACACGGGCAATCACCTCCTCTCTTTCGACGCCCCAGACCGGGCACTCAGCCAGTGTGTGCTGGGCCGAGTCTTCGCGTGCTCCGTACTCGTGGCATACCGGGGTCGGCTCTCTTCTTGCCTGTTTATGCAGGTACCTGCCAAAGCAACCATGCCCCGACAGCACCTGAGTGAGCCGAAAGGTGAGAACCCCGAAATCCCTTTCAATCCATTCACGGAGCACAGGTTGGATCGCCTCTATGGTGCGGACGCCAGCACTCGGCCGTTCCAGCCGCAGCCGCGACTCGTCAACCGCCTCCTGCTGCAGCTCCATTCGCCGCATCTGTATTTCTTGCGGAGCTAGCACGTCACCCCGGTCTCGCACCTCCCCGCGCCACTGGTATAGAGACGCAAGGACCCTCGCGTCCAGGTCCCAGGGCAGAGAGCAGGCTAGTACACATGCGGCCTCCGCGCTTATCGTACGATACCCTCTTATAACTCTCACGGCCATTGTTCTCTGCGGCCGGCGCAACCGAGCGATATTTTCTCTATTGAGAGCATTTGCCTCGATTTTTGACCACTACACACATATGCAAGGTTTATGGTCACTTTCTTATTTCCCGTTACGTACTATTTCATTTTTTATATTATGTAGTAACAATTATGACTCATCTGCATCATATTATATTACCACTTCATCCACGTGATCTGGGTTCCGGCAGAATATCAGTGCCTTGCTCGAAAGAGTGAAGCGTATAGCTGAGTCGGCACCCTTTTGCTGTGGCTGTACACAGTGCAATTCATTCCACCAAAGATAGATATAACTCCGTAATAGATGGATACAGTCTAAGGAAAAAACGTGCCTCGAAAATCAAGAAAATTTGATTCTCGTTCAGAGGGCGCTACTAGTTTTGGCCTACAGTCGTATAGATGGCGTTGACGGTTTCGTTTGTTATTTAACAATTTTAACGCATATCAGTGAAAGAACATGGGTCAAAATCATAAAAATAATTAATGCAAATAAAAAAAGTCATTTATCTATATTTAAATACATTCTATCGTATTTTTATAAATCTTCATTTTTAGTTTTAAAGTGTGTCGACAGATGGCAGTGAATTTACTGGGGTTACAAAATTTACTATGACAGTAATCCTCTAGTATCAGTTACTCTATGATTCTACTATTCCTGCTGGTGTTATGTCTCTAATATTTATAAGAAGTTGTATTTTGTTATCTGTGTATTCTTCTGCCTATATTTCTAAATTGTGTGTATTTGCAGCAATCAAATTAACACTTTATCTATGTCTCTTATCTATCTATCTAATTAAAGAGTTGTAGTTAGCATTGCCATTATTAATAGAATAATCTTTACTCTTATGTAACTTAAGTCTTTCCTATGAAGTTCGATGACCTGTGTCACGATGACATATAATGTTTATGTGATGTATGCAAGCACACTAATGTACGTGCGAGACTTATAAGCATAATCATTAATTACTTAGCATCACCAAAGATAGATATAACTCCGTAATAGATGGATACAGTCTAAGGAAAAAACGTGCCTCGAAAATCACGAAAATTTGATTCTCGATCAGATGGCGCCACTAGTTTTGGCCGACACTCGTATAGAGGGCGTTGACTGTTTCGTTTGTTATTTATAATTTTAACGCATACCAGTGAAAGAACATGGGTCAAAATCATATAAAAATAATTAATGCAAATAAAAAAATAATTTATTCATATTTAAATACATTTTAACGTATTTTTTTAAATCTTCATTTTTAGTTTTAAAGTATGTCGATAGATGGCAGTGAATTTACAGCGGTTACAAAATTTACTATGACAGTACCGCTCTATCTAATTATATCCTCATTGGCATCACGCAAATATACCTTATAAAGGAATCGTATAAATACATTTTCATCTAATACATTGTATCTAGCAGGGGTGCTAGAAAATTACACATTTTATATGCAGTTAAAATTCCATGTTATATGTTGACTCTGTTGTTAAAATATTTACACCGTTGCTATTGCTTGGACGTCAGCCATCTGACCACAGCTGGTGCAAGTGCAATCCTGCTGAAATGTCGGATAAGGTAAAAATAGGACGTGTCAAAATTTACTAAATATGTGTATAAAACGTGAGAGTAAAGTGTTATATCATGTGTGCTTTTGACGTGATAACGATAAATCGATGAACACCGGTAGCATGCACGAAAAAGTGTCACGTTGTGGACAGATCTCCATGGTAACGTTGTGGACATATCTCCATGGTAACGTTACGACCAAAAGCAAATGCCACGGTTTGCCGCGGCACTATGCTGAGTGGGGATCCTTTTTGGCGTCCAAATGTTTTTTGTCTGCATGCTTTTCTTTTTTAATGTACTATGTTGTGGCGTCAAATAAATGTATTTTCTTTCTTTCTTTCAAATAAATGTTAATTTATCGAAAAAAAAGTATTTTTCAATTAACTTCTTTGTACTGTACAAAATAATGATAACTCAGTGATAATAATTCAATTCAATTCATAAATAAATGTATGCAATTTTTCATCAATATGTTCTTATGAAGTTATCACGCAAAATTATCGTCTAAAATCGACTTTACAGAGAACCATATTTTTTTGTTTTTGTTAATATAAATACCTGCTTCTTTCTTGTATTCCTTCTGTATCTAATTTCTCATCAATATGTTCTTATGAAGTTATCACGCAAAATTATTGTCTTAAATCGACTTTACAGAGAACCATATTTTTTTGTTTTTGTTAATATAAATAGTACCTGCTTCTTTCTTGTATTCCTTCTGTATCTAATTTCTCATCAATATGTTCTTATGAAGTTATCACGCAAAATTATTGTCTTACATCGACTTTACAGAGAACCATATTTTTTTGTTTTTGTTAATATAAATACCTGCTTCTTTCTTGTATTCCTTCTGTATCTAATTTCTCATCAATATGTTCTTATGAAGTTATCACGCAAAATTATTGTCTTAAATCGACTTTACAGAGAACCATATTTTTTTGTTTTTGTTAATATAAATATCTGCTTCTTTCTTGTATTCCTTCTGTATCTAATTTACCCTATAGTATAATTCAGAATCATCCTGTTATAATACAATTACTCACAAACCTTGCAACATATTATCAGGAACTATCAAGCAAGTGTTAGGTATAATCGCGACCATATGTCATGTGCAACTGCAACAGGTAATGCAACTGTCTTGATGATGCACTGCGTCATTACGAAAGGTGATTCATTGGGAATTACAGTGGGTATTTAATTACAAGTGTTGATTGAATTCAATCACACTTTATTGCATTTGTGAATTTTATTGTTATGAAAAATGGACATAATGTTTACCTTTTATGTTACTTAATATATCATTATTAGTATTACCACTCATGTGTTGAGTTGTAGTTTTTTTTTCACTGTGCCCACCCTTTTTAAATCTACTTTTATTAAAATACTTATATGTATATTGCTAATATTGCTATCCATAGTTTAATCAAAGATAGATATAACTCCGTAATATATGGATACAGTCTAAGGCAAAAACGTGCCTCGAAAATCAAGAAAATTTGATTCTCGATCAGATGGCGCCACTACCTTTGGCCTACTCTCGTATAGATGGCGTTGACGGTTTCGTTTGTTATTTAACTATTTTAACGCATATCAGTGAAAGAACATGGGTCAAAATAATATAAAATTAATCAATGCAAATATTGCAAATAAAAAAAGATCATTTATCCATATATAAATTCATTTTTTGATATTTTTATTTTTAGTTTTAATCGTGTATCGATAAATGGCAGTGGATTTACTGCGGCTACAAAATTTACTATGACACTACCGCTCTATCTTATTATATCCTTTTTGGTTGAATTAAACGCTCTCTCAAAAACTTGTGCAAATTCCAATAAAAATATAAAGTAAGGATACTTAATAAGGGTTAGATTGAAGAGGGAAATAAGCAAATGTTGTTATTTGTTGGAAGATTTCATAGAAACCCAGGATTTTCTAGTAAAGTAAGCACTCATTAGTATCACAATCAAGTACAAACCAAAGCAAGGCTTCTAATAAAGCCACTACTTCAGCACAGTCAAAACAGTTCCTAACATTATTCTAACCTCATTCCATCATTCCCTCAAAATTACACCTTGTAGCAACTGCATAAGTTTCAAATTCCCATACAGCCCATCCTTGCAGATTTATGCCTCGTTTGAAAAACACTCATTATATCCTTTCCTCATTGCTTGAAACAATGGCCAGTAAACGTAAGGGGCAATAAATAGTGGCAAGTTGCCTTATCAGTTAGCTGGTAATGATAGCCTACTGTGGAAAAAGGTAGCAACATTTGGAGGCCATGTGAATATGTAACATTTTAGTTTGGTGATGTATACGCATACATCACCAAACTAAAACTAAAATGAACAGCGCGCCAAGCGGGACGTTTTATGAACTCGAATCGAATGATATTTACACTAGGGTTTCTAATCCGCTACTTCTGATTGTAACCTACCAATCATAGGTTACATGGGAAACTAAAAACAGCAAAAACCTTGGCCAATTCAAACGCTGCGCATAAATTTTTACATCCCCAATCGGCTGAACTGCGTTCTGCGCGACCCGATAACTGACCGACGGCCGTCATAATGGCCCGTGGCGGGGGCTGATAACGGTGACGACCCGTATGGAGTCGTATGTTACATGTATGTATGATAGGTGTATGTACAGTGTCAGTTACATGTCACCTGTATTGAGGTGTTTATTATAATCAGGCTCTGTAGTAAAGTTCTATCACAGAATTAGTATAGTATTATCATACAGAACGGCCACGCACCGCCCCGCCCCGACTCGAATTACCTCGCCCCGCGACAGCAGATTGACGGCCGTTTGGCGGCCGCTCAGTACTATTTTTAAGCAACTTACTCACACTATGACGCATGATACATGTACAGACGTGCCGTTCACACATAGAAACGGAAGTGATTTTTGATGTATAGCGTGTCCGCCCTGTGTTTCTATTTTGAGCGTCTTCCTTACGTAAGTTTAGGCTTTCCATATCCTTCTCAATAATTTGCGTCCATGAGGTGAGGTCCTCGAATGAATACTATAAGGAGAGGACGAGAAAAAGACCATTTACGTCATAGACGAAAATTATTGAGAAGGATATGGAAAGCCTAAACTTACGTAAGGCTCAGAATATAACTGCCTGGAGACTCGGAATAAGAAAAGCGGGTCCCGTATAACGGGAAAAAGTGAGGAGCATGAAGAAGGCTCTGTAGTAAAGTAAAGACATTTTGATGTTAACTACAGCTGAATTACTGTTTCAACATTACTGCAGCGGCGCGGCGTTGATATCGCTGTTGTATCTGTCAATTTCCTTGATAAAATGAGCGACGTCCGCAGCCGCAACTACCAAGATTATGACGCTCAATCCGTCACTCATTTTATCATACATATATATAGTCATGTGTTACATGTCAAATTTAATGTTGTTTTTATCATTATCAGGAATTGAGTAAGAGGAAAAAAAATTAAGTAAAAACACCAAAAAACACAACCAAATAGCAAACTATACCACAGAGATACATCAAAATTCACTTGCGTTTCTATGTGTGAACGGCACGTCTGTACACGCGTCATGCGCCATTACGTAAGTTGCTTAAAAACAGTACTGAGCGGTCGGCAAACGGCCGTCAATCTGCTGTCGTGCTGCGTAATTCGAGTCGGGGCGGGGCGGTGCGTGGCCGTTCTGTATGATAATACTATTACTTATTCTGTGACTATACCTTAATATTAGACGTGACAACTAAGACTGAGATGCTTTTTTCCTATTACCTTTTCTGACAGACCTCCTACAGTGCTTCCTACCGTACGAGCAGTGAATTAAAACAGATTTCAACGTTTAATTAAAGTCATGCTAGCGAGTAGCGAGCACTTTCAATCGTGGCTGAGATGGACACATTAACAATTCAAGAACGTTGAAAAAAAACTGCGACGAGGGAGGGCTAGCATGGATATAGTAAAATATGGGAATTTTCTTTTTTGGATCGATTTTTATATATAAGCCCAGACTATTCTTTCAGACTAGACTTTCATATATAAGCAAGGTCACAGAATATATAATAGAATATATAAACGCCCTCGCCAGACAAAGAATGAAGGACTTTGGAACAGGCTATCTGGAACCAAAGGAATTCAAAACGCTACCCATAAGGTCCATCATCCGGCATATGGAGATGGTGGGGAAAGCTCTTGAGTAGCGGACGGATCTTTCCTAGGGGGTAACTGCACAAAAGATCCCTATGGGTCGAAGTGTATCCGCAAGGGCCCCCGAAAGTATAAGATAAGATAAGAATATATAATAGTACTAGGTCTAAGTAGGTAGGGGTAGGGTACCTAGGTAGGAAGGTAGGAATATATAATAGAAGTAGGTAGGTGGCCCGGTATAAAAAATTATGGGGAGTAAAATTACGAGTAAATAACGTTATGTTAATATGTTTCGTGCGCAACTTTATTTTGCGCATCCCCTAGTAACGTTACGGCCACGTTGTATTTGTATTTTAAATTCAATTCATAAATAAAAGTATGCAATTTTTCATCAATATTTTCTTATGACGTTATCACGCAAAATTATCGTCCGTAAACCGACTTTACAGACAACCATATTTTTTATGTGACATATAGAAATATGGATTAATGTGTTTTCAATTCTCTAAAATTAACAGAAACTCACAGTTCTATATACGCCCCGCCCTTACATACGGTGCTGAATGCTGGCCAGTGAAAAAAGTCCATACCACTAGAGTGCATACGACGGAGATGAAGATGCTGAAATGGGCGGGAGGTGTCACCTTGTTAGACAGGGTCAGAAATGAGTTCATCCGTGGCAGTTTTAAAGTCAGACCCATTGAGGAGAAACTCGCTGAAACCCGTCTAAGGTGGTATGGACACGTAATTAGAAGACCCGAGGATCATATGACCAGAAAGGTCCTCAGTATAAACACCGGTCCGAAGAATCCCGGTAGACCCCTTCAAACTTGGATGTCTGTCATCAACAATGACCTAAAGAAAGCCCAAATCAACGACACGACGACCCAGAACCGAAGAGTGTGGCGAAGATTGACGAGGAGAGCCGACCCCAAATGAAATGGGACGTGGCTAGGCAAAGAGAGAGACAGTTCTATATACATCAACAATTTTAAAACTGACTTTAATTAATGTCCTATATGAAGGACACTAACTCACCATGCTAGCCCATGTAAAGGACGCATAGGGAGATAATGAAATAGGGAGCCGTCGCACACTTACTTGATTATTGAGCATCTGATCCGATGTGCTTTATACAGGACAGCGTCCTTTTTATGGGACATAGGGAGTTGGACTAATGTGATTTACCTCTTAAATAAATACGAGTATCATAGAAAGGGTGAAATTTTTAACAGACTTCTGTAATGTGGCAAATGTCCACTTTCCGTGTTTAGCAGTAACGATTTAGTTTACTGCGGCATAAACGCATGTTACGTGTTTAAAAAAATTCTAATTAGAACGTCTAAAAAGGTAGAGATTCTAATTCGTTGGCAGTTTTGTTTTTAGTAGTTGTCCGATTTCTATTAGAAAATAGATGTAACAATTTTGACTGAACATCTTGCCTGAAATAATAGTAAAGATATTCATCAGATGAGGATCCTAAAATAATGCAATTTTAAACTGTTTTATGAGGGGTTAATTATTTTAAAGATTAATTAGTGATATTTGACATTTGAGATAAGATTTGTAACTAGCGGTAAATGAAAACTTGGTGCTAAATAATAGCAAATACTATTTAATAAAGAAATATGTAATATTCTTCAGTACGTGAGTCATAAACAAATAAGAATCTTCACGTCTTGTCTAAGAATCCCGATCTTCGTCCCCACTACATTTATTCCAATACTTTATAAGTTAAAAAACTGTACAAATGCGAGTCGGACTCGCCCCCCGAGGATTTTGTACTTAGTATTTGTTATAGCGGCGACAGAAATACATCATCTGTGAAAATTTCTACTGTCTAGCTATCACGGTTCATGAGATACAGCCTGGTGACAGACAGACGTACAGTGGAGTGTTAGTAATAGGGTCCCGTTTTTGCCCTTTGTGTGCGGAACCCTAAAAATTACCTGTGTTAGAGGCAGTCCATAATGTCCATATATTGAGTCATTTTTAAAAATAATAAAACATAAGCATGTAACGCATATGAAATATGAGAAATTAGAGTTTGCAGTCAAATATTGTATTTGACTGTATTTAAAATAAATTATTTTACACCATGCATGAAATTAAGCACCAAAAGATTAATAGAGAAACGTAGACAGCAGTTCTTCTTCTTCTTCTTTTTTTAGGGGCTATGTAAGGCTCCAGAGCCTATGTATCACTGCGACCATCTCTGATCTATTGTGATCGCCACCTACTACAACTCTCGATCCAAACCTGCAACTTCAAACAGCTGCAGGATCTTTTTGGTTTCGAGAGACTTTAACTCCTCCGGGCGCAATATATGTCCACCCAGGATCAAGTCACGAGTGCGCATTAGGCAGGGGCACTCTGTGAGGATGTGTAGGGGCGTCTCCTCTGCCTCCATACAGAGTCTGCACCGCCCCATGTCACGTTTCCCCATAGTGTGCATGTGCTTATTTAGGCCGCAGTGCCCGGTAAGCACCCTGACCAAGTTGCGCAGTTGGTTCCTAGGCAGCGCCAAGGCGCTCGAAGACGCCTTTTTGCTGAAGGCCTTGATAAGCGCTTATTTTAAGACAGGATTTATATTTTAAAACCCGTATAAAACTATAAAGAGTAGGGTAATTTGATTGTGACGTCACATGCTAGTATTTCATATAAATCCTATAGCAGCAAAATCGTTTTGACAGTTCGAAAAAAGAAACTGATTTTACTAGTAGTCAAATACCCTATTGTCAAGATAAATTGAAAAACAAAAGGCAAGCGAAAAGGGCATATTTTTTACACCAGCCAATGCGCTCGGTGGCTGCAGGTTAGCCATGTTTCAGGATGTCACAAATGAAGCTGTTATAGCCTGTCAAATAACTTTGTCAGTAGAAAAAGGCGCGAAATTCATATTTTCTATGGGAAGATAATCTTTCACGCCTAAATTTTTTAAATTTTCCGCATTTTTCTATTGGCTGAAATAACTTGACATGTTGACAGACTATATGTTATACGACATATATAATATATGTATCATCATAATCAATTATACACCTCAACACGAAAGCCCTTATGCGCTGAAACTAATAAAACTGTGGACACGCCTGATTATTCAACATTTTTAAGACACATTTATTTCGCAGGATACAAATTCAAATTCAAATGTTTTATTCGTGATAAACTTAAAACTAAAATTACATACAAAAGTATACTAAAGCTATAGGAACTTATAAAATAGGTAGGAGTTGAAGTTTACCACGAAATGGTCTCGCCTCAGCATAATGCTGAACCGAAGGTCAGCGCTGATCTTCCGGCGGGACCATACAGATACAATTACTCCTATGTAATTGTATCTGTATAAAATTAACTCAGATGGAGAATGGTTAAATGTTACGTGTTATCTGTATTTATGTATGGCGTCGAAGGCTGGACCATAGACCGAACCATAGAGGCAAAAATAAACGCTTTTAAAATGTGGATCTACCGAAGAATGCTTAAAATATCATGGAGAGATCGAATAACCAATTTAGAAGTCTTGCAAAGAATGAAGAAAAAATTGGAACTTTTGGAAACGGTAAAGAAAAGAAAAATCTCATATTTTGGACGTAAACGCAACAATAAATATCAAATCCTAAAGAAAATAATAGAGGGCAAAGTAGAGGGCAAAAGAGGTAGAGGAAGAAGGAAGCTAGCCTGGATGGACAATATTAAAAGCTGGACTCATATTAACGACGCTGCCAACCTGAGCAGATTGGCACAGGATAGGAATAAGTTCCGAGAGATGGTCGCCGACGTCCGATGAGGACATGGCACAAGAAGAAGAAGATAAAATTAATCTCATAAACCTCAATAAAAATAAAAACAATTATTATTAATATCGGTACTACAGCAATTTTAAAACCGATGATTTTTTTAAAGGATTAGCCTAGGTGCAACATTTGTATCAAGGCGTCGATATTGCCTAATGTTTATCGACGTTCTAGCTCATAAAACTTTTTGATTTTTGTTATTTGTTCACGAACACAATTCTTAAATGAAGGGAAAGCTTTTTATAAACAAAACACATGTTTCTAACCTGTATAAAATTGAATATGGCTTCACTTAGATTTCTATAATCAAAATTTTGCCTCAACAGCTTCGTCAAGCATAAAAGAATTAAAAAAACGATAAAAAGTCGCCTCCACACCTTTCCGTTTCTTTTTCCTCCGTCAGGACTCAGTCCATACGTTAACCGGAAGTGGACAGCGCTGAAATGGCCACCCCCTCCCGCCCCCTCTTTAATTAAACCTTCGGATAAGGTTTTAACACCCCTTCAAAGGTTTTTTAGAACCCTTTTGAGGGTAAGGTGCTTGCTAACCCTTTGTGATGCTTTAGTTTTTTGTAGTGCTTTCGGCTTGAAGCTTTGA
Organism: Cydia strobilella; assembly: GCF_947568885.1. Classification (NCBI taxonomy): domain Eukaryota; kingdom Metazoa; phylum Arthropoda; class Insecta; order Lepidoptera; family Tortricidae; genus Cydia; species Cydia strobilella. Next base: position 953,776 of record NC_086046.1, on the reverse strand, counting down.
TTTGAGTGTTTGGTACGGACGAGTGAATAAATAAAGAATTGATCAATGATTGTAGGGTAGGAACTATAGAGGACGTTCGCGGTCCTCTTCGGAAAAAAATTGCCTCGAATGATCTAATCATTCATGTCGCAGTCAGTTCGTATAATCCGCCGGATTACATTATAGCTAGCCTTTCAATAAAAAAAAAAACTTCAAAATCGGTCAAAAAATTACGGTTACAAAATAACAAAATATTAAATTAAAAAAACACAACTGAATTCAGAACCTCCTCGTTTTGAAATCTTGAAGCCAGTAAAAAAATTGGTAGAATGTGAAACAGAAAGTTCTATACTTCCTATAAAAGTAGCTTGCGTATGCGTACCAAAACGCATATGTAAGTTATGTAACTGATTGAATGACAGAAAGCTACCTTCCTATAAAAGTAGCTTGCGTATGCGTACCAAAACGCGTATGTAAGTTATGTAACTGATTTAATGATAGAAAGGTACGTTCCAGATTTTTTAAACAAGGTTTTTTGAAACAGAGTGTTGGGTTTCGCGAAAGAATTTTAATGATCATAAAGGGCCGAGGCACCGTAAAGTTTGAAAAACACTGATCTAATGTACCTGTGGAATGTACATTAAATCAGTGTTTTCTCCAGAGTCGGCTACATGTCCTACCTATAGGTAGAACATTTTGAGGGCGTTTTCTAAAATAAAGTCCGCATCTTCTCAAAAGATTTTTTCGCCAAAGACCCTAATCTGTTAAACAAAAGCCTTTGTTCCTTTTATGCGAGCGCGTGCCCATTGTTGGTGAGCGCGTGGCCATTTTGTGTATCAGAGAGTGGCATGCGCTCACCAACAATGGCTCATTCTAATTAGAATCGACAGCATTCTCCATCCTGCCATTAAAAAAAGGTCCCAAAATGTCCGTTCCATTACGTCACGTTTTAGTGTGAATTTGTTTTTAGTTTTATGAGCGTGACGTATTGGAAACTACAATTTTCGTACAAATTTTTGGGACTTTATTGCATCAGGATTGAATATGCTAGTGATTCTGAGTTGGAAGAACCCAAAAATATCGGTTTCTGTGAGAATATTTTTTTGAATAAGCTTTTGAACGAAGACAACTTTACAATCAAACAAGCGTTTTAATTGTTTATTAAAAACTACACACGCCTCTATTGTCAAGGCGTTAAGTGCGTGTTTAGATATTTTTGAGCACTTTGACCGCTCCGATATATCTGAGGGCGACTGTACTATATTAGCGTGGCCTTTGGGGTTAGTATCAAGGAGCGTTTACGCAACCCGCTGCCCGTGACAGAGTGCGAAACGTGGCCCATGGCACAGGCGAGCGGCGGGTGCATAAGACGAGCGGGTGAAGACACATTATATTATAAGTGTGGTCCTTAAGCGTTTGTATCAAGAAGCGTTTACTCGATTTGCTGCCCCTGACTGATGCTGACGTCTAAGTCATTGACGAACGGCGGGCTTAGCAGATAATTATATTTTAACGCGATTATCCCATTGATGCGAATTCGCACGTCGCTCCTGTGTATAAGAAAACTGCCTAACTATATAACATCATTAATTTAGTTGCAATATAAATAAATTTGCGTAAAGGAGTAAGGAGTGGCTGCCATAATCAAACTAAAAATAAAAGTAAAGATAGTGTATGTCATAAAATAAAGGCCTTCCGAATATCTTCAAACCTTGCTATGGTAAAATTTATAATGTAGAGTCAAAAAGTTCTTATTGTTAAGACAGTAACAACTGGATAAGACAATTACATCAAATTTCGTTAAGAATATCAACATTTAGGAATAACATCGTTTCTTGACAACAGAAGTAACGCCCACACGATTGACGTCGCTTGTCGCTCGTAAATCGCACCGCCGCCGACACAAGACAATTGGCACGTCAGCAGCAGAGTTACCACGAATCACGCGTGTCGCCGTACAGTTGCTAACTTACCACACGCGCAACGTCGCTTTTCGCTCGTGACTTGCGCCATCTCAAGACGGAGACAATTGGCGCGTCAGCAGCAGTTACCACAAATCACGCGTGTCGCGGGTCAGTTGCTAACATAGACCACACGAGCAACGTCGCTTGTCGCTTGTGAGTCGCGCCGCCTCAAGACGGAGACAATTGGCGCGTCAGCAGCAGTTACCACAAATCACGCGTGTCGCCGGTCAGTTGCCAACATAGACCACACGAGCAACGTCGCTTGTCGCTCGTGAGTCGCGCCGTCTAAAGACGGAGACAATTGGCGCGTCAGCAGCAGTTACCACAAATCTCGCGTGTCGCGGGTCAGTTGCTAACTTACCACACGCGCAATGTCGCTAGTCGCTCGTGAGTCGCGCCGTCTCAAGACGGAGACAATTGGCGCGTCAGCAGCAGTTACCACAAATCACGCGTGTCGCGGGTCAGTTGCTAACATAGACCACACGAGCAACGTCGCTTGTCGCTCGTGAGTCGCGCCGTCTCAAGACGGAGACAATTGGCGCGTCAGCAGCAGTTACCACAAATCACGCGTGTCATGGGTCAGTTGCTAACATAGACCACACGAGCAACGTCGCTTGTCGCTCGTGAGTCGCGCCATCTCAAGACGGAGACAATTGGCGCGTCAGCAGCAGTTACCACAAATCACGCGTGTCGCCGGTCAGTTGCCGGCCGCAAATCGCACATGTCTTAAAGCTATATAAATTAGGGGTGTCATAAACATACCCCGGGAATTGGATGCGCGATTTTTTTTTACACTAGCAAAAAAATAGATATACCTTTATATAAGTTTTTTGGACGTCGCATTAGTTTTTCAACTTACTAGTAAGTTTTAAATCTTGTATTATTAACGTAGCTCTTAAAAGGGGACTCTCTCGATCCTGTCATCGGCATTTTCCCACAATTTGGGGTAGAATGCGTCGAAGTCGTCCCGCCATCTCCTTTACGGTCTGCCTGAACCCCGGCCTGCACCGTCTATGGTGCTCCGTGGGTCCCACTCAGTAATAATTTTGACCCACCTTTCCGAGTGCATGCGACAGTATGCAGACAGAAATTTTATGACAGTATATAGGCAAATCAATACCTTAATTCAACATTTATGTGGAAATAAATAGGTACAGAAGGTACACTTTTGTGTATTTTATGTATTCAGCTGCTGTGGATAGGATATAAGTATTTGTATACCCAAAAATTGTCTGGAATAGATCGCTTTAATAACTTGTGCAATCTGACTACTCCAAACCTTCTTTCCAAGATAAAACGGAATCGATATAACGTATCTCAGTAATTACGCGGTGAATAAGTAAGTGACGTCATGTGACGTCAAGTTGATGTGACGTATGACGTGACGTGTGACTCGACAGGCGGGGACGGGCTTGATAGTTGTGACTTGTAATTATTTTAATTGTTCAAGACGATTTTCGGTTTTGTAGAGGTTTATTTCATCTGACTGCTACTATTGTATTAGATATACTAACATATTATCTACCTAAATACCTAATATAGGAAAAATGTTTTAAAACAGTCTTTTTCAATCATTGAAAATCACTTGAAGTAAGTATTGGCAGTCTTTAACTACTAGAACGGATTAAGTGGACATCTAAGGCAAATAATTCTTGATATCTAAAATTTTGTACGAAATCTCTTTGCCGTGAGCAAACGCCCATTTTTAGGGTTCCGTACCCAAAGGGTAAAAACGGGACCCTATTACTAAGACTCCGCTGTCCGTCTGTCCGTTTGTCTGTCTCTCACCAGGCTGTATCTCATGAACCGTGATAGCTACCTATAGACTGTTAAATTTTTTATAGATGATGTATTTCTGTTGCCGCTATAACAACAAATACTAAAAAGTACGGAACCCTCGGTGCGCGAGTCCAACTCGCACTTAGCCGGTTTTTCTTTTTCACTCGCATTTTTCTAGCTTCTGCATATAACGAGTACCTATAAAAAGGCTTTCTAGATTTTGCGTAACGAGTATAACCTATAATAAAAGTGACAAACTAACAAAACTATAACCACATGTTTACAAGTTCCATTTTTACGTAAAAATAGTTACATTATGTATACAAAATAATAAAAAAGAATAAGTATCGTAAAAGCGATCTAAAGCTTATTAATTCAGACAGTCACCTCGGAGTCATTTCGTGAAGCCAAGTCTGCAAACTCGGTAAAGTGGCCCCGTTGGATTTTATGTCTGTGGCCGGGGAATGCATTTTGAGTTAGTTTTTTAAATTAAGTTTCTTTGTTGATTTAAGTTTTCTTTGGAATTACGGGATTTTGAAACTAGTGTAAAAATTATTAAGCATTGAACAATAGGTTTATTGAACTGTGAAAACTTAATACTATTCATTCAACTTAGGAAACCAATCTTAAAAATATTGACGGCGTCGCTTTTTGACTTACATTCATAGTCAAATATGCTTATATACCTACGTCATTTACAAAGAACCGGTAAAGGAAACTAAAAAACTCATTTCTATTCTCAGTTCTCACAAACATAAGCTCACCAAATCGCGCCAAAAGCCCAAAACAGAGCGCGTAAAAACAGAATGTAGCTTTATCTTTATTATTAGTCTGCCTCGCAAAATTATGACGACTGCAGGAGTTTACCCTGTCTCTTTCCAACTCGGTTGGATCCTGTATCTGTCTCTCTCACACTCGTATGCACGTCTTGCAGTGATTGTGAGGATCACCGTCTAGGGACGCGAATGCCGGTGGTTTAAGACCGTGCGGGGTAGTTTCAGTTTTGTATTTAGTTTAGTCTTATCTTGCCCGGAAGGGGTCTTATAATTATTTTTTTAATTTAATAAATTTTGAAATGTGTCGGTGATAATGGAAAAGGATGGGTTGGAATGGAGGTTTTGTTAGATACTGAATTTTTTTAAGGATTTCGGGTTGTTTTTGGAAAACATGAACCTTCCATTGTTCAGATATTTTTGATTATATTTTGTAGATTGTACATTTTAAAGGCTATCTTTATTCACGCAAAAAATTGTTACACAAGTGAAACATTTAAGGGGCTACCTGAGGTTTTCATCGATTTTTGACAAGTTTTGAATCGTATCTCCTACTTGTGCACTACATATAGAATTATAAGACAAGCGGCTATCGGTTCTTCAATCTTTTATCTCCATTTTTGTCTACCGGATTGTGAAAAAAATGAATACTTATTTATTTATGATTGTTTTAAACATTGTCTAAAAAAACACTTTTTTCGTATCTCGATTGCTGTGAAAGATCTTACTTATACGAAATCTACATATTTGGGTTCGTCTTAGACGTCTCTAAAAATTTGTCTAAGGTTTTAATTTTAAACTAATTAACACAAAAGTTATGGCCAGAAAACCAGTTTTTTGACCTAAAATTGTTCAACTTTGATGCCAAATATTTTGAAAACAATGAACTTTGAAGTAAATATAGGATACTATATTGCTAAAATCCGTTGCTGTTAATATGATAAGCTACAAAAAACATTACAAAACTAAGAGATTCAAATCGAAGGTCATTGGGGCATGGGATCCCCTTAAAAATCAAGTTTAAAAACATAGGAGACTGAAATACTTACTTACTTACCTTTAACTTAAGAACAATGGTTCCAGTCCATATTTTTGCAAGCGCTTAAATGGGTAGTTAACATATTTATACTGCGCCTAATAAATCATATTTTTACGCAGCTCTGATATGAAGTAATTTCAGTACAACCTTAAGGCTTTTAAGACTTTTTTGAATAAAGATTTTGTATAACACCTCTAGTATTAGGTAGCGGATCGTCTGAACAGTATATTTAAAATAACACATGAAGCTTTTGCACCTGTTTTATATTAGGGCACGAATATAATAGTGGTAATAAGATTCATCATCTTCCTCGCGTTATCCCGGCATTTTGCCACGGCTCATGGGAGCCTGGGGTCCGCTTGACAACTAATCCTAAGAATTGACGTAGGCACTAGTTTTTACGAAAGCGATTGCCATCTCCTTCCAACCCAGAGGGGGAAACTAGGCCTTGTTAGGATTAGTCCGGTTTCCTCACGATGTTTTCCTTCACCGAAAAGCGACTGGTATAAATATCAAATGATATTTCGTACATAAGTTCCGAAAAACTCATTGGTACGAGCCGGGGGTTTGAACCCGCGACCTCCGGATTGAAAGTCGCACGCTCTTACCGCTAGGCCACCAGCGCTTCCTAGGCCACCAGCGCTTCTGTAGTCGCTGTGTCTAATAGTGGTAATAAGATTGTGCTTCAGATATTTATTTGACTCTACATTTAAATTTCACTCTACTTTTAAGGGTTCCCTAAAAACGGAACCCCATTACTAAAACCCCGCTGTCCGTCTGTCTGTCCGTCTGTCCGTCTGTCACCAGGCTGTATCTCGTGATCTGTGATAGCTAGACAGTTGAAATTTTCAAAGATGATGTATTTCTGTTGCCGCTATAACAACAAATACTAAAAACAGAATAAAATAGAGATTTAAGTTTGGCTCCTATACAACAAACGTGATTTTTGACCGAAGTTAAGCAACGTCGGGCGGGGTCAGTACTTGGATGGGTGACCGTTTTTATAGTTAATGGTACGGAACCCTTCGTCACGTCACCCTATCTAATGAAATTTACACTAGGAATCTGAAATATTGGCGTTGACTACGTTACAGCGACGTGCAGATGATTTGTGGCATCATGCCGACGTAATCTCACTTCTTATACCTAGTCTAGGCTAGTTAGAATCGTTTGTGGTTTATAAGGCGTATTCAGGCCCCAATTTCACCACGGTGACAGGTGCGACAATTGTAAAACATCAATGTTGCTGACGTCACAGGCATCCATGGGCTACGGTTACCGCTTACCATCGGGCGGGCTGTATTCCTGTTTGCCACCATCATTGTAATATTTAAAAAAACTTTATTATATCGGCAAAAAACAGGTACGTTTATGACGATGATAATGACAATTGTCACAAGATTTATAAGAATTTTCAGTAGTTCTTGACAGGAAATAAGTTCTGTGTCGCAATTTTGCGACAATTGTCGTGTTTCTTGTGACAATTGTCATTAGCATCGCAAAATAAGTATGTACTTATTTATTGGCGATATAATGGAGTTTTTTTTTTATTAAAATGTTGGTGGCTAACAAGCACACAGCCCGTTCGATGGTAAGCTGTTACCGTAGCCTATGGAGGCATGTGACGTCAGTAATAGTGATTTCAACAATTGTCGCACCTGTCACCGTGGTGAAATTGGGGCCAGGTAATTCCAATCAAACCAGTCCCGAATGTTTTGTAATTCCAAATACCCTAAAAGATATCTTTTATGTAAACAAGTTTGGGAACAAATCAAATTATTTTATTAAATATTTTGATGTGTTTATTTTTTTAAGTAGTCACACTACTATATATAAATTAAAAACTGTAATAGATGTCATATATTAAAGAAAAAGTGACGAAGCCCTCCAGTGGTGAAGGCCGGATTCGAACCGGCGTCTTTAGCTATCGCGGCTAACGCCATGAACCCCTAGGCCACCCCGCCACTCACTCTCTCTTCGTCACTTTTTCTTTAATATATGACATCTATTACAGTTTTTAATCTTTTATGTAGTTTTTATTTTACTGTTCTGTCGCCATGCATGATTTATGTATCCATGTCAAATTGCAGCTTTCTAGCACTAACGATTACGAAGCAAAACCGCGGACGGGCGGACGGACATGGAGAAACTAAGGGTTCTTGGTAGTTGACTACGGAACCCAAAAAAGATTCTAATAAGCAGCCAAAGCAATAACAACTATGGGATAAATGCAACATTGCAGACTAATTCTTCATTAGCTGCACACTTTCACATTAGTTAACTGCAAAATAAGTTATCAATATCACAATGAGCAAAAAAACAAAAGTGCTTTGGGGTTTTTCATGAGGGGTAAGACAAATAATACCGGCCAGAAGCTGGCCGGCCGGAGTCGGACTCGCGCACGAAGAGCTTCGTACCATTATCGAAAAAACAGCAAAAAAATCACGTTTGTTGTATGGGAGCCCCATTTAAATATTTATATTATTCTGTTTTTAGTATTTGTTGTTATAGCGGCAACAGAAATACATCATCTGTGAAAATTTCAACTATCTAGCTATCACGGTTCATGAGATACAGCCTGGTGACAGACAGACAGACAGACAGACAGACAGACAGACGGACGGACAGGACGAGGACGGAATAATATGATGATATGATATGAATAGAGCTCAAAAAACCGGACAAGTGCGAGTCGGACTCGAATACCGAGGGTAATAATATAATAATAATAATAAATTCTTTATTTCGAAGCACTGAGACTCCATAGATGTTAGTTATAAATGTACTTAAAAGCTACGTTAGTTTACCTACAAATATTTACATACAAATTTACACATTCTTAAATGGGGGGGCTGAGTGCTACATGTTTGATTTGTCCAATCCAGTAAATAAGGATTGGACAGTCATATTTAACAGCAAACACATTCAGAATGCTGTTAGTACTATGCCTGACTCGACCCAGCAGGGACACGATTCTCTTTCGCATGATTGCTGCGAATCCGTCCGTCCGCGCCTCACAAAACATGCCGGACGCACTGCACCTGCTGGGTAAGCCCAACAACATTCTGAATGCGTTGTTGTACTGCACTCTGAGGGCGCTATAGGCCCGCTTCGTATGCCGAACCCACAGGCTGCTCGAGTAAAAAGACTGGCAGTACGCTTTAAAGAGTGTCACCTTTACTTCGTGCGTACAACGAGCAAACCTGCGGGCTAGCATATTACCCCGGACCGCAAGCGCCCTCCGCTCCCGTTCAATATCCTGGTCATCATTCAGGTCGCTAGTTATAATGTGACCAAGATATTTGAACCTGTCTACAATTTTAAGGGGCATTCCATTAAGCACAACAGGAGGTACATAGTACGGCTTAATTTTTCCCGCCTTAAACACCATGACCTCGCTTTTTCTAGGGTTGTACTCAAGACCGTGAGATTTGGCGTACGCCTCACAAGTGCTCAACAGTTTTGTAAGCGCGCCGACAGACGGAGCCAGCAGCACCATGTCATCGGCGTAACTGATGTTATTGACCGCGACACCGTCTATATAACATCCCGCATGCATGCATCCCGTAATACATGATCTGTGAAAATTTCAACTCTAGCTATCACGGTTCATGAGACAGACCCTGGTGAAAGACAGACAGACGGACAGTGGAGTCTTAGTAATAGGGTCCCGTTTTTACCCTTTGGGTACGGAACCCTAAGAACTGTCCGTATGCCGACTGGGCGACTATTCATCTTACTCCTCATGAAAACCCCTTTCAATCTTACACCAACGCACCTAATGTCGAAACGACTTCGCTATTTTGATGTTCGACCGGAAATTTCTCTTAAGTCTAACAAGCCGCTGGCAATGTTAATTAGCAACAGACAACATGTTTGCAAACTGTATTTAAGTTAAAAAGTGTTGCCAGGTCGTTCCAAATAGGACAATTTTCAGTCCTCTTTAGGGTTCCGTACCCAAAGGGTAAAGGAACACTATTACTAAGACTCCGCTGTCCGTCTGTCTGTCACCAGGCTGTATCTCATAAACCGTGATAGCTAGACAGTCACAGGGACAGTTTTATTTTATTTCTCTTCTATTGTTAAGTTAACGATCTTTTAGTGAAAACCTTTGTTTTATCCCTTTTTGTAAAATACTGTGCCTTTTCTTTAAGAAATACATATTATATCTAATGTAGGTAATCATCTTTCACCAGACAGACAGACTTCTTTCATCAGGCAGACAGATAGTTACTTTCACATTTATAATATTTGTTAGGGATAGCATAGAGTAACTGATACTAGAGCGTTACTGTCATAGTAAATTTTGTAACCCCAGTAAATTCACTGCCATCTGTCGACACACTTTAAAACTAAAAATGAAGATTTATAAAAATACGATAGAATGTATTTAAATATAGATAAATGATATTTTTTATTTGCATTAATTATTTTTATGTTTTTGACCCATGTTCTTTCACTGATATGCGTTAAAATTGTTAAATAACTAACGAAACCGTCAACGCCATCTATACGACTGTAGGCCAAAACTAGTAAAGCCCTCTGAACGAAAATCAAATTTTCTTGATTTTCGAGGCACGTTTTTTCCTTAGACTGTATCCATCTATTACGGAGTTATATCTATATTTGGGGATAGTAAGGATAGGGATTTAGATAGTTACCTATACCTAGTACCTACTGACAGAACGCACAGGTCAAGCCGTTGAAGGTAACATATTCTTTACGCAGCGTAGATTTTTTGAAATGCAACCCCTAAAGGGGTTTAAAGTTATTAACAACCGTGTCTCGCAGAAAATCCCCACTTGTTCGCCCTTTACCCCTCCTGAATGCGCTCTTAGCATCAGCGCCCGAGTGTGATTTATTTGCTGGCAGGTGGAGCGAAGTGCGAGAGGAATTGTTGAGGTTCTGTGAGAAGATGGATGAGCGTCCTTCAACAGTTTGAATGTGCTTATTGTATAATAATATTATTAGTTTACCTGTTTTTGTTTTTAATTTGTTTGTAGTTTTGCAGTGACTTTGTATATTTCATACTGTTATGCTGTACAACTATTTTGAAAATAAAATAAAATAAAAATAAAAATAAATAAAAACAGTTTCGACGCAAGCGGAAATTAGTTAAGTATCTCTTTGGTTGCAAGCGCTTATGAGCTATGGTGTTGACTTAAATAGACCACTGTGTCTCTGTGTATGTGTGTGTGTGTGTGTGTGTGTGTGTGTGTGTGTGTGTGTGTCGCAAAAACAAATTCCTTATTTAATAATTTATAGGTTATGTCCTCATAAGATCACATGTAACAGCTTGGTCGTATTTTACGTCATGAGCTCACCTTTCGTGTTACACAATACGAGTTAGGTATGGTAGGTCAGGTATGATGGTAACTTAACATTATGTCGGTGTAAATCATTTTGATATATTGACGTGTTTTATTACTAGAAATATGTTAATATTTCGTGAATATGAGTAGTTATAAAGGTTACATTTAAATGGCGACTACTACTGCATTTGGTAAACTGTTTTGCTGTCGTTGCCGCATTGCCGTCACGATTAGAAGATTATAATTAGAACATCCAAACCGTTACTTTAGGGCTTTTTTATGTAAAAGGAGGTAAACGAGCAGACGAATCGCCTTATGGTAAGCGATTATCATCACCCATGAACACCAGAGGGGTTATAAGTGCGTTGCCGGCATTTAAGATAGGAGTGCGCTCTTTTCTCGAAGGTTTGAAGGTCGTATGTGTCCGGAAATACCGTATATTCTGTCAGGTCAGGGACATGTCATGTGAACTGGCAAGGTTATATTTAGGCATATGGTGAAAGAACAAAATAGAGAAATTTCATAGCAATTTAACAACTATTGCCTGATCGCACTTAAACTATCGTGAGACATATTTCAAAATATTTATCAGTACGGTTTTTACTCACTATTATTTTTAGTCGCTTTTGGCGACATGTTTCGGATTCTTTGGGAATCCATCCTCAGGCACGAGTGTCCGCGGCGGTTGTACGTCGTGCAATGCCCGCGCCGCCCGCCTCGTCGCGTCGCTCGTCGTCGCTCTGAAAACTATTGTCTGATTAAGACATAATTCTTTATATAATAATGATAAAGCCTTGAATACAATAGTTATTTTAAAGGGCAGGTACGCCATATTATATAACTATGCATAGGGGATATGAATTCTTTACTTTTAGAGTTTAGACTTTAAAATGATTTTTTTAATGATGAATAGGCAGGCGTTTGACAACGATCCCACCTGATGGTAAGTGATGATGCGGTCTACGGATGACTAATACAAGTGATACTTCCGCCGTTTTCGTATACATTTCAAAGTTTCATTCTTTAGTTAATTAACCTACCAGCATAACTCATCGATGGATAGTGTGAGCTGGCATGCGGAGGCGCCTCGCGGGCCAAATCGAACCGATCATATTTCTGCAAAAGTGGATCATTAGTCAGCTGGTTAATCTGACTGAAAAACTCATTGCAGTGATCTTTGACTTGTCGAGTGAGCTGATGACATAGTGGAAGATTTTAGAATAGTAATGGAGAAAATTGGCAATAGTTAATAATTATTTTCGTACGAAAGTGATCATATTTTTGCACAAGGGGATCATTTATTTACTCATGTTAATCTGACTGAAAAACTAATTCAAGTGATCTTTGACCTGTTGTGTGAGCTGATGAGCTAATGGTGAGTAGTTAGTAAGAATCGAACAGGGAAAATTGGCAACAGCTAATAATAATACTTTGCGATTCAGATAGTTTTTACATAAGTACATAGTGATAGTTTTAATGTTATATACTAACTGAATAATGCTTGACAAGGAATACTTAAAAATATTATGAATAAATGTCTATGTCTATGTCTAAGTGATCATATCTCTGTACTATAGGGATCATTTACATACTCATTTTTGATTTGTCATGTGAGTTGTGAAAGGTTTATTTAGACACATGGTAGTAGGTATTAAGTATTGACTAGAGATAATTGACAGCAGTTAATAATAAATAAATATTATAGGACATTCTTACACAGATTGATTAAGTCCCACGGTAAGCTCAAGGAGGCTTGTGTTATGGATACACAGACAACGATACATATAATATATAAATACTTTACATATACAACACCCATGACTCAGGAACAAATATCTGTGCTCATCGCACGAATAAATGCCCTTACCGGGATTCGAACCCAGGACCATCGGCATCGCCACAGGCAGGGTCACTACCCACTGGGCCAGACCGGTCGTAAAATAATGCTTAATGCTTTGTGCTTCAGATTTTTCCTGATCGTTCAAAAGTGATCATATTTTTGCAAAAGTGGATCATTAGTCAGATCGCCGCGCAGCGTCAGATGACTGAAAAAAAAAAACAATAAAATGATCTCTGACATGTCGTGTGAATTAGTAATAGTATCTTAAATCTAACCATGTCAATTTTGAAATTAATTAATTTATTAGATGTGTAAATTTGACAGTCCAGGTTGTAGTTTTTGAAAGAATGTTGAGACCAGTGTGGCGGAGAGTTTTTGAGGCTATTTGAACTGAACTGTTCAACATTAACACCTACAAATAGCCTCAAAAACTCCCCGCCACACCGGTCTCAACATTCTTTCAAAAACCGCTACCTTAAGAAAACATCCTTACATGCATCCCATGCACGGTCTCAGGTGCATCTGAGTGGCGATGCAATTTCCCCGCGCCGTCCGTCATGCGTCCCGCCCATCAATCTTTGCTTCGATCTTACGTCTGCTTTATTATCTTAGATATTCTTGAGGTGGTAAGGAAGGTGGAAATTTGAAAATGGCAGGCGATAAAATACGTAAGACTGATCAATAAATGTATGTAAAGGTGAGAGTCGAAGTCAAGCACACAACAACAAATTCAAGTTGATATCAAGTTGAACTGCCAAATGCAAGATGGACCAAAAAGTTTCTTTAAGGTTTTTAATTATTTTAGCTTTTAATAACTAGCTTAAATCTAAAATAGGCCCTTGAGGCATTGTACCAAGGATGCTGGCGGCATTTCCCCGCTGTATCGCAATGCTGATACGGTGTGCGAGAAAGCAGCCAGTTCTTCGGTCACCAGTTACGTCAGCCAGACGCTTCGCGATTTCTGCAAACAACTTGTGCGCGCTGGGACCCTATGGACCTAGAGTTTGCCAGCATACTTGGTACAATTCCTCAAGGGCCTATTTTAGATTTAAGCAAGTTATTAATTTCGTTTACGTAGTACCACTGTATATATCTTGTATGTAAATAGTGTTAATTAATTATTTTAGCTTAATATCGTGCGCTTAAGTCACATTCACTGATTCAATCATTCAATACTGTTTTTGCGACTAGTACTTATGTAATCAGATAATCATTCCCCTCAACTCTCCTGCCGATACCTAATACTCATGAAATTTACACACAAAGAATGCTTGAGAAGAGAAATTATGATATAGAATGACGATGATGATATAGATGAATTACAATTATGCTCTGTTTTGTTAGGGAACCCTTAAAAATTTCTTCATGCTTCGTTTTGCAATATATTTGGCTACATTCAAGTTTTATGTTGGTAGTTTGAGATGCTCAAAATGACTTTAACACAACTTTTTTGTTACGGAAGAGCTGTACAGATAATTTTCACCATGTTCTTGGTCACTGTAATTCAGATTCCAGATTAATATATTACGTAACGTACCGATTACGACACCATAAAATACGATACGATAACGTAAGGTCGATCGCAGTACCAATTACATACCTAAATGTTAATATTTGTGCCATTTTCAACCTAAAGGGTACTTATTGTCGCTTGTAAGTAAGGCGCTATTTCCATATAGCTTCAATTTGAAATCAACCTTATCGACTAGCGACAATGTGGTACCTTTTGGTTGAAAACGTCACATATTATTTATATTATTATTATTCAGAGCCCACTGTCCCACTGCTGGGCAAAGGCCTCCCCCCTCTTTTTCCACTCGTCTCTGTTTAATGCTATATCTGGCCAGCCTGTCAAGAAGGAGTCCAAGTTATCCCGCCATCGCCGACGAGGTCTGCCGGATCCCCGGTTAGACTCGTGGGGCTCCCACTCCGTGGTTAACTTGGCCCACAAGTCATCCGGCATTCGGCAGACATGACCAGCCCAGTCCCATTTCAACTTGGCCGCTTTCCGAGCTACGTCTATTATTTGAGTCTTAGAGCGCAGCGTGGTGTTTCGGACATATTATAAGAACTGATATTGAGTAAGTATTCTGTAACGTAAAATTCAAGCAGGATAAAAGTTAGGTGATTTTTTTTTCGCTCCTACTTTACAGAATTTATCCTACGTGCCATACTATTAGTAGCAACTACTAATGATTGCAAAATGGCCAAAAATGGAGCACAGTAAGCGGTTTAATGAGCATACTTTCACCGGCAAAGTCCTGTAATTAGCCTAATGAACGCCTTCTGTGGACTCGGCGCTTGCGCAGGGTCTTGAGCAGGGATCTAATGTACGAACTAACAGATGTTGGTTCGAAATCTGTTTTAAACTGTTAGCAAAGATAGATATAACTCCGTAATAGATGGATACAGTCTAAGGAAAAAACGTGCCTCGAAAATCACGAAAATTTGATTCTCGATCAGATGGCGCCACTAGTTTTGGCCTACACTCGTATAGAGGGCGTTGACTGTTTCGTTTGTTATTTATAATTTTAACGCATACCAGTGAAAGAACATGGGTCAAAATCATATAAAAATAATTAATGCAAATAAAAAAAATCATTTATCTATATTTAAATACATTCTATCGTATTTTTATAAATCTTCATTTTTAGTTTTAAAGTGTGTCGACAGATGGCAGTGAATTTACTGGGGTTACAAAATTTACTGTGACAGTACCGCTCTAGTATAAGTTACTCTATGCTGTTAGGTAGAGTGGAAAATGGCGTTGCCGGCTAGAGTTTTTTTTATTTTAACTATGCAATGTCTGGGTAAAAAATATACAGTTACAAAAGGCGGATCAATGCTACTTTTTAGGGTTCCGTACCCAAAGGGTGAAAACGGGACCCTATTACTAAGACTCCTCTGTACGTCTGTCTGTCACCAGGCTGTATCTCAATGAACCGTGATAGCTAGGCAGTTGAAATTTTCACAGATGATGTATTTTTGTTGCCGCTATACCAACAAATACTAAAAAGTACGGAACCCTCGGTGGGCGAGTCCGACTCGCACTTGTCCGCTTTTTATGTCATATTTTTTTATTTTTCGTTAACAATTTAACATACTTAAATAAAAAACCGGCCAAGTGCGAGTCGGACTCGCGCACGAAGGGTTCCGTACCATTACGGAAAAAAAACAGCAAAAAAATCACATTTGTTGTATGGGAGCCCCATTTAAATATTTATATTATTCTGTTTTTAGTATTTGATGTTATAGCGGCAACAGAAATACATCATCTGTGAAAATTTCAACTGTCTAGCTATCACGGTTCATGAGATACAGCCTGGTGACAGACAAACAGACAGACGGATAGACGGACAGCGGAGTCTTAGTAATAGGGTCCCGTTTTTACCCTTTGGGTACGGAACCCTAAAAAACATTATAATTACACTTAAAACTTCCATTACGTGTAAAGTTTGCGTGCATCTACGAGTTGTTTGTCTCGACACAAGTGACATTTGGTGTCGAGTAGTAGTACTGATAATTCCACTACGTGACGCTAGATGTCGACTACGAAAATAATAGTCTTTGGTAACAAAACTGATGTATGTAGTGAGCACTCTATGTCAACTTTGGTTTGGTTTGGTTCGGTTTTGGGTATCTTTAGTTTTATCAAGGAAATTGACAAATGCAGCAGCAGCAAAAACGGCGCCGCAATATTTATAAAGCTGCAGTTGAAATTCGACCGTCACCTTCACTGTTCTCGAACTGGACTACACTAAACTGGACCCAGGTATGTCCTTAAACTACGTCCAAAAAAGAGGTATGGGCACTGTGAATGTCATCTCGCTTTGTGTGGTAGGGCACAGCACAGCGGATGTCATTCCAGATCTAGAGCAGATCCTAACTGGGGACGTACCTTACAGAAAACCGCAGCCAAATAACACTAGACCCTACTCAATAGTGTTGTGTTCCTGCCGGGGAGTAGTAGATGGATACAGTCTCTCCCCCCCCCGGGTCATAAACTGTCTGTATTCAAAAAACTACTACGATCTGTTGCTCCCTTGCCGTCTCGGATAAACCAGACCCCGATATAACGCTTTCGTAGTATCTGTTAGCGCCAAGCGCGGGTACCGTGAGTTAGCATTTTACATTTACGCCTGTGTGACTGCTTGAACTCGATCGCACCATTCGCACCAATATAAGGGCAAAGTCGATATTCAGGTCGAACCATAATACTCACAATCGATATGTGATAACCCCGTAAGAGTGATAAGGATAGATATATGTAAAAAGAATAATGTTAGAGTAGGATAGCGCTTTAGAGAATAAAGAACACTTCCAATATGTCGTTGTTTCAATCAGCAAGTCCTTACATGGCGCTGCGGACAGGAAGTAACTTAACATAGTAAAAATTTGTTTTCTTAATTTAATTATAAAGTTTTGTTTAGTAGTTGAAATAATGGCATGTAACGGTAATAGAGATGTGAAATTTAAAAATTAAAATAATATAAATATTCTTTTCAAATTAAATTTCAAAGGGCATGTAAGGGCAAAGTCGATATTCAGGTCGAACCATAATACTCACAATCGATATGTGATAAGGATAGATATATGTAAAAAGAATAATGTTAGAGTAGGATAGCGCTTTAGAGAATAAAGAACACTTCCAATATGTCGTTGTTTCAATCAGCAAGTCCTACACATCAGTGCGAACCAGCAAGCGTAAACGTGAAGTGTACTACGTACTGGACGCATTTTTTACCACCTGACACAAAAATGACCAAAGAAACCTACAAACGAATTTCCAATTTCTATAAAATGATAACCCACTCAAATGCCTGTCAGTTTTCATTTTATTTTACAATATGGCGTCCATTTATAGCCATATTGCTGAATATTTACTGTTGTGTCTTGTGAGACTCGGACAACGACAAATCTATGGACATTTCATAAAATTTGGGTTGAAGGTGGCAAATATTGGGTCAGTGTACAGCACTGGTACATTTACGTTATGTATATAGGTATTCCCCGTTCTTGTGGTGTACTTGTTTTTATGTTAGTTATGTTATTTGAGACTCCAAATATGATCCGAAATGTAATAAATTCTTTAGCCTCTCCTGTATTCGGAAAATTAGTTAACCAATAAAGTCAAAATATCAACACAAAACCGACTGTTTAAATTGTAGTTATTTCAAGCCACTCAACAGCATGATATTCACAATTGACAGCATACATATGCACCGTACATCAGCTCCCATAATTCTAGCAAAATTACCTAGCATGCCGGCACCCCATAACGTTATCGATGCCTCGGTAATACCTGAACTTATTTATACCTTATTCCGTTATAATAAGGTTTATATATCATCAAATAACAGTGTGATGGTAAAGCTATCGATGCTTCGGCATTAACTGACCATGTGTATACCTTATGCCGTCGCAATAAGACTCACAAATGGACAGTTAATAGACAATGGTACTAATTCAGGGCTAATGCGACTGGTCGATGATTAGAATTGTTCAGAGCTCGTTAGTTAGGTTAACTGGTTATCATCGATCCAGGAATATACTTCCGTACGGGATTAAAGCCGTATGACGTTTACAGCCAAAACGATACCATTATAGCTAATTTCGTAAGTACTTACATATTGCATGTCAAAAATTACAATATATTCAATCCAGATTATAATAATATGATGATATGATATGAATAGAGCTCAAAAAACCGGACAAGTGCGAATGGGACTCGAATACCGAGGGTAATACATGATCTGTGAAAATTTCAACTCTAGCTATGACGGTTCATGAGACAGACCCTGGTGAAAGACAGACAGACGGACAGTGGAGTCTTAGTAATAGGGTCCCGTTTTTACCCTTTGGGTACGGAACCCTAAAAATGACACAACGTGTATTGTGCCGCGAGCAACTCAACTGTACAGCGCGCATGTTCACATCGTCAAATATAGTAATACCGCGCAACTCCAGCGCAAGTTATTTGACATTATTATAGAATTTTTGTGTCACCTTGTTTTTATGTCATTCAAAAAGTAGCCTGATATTTTTTGTTATATAATTATCATTGTGTCATAAAGTAACCTATTATTTTTGTTACAGGTAAGTTAAGATAAGAAGAAAATGAGGTACAGAAAACCTCACCTCCACAAATTTTTGTGTCACCTCGTTTTTATGTCATTCAAAAAGTAGCCTAATATTTTTTGTTACATAATTATCATTGTGTCATAAAGTAACCTAGTATTTCTGTTACAGGTAAGTTAAGATAAGAAGAAAATGAGGTACAGAAAACCTCACCTCCACACTTGGTAAGAAAATGGCAATAAATAAAATAATGAATTAACAAGGGATATTTCTGAATCGAAAAAGAAGTGGAATATACTTCTTAAGGCCAATTATATAAAAAAATGTTTATTTAAAAATAATAACCATCTTAATCCTTAATATTGTCTTCGGTTACCGCGATAGTTACTCATGAAATAAAACTATGAAAACGGATTATATCGCGTATATTGAATTTATAATACATCCCGACGTTTCGAACCCTTTATAGCGTTCGTGGTCAACGGGTGACCCGCGAATACACGCGATATAATCCGTTTTCATAGTTTTATTTCATCTTAATCCTTATTGAAAAGAGATAAGGAGTTTATTTCAGTTATGTTTGTTGGTCTCTACCAAAATATTTCTACTAAATTAACTGTACTCACATCGAACTATAGTCTGTCTTTTTTAGGGTTCCGTACGTACCCAAAGGGTAAAAACGGGACCCTATTACTAAGACTCCGCCGTCCGTCTGTCTGTCTATCCGTCCATCTGTCCGTCTGTCACCAGGCTGTATCTCATAAACCTTGATATTTGTAATTTTCACATATGATGTATTTCTGTTGTCGCTATAACAACAAATACTAAAAAAAGAATAAAATAAATATTTAAGTGGGGCTCCCATACAACAAACGTAAGTTTTTGCCTTTTTTGCGTAATGGTACAGAACCCTTCGTGCGCGAGTCTGATTCGCACTTGGCCGGTTTTTTATACCTTACAATATTCCACCCATTCATTGACACCAAGAACATCTAGTTATAATCTCCAATTCCATCTTTAAACAACCACGATCAGCCTATCCAGCGATATCTATAACAACTCAATATCTTAACAAATCTGCCGTCAGTTGAAACGATTTCCCATACGAAATCATAATGGCGACCGAGACGGCACATTAATTGTGGCGCTAACAAGCGAGGCTATTTATACCGGTCGGTCTGCTGCGCGAGTTACCTAGGTTTTACCGCTTGATCGGTAAAGCCGGGTACATACATGCTGCAGGATTGTATGTAGTTGGATTAAGATAACCAGTGTACCTACCTAATTGCGACGGCGACAGTAAAATTTGGAAAACAATTATCGTCAACAAAATCATACTTATTTAAAAAAAATATTATATATATATTATGACAAAAATTAATCTATAGTTTATATATATACAAATCGGCTTGAGTCGGACTAAGCAATCTCGATTAATGGCATTTGCAATGACAAAGTGGGGAAATGTCATCATTAACCCTTCGTCCCGTGTACGTCACAAAATTGGACTTTAATTCACAATTTCAAGGTTATTAATTCTGTAGCAAACTTTTGACAAAGGCATACCAAGGAGGATATAATAAGATAGAGCGGTACTGTCATAGTAAATTTTGTTACCACATTAAATTCACTGCCATCTATCGACAGCCTTTAAAACTAAAAATGAAGATTTATAAAAATACGATAAAATGTATTTTAATATGGATAAATGATTTTTTTATTTGCATTGCATTAATTATTTTTATGTATTTGACCCATGTTCTTTCACTGATATGCGTTAAAATTGTTAAATAACAAACGAAACCGTCAGCGGCCTCTATACGAGAGTAGGCCAAAGGTAGTGGCGCCATCTGATCGAGAATCAAATTTTCGTGATTTTCAAGGCACGTTTTTTCCTTAGACTGTATCCATCTATTACGGATTTATATCTATCTTTGGGCATACGAAGCGTTAATGTAAAATTCCTATGAAAGTATGACGTGTATACTGACACTACCTCACTTTTGTTTCGTTTAAATCGGTACAAAATTAGCTTAGACGGACTGTGAGACAATACAAATTCCAGTGGTGGACTATGGATAATCTAAATATCAGCAACTATGCTGTGATATATCTAAAGCACCGTACACATATATACATACAGACACACACCATCAATAAGGCACGAACCCGCGATTTGAGCCATACGCTTATCGCACAGAAGTGCCACTCATGTGTGCAAGCGAGACAGAGCCACACATATACATAGTGATGTCCCGCTCGCACACTGCGTCCATCTGAAGACCGTAGATCGTCGACGGCAGATGTCTCTGCGCACATATCTGATGCACGACCAAGAACAAAATGTTTACTTACAAAACGTCGTAACGACGGTGCTTTTATTATGTAAGTAAGATGTTTTGTAGTTACGTGGATATAAAGGGTATTTTGAAATGTGTCAATTAGTTTTTAAAGGAGGTTGTGTGGTGATTAACCATATATATAAGTGTCATTAGCGTGTGTAGGGTGTAAATATAGGAGTGTTTGTGTGATTTAGATACAGGATAGTGAGAGTTGCGAAAACTTGTCATTTTTTTGGAAATATTAGCGGCTTTCTTTTTAAATCTTATGTTGGGCTAGGTAAGACAGCATGAAGCAATTTTAAAACATTGGGCTCAAGGAACTTATCACATGAGATGATTCATTTACTGGCAACTAAAGTGGCCCACTGACTATCAGTCCGCCGGACGATATCGGCCTGTCAGTTGTTCGGGACTGTCAAATTTTGGTTCTAACTGACAGGCCGATATCGTCCGGCGGACTGATAGTCAGTGGGCCCCTTTAGTCCGTAAAATCAACGCAGTTTTGTACAAACTTTTGCGAAATGCGACTTGAGACCCCCTTTTTCCACCATTTCATCCTCTAAGGAGATGAATAATTCTGGGATAAAAAAATGTTAATATAGATAAAAATAATTTGCAAAAGCTTTCTATGCCTTTTAAATGTTAGACAAAAATGTCTTCTGTAACCATTTGATTTAAGCGTTGATTTTATAGTAAAAACCGGCCAAGTGTGAGTCGGACTCACGCACTAAGGGTTCCGTACCATTACGCAAAAAACAGCAAAAAATCACGTTTATTGTATTGTATGTTAATTGTACTTTTGTGGACATCTGTTATTGGCTATGTTTTCTGTTCACTATGATTTGTATTAATTTTTGTATTGCTGTTGATGCCCCAAAAAAAAAAAAAAAGTATTGGACTCAAATATTTATTTTATTTTGTTTAGTATTTTTTGTTATAGCGGCAACAGAAATATCATCTGTGAAAATTTCAACTGTCTAGCTATTACGGTTCATGAGATACAGCCTGGTGACAGACGGACAGTAAGACAACAGAGTCTTAGTAACAGGGTCCCGATTTTACCCTGTGGGTACGGAACACTAAAAATCACTTTCTACACTATTAACAATTGTCAATTTCTACTTCCTTGCTATCTAAACTACTCCATCTTATTTACGTATATGTTCGCAAGAATTTATAGCTCTTTGTACAGCTTAGCCTTTTCTGGCCACTTCTAAAAACGGGTGTCATTGTTAACTGCGCCTTTCAATATTTATTTGTATGGAATATTTAAACACAAACTTGGTGGGGTATTGGAATAGTGAGTAGTTAATAGTTTGGTGTAACATTATTGGGAGGTTGTAACAATAATGTTATGGTCAACGAATATATTATTTTAGATAAATACTTAGACTACATTTAAAGTATTTTAATAAACCATTGCATTGTTTCGAAATTAAACTATTGTGAGACATATGCACACACACACACACACACACACACACACACACACAAACAGCGCCGATTTTCAGTCCCCAACCAAATAAACTTAAAGCTAATTGTTAACTAAGTTATTTATAGTTGGTCAAGCAGATCTTGTCAGTAGAAAAAGGCGGCAAATTTAAAAAAATGTAGGTGCGAAGGGATATCGTCCCATAGAAAATTTGAATTTCGCGCCTTTTTCTACTGACAAGATTTGATTGACCAACTATAATACCCTTATCTAACCAGACCAATAATTTTTAAGTATACTTTAATCAAACAGTTTGCTTGTCAAATAAAATAACGTAGGTGTACGCAAGTCCTAAACATTATCTTTAAGCTATACTATAGTTTTTTTTTTAAGATAACTTTAAAGGGCCGTCACTAGATCACTGCTTGGTCGACGTGACACTCACAGGCCCACAACACCCCAACAATAATAATAATACTATAGTTTGCTAACACATCAACAACATTTCCACTTTTAGCCATGCCACGAACATGAATAAACATGGCTGTCACGATAATTCTGTGCTGAAATGACAGCTGAAGCCTTGATGCTTGCTAATACCTTATTTGCATAACTTGAAATCAGGGGAGGTTTCGTTTACCCCAGGAGTGCTTGGTTCTTGAGCCGCTTTAAAAAATTACTCCTCAATGACGCATGGGAAGATATTTTTTATATTAACTTATCCATACTAATATTATAAATGCGAAAGTTAAGTGTGTCTGTCTGTTTGTCTGTCTGTCTGTTACCTCTTCACGCTTAAATGTATTTTCTTTCTTTCTTTCTTTTTAAACCGCTGAATCGATTTATTTGAAATTTGGTATAGAGATTAGTTTGAGTCCCGGGGAAGGACATAGGGTAGTTTTTATCCCAGAAGTCGCCATTTAAGGGGGTGAAAAGGGCGGTGGAAGTTTGTATGGGGAATCGATAAAAAGCTGTTTGGATAAAAAATAAGCTACCCAAATTATTAACTCCACGCAGACGAAGTCGCGGGCAAAAGCTAGTAAGTACATAAATGTGAAATGTTACTTTTTGAATAAGTCTTGAATTTTGAAGCTAATCGTATGGAGAATCCAATATTAGACAAAGTGTACATTTTTATACTTAAGTTTCTAAAATAAGTGATCGCTGATCGCATTCAACGGGGCATTCTGCAGGCACGTCAATTATTTAGTAAGGTTTATAAAAAAACGACCAAGTGCGAGTCGGACTCGCGTACCGAGGGTTCCGTACTTTTTAGTATTTGTTGTTATAGCGGCAACAGAAATACATCATCTGTTAAAATTTCAACTGTCTAGCTATCACGGTTCATGAGATATAGCCTGGTGACAGACAGACAGACGGACGGACGGACAGACGGACAGCGGAGTCTTAGTAATAGGGTCCCGTTTTTACCCTTTGGGTACGGAACCCTAAAAACGACCAAGTGCAAGTCTTCTCAAGCAATTTCAACTGTCTAGCTATCACGGTTCATGAGATATAGCCTGGTGACAGACAGACAGACGGACGGACGGACAGACGGACCGCGGAGTCTTAGTAATAGGGTCCCGGTTTTACCCTTTGGGTACGGAACCCTAAAAACGACCAAGTGCAAGTCTTCTAACTGTCTAGCTATCACGGTTCATGAGATACAGCCTGGTGACAGACAGACAGACAGCGGAGTCTTAATAATAGGGTACCGTTTTTATCCTTTTGGGTACGGAACCCTAAAAATACAAACGTTCGCCGACCGTACGCAAACTCCTAAGACACTTCTTACCATAGCGTCCTGTTTTGGTCCTCCATAAATCGGCAGCCTATTAGATATGCGTCCGTATATCAATCGATGGTGCAGATTTGGTTCCACGAACAATGTTGGATGCTACCTGTCGACGGACGTAGGGCTGGCCCAGCGTTGCTCACTTTATTTTATTTTTTATCGATATTTTGTACACTACGACGGTGGCAGTGACGGTGGATTTTAAGCTAACATGGTCACCTACAATTTAAATACTATTTTAAACAAATAATATACATGACACATGTCCCATTTTCTACAGTACTTATAGTGTCACATGCGTTTTACCGATCGTTTAAAAACTTGTGTACACATTGCACAAGTTTTTTTCAGTATTCTGTATTTTAGTGTTTTGATAACCATTTTTTTTATTGATGGTTTGTTTGTGTTTTCGGCATTTAGTAGTTAATTATAACAGAAGCCGCCATATTTATCACAACACTTTATTTTTATGGTAATATGTGAATTCTCCAAACTGCTTTGAGCCATCGTAGTGACCAATCTCTTTCGTTTAGGTGCCAGCAGTACGACATATATATATTGAATTGTTATTATTTTGTATCTTATCATCAGTTGTAGCTATGTGGACAAATTACCGACCCATCTTTTCTGTGTTTATGTCATTTAGTCTGACAGTAGCTTTATGATTTTTTTCTCCTCCTTTCTAATAATTTAACTAACTATCGATATCGACATATCGACTCCCGTCCCTGCTGGCTATCTCCCGCGGTATCGCACGCGCCGAAAGCCCGGCTTTTGTCCGCGCAAGATATATGCGCCTGCGCACCGCTGATTTATGCGTCCGTAGCCTATGGAAGCTCATTAAAATATCACGCACGATTTTTGAGGAGGGAGGAAAAGTTAAGGATTTTGAGACGAAGTTAATAAAATTATTCATTGATCTTCTTCATTTGAAAAGTTAAAGTAGTAGGCTACAGCAAAAGCGGGTCCTGTGGTATTCCGAGTGCATTAAAATACATCTTTCTATCTTTATATACATCTTACTAAACAACTTCCTCATTGGTTTAGTTGGCAACACGTAAGTAAACAATTATTCAACTGAATTACATAAGTCAATGAGTTTTAAAGCGATCTAAATAATCTACGGACATTATATTATGCCTGTTGGCATTATAAAATCGTAAAACGCAGACGCGCCTACAATCTAAAACGACCAATAAGTGATAAATATATTAAATTGCATCGTGAGAATGCATCAGAACGTCCTTTGATATATCTCTTCTTAATTCCCATTCTTTACCTCAAATAAATTAAGCGGTGCTGACCAATAAATTCTTCTAAGCCCAAAAATTATCCGACCTCGTATGACTGTCTCATACTCGTAAATTGACCTTTCCAAGTCCAGGTAGATTGAAGCTCGTAAAATCAAATTAGGTATCTTTGTGTCGGGAGTATTTATCTATTTTATGGAGCAACACGACATATTGTTGATACGTTTTTTGAGCATAGTTTTATGTTTATGTGGCACATAAGTTGTTGGGTTTATGGGGTGGACGGTTATAGGTTCGATCGGTGGGAGTTAAATAGCATTGTGTGGTGGCGTAGAAGGATTTTGGGGTAGATTTTGTTAGTTTTTAGAACATACGTTGAGATGAGACTGTAGCGCTAAGGCCTATTTTTGTATATGGGTTAAAATTATTTTCCTTGTCTTGTTTTTTGTCGAAAAAATGTGGCGGAGTGTAGCTTTTTGTATGGGGTGACATTTAGTTTTTAATTTTTCTCATGTAAAATATAATCTACAGCTATAGCACTCGATTTTTTTTATTTATTTGATAGAAGACGGAAATACAAGCGTGACAGAGTGGTCAGAAACAAGACAACGGAAAGAATTTTGACCCATATTCTTGTTGTTTTTAACGAACTATTTTCTTAGTACCAAGTTTTATCTAATGCAATTTGGGAACACTGGTATAAACCGGTGTCGACACTCATTTTACACAAGAAAATGCAGTGTGTGATGCACTTTATTAAGTATATGACACACCTCAAGTTGCAGGCATCCATAGGCTATTATTCTGCTTGCCATCAATCAGATCACACGAATGTTTGCCACTATTATATTATAATTTTGTGACAGAAATTGCAAATATCACCGAAAGTTTTCTTTAAATTTAATAAATAAAATAAAATAGTCACCCTCATTTTGATCTACTAAATATCAAGAAAATTCTTAATACGAGTAAGAACTTAATAGATTTATATTATTACAGTTTTTTATTACAGTGTTCATATTAGTCCGGATGATGATAAAAAAAACCCGGCCAAGTGCGAGTCGGACTCGCCCACCGAGGGTTCCGTACTTTTTAGTATTTGTTGTTTTAGCGGCAACAGAAATGCATCATCTGTAAAAATATCAACTGTCTTGCTATCACGGTTCATGAGATACAGCCTGGTGACAGACAGACGGACAGACAGACAGACAGACAGACGGACAGCGGAGTCTTAGTAATAGGGTCCCGTTTTTACCCTTTGGGTACGGAATCCTAACAAACAGAAAATACAATAAGCATAGCGTATTTTGTCCAACCCGCTCCCGACAAAATAGATTTCATGAACTTTAGAGTGTACCGCAAATATCGCAATAAGACCAAGTCATAATGGCAGCCATCGTTCTAGCAGTAATGAGCGGGTAATTAGTAATGATTATAATTGATCGGTCGCTGCGAGCCAAGCGCGCGGGCGCCGACAGCAGATTGACTAATGTTTGCGAGTGACAAATGTCATGCGCGTGCGACCGATATGCGATAGGGCTATTTCAATTAGGATTAGCGGGCTTCTTTTTTGATTCCATGAAATATTTACATATACCGTAAAATGGGTCGAGTAAGTTTCGCGGGAGAGTTGGGTTATGAATGGGTAAGAAGGGAAAGCGGGGGGTGACATGGGTTTTTAGGGCTACTGCTATAAAAATAATGTATTCCAATTTAAAAAGGAGCTATAGTAATACTCATAATAAAAAAAATCGATCCAACAATCTTCCAAAATCACCTTTGTATGAAAACCCATCTCACCCCAATTACAAGGGACCACGGGGTGAGGTGGTTTTTCCTGTTTATCGTCAAAGTTATGAAATGGAACTACCCCAAAATAAAATAAAAACTAAAATACAAACGCCCGGAACACTTATTATATTAATTAATTTTTAACAAGCAGAAACGTCTGCGATCGATGCTATTAAGCTTAGAATAAATTTAAAAGTGGAAAAATTACTGCCTTGGGTGAGACTTGAACTCACGGCCTCTGGATCGATACTCCAGCGCTCTGCCAACTGAGCCACCAAGACCTCATCCATAGTCAGCAAATCTTCCCACTATATGGGTCTAGGGGACCCTAGCGACATCTACCGTAAGAGTGTTACACTTCTTAAACGGCCACCGGAGTTCCAAGTCATATTGGAAATTCACCAGTTACGATGTGCTACCCATCCCCACCCGTCTGCGATCGATGCTATAAAAACTTAGAATAAATTTAAAAGTGGAAAAAGTGGTCTTGGTGGCTCAGTTGGCAGAGCGCTGGAGTATCGATCCAGAGGCCGTGAGTTCAAGTCTCACCCAAGGCAGTAATTTTTTCACTTTTAAATTTATTCTAAACTTATTATATACACCATTCAGTTTGCATATGTAAAAATAAAATGTTATCGAGGTTTGAATGTCAGTGTTGCTCCTACTCACCCCATTTTACGGTACTATATAAATAGGAAAGGCCTAAGGACTTTAATGTACCTATCAAAATATAAATAAACCCAATGAAAAAGACTGTAATATTTCAAAGGCAGAAGAAAGGTCGTTATTAGGTATTTAAGACCCAACTTGTACTGACAAGTTTCTTAAAACTCGCTTCAGTACGTAAATTTTCTTTTCTAGTTATCGATTCCTTTCTCTTGAAGAAGAATATCATGAGGAAATCTGCACATTGTTTGCACATCTGCAGTTGGCTAAGCATGTACGCACTATTAATCTCCGTTCCATCGGTTTGCCGCTGTCTCTGTCACATTTCGCAAGAAAGAACGGGAAAGATCATGCGCGCCAAGTGTCAATTTTGATCGAATTTTGTTGATTTTTATTTATCTTAAAAACGTTACCCTACAATATCGAAATTCGAAAGCTATGAAATTATTATTTAAGTTAAGATTGTTTTTTCTTCTTTTTTTGTTTATAATAACATAATAAATAACCGAGTAAAGTTGGATTAAAAGTCCGAGTTAGAGGTTACTTTGGGAATTAATTGTATCAAGCGAAGTGTCATAATTCGTGTAACGGAAGTTATGATACTAAAGATAATATAGTCAAAAACTACATATATTTTTTCCACGTCTAAGAATAAAAACGCCTCTTAGAAAAACAGGATCATATAAAGAGATTTTTCGCCTTCTGGCTCAGGGAACCGCCTTAAATTTATTAAATTAGTAAATTTTCAGCTTCACCACTTAATAGATGGTTGGCAGTCCTCAACTTTGCGTTTCTCCAGAAACTACCTGCCTCACACAGCTAAACTGTGGAAAGAATGTTGCATGACTTGCATGTTTATGCACTTAATTTTCCACTGAGCATATAAAAGATTCGCACGCAGATCAATCTTCACTCACTTATAAAATAAATTAGCATCAACATCCTGACTTTAATGTTAGACCTGCTCAAAATAGAACACGCCATTAATTTAGACACTTAGCCAAACCCGTAACCTATCTAGCTCATGTCACGTGTAGCGTTCGAAACTCGTCACCTCGTGTTACGAGCCGTTTCAGCTATGTAGCGAGTCGTCACCTTCGTGATGAATCGCGCCCGCCTACTGGTGACACAGTTTCGATGTCATCAAACTGTGGGGCGGTGAGGATTAGACATTATGTGTCAGGAAATTAATAAGCTTGCAATGCGTCTAGGTCAAACAATGGAATGAGTTCCCTTCCGAGGTTTTCCTAAGGGTCTACAGTATGGGGTCCATCAAAAAAGGAATTTAGGTTTTTGATCTTTTAAAACGCGCATGTAACATCTCTGGTGTTGCAGGCGTCCATAGGCGTCACCGTAGCCTGTGTGGATGTAGATGTGGTATAAAAAAAAGTCTTTTTTATGATATAGAAGGCAAACGAGTAGAAGAATCGCCCGATAGCAAGTAATCACCATCTCCCATGGACACCTGCAAGACCAAAGGGTTTGCATTGCCGGCCTTTAAGCGTACACTCTTTTCATGAAGGTTTGAAGATGCTAATGAAGTGGCTGGCGCAGCATATGCTGAGCCCGTTCCTTTTGCCGCGCATGCCAATTTTTAATGTTATTTGTAAATATATTCCTGTAATCTCTCTTTTGTTGTGTGGCAATAAATGTTTTCTTATTCTTATTCTTAAGATTATCGATCCGGGAATACCAATATAGTGTTGCTGCTGTTATTAGACCATGTGTGACGCATTTACTAGCTTTCATCAACCTTTGGCTGTATAAATTAATCAGCATTTAATCAACCCATCTAAATAATCATGTTCTAATATCTCCAGGTATCTTGGAATCAGCTCAAAACTAGCCATCATCTGTTCTAAAACCAACTGGGGTTACGTGTACTTAACAAAACTGTCATTACTTCTGACACTCGGCCGGACGGAAGATGACATGTATAAACTGAAATATGACAAGACAAACTCGACCTTATGAAGGAACATTTAAGGGTGGGTAGGAGGAATGACATGTTAGTTGTCAGAGGCGTAAAACATCTGTCATTGAGTAACAAATGTGGACAGGAATTGATGTGTTCTCGGACAGTGAAATACGCGGATCCGTCGTCTATTTTTGACTGCAGCTGTCTTGTGCTATCAAATACAACTTTTCACGCTTAGAATAGTTGGGTATAAAAATAAAAAGGGTTCTAATGACGGACGATGAATGACTGGGTGGGATTAATTTGATTTAGACGAGTTTCTTGGCTTTGAGTGTAAAATTCAAAGACCTATCATTCCGTTACGCTTAAAATAAATCGTGATGCATGATTTGGTATGCGGAAGCCGCAAAATTATTAAAAACTTGAAGAAATGCTTTAAATGTTGTGAAAATATTATCAAATTGTCTTCTGCCCGTGACTTTGACTGCGTGGGATGATAATAATGATTGATAAATCCTATATCCCTTCCCGGGCCTCACACTAACTCCAAATTAAATTTCATCTAAATCGTAAAACATGAAGCGGTAACAGACATACAGGCAGTTACTTTCGAATTTATAATATTATTTGTAGGGAAGTAAGGATTATCACAAACAATTTTATTCCAAAAGTAACTTAAGTATTAGTACTCAACACATGGTTATAAAAGTTGCAGTAACACCTCTTTGCTTTGAAATGCAGTGCTTAAAACAAGTAACACCAATTATGAGAGTAATCTAAAGCTTTACTGTCACACCGCTACAGTAATAATTCCCTATAGTTAGACTCAGAAGTGGAGGCTATTTACTACCAAAATATAATGTTGACATATATTAATAATTGTGTTAGTATAGTATAGCGCTCGTCAAGTTGTTGGAGCCAAGTGAACGTGCGAGTTGATGTGCTAATCGCCAGTAAATGTGCAAGCATTATAATTAACTGTAGAAAGAAACTTGTATTTCAAAGATCAAATATTATGTACAAAAGATGGAATAAACAGCGTAAATAAATGGGATGGGAGGATGGGATGAGAGTTCCATAGGTCTGGTCTTGTTTTTTGTGAAAAAATGTGACATCTCAACGTCACTATCCTCTCTAGTATCCGAATCGAATTTTTTTTCATTGTCTCGTTTCTGACCACTGTCACGCTTCTAGTTTTGTCTTTTATGAAATAAAATAAAAAGTTGAGTGGTATTGCATGTCATTCTTGCTGTAGATTATAATTCTCTTGAGAAAAATTAAAAACTTACTTTCATCCCATACAAAAAGCTCCAATCCGTCACATTTTTGGGAACAAAAAAGAAGAAAACGAAAAGAATTTTGCCCGCTTTACATTTTTCGCCTTACCAATGAGCAATTATCAAAAGTGTTAACATATGTGACGTTTTCAACCAAAAGGTACCACATTGTCGCTTGTCGATAAGGTTGATTTCAAATTGAAAGTATATGGAAATAGCGCCTTATTGACAACCGACAATAAGTACCCTTTTAGTCGAGAATGGCACATCTTCGACGTCGACTATACCATCACACACCGACCATTCATAAATATTATTACAAAGACAATAAGTTTGCAGTTAGTAGTGCGCGCGCGCCGGTATGAGTACAACTGATTTATTCGTCGCGCAGAAATAGTTGCCGAGTAGTTTAACGCTAGCTATATTAGGAGCAGTCTTAATGACTGTTTTAGATTAGATTTGATATATTTATTTCTTAAAGAAAAACGCACAGTATTTTACAAAAAGGGATAAAACAAAGGCTTTCATTAAAAGATCGTCAACTTAAGATTAGAACAGAAATCAAATAATAGAATATAAAATTAATAAATAAAACAAATGTCACAATAAAAGAGATGTCAATGTATACATAGCTAGGGCCAACCTAGGTATTGTCGAATGTCAAGAACAAGAAAAAAAAAAGTTTATGTGGAGTGACATGGATTATAGAAGTCATGATTATTTTATTTTATTTATTTATTTATTTAAACTTTATTGCACAAGCAAAGAAAAATGTACAAATGGCGGACTTAATGCCAAAAGGCATTCTCTACCAGTCAACCATTAGGTCAAACAGAGACATAAATGTTGGTGCAGGATAGATTCATAAATTATAACGAGAAATAGAACCAAAAAAAAATTCAAATATTATGTATATATATATAAACATAATAACGTAAACTAACAAAATTATGATTAAATACTAATACTTATATGATATACAAAAGATAAACTAACTCATATTAGTACATACAAGATGGAGAACATTATTTAAATTCTTCTGACAGAAGATGCTTGCGGAGTAGACGTTTAAAAACAGGCTTGCTTGGGGCTTGTCGAATCGAGAGAGGGATTATGTGTCTTGTCAGCTTATTTACCTCTAACAAAAGAGGGGTCTTCATGTATATTCCGTCTAAGCTAACTTTGCACTGAACAGAACAAAGTTTGGGAGTGTCATTACAATTGTAATATTTTCATAGCAATTTGATAAATGATATTGTCACTTTTATCATTGCAAATGCCTTGTAGAGACAGCTTGATCTGACACTTTCGAATTCTGTGTCTTATTATCTGGGGGTCTACTGCGAACCACGTCTGACGTGTTGCGTCCCTGTCACACTTACGTACGAATTTACAAGTGCGACAGAGAGGCAACACGTCGAACGTGGTTTTCGGTAGGCCCACAGTTCCGCGGACTTGTTGCTAAAATTACCACACGAAGAAAATAAAACGAGTAGAAGTTTTGTACGTAAAACTAGTAACCACCAGGAACATATGTTACGTAAATGATCATACCAGATTTCATATAATTTTAGCACGTTGTTTTAAATCGATGCAATATAGGTATATGAACTACAAATGATTCGTTAATTACCTAACGATTGCACACGTGTGGCAACCTACATAAATATCGTTTTACTGTTTTAACAATTAAAATTTGATTAATTATATAATTTTTTTCATATTTTTTTTCATCGCAAGTGTGTTGAAAAACGTCATATGAAACACGTGTACATTGGTCACTACACACATCGGCTTTCTTATTGCGCGCACAATATCGCAGGACACTTGTATCATAATGTACAAATTTAAACGCCACTGCCCGTCTCAGTCACCCGTCATCGCATGAGTCGCCACGCAAATCATGCTTAAGAACGCTAGTTATAACGGCTTATATTTATCATAATGAATTTAACCAGCTGGATAAACAGTCGTCACCTGTCGCGTTGGTTTTGTGGCTGAAGATCATATCTACTACATTGTAACTGACATTATAATTTATGATAATATAATATAATATCTGACGTTAGGAACAAAATCGAGATACAAAGCTATTTTTTAAGCAGTAGGTTCGAATTTCCGCCAAATGGAACTTATTTTTTGGATTTGGTTTATACACGACATACCGAGGTGATTATCATCAGCAAAATTATTATACAAACTATATAAGTATAATAATTTTGCTAAGTATATAATGGTGGCCGCTTTCGAATGAAAGAAGCCCCTGGCGTCCATCGGCTCGTTGGGTGGACGACATCCGGAAGGTTGCGGGTCACTTCTGGATGAGATTAGCTCAGGACTGGGACAAGTGGCGTACTGGAAGAGAGGCCTATGCTCAGCAGTGGGCGATAAAGGGCTGATATGATGATGATGATGATGATATAATACTGGTAGTCTGAATCTGGTAGAGACAAACAAATCTGAAGGTCGTGGGAATTCGGTGGATGCGAGCGGCACAGGCCACACAGCCACTAGCGCATTCAGAGGGTCTACTGCGACATACGAAAATCGAAATTTCGTTATCTGCCTCTCTATCACTTGCATATTCGAACGATAGAGAAAGAGATAACGAAATTTAAATTTTTGCTTTTCGCGGTAGGTCCCTGTTAACAAACCGCCTTGAATGCATCAATGTCTTTTATTACTAACAAATTATCTGTGAAAACTTGTCAAAAAAACTATATGAGGCGTGGAACTCGTATGTACAAGTTACACTATGGTTTAGGATGTGCGCTAGAGCTGCACTCTGGTGACAGAACATTGCAGTTATACTCCCTATTTCTAGCAAATATGTATCGACCCTGGTTTCAACCGCCTTCAAAATATTGTTGAAATTAAATGTCAAGAGGAAAAAAATGTCGGCAAGTTACAAATCTTACTTATTACGTACATAAATAATATTAATACGGACGATCCAGAATTAAAAGCAGCCAAGCGGCTCATACAATATGCAATAATTCAAGCCTCCTTTATATCTTCGCCATATTACCTTTTATCAACGCATTTTATGTATGGAAGCAAAAATAGCAAATACCACGTAATTTTCTATAAATTTAGATACCTATGAAAAGGAATGCTTAGAAAATAATTTGAAAATATAGACTACCTAGGCGTTAAACTAATCATAATTCATTTTCATTTTCATTGCAAAACCTAAAAAAGTGGGATGTGAAGCGAGTCTCGAAAAGTTGCTGACTCTTAATACGAAAAAAAAAAACCGGCCAAGTGCGAGTCCTACTTGCGCACGAAGGGTTCCGTACCATTACGGAAAAAAACAGCAAAAAAATCACGTGTGTTGTATGGGAGCCCCATTTAAATATTTATATTATTTTGTTTTTAGTATTTGTTGTTATAGCGGCAACAGAAATACATCATCTGTGAAAATTTCTACTGTCTAGCTATCACGGTTCATGAGATACAGCCTGGTGACAGACAGACGGACGGACAGACGGACAGCGGAGTCTTAGTAATAGGGTCCCGTTTTTACCCTTTGGGTACAGAACCCTAAAAATACGAAAATAACCGAACACATAAAATACTGGTAGGTACACTTTACATTACTAGTTTAGGAAAAAACAACGTTTTGGGCATACGGATAAAAACTTAATGAAAGTTAACTTTAATGTATCAATTACTATTAAAATTTGTTCTAGTCATGCCAACACACTAATCAATGTTCCACTATAACATACCAATGATCCATAACGGCCGCAACCAAACCCCAATTTATTTAGATACGTCAAAAGCATTTCAACATAAAAGCATTAATGCCGCACTTTCGGAAAAAATCGCCCTAAGCCCTTGAACACATAACTAACGTCCATAAAACTAAATCATACACATCAAAAAAAGTCTGGGAGAAATGGCTTGGAATCTATAAATCCACCGGCATCCAAGTCACAATCACAAATATGTCAGGAACAGCTATAAAACGTCTGGAAATATCTCCCGGATAGTTTATTAGACAATGAAGTCGTGGAAATATGTTATTGTTGAATCCATAGACATAGTATAGTAGTTATAGACATGAAACCAAGCGACCAGGGGTAAGAGAAAGACACATTCATGTATTGACAGGTTAATGTATGGCAGCATAATCCTTTTTCTCTTTCACTTATAAATTTCGGTATTTCGCCATCGCCTCCTACCTATGCTGCCATAACCCGACCATGAAAAAACACCCGGTCGGTGATAAGGACAAAGCATGGCACTATTTTCTCTTTCCTCTTATAGGAATCGCAATAAGACTATCTTTCTCTATCAAAGAGTGTCAGGCCCTTGGTTGAATCTGAGTTTTTCTGACGATGCAAGATGGCGGATTTAAAATGGCGGCAGCTGTCAAACTAAAAGAACCTGTCAAAAATTCTAGATATCACATTTTACGCAGGATAAAGTCGGCCTACGCTGAGTTTTCTTGGCAAGTGTTACGTCAAATGGACCTTATAGGGAGCGTGCATGAACTATAGGAGGCAGCACAGAAGCCGTCAGATTTTTGTCGCGAGGCGTAAATGTGAAGTTTATGCTACCAATGTAGCCCACAAGATGGCAGAACCTACTATGCACAAGAAAACGTACGAGAACGGTAGATGGCAGCACTTGCTTTGGCAATGTACATGTTTATGTTTTCGATTCAGGCCACAAGATGGCAGACTCTCCAACGCGCACGGTCCCTATAGGAATATGTAGGTGTGCATTCTTACTGTCATCTTTGTGCAAAGTAAGCGTGGTCAGAATCTAAAAAT
This sequence comes from Cydia strobilella, assembly GCF_947568885.1. Taxonomy (NCBI): domain Eukaryota; kingdom Metazoa; phylum Arthropoda; class Insecta; order Lepidoptera; family Tortricidae; genus Cydia; species Cydia strobilella. The sequence goes on along the minus strand of NC_086046.1, from coordinate 917,760 downwards.
GTATTGCTCGCCGTTTAGAACTACATTTTGAGACCTCTCATTTCAATTAATAGTGATATCAAAAACGAATATTGTATTATTAAATATATTAATAACGGGTCACTCACGTGTTTTAAGTCGAAAACGCTCGACATGTTTCACTCCGTACCGAGGAGCGTCATCAGGAGCTTGCGTCGACGGTGACGGACCGGCGCAGACACCGTCACCGTCGACGCAAGCTCCTGATGACGCTCCTCGGTACGGAGTGAAACATGTCGAGCGTTTTCGACTTAAAACACGTAAGTGACCCGTTATTAATATATTTAATATGTCTATGTCTCACGGAAGTTTCGTTATTAAAAACGAATATTGTATTGTTTAATTTTTATTGAGTAGATACGAGTATACGCAATACGGAACTTATTTATTCCGGATATGTAATATTAATAACTTGTTTTACATGCACATACGAAAAGTTATATTCATTTAAAAATAACTGCATCAGCTTAATTTAATTAATTTGAAGCTGTATTTCACTCTGATGAGCTGTCATTTTTCGTCGAATTTAAGCGTCAAGAAACAAATGGTTTCGACAGTTCGCCGTAACCGGTTACAAATTGCATATGTCCTTACATTGCATGGTTTACCATATGCCATACGTTTTGTGTATCTTCGACAACCTTAAAGAAGTCTCATGAAATAAAACTATGAAAACGGATTATATCGCGTATATTGAATTTATAATACATCCCGACGTTTCGAACCCTTTACAGCGTTCGTGGTCAACGGGTGACTGAGGAAAAATTACAAAGTGCAAAAATACCCACATACTAAAATAATGAACAATCATAGACTACAAACTTTAAGGCTGGTTGTACATGCAAAATCGGTTCATAAGGCTAGTTTATACACTACAATTTTACAATTCTATTCAATTTCAATTGTAGACTATGATTGTTCATTATTTTAGTATGTGGGTATTTTTGCACTTTGTAATTTTTCCTCAGTCACCCGTTGACCACGAACGCTGTAAAGGGTTCGAAACGTCGGGATGTATTATAAATTCAATATACGCGATATAATCCGTTTTCATAGTTTTATTTCATGAGTAACTATCGCGGTAACCGAAGACTTAAAGGAGTCTCTTAGGGCCTTTTTACACATTGATATACTTCGGACGTAAAATGCTTTAACCTCCTAAGCGCGTACAAATTTTTGTACATATTCCAAAATTTATTTTGAACTTTTGTTGAGTAACTAAGTGTTCCAAATTCAAAAAAACAAATGCTTCTGGGTCTCAGGAGGCTAGTGCAGACACATATCATTTTCTGCACACCTTTTAGAACATCAATGACCCTGATTCAGAGCATGAGAAATGAAAACAATCTTTCTCAATATCTAAGTAAATCTAAGACCGTCTTGACCTGTCCATTCCAAAAGTGCAACTGCAAAAGTGATTAGCCCCTCTCTCAGCTTGATAAATACAAATAGGTACAATTACCAGAGATTTATCCGCGGCGGGCGGATTACAGGCGCCGATTAATACCGCCATCTGTGGCCATCCATCCTGCGCCCTTTAACTCTCTTCCTTATTGATGGTTAGTTTGTCAAGGAAATGGGCGGTGCTTAAAAGATTCTGCTTGAGGCTGAAGGTTGGTAAAGTCCAAAACTGATTTAACCTTGAAATTGAAAAATATAATGATAAATAGTTTTAGGCTTTTGTTGAATAAAAGGGGATTTTAAATTAAAAACAAAGGTCAGATCAGTCACTTTAACTCAGTTCCATAATGATGGTTAGTTTGTCAAGGAAATGGGCGGTGCTTAAAAGATTTTGCTCGAGGCTGAAGGTTGGTAAAGTCCAAAACTGATTTATCCTTGAAATTGAAAAATCATGATAAATAGTTTTAGCCTTTTGTTAAATAAAAGGGGATTCTACTTAAATATAGAATAAAGGTCAGATCAGTCACTTCAACTCTCTTCCTTATTGATGGTTAGTTTGTCAAGAAAATGGGCGGTGCTTAAAAGATTCTGCTTGAGGCTGAAGGTTGTTAAAGACCAAAACTGATTTATCCTTGAAATTAAAGAATATAATGATAAATAGTTTTAGGCTTTTGTTGAATAAAAGGGGATTTTAAATTAAGAACAAAGGTCAGATCAGTCACTTTAACTCTGTTCCTTATTGATGGTTAGTTTGTCAAGGAAATGGGCGGTGCTTAAAAGATTCTGCTTGAGGCTGAAGGTTGGTAAAGTCCAAAACTGATTTATCCGTGAAATTGAAAAATATAGTGATGATAAATAGTTTGGCTTTCGTTAAATAAAAGGGGATTCTAAATAAAGAACAAAGGTCAGATCAGTCACTTTAACTCTGTTCTTTATTGATGGTTAGTTTGTCAAGGAAATGGGCGGTGCTTAAAAGATTCTGCTTGAGGCTGAAGGTTGGTAAAGTCCAAAACTGATTTAACCTTGAAATTGAAAAATATGGTGATGATAAATAGTTGTAGGCTTTTGTTGAATAAAAGGGGATTTTAAATAAAAAACAAAGGTCAGACTTTAACTCTGTTGCTTATTGGTTTGGTTTGTTGTTGTGCTTGATAGGCGGTGCTTAAAAGATTATGTTTGAGGCTAAGGGCTGGTAAACTTAACCTCAAAACAATTCTGTACTTGAAATTGAAAAACGTGACGTTAAAGATAATTCTTAGGATTTTTTTTAACTCAAAACAAAGGTTATTAAAACTGTTTCTTATTGATGGTTAGTTTGTCAAGGAAATGGACGGTGCTTAAAAGATTGTACTCGAGGGTTTGTGAACAGTAAACCGGGTTCGTAAACTCTTAATCAAATCAGATCTTAATCAGTGCTGTCAAACTGGTTTAACTTGGCAGATATAATGAATACAAATTTATTTGTTATAACTTCTTAAAATGCAAGCGAAGCAAGCAATACATTAATCCCAAAACAATTTGGCCTTGATATTGAAAAACGTCTCTCGGTAACAGCTCTAACGATTTCGATGAAATTTGCTATATGGGGGTTTTTGGGGGCGAAAATCAAACTAGCTAGGTCTTATCTCTGGAAAAACGCGCATTTTTGAGTTTCTATATGTTTTCCGAGCAAAGCTCAGGCTCTCAGATATTTGATAGTTACTTTGTCAAGGAAATGGACGCTGCTTAAAAGATTCTGCTTAGGTTTGGTGACCTCGAAATAATACAGTTTTTTCCTTGAATGAAAATGGGTCTAACCTGAAAACAGTTTTATCCTTGAAATTGAAATAGGATTTGTATATGTTAACAAAAGGTACAGTGAGTTGCGAAATTATCAATGAATGCACTTTTATGCACTTTTGCGGCTGATGATACCTACTTCAATAGTTCACCTTATTAGTTAGTTTGTCAAGGATTGCCAATACTTAAAAGATTTTGAAATTTAAAAATTTACTAATTCTAGGTAAAACAGTGGGACGTCATGTTTATAAACTTGTTTACCTACATAAAGATCAAAATTAAAATCAACAATTGCCCTGAATGTGTTTGTATTAAAACAACTACTCCTTTATTAATCACATTTAAAATCGTATCATGGGGTTAATCGTTTATGTGTAGTGGGTGGTTTGAAAATGTGATGTCTACTCCAAACTTTAATTAAACTTTTCGTCGGGTAGTCACACAAATCTCTGTTTTGACTTGCTGGGACGTCAGTTAGCCGCGACCACGACCAGTGAAACCTGTGTCGAAACGTCGGTAAATAAAGGTAACAAAATAAATTCGCGATAGATTTTAAATGTGATTAATATGTGTTCAAAACGCGAAAGTTAAATGTTATAACTACTCCTTTACCAACAGGCATACTTTCGTTGACCGACATAGTTATTCGTAACTCCTTTTTACGAACAAAAGTATATAATATTGGTGCACATACTCACGACACTGCAGCATGCAGTGATGTGAGATGTTGGTCCTTTGTTCCGAGACAACTGTCAGACACAGTCGGGGATAGACGGAGACGTGCTCACAGACTCCTTTCATATATTATTACTTCAAATATGGAGTGACTAGTTTTCTTTACTATACTGACTTATTTTAGAACATTTAAAAGCTAACATTAAATAATTTCACGGTTTAGACACTCACTCACTCACTTGTTTTAGTCACTCGCGCGACATCAATCGGGATAGCGGCTGGGCTGTGCCGCCAGCATGGAAGCCTGTGATTCCTCAGCAGAATGTCAGTGAGTGTTGTGACAGTGTAGTGGACATAGTAAGTTCGTGCTATGTGTCGCTACAAGTGTTAGGTGACCCAAACCCAAACACACCACTATGCCCGCCTAATCGATAGCGCAAGACCTCCCCCCAACCGGCTTTCTCGGCGCGCGCGCAGCGAGCGACGCGGCGCGCGGCATTTATTTATTTATCGTATGGCTTCGTTATATGTCACTGGATACAAAAATAAACTTAAAATTTCGCCCTACTTAGGTAAGCAGCCGCTTCTTCAGCCAGGATATTGAAGTCACTCACATGGACCGTGTATTTTGTGAGGGGACATTCCAGCACTATGTGTTCGATGGTATCATAGCCCTGGAGTGCTCCTCTGCGTGACAACTCAGTGGCATCTTTGGCATGGGTTTCCTGAATAAGGGCGCGCGGCAGTACGCAATACACGGTCGTCGTGAACGCTGCTCGCACTATTAGTGCTTGAGAAAGGAGACCTAGGCTCTCAGAAACATGTCGCGCGGGTGATTAAAATAAAACAAGTGAGTCTAAACCGTGAAATTATTTAATGTTAGTATGTCTCACAACAGTTTAAATTCGATTTAAAAGTTATGCTTAATGCTTGAGTGTGACCAAGTCAAGTCTGCAACGATTTTGATAGCACGCAGTGCGTATAACGTCAAACTTCTAAGAAATTATGACGTATAAATAACACTTGCACTGCTTGTGCTATCAAAATCGTTGCAGACATCTTGGTCTCACTACCTACATAGCTCATGAATTTCTTAAGTTATTTGCAAGCTTTTTTGTTATGATATACATACATACATATAATCACGCCTATTTCCCGGAGGGGTAGGCAGAGACCACGGATTTCCACTTGCTACGATCCTGACATACCTCTTTCGCTTCCTTCACTTTCATAACATTCCTCATACACGCTCGCCGGTTTAGGGTGCTCTTGACCTGGCCTTTCTTCAGGATTTCCCCGATCTGATCAGAGAAAGTCCGCCGAGGTCTGCCCCTTCCAACTCCCGTTTCTACCTCTCCCTTATACACTCTCTTTGTTCTTTCACTCATTCTTTCCACGTGTCCAAACCATCTCAACATACCTTTCTCAATTTTTGTCACTACATCTTATGATATAGTAGGTTTTAATTCCATTATTTACAATACCTTCACCAAATAGTTTTGGAGTAGGCACACATTCGTCCAGCGCAGATTGAACATACCAATTAGGACTTTCAGACGGACCGTCGAAGTATTTTTGCCGGCATCAATAGGTAATGCCTCAAAGTCCGGCTAATGCTTTGACCGGGTCGACTTTGTTATACGGGTAACACTTCCCCTACTACGGGACTATTAGGGTAATAGGGAAGTCACGGTTAACAAAGTCAGTTATTATTCACAACGACGGGACTTATCGCGTAAAATAAGTTTTAAATTTACCTCCGACTTTTCGAGGACGGCAGTCATTAGTAAGTGTAAGCGAAAACAAATATCGAAAGTTGAAAAATCGAATATTGTGTGTTGTGTGTCGACCCGGTGGTGATTCAAGTTAAATAAACAAGACCAAGTGCGGGTAGTTCGAAAAACTCGTGCGCCTAGATGTTGATGTCAACTTTAGCCACCACGGGGACAACGCCGTCCTCGAAACGTCGGAGGTAAATTTAAAACTTATTTTACGCAATTAAGTCCCGTCGTTGTAATAATAATGAGTAAAAATCGTGAAAGTTTAAATCAGTGTTCAAGCTGACTCGATCGACATGTTTTTTGAGTGAGTTGGAGACAAAACGACACACGCCTAACGAAAAGAAAAAATGTTTCGGGATGACAGATGGTAAGAAAAGTCACGTGACTGGCATTTTCTATCAAAGATTACCATCTTGCGCCTGCAGCCATCATGACGCCGACTATAGAAGCGAATCGAGAACTTTCGGATTTCGAATACTTAGCGAGTTGATAGAGATTTTACTTGACGTTAAATCCGACAGAGACCCATGGTAGGGGAGTTTAGCTTTAGACTGCAAGATCGCAACAATTACTGAAAATAACTAGATGTGTCGCCTAATTGCTCTAGCGGCTGTGTGTCTGAAGTTTTTTCTTATTTAGTTAATACTGCCTGTATATAAATATTTTAGAATTTAATTCATTGTAAGTAAATTCCTAGTTATGTCAAGGCAGACACGCCATACATCAAAGTTCATTCGTTTCTATGTGTGAACGGTACGTCTGTACACGCGTCATGCGTCATTGTGTAAGTTGCTTCTGAGCGGTCGGCAAACGGTCGTCAATCTGCTGTCGCGGGGCGAGGCAATTCGCATCGGGGCGGGGCGGTGCGTGCCCGTTCTATATGATAATACTATTATTTATTCTGTGGTTACGTTATACTATTTTGTTATATTATTTAGTAGAATAATGAGTCATTATTATACATTATACTAAATATTGTTCCAATATCTTATCCTCGTAAAACCAATAATTATCAATCAATTTGGGACGTATATATTTTTTTCAATATCATTCATTTATTTTTAAGTTAACCGTAGTTATAAGTTTTATTTAACAACTAGCAAAATATGGACAATGTCTGAAATAAATGAATTTAATTTAATTTTATTTTATTTTTTTATTTATTTTTATTAATAATATTCGAAAAAAAAAAGATATTGCCCTCAAGTCTTATATGGATAAGAAAATTTGAACCTTATTTTTAAATACGATTGAATTTTATTCGTTGAAACCTCGTCTGCGTTTAATAGTTAACACTATTAGACTCTATTATGTAACTAGCAGTCAGCTGTAGAGATAAGTGACCCCCCCTGCATAGAAGTTTTTGTATGCAAAGATGCTAAGCGAATAGTATTGCTGACTACTTACCTATTTACGAGGGAGGTACTTTGGACTAAAAGGTTTGGACTTACTTGACATTTAAAATTAATATTTGGGTATAAAGTATTAGTATTAAAAAACTACCTTACGTTAGTATATTTATTCGTCAATTATTGAATGTTGAGTTCGATTGAGTTGAGAATACAAATATGTACTTTAAAGTTTAGTGACATATTAAAAAGTCATAAAATACAAAGTTCAAAAAATCTAAAGAGCCGAATCACCGCACTTAAACTATCGTAGACATATTTCAAAATATTTATCAGTACGGTTTTTACTCACTATTATTTTTAGTCGCTTTTGGCGACATGTTTCCGATTCTTTGGGAATCCTTCCTCAGGCACGAGTGTCAGGCACGACGTACAACCGCCGCGGACACTCGTGCCTGAGGAAGGATTCCCAAAGAATCCGAAACATGTCGCCAAAAGCGACTAAAAATAATAGTGAGTAGAAATCGTACTGATAAATATTTTGAGCCGAATCACGTTTAAAATCCGGTTCCCGGAATATTTCTTTATTGAAAAATTCAAACATATTTTCTTAATTTATCTTACTTTATAGGTTATAAAGACTAAAGTTAAACCTACGCAAATCTAGGCGAGGCATCGATGCTTGCTATAAAAAGTATAAAATAAATAAAAATTCTAAAGAGGCTATAAAATGTGTTTATGAGGCGCTAAACGCCCCCAATTTAAGAATATAGCCTGCGTATTGTGCGGTTAAGTTTTAGAGGCAGTGGTGCATATAAACTGGGAGTTTTTATAGTAAATCGGTTGAGGAATACATTTAAAAAGCACAACGCATATTATACAAGTACAGTCACTATCGAAAGTCATTAAAAAGTCTACCATTCTCTGACAGTAGTACCACTAAAATAAAATTATGAAAACGGATTATATCGTGATATTGAATTTATAATACATCCCGACGTTTCGAACCCTTTACAACGTTCGTGGTCAACGGGTGACTGAGGAAAAACTACAAAGTGCAAATATACCCACATACTAAAAATATTGAACCATCATAGAATTAATAGACAAACTTTAAGGCTGGTTATACATGCAAAATCGGTTCATAAGGCTAGTTATACAATACTAGGTTTTTTGGTAGTAACCCAATTTATACGTAAAAATGTCGTATCTACTCACTATTTTCATAGCGACTTACGTATGTGTTAATACGTCGCGTTTAATGCAGGCGGTCTCGTTTCCTTACGTCAGACACAATTTGTCGGCTCCTTCAGCGTAATGAGGTTTTTGGTCTAAAGGTTGACTCTTACTTGTTCAGTGTTCACGCTGGGCCCGAGTTAGCTTGTAAAATCTTACTTTGATTTAATTGTGCATCAGGTTTGCACCAATATGTACCTGGGCATTTTTACTTAAAAGTGTACTTAATACTTAATTTTTTCGACAATCCATCAACTTTTGGGTTATTTCTACTCAGAATCACGAGGACTATCGATTTAGAAAGAAAAAAAAATATGTCCCAAAAACATGTCAGTTCTGTAACGCATTTTCACCTACATTTTGTATGGACCGTTACAAAACTGACACCCAAAATTTGTATGAAAAACTGGGGACACTTTTTTTCTTTGTCTCATTCAATAGTACTCGTGATTCTGAGTCAATTCCAAAAGTTGATGGCTTTTCGAAAAAAAAGTAAATGGTACAATTTTTTCTGAAAACCCCCACCTACATGTGACCGAGATACACTATAGCTTAGATTAACAATATCAAAGCCAAATAAATAATGGGTTTAAAAGTCATAATGCTGCTTTTAAGCTTTATTTTGCCAAACAGAAACGTCAAAGTGTAGGCAATCATCGTCGACATCTTCACTTTAGGTCGTGCTTTGTGGTCGTGTTGCTCAGTTTTAACCTCGTAAGGCCCACCATACAAAGTCTCCCTATTTTTAATTTGAACCTTATTGGATAGTAGATTAGGGTGACTTTCGTTTGTTTTAGAAAACAATGAAACAAAAGAAATTCTACTTTATGTAGTTTTTGAAAGGTTCGAATTAGATTGAAACAGAGTGTACATTGTATTGCACACTGGGCCTCACGAGGTTAAACATAGAGAGTTGTATATCGTTAAAGATAAGGCAGGTCACATAAGACGTTCAGTATTCACCTGTTTTCTTATGAAAATTCATTACGTTGGGTTGACAGTGTGCAATATCGCGCTGATTACTAATTATAGCTCATGTGTTTCTTTGCCGTTATTTACTCTTCTCACTGCATAAACAGTAGAAGCTCGGCAAAGTTGGAAATGATTGAAAATTATATGAAAATTCGGTTAGGTAATCTTCATATCATCCCTTTATCGCCCACTGCTGAGCATAGGCCGCTCTTCCAGTACGCCACTTGTCCCGGTCCTGAGTTAATCTCATCCTGACAGCTAAAAGGTTGAAACTATTAATAATTTTACAATTTATAACCTAAATATTACACAACCCCGGTGGTTATTACACAATTACACAACGAGGTGACTTGGAGGCTGTTATCTGTGCGCGAACCTTTACTTGGTTTTTGGTCTTACCCGCCAAAGGCTTGTGACATTTCGTTTCGTTTGTGTAATTGTGGCGTGTTTAAAAGTCGTCTCGCATTTGTTTTCGCTTTGATTTTAACGCCATCTCTGGTAATTATGGAAACTTAAAGAATATTTGTTTACCTTTGTTATTTTGTAAGCAGCTTATTTAAGACGATTTTTTTTTGATTCGTGACTCATTCGTTATGTAAGATTAACGCTAACCTTAATTATTCATTAGGAGTAATTATAACTGTGTATTTATTGTTTCAGGTAAGGGATTTTTCTGATACGTCGATGGATTCAGTTGTCTGTGATGTGAAGTTTAAGGTAAAAAAAAAATAGAAGGTCAAATAGAAAAAAAATTAATAGTGTAAGGAAATAATTTTAGACAAAATAAAACAGACTTACGGAACAAAAATTTTTTTATAGTTTTATATTTTTGTACTATGAGGTCAATACGGGTTAGTAGCACTTAGTACCGTGTTTGCATAGGGCCGGTCGGGCCGTATACACACACACACACACACACACACACACACACACACATTTAAGCGCCAATAGCGTCTATGGCGCTTACGACCATTGTAAAAAAATTCACTATTACATTTTCTAAGCTTGACGCAAGGTAGTGAGACACTAGTAGTAGTTAATACTACTTACCTACACTTGAAATTAATAGTAGAAAATTAATACACAAACAATTAACTGACAAAAAAAACTAATTATCAATATCATGTCTAACATACATCTATATTAAACATATAAATAAAACTTTCAACTCTCCCGCCCTCGATTAAATGGTCATAAAAACTATAAAAAGTAATGGGATCTAATCGTAATGCATCAATTGTTGGGGTAGCTTGACGGATGCGTTTGCGCATGACGGCCGGCCAATGGGAGGGCGCAGGCGGGCGGCCATGTTTTTTTTAATGATTTAATTGATTGGAAAAGGGGTATATTAATGATACAATCACGGTGGCGTGTATTATGGCATGCTTTTATGCAGATGTAAGTGTTTTTTATGTAGGTGTGATATAGTATCAAAATTGGAGATAATATGATTTATGGAATGAATAAATATTTTAATAGGTAGATGAACAAATATTAGTTAAATTTGGTTGTATAATATCAATCCGACAAAAAACGATATCTAAATTGAAACTAAGTTAGAAAGTTAGTTAGTTATATCCCGGTCAATATAAGTCTAAGTTAGAAATTCAGCGGGCGCAGCACGGTTCCATGTTTGTCGTCTATCACTGCCCGTCACTTTTGCACTTACATATTTGCTAGAACGTGACAGGCATGGTGACAGGCGATAAAAGACAAGAGTCGTTGAATGTCTGGGTTCTCTTATATTTTATTTTTCTTTATTGGGGAAAAAAACAGACATAGGAAGATAATATAAAAGGAAGAGAATGGTTTTTACATTAATAGGTGCAACCTACATCCTGAGACAATTCCTACTAAGATTTATAAATCAAGAGTGTATAAGTGGCATTGTCATCGGATTGAGGTACTTATAACATGTGTGGTAGGTATAGTAGATAGGTACTAAACTAATAATGATACACTGACGATTATAGTAGTAATTACAGTGCTGACAAGATTCAATCACATAACATTTGAGAACTACACATTTATTATGATGAATGTAAGGCTAATTTTAATAACAAAACTTCCGTGAGACATAGACATATTAAATATACCGTGATTGTGGTTGGTCAGTGCCTCCGAGCTGGAAAACTGTTTTGGGTACTACGTCGGTGGACAGTGTGGACGAACCATTAGCGAATGACGTAGTGAGTGTTGTGTGCAACCCATCATTTGACAATAATGCCGTAAACGAGGGTAGTTTCTCGCCCCCCCCTGCCGCCACCGGCGCCCGCGCCGAGTCATCGGGCGCGGAGGGCTGCGGCCCGCAGTCTGCGCCGGTCCGTCACCGTCGACGCAAGCTCCTGATGACGCTCCTCGGTACGGAGTGAAACATGTCGAGCGTTTTCGACTTAAAACACGTGAGTGACCCGTTATTAATATATTTAAAATGTAAGGCTAAGTTTGTATTGGGCCAAAATCATTTCGTTAATATGATGAAACAAAGCAAAAACAAATATATTTCACGAGTCCTCATTCCGCACAGACTCTATCAACAAACTAAACGAATTCGAGGAGAAACTGGCATGATTCATAATTATATTTAGTTAACTAACGTGTCGCGCATTATCATTATGTCGTGTCGCGACATGTGTGTCATTTAACATGTACCTAAATAGGTTGGTAAAATCGTAAAATTAGTTTATTACGAGATATGTAAACAAATTTCAAAAGAACCACTTTTTATCCCAACATCTCTCACAATTACAATATACTAATGTAAATCACATACATACATACAATTACGACAACAATGGATGCGCACGCGTCGAAGGGTCGAATCCATCACCGTCACATTAAAAAACGAACGGCGGCTGCACCAATCAGCGCGCGGCATTCGAAATTGTTCGTTTAACAGCGACCAATCGCCGGAGGGCACTTATTCTCAAACTTGCATTAATCATGATGATATATTTACGCTGATGCGAGATTGAATGATTTGTGCGTTGTCAATATCTGGATTTACGGTTGCGTGCTCGATGATTATTGACGCGTCATGCGTTATTGACTATCTATATAAAATACTAGCGTATTGTTTACGGACATAATTTTAATGTTTGTGGGAAATTGGTAATAAATCTGATACAGAATAATTTGTTGTCATTAAAATCGCTTGATATATAATGATTCGATGTTAATTTCGATATTATTGAAAAACAGGGTGCTGTAGACCTGAGTATATACTTTTAATTTCACCTCCACGCGTTCTCGAGATAAAGGGTCTTGATCCTCTAAGGGTTCTGTTTTTAGAGTTCCGTACCCAAAGGGTAAAAACGGGATCTCATCCACCCAACGAGCCAGCGGACGCCAGACGCTTCTTTCATCCGTAAGCCACCAATCCGTCAATATTTTGGTCCACCTGCCATCACTCTGCCTGGCAACGTGTCCGAGGTGGGCACCTCGATTCAAGCTTGGTCGTCACCCACATTTCACACCTTGGTACGGCGTCGGATCTCGACATTCCTCACTCGGTCTTGAAGTTTGATGCCTAGCATGGCGCGCTCCATGGCTCTCTGTTTCCTACGATAAATACTCTCCTAAACTCCTCCTTATATGTCCGTCTAGACATAACGATTGACACCTCATTCATATGACCATCTCATAAATCTCCGCTAAGTGGTAATTAGCTATTTCTGCGTGTATTAATATGGTTTCCATTTCTCGTCAGCTTTCTCATTGCAGTGAAAACATCATAAACATCACTGCCATTTCCTTATATACCAGTATATGCATGATCCTCTATTACCTAAAGTTATTTAAGAGGGAGAGCTCAGAAAATACTGGTCGCATGACGATATGTAGATAGTTGACATGCGATGACATTTTTGAATGGGTAATCGATAATATGTCTTATGCTATTGGAATAGGGTCGATGAAAGTGTTGTGCAGATTAGTTGGTGATTTTAGTATTGATACTGTGCAATTGCTGCGATATGAAATGATATAGACAAATGAATACGCGCTGTAGTGTTGACACTTGAGAAAACAGCGCTCTACGGAGCTAAAAATTTTGCGTTGGATAGTAAAACAGAACTCGAAAGTAAAAAAGGCAGTAGCATGAAAAAATATTACGCAATTTAGGCAATTTGGCAATGTGTTAGCTAGATTAGGAGAGGAATAACTGGTAACATGATCAATTTAGTACCTATTAGTAACTTGAGATATTACATTTATACAATAATGTGATAAACACACTGTAAAATTCAAAATATTTTCTCATTCTGGAAATCAGTGTTTGTCAAACGTTGACGCTTGATTACATATACATTTCTGGAAGCCATTTAAAGAATGCGAATTTCGACGAATTCACCCTTCAAATCTTAGGTCAAATCCAACCGTATCAATTAATTATATTGATATTCAGACAGCTATAGATTTCATTCCAAATAGGCCATTTCCAGTGAAATAACGGCCACATTTCAACGGGTGTGAATTATAAACCTATCGCGAATACTTATTTACGAAAGGTTGTAAGTGCTGTGGGTTTAGTAGTAAAATATGCCTTTTATGGATTTGTTGGCTATCTCAAACGATTGCTCGGAGATTTTCTAGCCCTTTCTAGATAAGTTTCACTCTATCTTAGGAGTTATAAGCTGTAAGACATTTTGTGGCATGCGGCATAACATGTTTGTTACTGTACCTAATGCCATTCTTTATTATTTATTTGTTATTGACCTGGTATAAAATATGTCTTTTTTTCAGTGTTCTTGGCTGTAAGAAAAAATCAAAAACATTTAATTCGTTTTTTTTCCAAAATTTTCACCCTAATAAATGATCATGTCTCAGACCTTCTAATCAAAATTTTCTGCTAGGTCAGAAAATGAGATTTTTTTATCTTCTTCAGTAAACATTAAACAAAAAAAAGGACAATAAAAGACAACAACATAATCTTTTTCTAATAATATATTAAGTTCAAATTGAAAATTATTAACATTACAACTAACTAATTTACTCCTGAGACTCATACTTTCATATTATTAACCTTAAAAGGAACCGGATCTAAAAACACCCCTTATTTTTCATACAACAAATTTCAATCAAAACAGACAAGAACAATCTAATTTCAATAAAGACAGACCTCTATGATGACAATCTGTAGCATGCCACATATCTCATTATCTGTAGCACAGCCTCACACTTCCTTAACACTATCAGAAGACATCAGCACTGTACGCGTATAATAAAGTGCAATATGACTTGGAGATATAGTGACAGTCATGTATGGCTCTCACACACAATTTACTGTTCGCTTGTCAGCTGCCGCATACATTTCGCGTATCTTGTTAGGTGTGAGTTAGTGGCAGTGGAAGGGTTGACAGTTGTTTGTTTAAATTGGAAGTCATTGTGGTAAATTATGTATTTTTGTTTATATATTTGTCTTAGATCTTTTGTCTTATTATCGTCAACCGTCTGTTTTATTGCTTAAATATTTATGTCAGTTTTTATTAAGCCATCGAAGCCTTTAACCCCTTCTATTAAGACATAATATTCATTTCTTGTGTTTTGTCACAAAGTAATTAAAAATTGCGCTATAATTAAACTTACGACTTTGCAAGTGACAAAATGTGGAAGCGGTAAATTTAGATTTATATAAATATAAGACGCTTGTACTAGTTGTACTGACACTTCCACAGTTCCACACTTTATTGGAGCAAAGTTAGGTTTTAAATACTTATAACATTTTTTTCTTTTTAAAACATGCATTCGTATTGGTGATGTTGAACTCAAATCAAGTTATCATTTCTCGATTAAAAATTTAACATCATTAGTAAAAAAAATGCATTCAATAACATGAAACTACAATGTTTTCACACACCGATAATCATATAATAATTGTAATTAGATTACATCAAACATGATAAATTATAGTATCTGACTTGTGCTAATCGGTAGAAAAAGCTGCTAACTTAATAAGACTTGTAATCATAAACGCATCGCACCCGCCTTTGAAATACGCGGTTATCATAGTGATCCGCGCGCCGCTCCGTGGCTCCGGTGTGCGAGCAAGACCGCTATATACGTGCATAGCGCTGTCTTGCTCACACGCATTAATGTTGCGTCTGATCGCGCACGTAATCTGCGCGTGCGCGACTGAACAGCGTATGTTTAATAGATCACTTAAATCATCTGTTTTTAGAAGTCCTGTTTAGGTGTTTGTCTAATATTTTTTGTTTGAAAGAGCAAACTTCGACTAAAGAAAACCATGTAAATATGTCAAAAGCTTTTGATTAGGATAATCTTTTTTGCATAATGTTCGAGTATGCCTAGTTCAAATTGTCTAGAAAACTGAACCCTGTCACTAAGCCCTAATAAGTGATTCACTAATGCTCCTTTTAATAGAGTAATATATCACACTAGTTTGATATACCTACATCTTAAATTAACAATTTTGGAATCCCACAAGGTAAACTCCACGATCCTATTTTCTTTCCCTATTTACTCCCAACAGATAAGTTTATTGTTCACCTCTACTTAAGAATAAGTGATGAGAAATCATTAACGAAGTTAAGTGTTCATATTTGCACTTTATTATGAACAACTATAGTTATCAAGAATTTTCTTACGGAGTCCCGCAAGGTACATTCCTCGGTACTATTTTCTTTCCCTATTCACTCCCATCAAGTCTGTTCACATGCCTCCCTCAGCTGCGCGTGACCGCCTCCGTCCCACATAAATCTGTCGGCTGCTGCGCGAGCGCGGTAACGCACACATCTTGATCTCGGCCAGGGGTGTGCAACCTGATGACGCTAATTATGTTAATATATTTTAAGTTTTTAACATTTACTTTGTAATTTAACTATTTTAAAGGGTTAAATAACGTTTTTGATGTAAGGAAATGATTGAGATACCAACAAGAAGAAATTAGCAAAAAGATTAGCAATATTCTGCACGTATGAAAAAATGTATGAATCAGACCATTGCTAGTTATTTTGTATTACTAGGACTAAGCCTTTTAAACACATAATATGTATATTGTTTTACTTCAAGGTATTTAACGAATTTCAACATACCTAACCAATAGATAAACAAAAGTTGAATCATTCATGACCATCTCTTCTTTGCTCTATTCTCTAAACAACTTATCATGATTATTTTAATTACGTATATATCAACCAGTGTTGGCCGACACGTTAATGCAATTAACCATTAAACCAGTACAAATTGAACCGTAAACTGTAGCCGTCCGTTACGGTGTACGGTTCAATTTGTACTGGTTAATGGTTAATTGGTTGGTGGAGTGGCGGTTACTCCACCGACAAGAGCCAGGTTCTGAAGTTATGATGATGAATGGTTAATTGTAATTAACGTTCGGCCAACACTGATATCAACCAATAGTTGACGACTCCTATTATCGGTATGCGTGTTCCACACGGAAAAGCCTTTTGATTTGTGATCCGAACTCTCGGATCCATGTTGATGTTGGAATAAAACGTATCGGTATCTATTATAATACCTTTTATTCGGTCAACGTTAATTATGTCCATAATTTTGTCAACGATTCTGAAATCTAAATCTCTGTCTTCATTAGTCACTGTTTTATTTCCTTTGTTTGTGATATGTTTCGATAACTCATTTTGATTGCTAATAAAATATATAATTGTTTACAACATTATTTGATTACTCATACTCATACTCATACTTTATTGGTAATATAAATTACAGGTCAAGATTACTTTGTATTAATAAATATAAATTA
Organism: Cydia strobilella; assembly: GCF_947568885.1. Classification (NCBI taxonomy): domain Eukaryota; kingdom Metazoa; phylum Arthropoda; class Insecta; order Lepidoptera; family Tortricidae; genus Cydia; species Cydia strobilella. The sequence goes on along the minus strand of NC_086046.1, from coordinate 900,811 downwards.
GGACATAAGTTTGTATTTGTATAAGAACATTGTTTTAAAAAGAACCTCGAACCTAAACCCAAGCACTTATCTATTTACCTGTCTATGTTGCCGCCTTTCACGAAATTATATCTTATAAGTCTTATAATTACATAGTTTATGTGTCAAATGCTTTGTGTAGATCAACAACTAACACATCATATCCGATGTATATATACGTCTATTTATATTGTTATCTATACGCTAAGATACTAATCCATACATGCATGGGACCTTTTTGAGACGTTATGTGAATCGGTTGCGAAATGCGACCCGTGTAGAAGATAACCGAACATACAACAGCATATTTGCTTAAGATCTTTGCTCTCGGTTAAAAAGAAAGCATGTTAAGTACCAGTATTGCAAAGCCTAACGAAGAACTAGATTTCCCAAATCACTCAGCCTTCCCCTATAATCTAGCTATCTACAATCTGCCAGTTCTGCCACTGCGATCAGATAGTCCCTGAGTTACGCTAGATCAACGCGCGCCCCTGGCCAGATTTACGATACGAGTCGCTTAGAAAATGTGATTGTGGACCTATGTGGATTGGGAATTTAGGAGTTAGAATCTTATTCCTATGCAAAAGATTAGTAAAAAGCTGCTGAAGCGGAAATGCAATGAACAATAATCCAATTTAAATGACAGTATATTGTAATGAGTGTATCACACAAAGAAAAGGTATTCAAGTTATATAAAATGCTGATACATAATCTGTAAGATTATATTTCCGTGAAAATTTTTCTGTTTAATATACCTGTTACCTATAAGTAAGCATATCTTGCGTTCGAAATGATTGATAATGAAATCAAAACCATTGGTACTGGTTCAAATGTATACCATATTCAGGCATATTCAGATTTGAAATGTAGATATTCTCACTTTATATCTACAATATCTTGAGATTGATTGTATTGACAAACACGAAACCTAAATATCGCAATATTCAATAGAAACATAAATACCCATGATATACGAAATGAATGAACACCAAAACCAGGTGGGGTCACTGTCTACCAATAAATCTTTAGCGAACCCCATACATTACATAAATAATATTTTGTAATTTAAAGCAAGACTTCAACGATCGACTGTAAATCAAAGTTTAATGGGATTGTAGGCGGAGATTTTTCTATTAGCCATTGATGGTTTGAGTATAATGAGAATTCTTCGATTCCGTGTTTTGTCTTTGGTTATTTATTGCCAGTTTTGATTTTGAGGTGATCAATATCAGTCCTATTAATTAGGTTGGTTCGTCGAAGTTTGTGGGATGGTTTAATGGCTTGCATGATTCATAGGTATTGATAAAAGCTGGTTTCCTTGCTTTCTCTTTGCATTTTCGGCAGTTCACTGTTTTCAATTTTTTTTTCTTAGATTGTAACCCTCTATTCATTTTATTTATTTTTTATTTTAACCTCATTCATAAAACTAATGAAGCCTGTCTAGATCATTATGTTACGTCTATTTCTACAAACACGAATGTATCATATGAAAATAAACGGGTTTTTAATTTTTATCTACATATTTAAGAATTGAAAAAAAAATGTTGATTAGCCATCTAGTTAGAATTTATTAAGATAAATTAGTTTAAAGTTTCTAAACAACCATCCCTACAGAAAATACGTATAAGTACCTAGTGATTGAAAGATAATCTAATGATTTAACCTGTTAAGCATAACACTAATGCAAACAAGCTTTATCAAACCTATTTATGACCAAAGTGACTTAAATGCCAAGACTTTCCCATTAAAACCTGCCGTTTTGATCGACAAGCGCATACTAAAACCTGTCGTCGCGCCGTGAGAGCGCAGGTCAACTATACCTCTCTAAATCCAATAAGACTTATCTTAATATGAAACACATAGATCGATACGACTTTTTGTAACACTAGCGTTTAATGTCGAAACGTCTTATGTCGCTATGGCGTTCATAATGATATAAGACTTTTGGTAAAATTGTCATGAAGCGGTCGCGCCTTCGAAACCTTTGGCACTTGCATTGCGGAATGCGAATGCAATTGAATTTTAGCGATTTTGGAACGATACTAGCTGGATATACTTAGGTTTTAAATTATCACTTGTAACTTATGCATTCAAATACCTATAAATTAGATAATCGTGAAGTAATTCATTTAAAATTAGCATTTATTTAGCTGTCAGCATGAAAATGTTACAGTTAAGGAATTTTATTTCTATGGCAGTTCGTAACTTGTCACAGTGACAAACAATAAGGCCGCTAGGGACATCATATGTATTTTCACTGTGAGAAGGTACAAAGTGGCAAGTGGCACAAAAAACAATTTTTTGTCCGAACTGACAGCGTTCAGAAATTTGGCTCCTAAAAATTACACTGTTGACACATCGACTCGAAAATCTAGAGCTGATCCAAACTTTGACTATTAGTATACAACTGATAGATTCGCTTATCTTGAATTTTATAAATGGCAGAAACTGGTCTAGAGGCCGATCCAAATTTAATAGTTTGTTAAACCTAGTTTTGATCTTTTTACGATACGTCTCACAGTGCATCTCACGCACATAAATGCGATTGAATGATGCTTAATCACACGACTCGATGATACGCGGGGACCAATCAGTAGCGTGAGCAATTATCAATTGTAAAATCAAAACCTAAACAGATTGCTTGATCAGAACTTGCCTCCTATACCGTTACCGTATTCGATCCGGTAACATAGCACCCATTGTGTGTCTAACGCCATTTCTTCGGTGCGTAGGCGCCGGTATTTCGCTAATTAGTGAGCTAAGGGCCTGTTACGGCTGTTATGGATGAAATGATCGGAATACGTCTGTTTCCTGCTTGTTAATATTGACAGGTTTACATGAATTCTGATTTGGATTATAATGTATGTAGTTGATTTTGAGTTATCTTATCTTACTGTGGTGTCAAAAAAGTATACCTACCGTCCACGTTACGGCCTTACTGATGTAGAGAGAACTGTAGTTGTCTTTTTCTATCAATGTAACGGTCTAATGACATTATCTTTCTATCAACGCACTAAGTTTTCAAATAGCGTTTTATTTGACACCAAAAACGTTATGAAGAAAAAACGCTGATTTCAGAGAATGAGGGCTAACGCGTATGAATTCGCCGCTAGGGGCGCTAGTGTAGATGGTGGTCTTTTCCATAGTTCGAAATGTCACTTGTCACTTCAATGACTGACAGCTGTTCTATAGTCTTTTGGACCACCATCAACAGAGGCGCCAACTGGTGAGCAAAAAAACTATAGCCCTCAATAGGTAACTAAATTTTGGATTCAAATCACGCTGTAAGAGATTATCACGACCACTAATAATAATTCTAAAAAATAGAGTTCCTCGATTGCTAATAATTATTCTTAATCATATTTATCCTAACAATAAAATAAAAAGTGGTCATAATAAAAAGGTTTCAAACCTCTGCTCCTTTAAACGCCTATTCCAACTTTAACAACTAAAATACCCAATCACATTCGCGTGACACAAACTTTTCGCTTAAACCGTGTCCTGAGCTAATGACTGCCATACAAATCGCGTGTTTAACTCCCATACAAATTCAATACAAGCTGTATCGTGCATCTAGTACCGGTGGTGACTATTAAGATATTCATCAATGAGGGTTTATTGTTGCGTCGTTTGCATGGAAATGGGTGTAAGATTTGAGAAGTGGTCAAGAATTGGCATTGTACGTAGCGTAATTCCAGAGGCCATGGGAGAGACGGCCCATCGAAATATTTCATGGTACCTACTCATGTCTAGGTGTGGCTAGTTTTTAGGGTTCCGTACCCAAAGGGTAAAAACGGGACCCTATTACTAACACTCCGCTGTCCATCTGTCCGTCTGTCACCAGGCTGTATCTCATGAACCGTGATAGCTAGACAGTTGAAATTTTCACAGATGATGTATTTCTGTTGCCGCTATAACAACAAATACTAAAAACAGAATAATATAAATATTTAAATGGGGCTCCCATACAACAAACGTGATTTTTTTTACTGTTTTTTCCGTAATGGTACGGAACCCTTCGTGCGCGAGTCCGACTCGCACTTGGCCCGTTTTTTGTTTAGTACGCTTCAAGTTATGCTTGGGAGCAAGGATGTGACAAAAATTTGGCGAAAAAAAGCATGAAAGTATATTCCTTGTGGATTGTTTTGACTAGTGAACATATTTTTAGGGTTCCGTACCTCTGAACTACTGGACCAATTAAGTTGAAATTTGGTATACATATGTGTCACCCAAAGACGAACATGTAACGTAAACAAATTTAAAATGGCCACTTTTGGGGGTAAATGAGAAAATTAAAAAATAAAGTTTTTCAAACTATGCTGTGTTACATATCAAATGAATGAGCTCATTGTGAGAATCTCAAATATATTCTTTTTATAACGTTAGGACAGTTTAAAAGTTATTCAAGAAAATAGGCAAAAAAATACACAAAATATTTTTTTTCCTATAGAATATAGATGACAGGAAAACCTATTACAAATGTGCAGTCAAGCGTGAGTCGGACTTAATTACTTAGTTTTTGATCCGACCCCTACAGTTTTTTTAAAGACATTTCACTCACGTTTCACATAAAAAATACATTGTTTTAATTGTGTAATGTACGGAACCCTTGAAACGCGAGTCCGACTCGCACTTTGCATTGCTATCGCGACTGAAACTTTCTGTCACACATTTTATCCAGTAGATTGACGTGGAAACGCCTGGTTCCTGCTGCTGCAATGCTTTTATAACCGAAATGTAACCTTTATATATGTGTTTTATTACTATTTAAATGTCAAAGGTATCTGTTAGTTTTAAGGCGGTTCCCTGAGCCAGAAGGCGAAGAATCTCCTTATATGATCATGTTTTCTAAGAGGCGTTGATATTCGTAGACGTGGAAAAAATATATGTAGTTCTTGACTATATTATCTTTAATAATGTAGCTTCCGATACACGAATTATGACACTTCGCTCGATACAATTAATTCCCAAAATAACCTCTAACTCGGACTTTTAATCAAACTTTACTCGGTTATTTATTATGTGATACTATAAACAAAAAAAGAAGAAAAAACAATCTTAACTTAAATAGTAATTTCATAGCTTTCGAATTTCGATATTGTAAGGTAACGTTTTTAAAATAAATAAAAATCTACAAAATTCGATCCAAATTGACAATTGGCGCGCATAATCTTTCCCGTTCTTTCTTGCGAAATTAGACAGTGACAGCGGCAAACCGATGGAACGGCCTTAAATAAATAAATATTTGGGGACAATCTTACTCAGATCGACCTAGCCCCAAGCTAAGGAAAGCTTATTGTAGTATGGGTATTAGGCGACGATATACATACGTATGTAGATATGTAATTACATACTTTTAAACATAGAAAACACTCATGACTCAGGAAAAGATCTGTGATGTGTAAAATCTTTGTTACACTGAATACGCTCTTGTTTCTAATAGCTCGATTTTGTTTATTTTTTCCTTAATTAGGTATATTTATGATAATTTTAAACAAAGGTTTTCAACCGCTGTCACCAACACTAAACATCATAGACCTAATAATAATCTTTGCAACGCAAATATTGTCCTTATCAACATGTGTTAAAGTTCAAATTTCTTTGCAAACAACACCACTAACACCAGCAAACTCAAACGCGTCGTAGAAATGATAATTGTTACGATTTTGTCGCTTTATTATTGCTAATGTTCTTATGAGTCATACGCAATTTTGGTTCTAATTTGAATTTCCTGTACGTATAAATGTGGTTATAAAGCTTAACTTTTATACAACTAGGTCATGGCATAGAGTAGGATACCATTGTACAGTACACGCGCGTTTGCGTCAAGTCTCATTTTGTATGGGATTTTGAGTTTCCAAAACGTCCCGCTTGGCGCGCTGTTTAAAATCCAATACACAATGAGACAACGCAAACGCACGTCACATCGCACTATCAAATGAAATTGACACTAGGGGTTCTGGCCACTTTATGGTACCTAAACCCTAACCTTACTAAATTATTTTGTGAAGGCGAAAAGTATATTCACAGACATAATTTTACTCTAATGGGGCCCACTGACTATCAGTCCGCCGTTGTCAGTTGTTCGGAACTGTCAAATTTTTGTTCTGACAGGCCGATATAGTGGGCCTCTTAATATATAGGGAATTGTGTATTAAGAGAGTTATAAAGTACATTTTTTACCTGTAATATTAAAAAAAAACTTTACATATAGATATTTCTTAACCTCAAATATAAAATAATGCATATACAAATTATAGAAAAATTGAAAAATTTACACCTTCGGCAGGATTCGAACCAGCGACCATTGGAACACCGGTCCAATCGCTTCTTCAATTTAAAAATTTGGAGTAACGCTCGCAGACGTTTCAGCTTCATAAAAAATGCATACACACTTCTAATACGCGGCGAGTTTATGTTTAACTGGTTTATATGTGGTATTTTCTATAAAAAGGGACCTAATTGTCGATGGCGCCTACGCCATTATAAACGATGCTCCGATAAAAATACAATGCCGCGCGACGCTGTGCGGCGTAAGCGCCATCGACAATAAGGTCCCTTTTCATAGAAAATGCCCCATATTTGTCTTTTCTATCGAGTTACCTCAAAAATATGGTGGATCGCAAATTCTTAACATTTTCTAAATAAAAGTTTGGGCACACATCGACGAAAAAATATTCTAGGGGTGACTGTCGTTTAAAAACGTTGTCGTTGATTTACTATGTACATGACTTTACAACGAAATAAATGAAATGAAATGAAATGAAAATATGCCATTACGACACAACACAATATTCAAAAGTAGAAAACATATACAGATTGAAATATGTGTCCGATTCTCAGATTTTAAACACAATATATGCTCAATATACAGCATTTTTAGTACTGCAGTGGTGTATTCTAATGTCGCACCTAGCCATTACCCCGCCTTTCCTTTATGGTCGGTGCCACTCAGGCGATTGGTCTTGCGATATACTGATAATTTATCGACCGATAACAGAATAGCGACTTTAAAATGGACTGATGGTGTGATATCAGCTTTAAATTAATCTTGATGTGACTGTGACACAGTGAAATTACGAAATCATATTCAACTTTTTGAGAAACCTAACTGACGTCGAATCTAATCCTAACTCAGTTTATTAGAAATATCATTTCTTACGACAACAACAACAACACAACAACAACAACAACAACAAGAACAAGAGTGATCCACTGTCAACCATGTGTATCGATGTTATTCAGTCCAAAATCCAATAATAATCCTTAAAAAGACTGTTTGATGTTTAAATCCATCGTTAATACTGTTTCTTGGATATACATCCGTATTTATATGACTATATCCTTAAATTTAATAGAAATGCATCAAAAATAATGTCTGCTTTATAACCTACAATACCCCATACAATTACGTATACATACCAAAAACAACTCAAACAATAATCGTAAGTCACCCGTTATCTCTGCGCTACTCTACTCTATGAAGCCGGGCCATTCGGCTCGCGTTATGGCAGTTTTCACTCAACGCGATTGGGCGTCAGCGGCACTCCGCTGCAGAATGGCCCCACTATTGTAGTGCACTGCTATGTAACAGAGGCTATTGGCAATATTTAGAAATGTTGTGGAGTTGAGAATGTCGTTGTACAACGTAAATTGACTGCTAACGGGTATTGAGACGTTGGCTATACTGGCTTCAGGTATTTGTGGTTTGTTTTGAATTAAGTGTGTTCTATTCTTGTTTGGATCGATTTGGAATCTCTTGATGTTGCTTTGTTACGTCCCACACTGGTGTATACTTGTATTTGTTATCAAAAAGGGATAAAGTGGCTGTGCTATGTTGCAATGTTGTAACAATATTTTCAACGAAACGTAGAATGTACCGACAGAGCCATTTTTAAAATTCCACAATTTTTTATTAATGGTATCAGTCGATCAGGTTTGTTTTGAGGATCAAATGTCTGTATGGGACCCATTGTCTTAAAACAATACAAAAGTCACAAATGATGGTCAAAGTCTGGCACCCGCACTTTACTGACGAAAGTAAGTAAATTTTTATTTTATACAAGAATCAGGTTACATTGCAGGTCGAATTATACAATTACACGTTCAGTTACACTGAGACTTTACCTTTTCAGGTGTACATACATTTGCAACATATATATTTACATATTTATCTAAATACTGCACATACTTATGACTAACTTAAATAATCATTAACATAGTAAAAACATTTTTCTATAAGCCACATTTTTGTGTTTGACTTGAATAGTTTAAGATCCATGTCTAATACGATCCGGTAACTTGTTATAAATTGTGATACGCACAATATAGGCGTTTTTTGCAGTGAGTGACAAGTTTACATATGGCTTAGGCAATCTATCTAAAGGGGCCCACTGACTATCAGTCCGCCGGACGATATCGGCCTGTCAGTTAGGACAAAAAATTGACAGCTCCGAACAACTGACAGGCCGATATCGTCCGGCGGACTGATAGTCAGTGGGCCCCTTAAACGCTTGTATTGGCATTACATCGTGACGTCAGCGAGTAACGTCGCTATTGTTTAGAAGCAGTGGAAAACAAGCAAATTGCGATTTTGTCGGTGAAATATTGCGTTTATGTATATTGTTGCTATACAATATATTTTTTTAATAAAATGTAAGGAATCGAATGGTACCATTATTTTTTTTCTATTTGTTTTTTTTAAACTGAAGTCTCGTATTTATTTATTATTCCCATAATTTTTTTAAGTATCCAATTTAAGTATTGTGATAAATTGCTCATTTTCTATCTATTTAACTAGATTAAGTTATAAAATTCAACATATGGGAACAACCCCATTTAGAACCAACCCGTGTGTAGAGCCACAGATTATATAATACTGGTAGAGCTAACTCTGGATGGCATTTGCAATGACAAAGTGTGGTAATGTCATCATTAGTATCAAATTTCTATGAAAATATGACGTTTTTATTCCCTCACTTTCTATTCAAGGTGCAGAGTTAGCTTAGACGGACTTTAACGTAATGCAAATAATACCCAGAAGCAAACTAACATAATGTTAAACTAACCCATCCCAAAAGAAACCACTCCTGTCATTCTCATTAGCTTAGAATTGACATTACAACACCAACTTACGTACACTTCCTAAGAACCTTTTACCCCATACCATAAAGCCTTAACTCGTATAGCATGAGAGCCGTAGCAAAGTTGCGGATATTGCGCATACTTAAACCGTGCGGTTGGACTAGTTCTTACTCCGTTGTATTAAGGTTGTTTTTAAGATTATTTGGATGGATGTGGATATTGTTTTGTTGTGCCCAGGATAAGGTAATGCGACAGTTTGTAAGCATGAGCTGGAGGCTGGGAGGAATCGTAAAGAAGTACACAAGTATTATTTACCTGGGGGGCGATGGCCTTTTGTAGTTTTCTGGAAATGGGGAAATGTTTTATTCTGATGGTTGTCCCTTGTGAGACATGGCTGTGTTTGAATCATCATCATCTTCCTCGCGTTGTCCCGGCATTTTGCGACAGCTCACGGGAGCCTGGGGTCCGCTTGGCAACTTATCCCAAGAATTGGCGTAGGCACTAGTTTTTACGAAAGCGACTGCCATCTGACCTTCCAACCCTGAGTTAAACTGGGCCTTAATGGGATTAGTCCGGTTTTCTCGCGATGTTTTTCTTCACCGAAAAGCGACTGGTAAATATCAAAGGATGGTTTTGTTTGAATGACGAACGTAATTTTGTATAGCGAGGTTTAAACTACCAAGAACTTGCATGCAATTTACGTTACATTGCCGACTACTGAAGTAAACTGCATTCAAAAGTTTGACCAGATACCGCAATGTATTGAAAATTGCTTGCAAGTTCTTGCTAGTCTAAACCTCGCTTATGGGTTTGGTATTTTTGAATACGATTTAAAAAGTTAATGGTTAATTCAGCTTATTTTGTGTATAAAATATAAATGTTTATCTGCTTCGCATTAAGATTGACTGATAGAAAACGCCTGTAGCCTTAAATACGCCTTACTTAGTAAAGTTTTCTTTTGTGCAATAAATAAGAATAGATTCATAGTATAGTGAAATTATCTGAATTCGTAACAAATTAGGTATAGTCTACTGTGATGGCCTATCTTTAGAAGGGCCGTACACTTGTTTGCCACCAATGTGGTCAATCAATCAATCAAACAATCAAAAAAAAAAAAAATATAATTAATGTGGTATACAAAAATGAGGTAATATTTACTCAGACGTGCATGGTCTTTCTAACATTTGTGACGTTTTCAACAAAAAGGTACCACATTGTCGCTTGTCGATAAGGTGGATTTCGAATTGAAGCTATATGGAAATAGCGCCTTATTGATAACCGACAATAAGTACCCTTTTTGTTGAAAATGGCACATTTATACTAATATTACGATAACATTTTCATTTGCAAATGATATATTTTTCAATAAAATTAGACGTCGAAAAAATTATCTTGTCTCTTAGATATAAATATATAATTACGTAACTTAATACACAACTAACAATATTTTAATTTTTTGCATGTAATGCTCATATTACCTGGTAAAAACAATTATAAACCATAAACTTTTTCGTGACTAATTGTGTCGTTTTCAAGCAAAAGGTACCACATTGTCGCTTGCCATAAGGACGCCCTGACAGGTTTTACGTAAGATACAAGCAATTTTCGTCTTTATGGTAAGCGACAATGTGGTACCTTTTGATTGAAAACGTCACAATTGTACTCCGACAAGTATGAACTTTGTCAAGATGGTTTGAGTGACTCAGTGTAGATATTTTTGCAGTCGATTGAAAACAAGAGATAAAAAACTAAACGAACATCACAAATCAGAACCTTAAATCATTTCATCCCTAACTAAATCAGCTCGTACAGTCGCGCACATTTAGCTCGAAGGACAGTCGCGCTCGTAATAGAGCCGGCATTAATAAGAAGTAAATTGATTTTGTCTGTCCGTACGTTTCCTGATTAGCTCGCCGGCACGATTATCGATGAGGCACAGATGGATGCAGATACGTCATTGGATGAAATGTTATAAGAGGTAAAATAACTTTGTCCTTACTCCTTTATAAACACTTTATTGTACATAAGACAGATTACAAATACAATAAAAACAAAATATATAGAATGTACACAGGCGAACTTGATATGTTGGGATAGCCTAATCGCTGGCTATCCCAACATATATATGCTATACGAGGTGCAAATGTAGTTCTTTACATACACATCACTTTGTGAAATGAGTGCATAATTTGCAAATTTTAATCCTATAACTGTGGCGAATTTAATTTCTCAAATTAATAATTTCACGATTTTTTAAAGTTAAAAAACAACCGTCCACAATTTACACTAACAACGAAAAAAATCTTCTTGCAAGTTCAGAGTCTACTAATAGTTAGTAGCATTTTTTCTCCTAAAACCTTTTTGTCATAGTGTCTTGGGATTAAGCCGCTTTTCTCACTCTATAATTTTACTAGCTTCTGCCCACAATTACGTATTTGTGGAATGCTCGATAAACTATCCTATGTCCTTCCCCGGGCCTCCAACTTTACTACTTAACGTATCTCCAAACGAAATTTCATCTACCTAAAATCGATTCAGCGAAGCATGAAGAGCAGACAGAAAGCTACTTGCGCATTTATAATATTAGTAGGGACAGGGACTATCTCTATTTACCTCACAGCATTCTTCTTCTTCTTCCAGTGCCATCTCCTACCGGAGGTCGGCTATCATGAGGGCTATGCGAACTTTAGACGCAGCCGCGCGGAATAATGAGCGTGTGCTATGTTTGAACCATGTTCGGAGATCTTTGAGCCATGAGTTACGTCTTCGTCCGGATGATCTTTTACCTTGGATCTTTCCTTGGATAATGAGTTGAAGGAGTTCATATTTCTCGTTTCGCATGATATGACCAAAGTACTGTAGCTTGCGTTTTTTGACTATCTTTAAAACCTCGGCCTCTTTATTTACTAACTGTAGCACTCTTTCGTTAGTTATTCTATCCGTCCATGATATTTTCAGGATTCTTCTTCTTCTCCAGGATTCTTCTCAGAGCATTAAGACATGTTTATTTGTTTAATCTTATATTTTTCCCCCTTAATGTATTACTGCCCTATCTGTCCCATTACTCTGTGCAAGTACATTGGCGAACAAAAATCGCTCGATTTTTAATTAGAACCCGGAGCCTTGTACGTGATCCGAATGAGACGCGCGCCGTCAAGGAAACCGAGTTAGTACTTGTCGATGCGACTGTACAATTAGCAGACTAATGAACCAGACACTTTTGAGCGCGACAGTACTTTTTATAAAATTGTATGGCTGCAAGTATGCCGTAGAAAGATTAATTAAAGTTTAATAGTGATAAAGTCGGACCAAGCTAATGCATGTCATTTGCAATGACAAAGTGTGGTAATGTCATCATTTATGTCAAACTGGATAATATGACGTTTTGTTCTATTCAAGGTGCAAAGTTAAGTTAGACGTACCTTTATAGGTAAAAGGGTAAAACTCCGCTGTCCGTCTGTCTGTCCGTCTGTCTGTCACTAGGCTGTATTTCATGAACCGTGATAGCTAATGTGTTGCTTAGTTTGGGTACCTACTTGATAGATCTGTAGTTTAAACAAGTAACTAAGTAATATTTTTATTAAGGCCTAATATTTGGTGGCTAGACAGTTAAAATTTTCACAGATGATGTATTTCTGTTGCCGCTATAACAACAAACACTAAAAAGTACGGAACCCTCGGTGGGCGAGTCCGACTCGCCATCATCGGATACTACCAATTCTAAGAAATTTATGTCCCCGAGATATAATATAGGAGGTCTTTGCCCAACATTGGGATGGTGTGATACACAAATAGGCCGAATAATTTTTTTTTTTGATGCAGGTAACATGGGTTTAACTTCACTGATGCGAACTCATTAAGTAGTTCAAAAATTAACTGAACAAATAATAAAATAATACATTTTGATCAATATCCAAAACTGAATTTGTTGTTACAAACCTGTTGGCCGGTGTAAAATAGTTCGCCAGTCCCAAGAGTGTAAGTGGGTGAATCAACTATTTCTTGTTGTTATTGTGTCCCGTCAGCCAGGGGACAATATTAGCACAGTTTGTCAGACGGAACGTTGTATAACCATCCACAAACGTGCTTATTAGTGGTAGCTCAGTGGAAAAGGCCTTATATCTACCACAAAAATGCATGTTCGGTTATTTTAATTACCATAAAATCGGGGTTTTAAGAGTGACCCAGGAGAAGGTAACCATGGCAACGAGTGACAAGAAAATGTTGATTCACCCAAGTAGTAACAACATTTTGTTATTGTTATGCAAATATTTCTTTCAGTGAAACAAGGATTCTCCGTAGTAAATCTTTATTCACAATTGACTTAGCTACTAATAAGTTATACAGCGTTATTTAGAGTGTAAACGGCGGCGCGCCTTTACAATTGAGCTGACGAGTGCAGCCGTTCAGAGTGCGCGCGTTGAGGAGGCTTATAGCGGGTTCATAGGCTTAAGCGGTTTATTTTTATACAACAATGTTAATTAAACAAAATCTTAAAGAAAGTGGTGTCGATGGGCATATTTATTACGAAAATAAAGGCATTCTGCATCGTTATTCGCAATTGACTTAGCTACTAATAAGTTAAACAGTGTTAATTAGAGTGTAAACGGCGGCGCGCCTTTACAATTGAGCTGACGAGTGCAGCCGTTCAGGGTGCGCGCGTTGAGGAGGCTTATAGCGGGTTCATAGGCTTAAGCGGTTTATCTTTATACAACAATGTTAATTAGACAAAATCTTAAAGAAAGTGGTGTCGGTGGGCATATTTATTACGAGAATAAAGGCATTCTGCATCGTTATTCGCAATTGACTTAGCTACTAATAAGTTAAACAGTGTTATTTAGAGTGTAAACGGCGGCGCGCCTTTACAATTGAGCTGACGAGTGCAGCCGTTCAGGGTGCGCGCGTTGAGGAGGCTTATAGCGGGTTCATAGGCTTAAGCGGTTTATTTTTATACAACAATGTTAATTAAACAAAATCTTAAAGAAAGTGGTGTCGGTGGGCATATTTATTACGAAAATAAAGGCATTCTGCATCGTTATTCGCAATTGACTTAGCTACTAATAAGTTAAACAGTGTTATTTAGAGTGTAAACGGCGGCGCGCCTTTACAATTGAGCTGACGAGTGCAGCCGTTCAGGGTGCGCGCGTTGAGGAGGCTTATAGCGGGTTCATAGGCTTAAGCGGTTTATTTTTATACAACAATGTTTATTAAACAAAATCTTAAAGAAAGTGGAGTCGGTGGGCATATTTATTACGAAAATAAAGGCATTCTGCGTCGTTATTCGCAATTGACTTAGCTACTAATAAGTTAAACAGTGTTATTTAGAGTGTAAACGGCGGCGCGCCTTTACAATTGAGCTGACGAGTGCAGCCGTTCAGGGTGCGCGCGTTGAGGAGGCTTATAGCGGGTTCATAGGCTTAAGCGGTTTATTTTTATACAACAATGTTTATTAAACAAAATCTTAAAGAAAGTGGTGTCGGTGGGCATATTTATTACGAAAATAAAGGCATTCTGCGTCGTTATTCGCAATTGACTTAGCTACTAATAAGTTAAACAGTGTTATTTAGAGTGTAAACGGCGGCGCGCCTTTACAATTGAGCTGACGAGTGCAGCCGTTCAGGGTGCGCGCGTTGAGGAGGCTTATAGCGGGTTCATAGGCTTAAGCGGTTTATTTTTATACAACAATGTTAATTAAACAAAATCTTAAAGAAAGTGGTGACGGTGGGTATATTTATTACGAAACTAAAGGCATTCTGCATAGGAAATCGTTATTCGCAATTGACTTAGCTACTAATAAGTTAAACAGTGTTATTTAGAGTGTAAACGGCGGCGCGCCTTTACAATTGAGCTGACGAGTGCAGCCGTTCAGAGTGCGCGCGTTGAGGAGGCTTATAGCGGGTTTATAGGCGGAAGCGGTTTATACAACAATGTGAATTAGTAAATCTTAAAGAAAGTGGTATTAAGGCGTTCTGCATGGTAAATCTTTATTCACAATTGACTTATTATTATTCACAACGACGGGACTTAATTGCGTAAAATAAGTTTTAAATTTACCTCCGACGTTTCGAGGACGGCGTTGTCCACACAATTGACTTAGCTACTAATAATTTAAACAGCGTTATTTAGAGTGTATGCGCACGCAGTGGGGCATATAGCGGGTTAATAAGCGTAAGCATTTCGTATGATGACGACATACATTAAGAATCAGAAACTACTCATGTTTAAGTATTAAAAGGTATGGAAATACGAAATTAAATGTAACATATGCAATAACAGATGTTTTGCAATTTTAACTATTTGTTTGCTTGCCATTATACAAGCCCAAAATAGTTTCTTTGTTTGTAGGTCTACGAGATAAATTTTCAAAAATTATTTCCTATTCTTATAGAACTATAATCTATACATAATAGATCAAAAACATTGTTATAAGAACCTATCCTACCTGGTTTGAAGTACCAGCATCATACATTTAGTTTAGGTACGTGAACGGCTTTTAAATTTATCTTTTTAAACAGCGTTATTTAGAGTGTAAACGGTGCGCCTTTACAATTAACTTATTTTTTGCGTATCTGTTAGGTTAGGTTACGAGTACTTATACTTAGGTAAATAAATGT
The DNA here is from genome assembly GCF_947568885.1 of Cydia strobilella. NCBI lineage: Eukaryota > Metazoa > Arthropoda > Insecta > Lepidoptera > Tortricidae > Cydia > Cydia strobilella. The sequence continues at coordinate 885,095 of NC_086046.1, read as the reverse complement.
GCCATTTTTAACCAAAAGGGTACTTATTGTCGGTTGTCAATAAGGCGCTATTTCCATGTAGCTTCAATTCAAAATCAGCCTTATCGACAAGCTACAATGTGGTACCTTTTGGTTGAAAACATCACAAATATCTGGCTGACCGACGTTAGCAAAGGTCTCCGTTTCAGCTTTTGTAGGTATGTCCGGATGTTCTCTACAGGTCGCGATCCTTGACGGAGTTTCTTGACATTTTGTGAGTAGGTTTGATCATTAAATATATTTTTCTGTCGATTTTGTTTCTAGATATTTTTTAAAACGGTGGAGCCATATATTCAGTTTTAAGTTATGCTCGCGAGGTCTACAGCCTATATAGCCACTATAGTCTGTACTCAGTACTATTTTAAGCAACTTACACTACGCATGACGCGTGTACAGACGTGCCGTTCACACATAGAAACGCAAGTGATTTTTGATGTATAGCGTGTCCGCCCTGTTTCTAGTCTATCTACTATACGCTATCGCTTCCCCTCCTATCTCACTCCCAACCTTAATTCAGCAACACTACCAATTTCCGAGCGAAATAAGCGAATTAAAATCGCTCAGAGCGCTGGCAAAGAAACTGCACATGAGATTTTTTACCCTTTAACTGACAGCCTTTGAGCTGATGTGTGCTCTGCTCTTTATAATTTTGCTTTACGTAAACGTATGCGGGTATTTAAAGGTAATTTTATAAAGTAAATAGCTTAAAAAGTTGAGTACACGTCACTTATAGCAGTCAAGAAAAGGAAAACTTGATAATAAAAATACTTTTACCTGTGATTTTGAGAGTCGTAGTTTTTGCTCCTATAAGCGTTCCAATCCAAAGAGGAAATTAGGCTTTATTGGCCGGTTTCCACACTATATTTTCGGACCCGGGTATGTCCATAAACTACGTCCGGACCCGGGTATGTCCTTAAACTATGTCCAAAAGAGAGGTATGGGCACTGCGAATGACATCTCGCTTTGTGTGGTAGGGCACAGGACAGCGGATGTTATTCCAGATCTAGAGCAGAGCCCAACTGGGGAGGTACCTCCACCTTACAGAAAACCGTAGCCAAATAACACTAGACCCTACTCATAGTGTTGTGTTCCTGCCGGTGAGTAAGGTTGCCAGAGCTCGAGGGAGAGGAGTGTTAGGGTCGGCAACGCGCACGTAACTCCTCTGGAGTTGCAGGCGTACATAGGCTACGGAGACTGCTTAACATCAGGCGGGCCGTATGCTTGTTTGCCACCGACGTAGTATAAAAAAAAAACAATATTTCGTGACTAAGTGTCAAGAAACTTATTGAGAACTATGTTTAGATGCTAGAAAAGATATTTTAAATCCTACAGAAAATACATTTTTAATATATACTTACATAATTACTTGTACCGGAAAGCATATAACGTTATTTTGTTAGTTTCTCATCATCATCATCATCATCATCATCATGTCAGCCGATAGACGTCCACTGCTGGACATAGGCCTCCCCCAAGGCTCGCCACTCCGACCGATCCTGTGCCGCTCGCAACCTCCGAATTCCCGCGACCTTCACCAGGTCGTCGCTCCATCTCGTTGGAGGCCTACCGGCAGTTCGTCTTCCGGTACGCGGACGCCACTCCAGAACCTTCCGGCCCCACCGGCCATCAGTTAGATTGGTGTTAGATTCTAGTTCGTAATATTATATTAGAATCATGATATCTTATAATTATTTGCAGTCTTGACTGCCCTAGACTCCAGGCCGTGCAGAAAGTACTAGCCGCCCCTTTCTCAGCACCCATCATATAGACTGCCGCCCCCAGTATATATCTGGCCGCCCCAGGCCCGGGCCTACTGGGCTTTAGAGCAAATCCGCCACTCTAAAATCATCAGCTATTATCACTAGACTTATATTGACCGGGATATAGAACGTGATTACCTTTTGTATTGTTTATGAGCTCCCGAAATTACGACGCAGATACATGCATCTTGTTCACGGGGGGTTCAATATCGGGAGCTCATAAACAATACAAAAGGTAATCACAGTCTAATATCCTTAGTGGCTGTAGTTGACATCCGAATGTCACCAAAGGCAATATTTCACAAAAAAGTCCACAATATTTCACCAAAAAAACCTTGATTAATTTTATTGTTCTGCAGCTTTCAAATGAATACAATAAAACATAACCAAAGAAACCCCAAACCTACACAAAACACATTCCCTAATTATTTCCGCCAACATTCCCAAACAAGTCATTAATCAGATCATTTCGTCGCACCGAGGAGACAGTGACAGTTATTCGTCATTGCGACGTCGCTCCGAGGTGACATTTATCCGTCACTGTGACGGTGACGGGTGTCTCTTGCTCATTCCCGTCACGCTGTGTTAGGGTTGCCAACATGCATTAAAGAACGTTTTTGTTATGATATAGGAAGCCAGTTGAAATAGACTGATGAATAACCGATGTCTGTACATATGTAACGACCAGTCTGGCCTAGTGGGGAGTGACCCTGCCTATGAAGCTGATGGTCCTGGGTTCGAATCCCGGTAAGGTCATTATTTGTGTGATGAGCACAGATATTTGTTCCTGAGTGATGTATTTAAGTATTTATATATTATATATATCGTTGTCTGAGTACCCATAACACAAGCCTCCTTGGGCTTACCGTGGGACTTAGTCAATCTGTGTGTGTGTGTCCTATAATATTTATTTATTTATAATATGTACATATATTGGTGCGAGCGAGACGCACGAGCGATTGACATCTTTTAGATATCGTTTTGATGTCAGGATGTAAGTTTAAATTCGCCTCCTGGTTTGAATAATAGTGGCCACTGAGTTTCTTACACTAGATCATCTGAAGGTGAGAGGTCGCTATATTGCTTAGAAGCCGTTTGGTTTGTATGGAAAACTAGGAAATTGCGATTTTGTCGGTGAAATATTGCGTTTATGTATATTGTTGCCGTACAATTCTTTCTTAAATAAAATGTAATGAATTGAATGGTACCGTTTTTTTCGTATTTGGAAGAAAAACAATTTTTTTTTTAAATTTGGGGTATTTTTTTATTATTCCCATAATATATTTTTTAAGTTTCCAATTTATTGTGATAATTTGCTCATTTTCTATCTATTTATCTAGATTTAGTTATAAAATTCAACATGTGTCAACAACCCTATTCCCTGAGCTGTAATGTTTTATTCGCCTCGATGCCTCAACGTCCCTTATTGTTACTTAAATCAATATAAATGTTTACATATTGTAAAATTATGCAAAAATTTTGTAAATTAGTTGAATGCAACACAAATCATTTGTTATTAAGACGACTATGATAAAATGCATTCTGACTACCGTAAAGGCATAAAACCGTTAGTACAGTCCAGCAGAATGCATATTTTGGGTTCCGTACCCAAAGGGTAAAAACCGGCCAAGTGCGAGGCAGACTCGCGCACGAAGGGTTCCGTACCATTACGCAAAAGAACGGCAAAAAATCACGTTTAAATAAATATTTATTTTATTCTGTTTTTAGTATTAAATTTGTTGTTATAGCGGCAACAGAAATACATCATCTGTGAAAATTCCAACTGTCCAGCTATCACGGTTCATGAGATACAGCCTGGTGACAGACGGACAGCATCTATCATAAATATTAAAAAAAATTGTTCTATTACATGTCAGTCAATCAGTCAATTTTTCAGCTCAGTCAAAATACCAACCGCCAAAAACACAGACATTTCACCAAACCCCATATTTAACGAATCACGGCGACGTTCCACTAATCACACGTAACGTCCCCCGATCTATCACCGTCCTTCGTACATCACTCACGAGATTCTGACATGCCACCTTACCTGTGCCTTCATCACCACCCTTAACACGACTGCATAAAGTCCATTGTAACCCACTGCAGCTGAACAGAAAGTTTTGCCATAACAACGTGTCCAGTCTAAAATGAGCCGGTGTAGCTAACTACAAATGAAATGCGTTGTAGCATGACGTTCCTTTTAAGAGGTCTGACAATTCTGGACAAGTCCAACGTATGTCACGGTACATTATCTGAACCTCTTAATTGAAGATAATAAGGGAGGACATGTGTCTTTGTCCTGTTTTTATGGGGTGTAAGAGGGATGCTAGTTTTTTTAAGTCTCGTTAGGATTTATTAATGGTTGTCATTCATCTTTCATTACGACGTGATTCGATATTACTTCATTAACATTCTTCACGTTCTTCGTATCGCATATTCACTTTTGCATTTTCTTCTTAGCGCCACTTGTACCATCCCACTAACCCGGGATTAACCGGTTAAACCGTTAACCCTGTGTCAAATTGTACTGGTAACCATGGTAACTACAGGTTTAAAGAGGGAACTTTTTATTGGCATAAATGGCGTGCCTTTGTAGTTAATAGAAGGTTTCGCAGTTAGGAATTTTCCAGTTTAAAATTAACAACATTATGAAATTTTCTAAGTTTCTTTACAATTTTGCTACGGTAGGTATTTTGTAAAAACAAGGCGATTAACAATGAAAAAAAAACTGAATATTTATGTATAAAATAATAATATACCTACATAAGAAAACATTCATAACTCCGGAACAATTATTTGCGATAAATGCCCATCCATACCAGGATTCAAACCCGGCACCTCACTGCTTCCTAGGCAGGGTCACTACCGACCTAGGAGGCCGTTAAAGTCAAGTATAGTAACAGTAGTTACCTGACATTGCAGTGTACAACTTAATACCAAAGATATTGGTTTTTAACCTAATAAATATAGCATTTAACTTCCATGACATGTTCTGAATTGTGTAGATAGCCAGATCAATAGGTTAAAAGAAATCCGCAAACCACATAAATAAGCACGTAAGCTCGCCAAAAAGCCAAAAGCGCCTAAAAATAATAGTGAGTAAAAACCGTACTGTTAAATATTTTGAAGCACGTAAGCTATCTAAATTGCAACATAAGACACCGCCTTACAAATGGGCATTGTACGAAGATCAGCTCCAGTTCACCTGCATTCGTGTAGTAATATCAATCCATCTGGCACACCCCCACCACCCCCCACCCAGGGTGGGGTCCAGTAAAGTTGACGTCTCGTCTTTGAGGGGTATTTAATTTTGTGCAAATGACAGCGTCCGCGGTGACGTTTTGAAATGTTGGTTTTCTTTTCATGGTTTTTCGTGTTTTAGCTTTAATAAAAAGCAAGGGAAGATGGGAAATGATAACAATTAGTAATAAAATAAGTAATATTATGTTTAAGTAATTTAATACCTTCCAATATAATAAAGAGTAAAGACTTCTGGAATAAAACTGCACCGAATATTTTTTCTCTTGCATCGGCACATATAACAAAAGGAAATGTTTATTATTAAAATCAAGGGAAGATGGGAAATGATAACAATTAGTAATAAAATAAGTAATATTATGTTTAAGTAATTTAATACCTTACAAATATAATAAAGAGTAAAGACTTCTGGAATAAAACTGCACCGAATATTTTTTCTCTTGCATCGGCACATAACAAAAGGAAATGTTTAGTAAAATTAACACAACTGTTATAGTCAAGTTATAATCAACTATAAAATTAACGTAACGAAATTAAAAGAGCTTTAATCATCGAGTTTTTCTGCACACTGCACTTCAGAAACTAATTCACCTCCGTTGACGTGCACACTTTTAACGCAACAAATTTCCACGAAAGAAGACTTCCATCCCGCATTGCCCCCTTATTATCCGCCCCCCCGGGGTCAGTCCCCCCTGTGGGGGTGGGGGTAGTCACGTCACTGTCTCGGATCGCCATCACGCCCGTCTCGTTTGCGTCCAACGACGTAGTTTTCAGCTTGAAGGGTTGTGGAATATAATATTAAATGAATAATATACAGTGAAGTTGGGACTTGGGTCGTTGGCAAAAAGTTGCAGCCATTGTTGAGTTTGGTGTTTTTAAAACTCGATTTTGTCTAAGGTCGCTTTTTATGTCTAATACTTATCGTTATAATTTCATACATAGAAGTAGCAAAATTAAAAATAACTGCAACTTTAAACCTTTTCTTTATAAATTATAACATTAATGGATTTTGACTGTATTAAAGAGAATATTATAAGCAATTTTAAGGAGCGAAACAATGTCTCCTATGGCTGTGATTAGCATATAAGTCAAAAACTCGTTAAGATTTTTATATTTAGTGAGGTTTCGTTATACATATTTATTTAGGAAGTAAGCATAATGTATTAACTGCGTATAAAAGAGGTCAGTAAGCTTAACTTTTGTCACAAATTATCAAAAGCAAAGTAATATTTATGAAATATAAACTGTCTAATTCATTACAGTGGACACTGATCATTTAAGAAGATTTGTATTTAATATGTCAAGAACACAAAGTAACAATGTCAACAACATACACAACAACATGTCAACAACATAGTAGTTTACAAAAACAGAATTGTGCCAGTAATTACTGAAATGCACGAAAACATTCGAAATGCTGACCGTTTAAAAAGAAAAATAAAGTAGCATTTTTAAATTGCAGTTCTCGTATGCAACCGTCTTACTGCACCGTAGACCGTAATATCAATCCATCTAGGGGTGTGGGGGGGCACGTCACTGTCTTAAATGACTGTCACGGGTGCGGGGGCTGAAGAACGGTGGACTGACGGCTTTACAATGCCCGGCGCCATATTACCGTATTTGCTTTGTCGAACGTTTGACTGGACAAGACTATTGCAGTTAAAGAATTGGATGGGTTTTTGGAACTTGTGAGGGTTTAATATACCGCTGCTTAAACTGCTAGCGGGGAATCTTGTACCATTTTCTTTGTCTAGTATTTTGTTGTTTAAGGTGTGCAACAAATTTTAGCTACAAACGTAGGAACCTACAAATAGGTATATTTAGGAATAAATAGTTCGAATAATAATAGTTAGAGTTAGAATAGTTTATGCAAATGTTGGTGCTAAAAATGTCGGGATTGGAATTTTATAAAATGTTTTAGATACTTAAATGTTTTTTTTACGTACTGCCTTAGTAGTAGTGTTTTCAAATATTTTCAGTTTTTTACACTGGTCAGTTTTTGCAAGACTCAAACTCAAACTCAAAATTTTTATTCTGTAAATAGGCTTAAGCTAGCTCTTTTACATGTCAACTTATAACTATATATACATAATTATTCTATTCTAACATAAACGCATCCTTATCTTCTACGAATTCCTTAATAAAGCAAGTATTTGGTTGTCTAAACTTTATTTTATATAGGAGGTATATAAAATAAAGTTTAGACAACCAAATACTTCCGAGTACACCTTTTATGAGGCAGCATATTTCGTTTAAGTATGCTTTGTCATTTTAAACTTTCGTTTTTTAAAAAGAGGAGGAAAGGTAAATGAAGATGCTAGCATAGGAGGTCGTCATATGTATAAAAGGACGACTGTTTATATATTTTTTTATTTAGAAACTTATTTTTAAACAAAATTAATTAATACATTTATAATTAATTAATTGTTGCATAGAAACGGAAGTTGGAAAGGGTAGACCTCGGCGGACTTTCTCTGATTAGATCGGGGAAATCCTGAAGAAAGGTCAAGAGCACCCTAAATCGGCGAGCGTGTATGAGGAATTTTATGAAAGTGAAGGAAGCGAAAGAGGTATGTCAGGATCGTAGCTAGTGGAAATCCGTGGTCTTTGCCTACCCCTCCGGGAAATAGGCGTGATTATATGTATGTATGTAAAATTACTTACTCCGTTGGCTCAGCGACCCAAAATGAGACTTGGCCTCCGACACAAGACAGCGCCACTTTTCTCGATCCTGTGCGACCTGATCCAATTGGTGACTCGAAGTCCGAACGAAGATCCGCCTCCACCCTATCGCACCAGCGATACCTGGGGCGCCCAATAGGACGTCTTCTTGCAGGGCGGCCCAGGTATGCTCTTTTCACGTTCCGATCCTCGTCAATTCTCTCAAGATGGCCCAACCAACGGAGTAATGTAAAATTAATGAACAAAAATATGAGCAATAACAAACGCCATTGGCGTTGTCAGCTCAGTGCATTATCAACTTGCATCGGGACGCTGCTGTCGCCCCCACGTCCCCAAGTTTACTCGGCGCCTGGAAATTTCACTCTAGTCTTGCTTTCGTGGCTTGAGGGACTAGTGACAGCGTTTTAAGGTTAGAATGCTAGGTTATGTCATGAATGTTATGATGGTTTCATTGCCCACCGAAGTCAATTTTGAGGTATAATTTATTTAAGTATGTTTGTGACACAAAATTTATCGAAATGTCAGTTATAATTGATTTCTACAAGGTGGGTTACAGTAAAACCGTATGATCTCTTGGTTTATCTCCTAAAGTCCCAACATTGGCAAAATTAAACTTGGACGAACTATCTCAGTTGTTAAAGTATTTGATGATTATAGGATTTGTACAGTTGTAATGTACAGATTCGAAACCAGTTTGTTTGACACACAATTCATAAAGATAATGACTGTGTGACTGTTTGCGTCTTACCGTTTGATCTATTGCACGTTACACTTCACCTCGTTATAGTTTTTAAATAATGGCCCATTCTACATTTCTTTCTGTAAAATTAAATAGGTTGTTGGTAGAATAATTAAACCCAGACCCCAAGATGGACCGACGATATGGTTAAAGTCGCGGGAAACCGTTGGTTGAGGGCAGCGAATGACCGTTCGTTGTGGAGATCCTTGGGGGAGGCCTTATAATAGGTAACTCACAATTGTATTTTGCAAACCTTGCTTATGTATGTCAAACGAAGTCTAATAACAAGATATTTTACTCGTAACAGTTATCTCTCGTGACTTGGACCACGCCCCAATCACTTGTCAGCTATGACAAAGACAGCGCTACTGGGAACTGTCTTGATGCACTATGTCAGCGGAAAGACGTTCGTTTCTTGACGTTTCGCCTCGCGAATTTAGCTCGCAATCAAATCAATTTTATCAGAAAGTTTTGTTTCACGACAGGTAAGTTCATACACGGATTGCGACTGTTGGGAATGGGCGATATCACTGTCAATAAAAGATTGAACGATATTTATTGTCGATTTAAGGAAATTTCTATTATAAATTGCGTTGCTGTTGCGGCCGCGTTTCTGTCGTGATTAGAACATTCAATCCGTCACTCGCTTTAGCAACGAGTTCGCTCGACTGTAATGCAGTAGCAGAATGGCGGTACTCACGCCACTGTGCTCTGGTGTGCGAGCGAGACATAGCTGCTGTACCTATGTGCAAAGCATCAGTGTGATAACTGTGTAATTGAAAAAAAAATGAAAAAAAAAGATTAATTCTACATTTCTAAACACTTCACTGCACCCACCTTGACGTTTTCTCTGATTGGCCTTATCGTTGACTGGTAGAGAATATCATAAGGCATTAACTCGATCTTTTGTACCCTTTTTTATGTGTAATAAATAAAAAAAAAATGTAAGGTGTGTCTCTTATGACTTGGACCGCACTCCTAATCTGTCAGTGACGTCTCAGCCATGACAGCGTGACACGAACTGTTGTCTTGAACAGAACGCTTCCAAAGAGAGTTGTGACAGAACATCTTAGGTTTATAGTTGGAGTAGTTTTGTGTTATACGAGACATAGTAGAATGAAAAACGTCTAGCTTTAGTGTTTAACTGCAAGATGGAAAGCGCAAGCAAGGCGGCCAGTTCTTGCGGTTCAAAGATGTGTTAAAGCGGCATATGAAGAGTGCTCATATAGAGCCAACGACATGGGAGAGCCTAGCCAGTGACCGTCCACGTTGGAGGCATATTGTGCAGACGCAGGTGCGTCAGTTTGAAGCTAGGCGGCGCACAGAACTCGACGCTAAGCGCGACGAGCTAAAGGCCAGACCACCTGTGGCCATACGTTACAATTATGTCGGAGGGGTGCTGACCTGCAGCGAGTGTGGTCGCACATTCGCTGCAAAAATTGCCTATGTCAGTCACCTGAGAGCGCACCAGCGACGCTCTCAGTGGTAAAACGCAGTCGCTGTGGCCGAAATCGGCTAGGAGATGATGATGAATTTATGGTAGGTATACGCCTAATAATAGTTTCGAATGTGTCTTGAGAAGTAGTATCAGTGTTACTATAATGTTGAATTGTTGACAGTTAAAGTATCATCCGGGACTTTCGTGTTAATTTTCAGATTGGACAATTATTCTCTTGAATTGTTCCGCGTTTAGACAGATTGCCTTAGTAGTACCTATATTTAATCACTATCCGTTTTCCGCTACCTCTCATGACTTGAGCGTCTCCAGTCACCCGTCACTTACGTCTGCGATAACAACGACTGAATCGTTCCGCGTTCAGACACATTGTCTTAGTACCTATATTTAATCACTATCCGTTTTCCGCTACCTCTCATGACTTGAGCGTCTCCAGTCACCCGTCACTTATGTCTGCGATGACAACGACTGAATCGTTCCGCGTTCTGACAGGCTGTCTTTTTATTTTGTTAGTGTTCTTAGTGATGAGTTGGTTCTAGTACTTCAGTGGTTAGTTTAAGTTGGAAAAGTGGGTTCGTATCGACCGGTACTCGTGACACAAATATGTGTCGTTTTCAAGCAAAAGGTACCACATTGTCGCTTGGCATAAGGACGCTCTGGGAAGATACAAGCAACTTCTGCTCTTATGGTAAGCGACAATGTGGTACCTTTTGATCGAAAACGTCACATATATTACCTGTTTTAGTACTTTTTGATGAATGATGTTCACTCGTAGAGAAGAATCTGCCTTTTGTAAGATAAATTTCGTCCTCTGATGTATGACTGTTAAATAAAAACCGGACAAAGTGAGAGTCGGACTCGCCCACCGAGGGTTCCGTACTTTTTAGCATTTGTTGTTATAGCGGCAACAGAAATAATTCCGCGAAAATTTCAACTGTGACAGACAGAGACGCATAGAGGAGTCTTAGTAATAGGGTCCCGTTTTTACACTTTGGGTACGAAACCGTAAAAAAACAACGATTCGAAAACTGGAATCTTGAGCGATGCGCGGTCTTCAAGACGGGTTAAACACACTTTGCCACCTAGTGAAACACAACAACGCCTGGAAAATACTAAAATTAAGTGTTTATTTATTTATTTGCAAACAATACCACATTCAATTGCTGGTTGATATGAAGTTTATTTGTTATTTACAATTGATTATCCTAACAATTTGCTGCAAACATATTTACAACCCGTTTGTTGATAAGCAGATACCATAGCCTATGGACGCTCGCAACGCCATGGATATTGTATCCTGTGTAGTGAAAATAATTTATCATCAGATGAGACGTTGTTGTCTTTATGCCTATTGGAACCTTCACTGGTATCAAAGATAGATATAACTCCGTAATAGATGGATACAGTCTAAGGAAAAAACGTGCCTCGAAAATCAAGAAAATTTGATTCTCGTTCAGAGGGCGCTACTAGTTTTGGCCTACAGTCGTATAGATGGCGTTGACGGTTTCGTTTGTTATTTAACAATTTTAACGCATATCAGTGAAAGAACATGGGTCAAAAACATAAAAATAATTAATGCAAATAAAAAAAAAACATTTATCTATATTTAAATACATTCTATCGTATTTTTATAAATCTTCATTTTTAGTTTTAAAGTGTGTCGACAGATGGCAGTGAATTTACTGGGGTTACAAAATTTACTATTACAGTAACGCTCTAGTATCAGTTACTCTATGCTGGTATAGAATGCCTGATGGCATTAAGTTTTTGTTTTATTCGTTCCAAATTTTTTTAGGTACATAGGTCATGGAGTCTATAGAGTCATGGATGTAAGTAAAGGGAGATAGATATGGCACCAGGCGCTCGATCGTGACTCGTGAGCCATCAAATATAGGTACCGGGGAACCTATATTGAGTAAATCGTACGGTTGACGCCAATGTGTCAAGATTATCACAATCATCTACTAAATATTGCCTGCATTTTAGTTTTGTCAACTACACGCGTACGCACGCGCGCGCGCACGCGTCTATTATTAACGAAAGGTCTGCCTATAGTGGGGGTTATTCTTTTGAAGACAAGACTATATATCTATCATGATCAACATTGAAACACGTTTTATACAGACCAGTTTTATACGATATTATTCAGAACATTACTGTTTGACATTTCTCAATGTCTTTGACATGTTCTTTCATGTCACATCCGTGACATATGCCGGGGCCAATTTGTCTCGAACTGACTGATTTATACGTCCGTCCGTCACCCGATGACGACTTTATGAGACGGATGTATTATTTGATTTCACGCGGGTGGCATTCCATTTTAGCGGCGGGTTCGTGTCTTATCGTAAATGACCGCGCGCGAGCGAAGGTCTGTTTTAGTTTTTACAAAATTCCTTTTGTATGTCCGGCTGTCCGACTGTTCTCTTCTGTATGTCATTATGTCCTCGAGTGTAACGTAATGTTTGTTATCCGTGTGTGAAATGTAATGTAATACATAGTGTAATGATTCTATGTTGTTATGTGTTAGTTTCATGACGTATTGGTTTACTGTAAAGTCGTGTAAACGTATTTATAAAATAAATAAATTATTTGATTTGATGTAAATCGCATGTCGCTAGTGTTTTTCAGTACTTAAGAGACAAAATGATAGGTTTTAACATTACCGTGGGTCATTACCATGGAATACCGTGAACTTTTCGACCACGGTAATGACTATTTTTCCACGGTAAGGACATTGGAATGCTTTTTTACTGTTTTTTTTGTTGTATTTTATTCATATAAACTTACTTCACTTAAAGTAAGAATTATTTATATGGTTAAACTGATAATTTGTCATTACCATCTTTTAACGCCATACTAAGCACAAAATGTCATCACCATGACACTTTAAAATTGCGAGGTCCATCTTTGCAGATAAATTTCACAGAAAACCAAAACGTTTTTCAAAATACTGCACATTAGGTACTTTTGACAATCTATTTTTTCCTAACAAGAAATACAACTATGCCAGGTAGATCTGAACTCACCACCTTTCCTGTTGTGTCTTGGCTTAATGACCAGTAATAAGCCTTAAAAACTCAGCATTTCACCGTGTCTAGTTCCAAAATTGTACATTAGTCGGGCGCTGCCGCTGACAAGTTGTCATGTCAGTGTGGCGGACACAGTAACACAGTGGAAACAATTGCGGGAGCAAACTGACTGGGCCCGTCCCAGTGAGTTCCTGGGAGAGAAAGAAACGAATTTTAAATGCCGTGAGTCCTTGTTGTGATTTTATATTTGTACTTTAGAAAGAACAGCTGTGTATAAAAAAATAGGACATTCTTACACAGATTGACTAAGTCCCACAGTAAGCTCAAGAAGTCTTGCGATGAGGGTACTTAGACAAACATATATATATGTATATAAATACATAGAAAACACCCAAGACTCAGGAACAAATATCTGCTCATCACACAAATAGATGCCCTTACCGGGATTCGAACCCAGGACCATCGGCTTCACAGGTAGGGTCTACCCACTAGGCCAGACCAGTCGTCAAAAAACTAATCTTTGTGCTACTAAAGATTTGGCTCAGATTATAAATAATTATAATTTAGGTATTAGTTATTTGCTTTGTACGTATACTCTTACGCCATACGATAAAGAACTTTATTTATTTAATTAATCTTATGCGTCAGCTTTGCCCGCCTCAAATAAACTTACAATTATGAATATTTTATCTGCAATTTGCGTTCTTGCGCTCTAAATTGTTTTACAAACTTGTAGACTTATTTCTGTTTGCTATAATATACAGAAAGATTGATAATAAATTGGATTTATTTTCGAACAAACAAAAATATAAAAATCAGAAATAATACTAAATTAAATTAACTAAAAATATCTACCTATATACGCATATTTACAAGTAAAAAATGGGAGCTAGTTCGGCGCCGGATGGTAGGGTGCCCAGGCTGGTGGCATTGCCGCGCTGTATGGCGATGCCAATGGGGTTGGCCGGTCGAAATAATTATCAGATGGCGCCAGCATAGCTTGCCCTGTCAATCTCTAGAATTGTGTCAAATTTTTGTTTTTTTAATGCCCTGGATGCCAGCCCTTCAAGCCAAATCTCATAGAAATAGGGGCAAGCTATGATGGCGCCATCTCTGCAAGCCTTTGACAGTTGCCAATCCCATTCGCTGGACAAAGAATTAACCAGCCATCTGGTCACCCATAGCAAAGAATGATTGATTACTAAGCCAGCATCAAAAGTAGCGGGTGAGATTACTACTAAGAAAAGATTACCTACTACCTATTAAATTATTTTAAACCGGGTCACTCACGTATTATTAAGTCGAATAGCTCGACATGTTTCGATCCAATTTACAAGGACCGTCTTCACGGAGCAACGACACACATCGAACATGTCGAGCTATTCGACTTAATAATACGTGAGTGACCCGGTTTAAAATAATTTTTATTTTAATAATAATTAATAATTTTTATTTTAATAATAATTAATCAGAGGGCGCCACTAGTTTTGGCCTACACTCGTATAGAGGGCGTTGACGGTTTCGTTTGTTATTTAACAATTTTAACGCATATCAGTGAAAGAACATGGGTCAAAATCATTAAAATAATTAATGCAAATAAAAAAAATCATTTATCCATATCTAAATACATTTTATCGTATTTTTAAAAATATTTATTTTTAGTTTTAAAGTGTGTCGACAGATGGCAGTGAATTTACTGGGGTTACAAAATTTACTATGACAGTACCGCTCTAGTATAAGTTACTCTATGATTTTTGCAACTGCAAAGTAAAGTTATACTAACATCTGTTCTGTGCTAGCACACAACAACAATTACAACACAGACACATCAAAGACGTGCACTTGATCGCGCTGTAACGTGACGGGCATCGATTGGTCCACCCCCCTCCCCGAATGGGGGAAGAAAAGGTTTAAAACAGCGTCTCCACGAGCCATACGTCCCCGGCCGGCCGGCGATTACTGCATATGGCACGGTGGGCAGAAAAGTTGCCTTTAGCTTTTAAAAATGTTTTGGAAGGTTTGTTTTAGAGCTGCCCATGTAACGAGGTAGGTAACACACAGAGAGTACTTTTAGACTTTTTCTATACCACGTTCGATAGAACGTGATGACGTCACACGTTGGACAGTACAACTGACGTTTGTTTACTAATGACACTTATGTGAACAGGCGGCCTAGCCAAGGTGACGATCGCTAGCGCTTTACTATCGAATCGCTTTTGTGTCTCTCTATCACTCCATATTAGTGTGACAAGTAACGAGGTAGGTAACACACAGAGAGTACTTTTAGACTTTTTCTATACCACGTTCGATAGAACGTGATGACGTCACACGTTGGACAGTACAACTGACGTTTGTTTACTAATGACACTTATGTGAACAGGCGGCCTAGCCAAGGTGACGATCGCTAGCGCTTTACTATCGAATCGCTTTTGTGTCTCTCTATCACTCCATATTAGTGTGACAAGTAACGAGGTAGGTAACACACAGAGAGTACTTTTAGACTTTTTCTATACCACGTTCGATAGAACGTGATGACGTCACACGTTGGACAGTACAACTGACGTTTGTTTACTAATGACACTTATGTGAACAGGCGGCCTAGCCAAGGTGACGATCGCTAGCGCTTTACTATCGAATCGCTTTTGTGTCTCTATCACTCCATATTAGTGTGACAGTGACAGTTGCGTTTCGTGAGCTACGTAGCGTTAGCGATTGGCATGTTGTATACGGGGCCTGATCTATCGAACGCGTGACGTCACGTGACGTTTCGCTCACTAGCTTTTCGCGAGCAAATTTTTGCACTTTTTATTTGTTATTTTAAGCAATTAAATGATAATTTAATAACGGAAATGGATTTGTAACATGATATAACAGTAACAAACATCCGAAAAGAAAATATTTCGTTCAAATATAAACTTCTGCAAGAGGTTAATTGTTTTTATTAATTTCGAATTGTCTCGAGTTGTTCTGCCGTCGGTACCGCACGGAACTCGAGGCGGCGGTAACACATTCGTTATTTTTCGCCGCCTTCCGTATTGATTAGTGCTCATTGGCAGCCCCAGGTGTTTTGTCACGTGTTGTGCATCTCTTTTTAACACGTCTGTGAGTCCCTTTTTGACGTCGCAAAGATTGTACGTTAAAACAGGAATTGGAAAACCCTTGAGGGTGCTTGTGCTGCTATGAATTTGTTTGAAGCTTACATGTGCCATTTTCAACCAAAAGGGTACTTATTGTCGGTTGTCAATAAAACGCTATTTCCATATAGCTTCAATTCGAAATCAACCTAATCGACAAGCGACAATGTGGTACCTTTTGGTTGAAAACGTCACATATTAATTGCGCTAGAATGGTCGACGGCGAAACGATTCTCAAGTAACGACCAAGTGTCATCATTGCAAGTGTTCAATAGACAGCAGCTAAGGTTAATGTGGAAAAGACCGACATATAAAATTCTCATGGTTGGGAAGACCGTCATAGGGCAAGAACTCTCGAATTTGAATACGTTCTTCGCTTAGACACAATCAGAAAAAAGAGCTTCTCATCTTCTGCTCTACCGAACTTCTGTAATTGGAGTATGTGTACAGTCGCCATCAGATAGATCGGAGCGGCCGAGGTATTCACAATCTTAACACGCACTCTATCGCCTTGACAATAGAGGCGTGTTCAGATGTTTGTGAGCACCTCGGCCGCTCCGATATATCTGGTGGCGACTGTACAAACGCAAGAGTCAGCAGCGAAGAGATTGTAGACGATCTTACTCTTTTTTTTATTACAAAAAGGCAAGCATTTGACCGCAATCTCACCTGATGGTAAGTGCCGATGCAGTCTAGGATGGATCATGCTTACCTAAAAGATTTTATTTAGAAATTTATGTATATAACATTTATTTTACATAGTTTTTTTTTTACTTGATAGTCGTTCTTGCCTAATTGACCTTACCACAGATTATATAATACTTTCAGAATCATTATTCTGTAGAGGCAAGATTGGGATTACTCAAAAAGACCTAGTTTCCACTACATATTATATATTGGTTGTCAGGTCAAATAGCAGCCGCTTTCTTAAAAACCATAGAGTAACTTATACTAGAGCGGTACTGTCATAGTAAATTTTGTAACCCCAGTAAATTCACTGCCATCTGTCGACACACTTTGAAAATAAAAATAAATATTTATAGGTATAAAAATACGATAAAATGTATTTAAATATGGATAAATGATTTTTTTTTTGCATTAATTATTTTTATATGATTTTGACCCTTGTTCTTTCACTGGTATGCGTTAAAATTATAAATAACAAACGAAACAGTCAACGCCCTCTATACGAGTGTAGGCCAAAACTAGTGGCGCCATCTGATCGAGAATCAAATTTTCGTGATTTTCGAGGCACGTTTTTTCCTTAGACTGTATCCATCTATTACGGAGTTATATCTATCTTTGTTAAACACTAAACCCCCAATTCTTTAGATAAGGTTGCCAAAGTGGACCCCTGGCTCCTTTATGGTGCAACCGAGAAAATGCTAAGACAATAGTCAAGTTAGTTATACTAAAAACATAGGTTAGGTTAGGTTTAAGTAAACAAATATTGTACGCCTTAAGGCAAATTATAGTGATACCACTAAATGTAATCATGTCATGTAATCCACCTTTCTGTAACAACCTATAATTATGCAATAAATGATTATCTTATCTTATCTTATCTTATCTTATCTTATCTTATCTTTTAAAAGTTTAGTTTAACAAGAAGACTCAGACATACCAAATATATTTAAACGGCACATGTGGAGCAATTTTCAATTTTAAAAACTATGGGTTCCGTACCATTACGCAAAAAATGGCAAAAAATCACCTTTGTTGTATGGGAGCCCCACTTAAAGATTTATTTTATTCTGTTTTTAGTATTTGTTGTTATAGCGGCAACAGAAATACATTATCCGTGTAAATTTCAACTGTCCAGCTATCACGGTTCATGAGATACAGCCTGGTGACAGACGGGCAGACAGACAGACAGACAGCGGAGTCTTAGTAATAGGGTCCCGTTTTTACCATTTGGGTACGGAACCCTAAAAACGCAAGTGACGCGTTTTAATACAAAGGTACATACTAAAATTGTTAACCTAGGTCAAAACGCAAATTATGACGTCACCAAAGTCATATGCGCGAGCTGCGAAGTTTTTGCAGTTAGGTAATGAGCGCTTTCATACTTTGCTCGCCTCTCGCCTCGTTCGACAGCTTGCGGTGCGCGGTGCGTGTGGCCACAGCGTCAGCGGGGAGCGATTTGAATATGGTAGTCGTTACAAAGATAGTTTTTTTGCAGTTAATCAGTGCTTTCATACTTTGCTTCCCTAGTTCGACAGCTTGCGGTAGGCGGTGCGTGTGGCCACAGTGTCAGCGGGGAGCGATTTCTATATATTTGTCGCTACAAAGATAAGATGGTCTTGTAGTTAATCAGTGCTTTCATACTTTGCTCGCCTCTCGCCTCGTTCGACAGCTTGCAGTGCGCGATGCGTGTGGCCACAGTGTCAGCGGGGAGCGATTTCAATATGGTATTCGCTACAAAGATAGATGTTTTTGCAGTTAATGAGTGCTTTCTTACTTTGCTCGCCTCTCGCCTCGTTCGACAGCTTGCGGTGCGCGGTGCGTGTGGCCACAGTGTCAGCGGGGAGCGATTTGAATATGGTATTCGCTACAAAGATAGATGTTTTTGCAGTTAATCAGTGCTTTCATACTTTGCTCCCCTTATTCGACAGCTTGCGGTGCGCGGTGCGTGTGGCCACAGTGTCAGCGGAGAGCGATTTTAATATAGTTGTCGCTACGAATCTAGAAAAAGATACAATCTTAAAATGAGTTTAACATATGTATATCTTTAACGGTATCCGTCATATTTGTTATATGAAGCTAGAAGAGATAGTGATATCTACAGAACTGTAAGCAGAATTTTGAGTAAAAAAAAATAATAATAAATAAACGTTTATTCAAAGATCTTACTTACAACTAAATACATATTTTCTTCTGCCAAACCACACAATGGTTTGTTGGCAGACGAGGCTCCTTTGCGTTTGTGTTAGCTGTTGATATGTAACTTAACTTTATCTTAAACCTAAACTTACCTACTTAACCCTTTACCGCAGGTAGGTTTAGTAGGTACGGTACTAGGTTTTATTCATACTAATGATCTTGATGTGTCGAAATACGACCTAACATAGCGATGTGTTAACTTTCCAACGCTTAGCAAAACATTTAAACTTCTTGCTTTTGCAAGAACGGAATAGCAATTAGATCATTGTATGTGGGATGCTGTATCTTGACCATAAGGGATCCTTTTCGATGTAGATTAATAATCATGATAGTGGTTCATACCTTTTGATGGGTTCCTTCTTGTTTAAATGTGAATTACAGGAATCAGGCGTTACCGATCGTGGACGAGTAACAATTTTAATATAAGTTTCCGCGCATTCCTTTTCTCGTTTGCAGTGTGACCCCAACCTGCTTTTAAAATCGCCAACTTTTCAGTGTTTTAATTAAGTTACCATTTCAGTTACACCGCTGATTTGTTTCTCCGTCATTGGTACAACCAAAGAACAAAACACAAGGCACTTTCATAGGAAGCCGGTAGGTACATTTTTATACGATTTCGAACTAAAATTGGTAATAAATTACGTTAAGTTTATTTCATTCCATATTTCATGAGTAACTATCGCGGTAACCGAAGACAATATTACGTTAAGTTTGTTTAAAATGGTTTAGGGCCGGTAAAGACGGACTGCAATGCAACCCGATATTGATTGCTGATCTCTCATTTCTTAACACTTAATACTTAAACAATATATGTGGTAGCCAGAACATAGAATATGATAATTCCATGAATTGCCATTTTAGATTTGATCACTTCGTGATATGGTTAGGTTGGGTTTGACTTTTTCACGATATGGCCAACCGATCATTTCATAAAAATGATTGTCACGTTATGAAATGATTAATTCTAAAATCTAGACACAACATATTATGAATAGAATAGAATAGAAATTCTATTCTATTCTGCATTTTATGAGGTACACAGTCGAGTTCATAAATATGTGTACATTATTTCACCTTATTGCAATGGATTAAGGTGAAGAACTGTGTACATTTTTATGAACTCGACTGTAAGTATTAGAATTTAAAATTATACCATTTTATGGCTCTAAGCAATATTTATTTGACTAAAAACACGTGAGTGAAACCGCTAAGTTAGTTAAGCTAATATGTCTCACGATAGTTTAAATTCGATTAAATTCGAATATTTATTTCACTACAAACTGTACCGTCAGCGATACAGACTCAGAAAACACAAGTTTCTGAAAGTTCGATACGTCGAGTAATGCTTTTAAGTTTATTTAGCATTGATCGAATACGGGGCATTCATTATTGGGAAATTGCATTCAGAGTTCGTGATGTTTTAACGAAGTTCTTTACAGTTAGTTAGTTACCGTAAAATGGGGTGAGTAGGGTTCGCGGGGAGAGTTGGGTTATGAATGGGGAGAGAAGGTATGAAAGGGGGGTGAGAAGGGTTTTTACGGCTACTGCTACTGCTACAAAAATAATGTATTCCAATTTAAAATGAAATCGATCCAACAATCTTCCAAAATCACCTTCTCACCCCAATTACGAGGGACTACGGGGTGAGGTGGGTTTTCCTGTTTATCGTCAAAGTTATGAAATAGAACTACCCAAAATAAAATAAAAACTAAAATACAAACGTCCGGAAAACTTATAATATACACCATTCAGTTTGCATATGTAAAAATAAAATGTTATCGAGGTTTGAATGTCAGTTTTCTTCCTACTCACCCCATTTTACGGTACCTGATGTTTTCAATAGACTTTCCAAAAAAGAGGTATTTTTGCATTTCGTCTGTAATTTTTGAGTTTAAGACACGTACCTAATGTTACTTATTATACATCTTTTTTAAACACTTAGGTGATGAAGTAGGGTCCTGAACCCCTAGTTTTTTTAAATGAAATAGGAGGCAAACGAGCAGACGGATCACCTCAAGTAAGTTTCATTCTATTGACGAGCGTTCGCGCTTGCGTTATGTCTATTTTTGTATGGGATTTTGAACTGGCGCGCTGTTGCGCAATATGGGACGTTTTGGAAACTCAAAAAATTCCATACAAAATGACACTTAACGCAAACGCGTACGTCACATCACGCTATCAAATGAAATTATGTAGGGGTACTGGTGCATTTTCTATAAATGGTCTGGCTACTGCATTACGACCTTGGGCCAGCTGACGGTCTTTCCACCGCGACTGCGATACAGCCGGCTGATGCTGATACTGATACTTGGGGTAACTCCAGTTAGCAGATCCTGCACTAGGAAGAGGAGTACAAGGAGGAGGCGGTGTTGATACAAATAGCACTGTAAGCTCGCATGGCCCTGCTGATTCAACCTAAGCGGCGGCCGCGACTGCGATACAGCCGGCTGATGATATTATTTATTCATAATAGTATGTTAAAGTATCATGCTATTTTTTTAACGTGTTTGGGTGACTGCCGTTCCACAACCCACCAACGGAGCGACAGCTGATGTCCACGAGGATTCATTACACATCGCCCTTGACTACTTTACGAGTTATCACTCGGGATGCCATAACCGACGGAATTTGCGCCTAGTGGTCTTCACTACTATTAGTTCAAATTCTACTTACAGTTTTATTTCATTGCAATAAGTACACATGCACACATGCATGCATGGGGACATTTGAACCAGGTGCGATTCGTGACGGTTATTTTATTTAAAAAAAAAAGTGACGAAGCCTGTTGCGGATATCATCATTGGTATTTTTGGGACGAAGCATGTTGCTGATTTGCATTTGTAGCCACCTGACGAAGCCTGCGTTGCGGATTTTTTACATGTAACTAAATATTATTATTTTTTAAGATTTTCTTTATAAATAAAATTTAAGATTAAAAAAAATAAAAATACAATTTAGTTACCACTGCAACTATTCCTAGAATCACTAATTAGGTCGTGACATTTCCTTGTAAAAATTCACAAAGCACAAAATTGCAGGTCTGCACAAGTTTGACAGCTAATTCAGAAGTTTCGTGTTGGCAACGAGTCAAGAAAAAACGTTGTCAGCTGTATTCGGACTGTTTAGGTTTTCAAGTGCTTGGCTTTGTAATGAAGATGTAATTTCAAAGAAACTGAATTTTTATCATTTGATAATTAAACAGTTACTAGTAAATATATTAAGCTGAGTCACTCAGTGTTAAATTAAATGTGACCTCCACATTTATTAGATTGATAAGTAAATATACTTATAACTTTATAATATTTGCTAGGCAGAGTGATCGCAGGTGGACTAAAATGTTAACGGAATGGTGGCCGCTTTCGAATGAAAGAAGCGCCTAACGTCCGTTGGCTCGTTGGGTGGACGACATCCGGAAGATTGCGGGTCACTTCTGGATGAGATTAGCTCAGGATCGGGACAAGTGGCGTACTGGAAGAGAGGCCTATGCTCAGCAGTGGGCGATAAAGGGCTGATATGATGATGATGATGATCAATATTATAACAGGTCACTCATGTACAAGTCGAAACTAGCTGACGTTTTGATCTATTAAGGAATCCTAACTAGAACCCTTCGCGATCGCTAAATGACTGAACCCAGTGGAAAAAAGGGTACTTCATTCAAGGCTAATCATGATCCTTCACAATTTGTCATAGTCAATAGTCAATATATTCTTTATTCAAATAGGCCTAGCAACAAGCACTTTTAAATTGTCAAGTTTTAAATATTACCTTAATCTAAATATTAGAGCAATTTATTGATAGACATTCATAGTGCACTTTGCTTGGGACAAATTGCATACCTATAAAGTCTTTAAATATCGAGGTACCTATTAAATATCGCCACGGACAAAACGCCAAAAATATGTATATCCTTCCTTAGTATGGGCAATACATATTTTTGGCACTGTCCGTGACGGGGGTCCCTTTGTTTGACCTAATTATTGATAGTCATAATGTAATGATTGTCATATTATCATTATTCATAATTCTAAAACCGTTAACTTTCAGGATTTTCCTCGGGTTATCCTATAGATAGGTTAGGTTAGGTTAGGTTTATTTTATGGCAATCCTGAAAAGTTACGCGTTTCTGAGAAAAACCAAATTATGACTAATGATAATATGACAATCATTAATCATTATGACTTTCAATAATTATGTCAAACAATAGAGACCCTCCGTGACGATATTTAATTACTTAACTGTACCTAAGTAATACGTAGTAAAATTTCCCTCCTAGTTCATATAAAACCTTACACTCACATTAACTTACCAAAGTCACTCGCCAAATTCAAATACTCTATAAATTCCAAACAAAAAACCTAGCTGTCAACCCTTCCAATTTTAAAATTAACCAGAAGTTCGTAAATCGTAATACACATTCGCTTATTTTTTGCGAAGTTCGCGAAAGGACGGCGACAAGGCACCGCTGACGGGCGGAATTAAAACAATTTTAAATTTCGCTCAAATACTTATAGAGCTAATCGACAGATGGACTTGTAGCCAGTTAACCTGTCCTGCCGGGGCCGGTGGTCCATACAAAATACTTATGTAACCGTTTTAATACAGTATATTTTTTTTGACTTGTTGCAATATTGTAGATTTTTTTTAATAATATAAGTGCGAGTAGGTAGTACAATATACAATATACCAGCTAGAACATAACCTACTAGTCATTTCAAAAACGAATATAATTATACGACCAAATAATAAATTACACAATTAAGCAAAAAGTATCACAAAAATAGATATAACTCCGTAATAGATGGATACAGTCTAAGGAAAACACGTGCGTAGAAAATCACGAAAATTTTCGATCAGATGGCGCCACTACTTTTGGCCTACTCTCGTATAGAGGGCGTTGACGATTTCGTTTGTTATTTAACAATTTTAACGCATATTAGTGAAAGAAAACGGGTTAGAATCTTATAAAAATAATTAATGCAAATAAAAAAAATCATTTATCCATATTTAAATACATTTTATCGTATTTTTATAAATCTTCATTTTTAGTTTTAAAGTGTGTCGATAGATGGCAGTGAATTTACTGTGGTTACAAAATTTACTATGACGGACTAGGATAGTGCGGTACGGTACCGCTCTATCCTCTTTGGTATTACGCTTACGCAACGCAGGCTTCGTCAATATAATCAAGCAAATAATTATTTGCAGCATACGCTTCGTTAAAATATGCACAGTACACAAAAATGTTATCGTTGTAAAAAGATAAAAGCAGTCCAAATTACAGTTTGCCTAGATTTCCTGAATAATTAATTAGAATATTAAGATAAAACTATGAAAACGGATTATATCGCGTATATTGACTAATCCGTTTTCATAGTTTTATTTCATGAGTAACTATCGCGGTAACCGAAGACAATATTAGAATATTAAGAGTTTTGAATGATTAACGGTTAGTTTCACTAGACTTATATTGACTGGGATATAGACCGTGATTACATTTTGTATTGTTTTTAAACTGCCGATATTTCGACGCAGTTATATGCATTTTGTTCACAATATCCCGGTCAATATAATTCTAATCAGAATATTAGCTAACATTAATTTTACCTATTCAGAAATGGGGAGAATGATGCGGAGGTTAATATTCACGCGTGGTCTCTCTTAAGAGCAAACTACTAGATATTACAACACGAGCCTTATCCGACTAGTTCGATTTGTATAAGATATTCGAATATATGTATATACTTGTATGCATTAACCCAAAAACCTTTGTATGGCCGCCGTTCAACCCTTCAGCGAAGTTAGATTTCAGATGTCCAATTTCGAATCTCCTCCCCGAAATTTTTTTTTGTTCAACTTCGCAACCCTTTTTAAGCGTGACAGACGCGAACTACTTAAACTCGGTGTTGGATTGTTTGTGAAGGTGTTAAACTGTTAAGTGGTGTATAAGTTTGACGTGTGTAATAGCCTTTACGATGGCCGCTCGGGTTTTTTGTTTTTTTCGTAAATATGTTGGAAATAGGTATAGACACTTAGCCGTAAGAGACTTGACTGACAGACTGACCAACGTAAATCCCTAGTAGCTAAGGTTATTAGCACTAGCACCTATCTTCATCTTTAGACATACTTTCTTTTTTTTTTTTTTCAATCTAGTTTTTAATTCACTAACTGGTCGCCCAAGATACAGGCTATGCCTAGTTTGGGGACCCCTGTGCATACTGTTTTAAATGTACCGCTGTATGCGCGCAACCTGGACCTCATGTATACTCAATCTGCAAATTCCCATTTTTGTGTGCAAAATAAATATATTTTTCATTTTTTTTCATTTTTTTTTTTCATAGAGGTTGATCTGATCGACTTCTAAATGAATAAGTGTAATTAGTTTGGGACGTATGTCTTAGGTTATTTAACACATTCACTGCCAACGCCTTTGTAGCGCTACGCTCGTAGCCAATCCCAGCGTGTTCCGCTTTGTAGAGAAAAGCGACTGCGAATAGAGATCCCGCCGAGCGGGTTTCAAACACTCTTTGTATCTGGTATAGTACCTAATACTACACGATGGTCCAAAAATACGCTGACAAAAAATGTTGACGAATAATTTTCGTACTATTCTCGGAGTTTCCCTGCGTGATCGAATCAGAAATGAGGAGATCCGCAGGAGAACCAAAGTTGTCGACAGTTCATAGAATTTCCAGAGTTAAGTTGCAGTGGGCGGGTCACATTGCTCGCAGAACCGATGGCCGATGGGGCAGAAAGGTTCTTGTGGCGACTGCGAACCGTAAAACGCAGCAGGAAAAGACCCACAACAAGATCCGACGATCTGGTTAAGGTCGCGGGGAGCCGATGGACGAGAGCGGAGCAAGACCGGTCGTTGTGGAGATCCCTGGGGGAGGCCTATGTCCAGCAGTGAACGTCTCTCAGCTGATGATGATGATGAATACACAAACGCAAACATTTGTTAAAATTATCAAAACTATACAGATTAAAAAATCTTTGTCAACATATTTTTGGCCAAACCCTGTGAAATATCCCTTAGTATATCCAGATCAGATATATTTTATGCAATAACATTGCAAAGTACGGAGACCCACTCGCTTTTACCACAAGGGTTGTCACTTTACCTATATTAACCGAAGCAATCACGATAACCTCATACAAATAAGCCCTCAAACCTTTCAAATAAAAACAAACCAACTTTCAGATAACAGACAAAATCCCTCCTGTATTATTAATTAATTCATATGAAAAACTTCGACCCCTAACCCAAAGACATAACCTGAAATTGGATTACTGCGTACCTTCATAAATATTTAAAAAAAAAACAGTGATAACCTAACCCTACCACTGCTCAGGTACAAAACGCCTCTACTGTCAATGTATTAGAGTCTGACTCAAAAATTCGACTTAGAGCGTTTTCACATTATCCGATCCAATATCGGAACTTGGAAGGAAGTAAAATGTAAGATATAGTTTGTCAAAGGACTGTCTTATTTCATACATAGAGAGAATCATACTATCTTTGTCTTACACTATTACTAGCACCCAAAAGCAAAGGATAACTATAGTTTTTTGTGTTCTTATTTACTGACAAGATTTGCTTGACCAACTATGTGTTTCTCTGTATTTATTTATGCATTTAAAAAATCATTATTACTAAAAAACGATAAATAACGCAAAAAAGGCGGACAATGCCAATGGCACTCTTCTGCAGCTGTTTTTGTCATTGACGCCTTCCGACATCCGATATCGGAAAGGTGCTTCCGATAAATTCATGTTGGAGCCCCCCGTCAGCTATCGGACTGATAATATTTGTTTGCGTGCGTATGTGTAGACATTATTTGTAATGTGCATGACCGCTAAAGACGGCGCCCGGGCGCGCTCCCGCGGAAATCTCGGAGGGGTCCTGGATTTTCCCCAGGCTACCATCCCCCCACACAGTCCTACCGCTCTAATTGCCCTAGGTGCAATAGACCCCAAGTCAGGTTCAAAAAAAAAAAGCTCCCCCGCGGCCTGACTACGCGGATTTTGTATCCTACATCCGATATCGTATCGGTCAATGTGAAAACGCTCTTAGTATGTTCAGAAGTCAGGGTCCGAATTAGATACACAATAACATGGCTATTTGCATAAGCATGCAGGCTATTTGACCGCGGATACAGGATTGCGGGCGATATTGCTGTGGCAGTTGACGGGAGTTTTTCAATAATGTCGTATCTTGGGTTTGACTTGAATTTAGGTTGTTTTGCAATTTGACTGCTGGTACCCAAATCTCCAATGATGTAGGTAAATAGTTTGGTTTGTAAATATTGTATTAGTAAGGTTTTTTGTTTGTAACTTGGTAAATCCAAACGACGTAAATCACATTTAAAATCGGGTCTATCGCGAATTTATTTTGTTACCTTTATTTACCGACGTTTCGACACAGCACACACACACACAGTTTTAAATGTGATTTAATATGTGTTCAAAACGCGAAAGTTTGAAATGTTAAATGTAAATATTTCGAAAGGCATTATTTTTAGATTTCCGTTACCAAAGGGTAAAAACGGGACCCTATTACTAAGACTTCGCTGTCCGTCCGTCCGTCTGTCACCAGTCCAGGCCAGGCCGTCTGTCTCATGAACCGTGATAGCTAAACAGTTTAAATTTTCACAGATGATGTATTTCTGTTGCCGCTATAACAAATACTAAAACCAGAATAAAATAAATATTTAAGTTTTTTGCGTAATGGTACGGAACCCTTCGTGCACGAGTCCGACTCGCACTTGGCCTGTTTTTATAGGGTTCCGTAGTCAACTAGTCAATCGTCACCGGATTTTTACTAAAAAAACTCTTGAAAACAATGACGCAGTAAATCGTATACACCAGTACACGGAACCCTAATAAAAAGCGCCCCTAAACTACCCCTTGTCTGCAAGTCCATCGGAATTCTTTATACACTCAATGGATTTAATATCGCCCGGAATGCGTGTTGAGATAGTGTCCGATTCCGAGGCAGACGCGCAATTTTGCGATTTGCGTCTGTTAGCGAATTTTTTGCGACTTTTAATCGCAAGCAACTGCTTTGTTTCAACAAGACAGGGGATATAATCGAATTTAGTTGTAACTTAGTTGATTTTTCAAACACAATCATTTTAATTGACAACTGGTATAGCGGATATATTGTGTGTGTGTGAAAGTGATATAATAAACTCAGAACAAAAAGGGTGAGATTAGATTAAGATTAAGATACTCAGACTAAGATTCTTTATAACCTGTGATATATTTTCCGGGATATGGATAGTATTTGCCTAATTATGACATATTTTTATGCTTCTAGGAAATAGGGAATAATTTTGTAAGTTTACAAATGTGAAACCTTAGTTTACGTTAATATAATACCTTAGTAATAATTAATTAGTAGGTTGGTAATAAAACTAATAAATATACCAAGATATTTCCACCCTATGAATGACACCGGCAAAGGTATTAGAGTTAAACCAAGACAACTCTGCAGCGATTTTGATAGCACACGCAGTGCAAGTGTTATTTTAAACGTCAAACCTATGAAATTATGACGTATAAATAACACAGCATTGCGTATGCTATCAAAATCGTTGCCGACTTTTCTTGGTCTAACTCTAACATCAACACAACCTCTCAAAATCGCAGTCAATCGCAAATCTGCACTCCCAAAACTTCGTCACCAACCCTTCACATTTTACAACACTGAACTGAACTGAAGTGATCGAATTTTATTTTACCGTGTCCCCCAGTTAACTCTATCGGTCCAGTTATGTTTTATTCCAGCCGTTTTGCATGGATTTCCCACTTCCTCTATAGTAACGGCTGGGGGTTTGAACCCTTGCTAGTAAAATTGTCCTTTTGCGTTGGATTTGTGTAGATAACCGCCATTTTCGTCAGATGTGTAGCTGTTATTGCTCTCTCAAATTTCTTGACGATATTTTATGAGTATTAACAGGTTTGACACAAATATTAAATTATGTTGCTTATCCGGGAATTCGGTGGTTGCGAGCGGCACAGGATCGGTCGGAGTGGCGAGCCTTGGGGGAGGCCAGCAGTGGACGTCTATCGGCTGACATGATGATGATGATGATGTCCATGGGCGGCGATGACTGCTTCCCTTAAGGCGGCTCGTCTGCTCGTTTCCTATTACATAAAAAAACATTTGGTTGGACAGTACTCTCTTAGAGTGTCTGATTTGTCCTTCCTAACTTTACCGGCAAGGTCCATGTAATTTTTACGTCTGAATTTTGTTGTTGATGTTATTAAATACCTATGTATATTGTTGCAGGTAAGCGAATTAACGCGTGTCAGATCAATATCTTAATAAATCCGAAGCTGGGTAAGTACCCCACACAGTTGCGTTCAGGTGTTCAGGTTCAGGTAGAGCACGGACCTACAATAACGCTTACAATAGAATTCTGATAGGTCACGTAGAAGATTTTGGAATCTTAAAATAGAAAAGATACTAGTATTAACTTTGTAAAACAGGTTGAAACCTGTTAAATGACAGCTACACGGCGAAACTTATCTGAAACCTAAGTTCTTCGCACCTCAATCCATATTTCCACTGTAGGTGCCAATTTAAACATAACTGGCTTTGTATAAATTAACTATCTAGCTTTAACTAGTTTTTAAGACAGTGCTACGCCCTTTAAGGGTGACCATGTAGCAAAACTTTATGTAACACCTTTTATAACCATGTTTTTTTGCATAAAATAAATGAAATGAAATAAAATGAACATATCCCATCCTCACCGCACTTAAACTATCGTGAGACATATTTCAAAATATTTATCAGTAGGGGTTAGTGCACGACGTACAACCGCCGCGGACACTCGTGCCTGAGGATGGATTCCCAAAGAATCCGAAGCATGTCGCCAAAAGCGATTAAAATAATAGTGAGTAAAAACCGTGCTGATAAATACATCCCATCCTATTAAAATGCCGCTAACCCGGATTGCCAATCATCTAGACGAATTTCGATATATTTCGTGGAAGTTTCTGTAAGGCTATGATACCGAAAAATACAGGTAGGACGTGTTAAATGACAGTTACACGGCAAAACTTATCTGAAACCTAAGTTCCTCGCACCTCAATCCAGCCTCCTACCTGAACATACCCCATCCTATTAAAATGCCGCTTACCCGGATTGCCAATCACGCGGCTGATCCAATATAAGAGGAATATTCACTCACACAATCTGCTGTAATTGTACGAGTACAATTTTAGAGTTAATAAGATTTGAATCTTTGGCGGTGGAAATTAATTTCGTCGTCTGTATTTTTGGTTAAATTCACGAGCATTTAATTTACAAAGTTTGAAAAAAGTAACACAAAATCTATTAACAAAGAAAAAAACCGGCCAAGTGCGAGTCTGAGTCGCGCACCGAGGGTTCCGTACTTTTTAGTATTTGTTGTTATAGCGGCAACAGAAATACATCATCTGTGAAAATTTCAACCGTCTATCACGGTTTATGAGACACAGCCTGGTGACAGACAGACGGACAGCGGAGTCTTAGTAATAGGGTACCGTTTTTACCCTTTGGGTACGTAACCCTAAAAAACACAAAAATCCTTAAATTTAACTAAAATCCTTAAATTAATCATAAACTTTAGTGTCAAGAGCGTCGTCTAGTGGTGCAGGGTAGAGCAAACGGAACAAGACCGCGTAAAAGGCCACCTATGCGACGGACTGACCAAATCAAATCTGCCACGGAAGAGCCCCTGAACGCATTTGCCAGAATGAACTCCAACCGCGGAAAATGGCGAGAAATCGTACGGCAAGAAACACCTGTGCCTGATGTCAGCAGTTGACTACGATGCTCTGCAAAGGTACAACGACAAAGAAGAAGAGAACCTTAGTGTTGCCCGAGGCAGGTCCCAAGACACTGGCCGCATTACCTCTGCAGGGCTACAAATACCCCTGCCCGGAGGTCACCAGACGCACCAATAAGTTTTTGAGAAATTTCTTTTACTAGTTTTTTGGTGTCAGACGACTAACGCCTAAGAGTCTCAACCGCCAGTGCCATAAATACATAATTGTTTTTCAAAAACGCGTGTTTGCGGCGCTTGGCGGTTATAGGGCGTCTTAATTTTACTACATACCTAAGTATATAGTTTCGATCGAAAAATGATAGTTAAAACAACCCCAATACATTTTTATCCCAACGTTTTTATACCAAAGGTTAAAAAAGAAGCTCAACGCAGCTGTAGTAACACATATTATTGAATTAAAGAGACATTGAAGGTGTGCTTAGTAATATTTTTTAAGTATTTAAGGAACTTAATATAACGTAATATAATTATTAATGGATAAATAGAATACAGAGTATTAAAGAACACTAGGTATCTTCCTATCACGTGGTACCCAGATGGTTCAAACTTAATTTAAAAATTATTATTTTCTGAAAGTAGAGCAAAATAAAGACAACCAAAAAAGGTTGAAGAAACGAAACGCTCATGACATTTTCGTACCAAAATAATAGACACTGCTATGAAACCTCTTCACAGAATTTTGCGAGATAAAAAGCTACCCTTTATTCAAATGGAAAAAAGCTCCTAAAACAAAAAAAGGGCAAATATCATGATCTAGAAAATGTTATCATTCTTTAAGAAATATCTACAAACAATTCATTATGTCACTCTGAATCGTCACAGATAGCAAAGGGTTGCTTATAAAAATACCTTATCGCTTCTCCAAAATGTAGCTGGCTAAAATTGCCGATATTTTTTGCATGCAAGTGTTTTTTGAGGGACCAAGGAGGGCAATGATTGTGATTAAGAAGAAAATACATTGTTAAATTAGGAATAATGCATAATTTCGTTGTTTTGATTGGCAGCAGTGGGCCAAGAGATCTGAGACTAAGGGCGGAAAAATGTTTGCACACTATTGAAAGAACCAAAGCTAACAATATAATCTAAGCTTGCTTTTTGGTTATCAATTTGAGTTTTTTCTCTTTATTCAAGAACACAAAAGACGCTCACAACAAACTGTCATGCTTTAAGTTTTTTTGTTTACTGCTAAATTAGGTAAACATGTCTTTAAAACTTGTATTCAAAACGAAACTTCACCATGCCCAGCCTAGCTTAGTATACTTACCAAGTTTTTATACAAAGAGTCAACTTTATCAATCGCTAAGCATCCCCCACTGGGGGTAGGGGTGGGGGTGGACGTCTCGTCCGGCTGTCAGGCCAGATCAATGCGGCCACCTGCACTTTTAATTCGAGGGAGGGGTAAGTGCGCGCGCCTTCGGCCTTTGTCTTCATATGGACGGACATGTGATTAGATAAACTTGTACGTATAATTAAATGCTTGACCAAATTGGTTGGGAAGGGTTAATCTGAGAGATATCAAAGATATGTGAGGTTATGGTGGAATATACGGTTTTGATTTATACATATAAACAATATCTCAAGTTTTTTAACTTAAATTCGTATTTTTTTCATCACGCTATTAAATCCCCTACATATGTATGTAAACTTTCTTAATTGGCTGGCGCGATGGCCCAAAATGAGTCTTGGCCTCCAACACAAGAACACGCCACATTTCCCGGTCCAGATCTCCGTGATGTATGTAAAGATTAAAGATTTTCATAATTGTAAAATAAAAATTGTTTTACGAAAATTTGTGAACCGTCATTGAAAATATGTACTGCCAAATAGTTCTACACCAAATAAAAATCTTTAAATAGCTTTCGCTTTAGTATGTTAATGGGATTTTAATAACAAAACTTCCGTGAGACACAGACATATTAAACATACGTGAGTGACCCGTTATTAATATGTTTAATATGTTAATGGGATGACACTTTAAGGACATCTTGAATTTACAGACATACCATTGGGTCTAAAAACCGCATCACTGCTCTCGTGATCTTTTTCCTTTGACATTAAATTAATCATAATTACACTATAGAAAAACTATTGTACATGACAATTTTAAGTTTTAAAGCATTTTTCAATGACCTTCGGACTTGCAAAGCAAAATGTTTTGTATTCTGCGACCCCTCTGCAGTTATACAAACATGTATATATGGTTCAAAACCTCAAATGTACGTAACCAGTTAATGATTGATCTGCAAGTGACAGCGGACGGACAGGGAGAGGGGTGAGGGGGTGGCTCCTTGTGGGGGTGAATTCTGCGAGGTGTGTTATAAATGTGAAAGTTTTATATGTGATGCACGGTCGGACCGTGCATGTGTTAAAACACTTTTTAGTACGCATTATTATTTTATATGTGAAGTGTGATATTTATGTCCCTCTTATAAACGCGTCTGTTTAATGTGAAAATTATATACACATAATCTGGCTAGTATTATGCAATTATGCTTATAATAAAATATATTCTTAAATTTACTTGTACCTGCATATCAAGGAGTTATGTATGTTTAAACTTTATACTTATACACGGTGGCTAAAAAATAAGTGCATTCCCGTTGCCAGGGATTATACTGAGCAACTTTTACTTACATTTTGGCTGGTTAATTTTCTATGGGAGGGTATTTTCGCGATTTCGTGGTTGATCCTATGGTAAAAGTTGCTCAGTATAATCCCCAAACCTCCCTGGCAACGGGAATGCACTTAGTTTTTAGCCACCCTGTATATACATATACATATGTTTAGAACATTCTTTTATGCAGTTTTTAAAAATAACATCTGACCCTAGTTGTCCAAGTATCCATAGGCATCAGTAGCCGCTTATATTTAAAAAAAGTAACTTACCTAATAACTCTAATAAGAAACACAAAGTGGTTACTTGACAGTCATTACCTTAACACTAATTTTATTTTCTGCAGCGTTTTTGATCTTCCCAAAATTTCTGTAAATCTAACCTTTTCTTTAAAACTGACCACGACACGCACGAGTTAAACAATAAGTCGTAACGACGCCCCCTGGCGGAGGCTCGCAAATTAGTCGCCAGGCCGGCCAGACGCCACTTCCGGCCAGGGTGACCATCCCTCATATATTTTGAAGAATAGAAAAAGAGTAAATAATAATGTATGTAAATAATCCTTAAGTTCACTGGAACTAGTTATCGCGATACTTATGTATCGATACTTTACTTATGCTAAATACAGCTTTTTGGATGACCAAACAGGTTTACGAGTTTTAGGGTTTCCCAAGATCCCAAGATCAGTTGGACTGAAAAAAAACCAACGAAGAGGTTTTACGTATAGTAGGAGAAAACAGGAATTTGTTAAGAACTATAGATAATAGAAGAGGAAAGATGCTTGGGCACCTGATACGACACGACGAATTTATCAAAAACATCATAGAAGGGAAAGTTGAAGCAAAGAGGAAGGAGGGAAGACCAAGGAGAGCGTACATGCATCAAATAAAGGAAAAACTCAACGTCGTGTCGTATCAGGCTGTCAAAGAGAAGGCAGAGGATCGCGAAACATGGAAATTGCTCCACTGACAAGAGACTTACTCTTAAGTATATGATGAGGGTTTCCCAAACATATGTTGACAATATTTTTTACTGCGACATTTCATTTATTTAGCATATATAAGCATTACAGTTGATTGCGGTTGTATAAGAAGATAATTTCGAAGATAATACGTTTTGTTTTAGAAAAAACGATTGTATTTTTAAGTTTTGAATGATTCACGGTTAGTTTCACTGCGTCGAAATATCGGCTCATAAACAATTCAAAAGGTAATCACGGTATATCATCATCATCACCATGTCAGCCGATAGACGTCCACTGCTGGACATAGGCCTCCCCCAAGGCTCACGGTATATATCCCGGTCAATATAAGTCTAGTGATTGTACTTTTACTTTTTTAATAACATTTAGTAAATGACTCAAGGAAAAAATATTCTTAAAAATTATTTGTCAACGTATTTTTATTAAAATAGCTAATTCTCAAATTTTCGATACATATTTAAATGCTAGCACCTCTTAAAAAATTCCATGTTAAATTGCATCTTTCTTGAACTAATGTACACTAGTAGAGTCAGACCAAGAAATGTTTGCAACGATTTCGATAGCACACGCTTTGCAAGTGTTATTTTAAACGTCAAACTTCTGTAAAATTATGATGTCAGGCTACGCGCGCACTACGGTGCGGCGAGTTGCGGTGCGTTTTTAATTACGCAAAGGAAAAAAAACCGTGTGTGTCCAGTACGCGCACAGCGGTGAAATATCCGCACGTTTTGCCATTCTAGTCCCAACTCAAGTTAAGAACGGACGTTGAAAATTCGGAGACGCGCTAGGCGACGACATGACCGCGCGTGCTGCAGCAGCACCGTGTCGCGAGAACAACTGCGTCACTGGATGGCTGCCGGCCGGTGCACGGTTTCCGCACGGATTTTATTCCGCAGTGCGCGGATTTATTCAATAGTCCATAGGATGCAGAAAATTCGTGCGGCGCCACACCGCAACCAATCCGCAGTGCGCGCGTAGCCTAAATAACACTTGCACTGCGTATGCTATCAAAATCATTGCAGACTTTTCATGGTCTAACTCTAGTCACCTTTTTATCACGAGACTATCTCACAGCACGCTCGCGCTTGGCCACCCTGCCTTGCAGCGTTTGACTGAGCAAAATCACTCAAAACTTTTAATGCTACTTCCGTAGGGGCGCCTGTGTGGGTGCGCCTTTATGTTCGCACTTATCGCAGTGTGGACGGGGCCTCATTTTTGTACGTATGTTTTAAGATTTGTGGGTTTGTTATTTTTAAGCTTTTTTGTTATATAATGTTGAAATAGTTTTGAAAGTGAACGCTTTAAAAATATGTACGGTTTGTGAATGTCTTACTAAATTGTTATAATAATTAATAAGATAATAATCTTGAAGTTAATCAAGTATTTGTATAACTACTTATGTATAACAACAGCTTAAAAACATACAGACAGACAGATTTAGAAGTAAAGTAAGTAAATATTATTCATTGCTCCAAAAACGATTTTACATGTATAATTACAATGAAATTTTTAAGAAAATTGTAACTAGCTAACAATAGACGGTCTTATCCCTAAAAGCGATATCTTTCAGACAACCTTTTTGCACCGGCAAATGTAGAACTCGTATCAAGAGTTAAAAACAGAGTAACGCATTTATAAATAATATTGGCCGCGTTTTATGGGAGATAAAACACCTTAATATTATTTATACTGTATCAGTCTATAATTATATCAGTCTATTTCAGTTTATAATTATTTATACTAGTGAATCATCTATATAATCAAATTACATTTTTAACATTTCAACAACATGTATATACCTAGAGCAGTTCTAACCCACAAACTACAAAAGAAGCACAGAAAAAGGCGAAACAATAAACGGTAGCTATAGAAAACAATACCCCCCCAGCCACCCACTCGTTACCACCATATATTGTATTTTTTTAGGTTAAACATTTCTTTAAAAAAAAATTCCTTATCAATCGTACAGCTACGCAAACTACGTACAATATTTGAAACATGTATCTACCTAGAGCGGTCCTAACCCACAAACTACACAAAGAAGCACAGCAAAAGGCGAAATAATAGAACGTAGCTAGAGTAAATAATACCCCCCAGCCACCCACTCGTTACCACTACATATTTTATATATTTTTAGGTTAAACATTTCTTTTAAAAAAATTACTTATCAATCGTACAACGTACAATATTTGAAACATGTATCTACCTAGAGCGGTCCTAACCCACAAACTACACAAAGAAGCACAGCAAAAGGCGAAACAATAGAACGTAGCTAGAGTAAATAATACCCCCCAGCCACCCACTCTTTACCACGTTCAGGACATATTTTAACTCAAGGTATGCTTAAAAATGTGTGTTGGGATGGTGAGTTTGGATAAATTTTATGTTTTGGGTACGTTACTGTCTAAATAGTTAATTATTTAAGCTTACGAGTATTTAGACTTGACTCAAATTTGTATTGAAAGTGCCATGTTGACGGGCACAGAAATCGCACACAGACCGCGGTCGGGAGCAGCCTGAAGTTCGCGGCGAGCAAAGGTGACACCGTGTCATCATTTTACCACGCGAGGTACATACACTCTTTCCTCCTATCTTGACTTATTTCTGTGTTGACAGGCTATGTAATAGGTTGAGTAGTGCTATTTTTGCGATAAAAAAACTTCAACCATTGATATCGAAGAAGTCATTGAAGGAAAGTACGGGAGAGTGTTGAAATTAGTCGTCATCCGAATTTTACCTTGATTGTGGTTGGTCAGTGCAAGCTGGAAAACTGTGTTACGTACTACGCCGTTGGTCAGTGTGGACGATCCTACTGCGAATGACGTACTGAGTGCTGTGTGCAACCCATCGTTTGACAATAATGCCGAAAACTAGACTAGTTTCTCGTCTCCCCTTGTCATGTTGGCTAAGCCCCGTGGTCATTTAACTCAACCTACCCGTATACATTACATATCGAAGATGGCGCACAATTCGTTATCAATCTAACATTGTAACCGGTTTAAAATCCTTCCATTGCGAATGAATTATGTGACATCCGGAGAATTATGGCTTCTGTAAAATATTGACGGTGCACGAGATCAGAATACGGCGAGTGACGGCCATGTTTGTCTCGTTTATCGGTTTGAATTATGGAATAAATCAGGATTTTCTTAAGAGGGGGTTAAATTTGAGCGTGTGCAATCCTTGATGTGCTTATATTTATTGAATATATACATTGTAACAGAAGGAATAGCTATATATTAAAAAGAAAGAAGGAAGTTTTGTTAATAAAATTAGAGGGAAAAGCTATTGCGTGTTTTTAGGGTTCCGTACCCAAAGGGTAAAAACGGGACCCTATTACTTAGACTCCGCTGTCCGTCTGACTGTCACCAGGCTGTATCAACCATAACGCAGCGTACTATGTAGGCGAACAACGCGAACGCGAAACGGCGCGGCGCGGAGCGGGGTGAAACAATCCTTTGATACCTATAGAAGTGTCCTACGTGGGCGATCTCGTTGCGAACGCGAACACCGTGGGCCCGCCGCGCCGCACCGCTTCGCTTCGCGTTCGCAAGTGTTCGCCTACGTAAGACGCAGCGTAAGTGTTAAGGAAGCTACAGGGATACATTTTTGATTTGATATGATGTTTATCTCTATACGTTATGTGCATATGCATAATTGCATACACTTACTCGTCATTTACCATAAAAATGTTGACTAGCCCTGTTGTAAGCGCCACTTGCACCATCTCACTAAACCGGGGTTAACCGGTTAAACCCTTAACCCACTGTCAAATTGTACTGGTAACCATGGTAACTCCAGGTTTAACCGGTTCACCCCGGGTTAGTGGGTGGTGCAAGTGGCGCTAAACAGGTTTAACAGGGCTACCCAACATTTTTCTTCAGTAAAAACTAAAAGTAAAAAGCACCATTATTTTATAATCTTATCTATCTTTAGCCGAGCTAAAAACCGCAAAATCCAATCCCAGAACCGACCGTAACAATAAGTTCCGATTTATTAGTACAATAAAATTATAATAAATACTGTATGTAGGTCGCCCCCCTTCCCCCCACCCGTCAATCGATTGTCAAGAAGTGCACCGAGTGCTGCATTCCGACTTGAAAATTCTATAAGATCTTATCTCCATTCTCTTTTAGTCGATTTTCAACTTAAAGTCTTAGATGTTTAGGTTGAAATTAAAACGTTCTGGTACAGGGAGATAGGTAATGTTAGGAGTGGAAAGTAGATTTGCGCTATATGCTCATCTGACTGGTTTTCTGTTTATATAACACGTCGAGACTTTGCTGTCGCCATCAGTTGTCTTTCTCGTTTGTGAGAAACTGACAAGGATGGATAAGTTGCGTGACAAGCTGCAGTTTTCAGGTTTTCAAGGAAGGGTAGAGTATTTATGGAACTGATATAGGTATAGCTATATATAACAGAAAACACCAAAGAATATTTGAAGAAATCAAAAAGGAAAAATGTACTATTAGAATAAATTACAGTATTTTCGTAAATATTTTAATTTGTGTTATATCAAGTAGAATCACTGCTCTCAGGGCCAAAGATATGACATTTATTTCGGGTAGGTAAGTAAAAAAATGTTTTTTTTTTCTTCCGACACATATTGAATCCTAGTTTTCATCTATCCATCATTGGTTCTTACGTTAGGTATGACATTGACTAGGTTAATGCCTTATATTATTTATAAACTGAAAACTGACTGTCTGAGTTATTTATATATGTATACCTACTCTTAGTAGTGTGTTTACTTAAAAACACAAATCAATAAAGGGCTTATTTTAGATTTTAGCTACTTATTATTTTGTTTAGTATTTGCACAGTTACTGTAATACGTATTTATGTAAATATTTTTTTTTTATAAAAAAAAATACTAGAAAATTTCAGTTGTTCCCTAGTTATTACTTATTTACTGAAACTTTTTATCATGAGACAGGACTAGCGGACCATTTCGAACAATGATCTAGATATCAACTAGTTATCCACTAGATATAAAACAGAAACGATAACGAGATAATCGAATTTAAACTGTTGTGAGACATACTAATATTAAATCATTTTACGGTTTAGACTCACTTGTTTTAGTTGTTTTGTTAGAAAGGAGACCTAGGCTCTCCGAAACATGTCGCGCGAGTGACTAAAACAAGTGAGTCTAAACCGTAAAATGATTTGATAACGAGATATTTAAGAAAGTCATGTCAAATTTGACGTTTCCGCGATTCTGAATGTCCTCTTGAACGATCTCTTTAGGATTTGCTTAAAATATTATTTAGACATCCAATGGATATCTAATGGATATCCCAAAACGTCACAATAATTGTAGCGTGAAATGACAATTGGTTTCTCGAATCGAACTACAAAAGATAACTAGTTGAGAACTGAACTATAACGTATCTATTAGATCTTCTTTCTCGTATCAAGTAATTATCACGTTCGAATTGACCGGTTAGTATATTTTCAAAAAATTAATACTTACTTACTTCCGTTGGCGCTACAACCCTTTGTAGGTCTTGGCCTCCTCCACAATCTTCCTCCAGTTGTCGCGGTGCCTGGCGACCTTCTTCCAGTTGGTAAACTTTCCCATCTTCCTTAGATCTTCCTCTACACAATCCATCCAACGCTTCTTAGGCCTGCCATGCGGTCTTTTTTGTTGCGGCGTCCACCTTGTCATTACTTTTGCTGCCCTCTTGTCCGGCATCCTTTCAAGGTGACCCGCCCATCTCAGCCGCTGCGACTTAAGTCATACGTCATTTATTGATAAAGCTAATTTACACGTTATAAAAATGGAACATATTTACATATGCCGTTAACAAATACACAAAATCAATTTGAAAACATAACATCACATAAATCACATTATTCGTAATAATATAGAAATAAAAGAATTAGCTAGTTAACATCCCTTTTGTGGAAATTTAGGTACTCGTCATAGTCATAAAACGGATGCTCAACAAGCCAGCGTTTGAGGCGACATTTAAAACTGCCCAAGCTCTGGGCGCTGGTGATGCTGTCGGGCAGCTTGTTATAGACGGCGGGCCCCATGATGTGGGTGAGCTTGGCCGACTTGGCCAGTTTACAGCCCACGCCGACGAGCTTGTGGGCTTACAGAACCTGACGATGTTCTCGTGCTCTATGAGTAAATCCAACTCGTGGTTCATTTGACGGTAGATTAATACAGATGTTTTATCAAATTATTAAAGACACAATACTAGTAAAGCAGGTTCCACACGACAATGACATGATGACAATAACAATAACGCGTGTAAACTCGATGCGTGGGCGCCGATTATTGCGTCTGATAGAACTAATACATTTGGAGAAGGCATCTGGATTTTTTTTAACCTGACCTAACCTAACCTTTAATTTATTTAGTAACCTGTTTGAGCCGCCATTTGACATTGTCACAGAATTTAGAGAGAGTGTCGAGCAACTGGCTCACAGAGGCACAAGTCCGAGAACGGTGGAAGAAGTTGGAGGAGGCCTATACCCGGAAGAAGTCCTAACACTTTACTAGATTAGTAACAAATAGTATTTAGTTTAGAAATAATTTGTATATTTAAGTGGTTAAGGAATAAAAAGGCTTTTTATTTTATTTTATTTTATTATCATACAGAACGGCCACTCACCGCCCCGCCCTGACTCGAATTACCTCGCCCCGCGACAGTAGATTGACGGCCGTTTGCCGGCCGCTCAGTACTGTTTTTAAGCAACTTACTCACACTATGATGTATGCGGCGTGTACAGACGTGCCGTTCACATATAGAAACGCAAGTGATTTTTGATGTATAGCGTGTCCGCCCTGTGACATTGTGTACGGTTTCGATTGTGGTTACTCATAGACTACGTCTGAATGTCTGCCAAATTAAACCAGTGTGACAGTACTAGCTTCCCTCCATTTTATGAGCAATTTCATTCCTGTTTGACAGTTGACATTTTCAGCGTCAGTGTCGATTAATAATTAATTTCTTACAATAAAAGGTTTATGATCCCCGAAAGTTTGTTAACACTATTTAACTCGTTACGTTGTCCTTACCTACTTTAGTTACGAGTACATCATCTTCCTTTATTCGTTTAACATTATAAGGAGGAATGTTTTTACTGACCAATAACTTACTTTTTTTTCTTTGTCGCTTCTTCTTAGAAATCTGCCCTATTATCCCGATATCGTCCGAAGGACTGATATTCAGTAGGCCCCTTTAAACTAACCGCTTACTTATTTATCCATTGATGACTTGTCAATCTAGTCAAAATCTCCGAAAAGCGGAAAATTTCCACCAATCCGTCAATCTTTCCAACCAGTTGTCTAATGCCGCATCCAACGGTGACAAGTCGTTACATATAGCTCCATTGACATACGGACAAACAGCTGCGCAGCTCGTTAACATACGATGATGGATCTGGCTTCATTGCCATTAGACTCTATTGCTTAGGTAATAAAGTTCAAGATTGAACAGAAAGTGTGTACGACGAATATTTTCAGGATTACACTAATTTATAGTTTCTATTATTGTACTTTCCTCGGTTTTTAAGAGTTTTGAAACATCAATCTGGTGCGATTGGTGACAGATAAATTTGCTGTTGTTTATATATGTTCATATTTAAAGCTTGCGTTTTATATGATGGTGGAAGTATTTTTAACATTGGTCGGCCGTAGAAAT
The DNA here is from genome assembly GCF_947568885.1 of Cydia strobilella. NCBI lineage: Eukaryota > Metazoa > Arthropoda > Insecta > Lepidoptera > Tortricidae > Cydia > Cydia strobilella. The sequence continues at coordinate 843,036 of NC_086046.1, read as the reverse complement.
GAGTCTTTGTAATATTGGCGTAAGATTCCATTTGATATTCAAGCCAATTTGAACGTGCATTTTGATATCTAAATTATATTATTTATAACTGGTCAAGCCAATCTTGTCGGTAGAAAAAGGCGGCAAATTTAAAAAAAAATATAGGCGTGAAAGGATATCGTCCAATAGAAAATTTGAATTTCGCTCCTTTTTCTACTGACAAGATTTGCTCCACCAACTATAGTTATCATTCGCGCGTGCTTTTCACTCGTACTTGTCCGTACATGTACGTGCGAGCGAGATGCACGGGCGAATAATAACATAATGACATCATTTTGATGCTAAAATGTAAGGCGGAATTAACCGGTCTATTTCTAGAATTTGTCACGTACAGATTATTGAGGCCAGTGATCGGAACCGGTTTTTTGCAAAAACTTTTTTTTTTAATACTACGTCGGTGGCAAACAAACATACGGCCCGCCTGATGTTAAGCAGTCTTCATAGCCTATGTACGCCTGCAACTCCAGAGGAGTTACATGCGCGTTGCCGACCCTAACACTCCTCTCCCTCGAGCTCTGGCAACCTTACTCACCGTCAGGAACACAACACTATTAGTAGGGTCTAGTGTTATTTGGCTGCGGTTTTCTGTAAGGTGGAGGTACCTCCCCAGTTGGGCTCTGCTCTAGATCTGGAATGACATTCGCTGTCCTGTGCCCTACCACACAAAGCGAGATGTCATTCACAGTGCCCATATCTCTCTTTTGGACGTAGTTTAAGGACATACCCGGGTCCAAAACTTCGAAATAACCATATATTACGAATTATTTTATGCTCGAAATGTAAGACTCAGTTGTGTTTTTTAGGTAACGACTTCGTATTATTAGATTGCCCAATTAGAAATGAAATAATTAGCGAAGAACAATAAAATACCATTTTCGTTCCCTTATAAAAAATACCGGTATCCGATCCCTGATTGAGACACGTGAGAAAAATATGGACATAAAGAAATAAAAAGCATTGACAGCATTATGATGTATTTTGGTCATTGGTCATCTATTGGTCATTATCTTATCTTTCCTTATCTTATCTTATCTTATCTTATCTATTTATTAAATCTTATCTATTAAAGATACAAGATATTTCTTATTTTGTGACAGTAAGGTAATATTATTTTAAATATATCTTAAACAAACGCTAAAATAAAAGTGGTTTTAGGGTTCCGTACCTAAAGGTAAAAACGGGACCCTATTACAAGACTCCACTGTCCGTCTGTCTGTCTGTCACCACTACCAGGCTGTATCTTATGAACCGTGATAGCTAGTTGAAATTTTCACAGATGATGTATTTCTGTTGCCGTTATAACAACAAATACTAAAAAGTACGGAACCCCCGGTGGGCGAGTCCGACTCGTACTTCTTTTTACGTTTGTATTTCTTGCATTAAAACAAATATATGTATAATCAGCTCTTATAACGTAATTTAGGTAAAGATAGTGTTCTTTAAAATAAAGAGGGAGATATTTGTAAATTCATAAAAATCCGTACATATATGTGGCGTTCCATGCCTAAAGGGTCCTTATACTCCATGTGCATATGGACCCTTCTCTGATAGAAAGCCATATATTTAAAAGTCTTAACTGAAGCTACTAATAGTTAAACAATCCTTTTTATATCAACGGTCACCGACACGTCACAGGAAACTTAAAAAGAGCGAAAGCACGGAAGACATAAACCGCAGCTTATGACACAGCAAGAGTCAGACGAAAAAAGAACGGAGGCAACCCTGACGCGGGTGATTTATGCAACAAACACATAAATCCGACTTCTGTCTGTCACGGTTAGGGCTGTGCACAGGAATCTTGGAAATTAAGCCGGTTTAATTGAGTGGAATATCTGTGGTTGTTGTTTCATTGTAATTACTTAATCGTGGTTGTGTATTTTAATATAAAAAGTTACATGTATAATATTAGATTTATTATCATTATTAATTATATGTAGCCATAGCTCGTGTTTGTGTTTTTGCATGCCAGTTGGTGAAATATGCATGTGCTTCTTATTGAATGAATGAATGAATGAATGAATGAATATGTATTTATTGCCACAACAGCGAATACAGAAAACACAATATCAAAAAGTTACTTAACCTATAAACATTATATCTATAACCTTAACCTTATATCTGTAACTTAATAACTAAACATTTGCTGTGACAAATGGTTTGGGCGTCAGCATAATGCTGCCAGCATCAGCTCAGCGTGAGTGACACTGCAGCGCTGTTTTTCAGCCCAGACCAAGATACCAATTAAAATAAATTAAATTAGCTCCGTATTTAACTACACAACACAAATACAATTCTCACTTAACCAAATCTCAAACTTCAATTTATATAAATAACAGTGCTGAAAATCTCTAAGACTACTCATCTATTTTTATTTATTTTATTTTTACCTAGGTACGCAGATTTGCCGTTTCCAGTTGTTTATTAAATATTAAGCGTTTGCAGTGTTTTTTAAATGTAATCAAACAACGTAGTTGCTAAGTCCATCTTTTGTACCATATTTTATGCAAAAGATATTTGATATTTGTAGGTGGAGAACGATTTAAATGTTGATTTTTAGTAATACCAAAGATAGATATAACTCCGTAATAGATGGATACAGTCTAAGGAAAAAACGTGCCTCATAAATCACAAAAATTTGATTCTCGATCAGATGGCGCCACTAGTTTTGGCCTACTCTCGTATAGAGGGCGTTGACGGATTCGTTTGTTATTTATAATTTTAACGCATATCAGTGAAAGAACATGGGTCAAAATCATATAAAAATAAATAATGCAAATGAAAAAATCATTTATCCATATTTAAATACATTTTAACATATTTTTATAAATCTTCATTTTTAGTTTTAAAGTAATGATAGATGGCAGTGAATTTACAGCGGTTACAAAATTTACTATGACAGTACCGCTCTATCTTATTATATCCTCTTTGGTAATACTTTAATATTTAATTCAAAAGGTACCACCTTGTCGTTTGTTGATAAGGTTGATTTTTAATTGAAGCTATATGGAAATAGCCTTACTGACAAGCGACAATAACTACCCTTTTGGTTGAAAATGGCACATTTAACTATTTATGTTATCCAGAAAGTGCTACATTGTTTAACAAACTAACTCTCTCGTGAAGAAAATAAAGCTATTACATCATAATTAGTACCAAAAAAATATGATTAGTTACTTTCACGATCCCGACTTTACCATCCAATAGTTAAGGCGGTTTCTTGAGCCAGAAGGCGAAACATCTCCTTATATGATCATATTTTTCTAAGAGACGTTGATATTCGTAGACGTGGAAAAAATATATATAGTTCTTGATTATATTATCTTTAATTTATAAGCTTCCGATACACGAATTATGACACTTCGCTCGATACAATTAATTCCCAAAGTAACCTCTAACTTGGACTTTTAATCCAACTTTACTCGGTTATTTATTATGTGACACTATAAACAAAAAAAGGAGAAAAAACAATGTTAACTTAAATAGTAATTTTACCGCTTTCGAATTTTCATATTGTAAGGTAAAGTTTTTAAAATAAATAAAATAAAATTCGATCAAAATTGACACTTGGCGCGCATGGTCTTTCCCGTTCTTTCTTGCGAAATGTGACAGTGATAGCAGCAAACCGATGGGACGGCCTTAGCTGAACAATAAATTAACCAAAAATAATAACTAAAAATACCCCTAAAACCCCTCTTTTTTATGGTCACCCTGCCTTAGTTGATCACAAAGTGCTACATTATATCACAACCTTAGTCGCTTGTGACGAAAATAAAGCTATGTATCATGATTAGCTGCGCGCGCGGCGACGAATATTTCCTAATCGAGCGAAAGGGTTGAACTTTTGATAAAAATAATGTTTATTTTCATAATATCCTCGCTTTATAAGATATCAGATAATTTTTATTTAAGTGAGGAAAACATACAATTGCATTACATTACGCAATATTACAATTATTGAGGATTCAAAATGTTATTTATTTAAGTAGGCCTATTAGCAACAAACACTTTCGAGTAATTATTTACAGATCATCTGGATCTGTGTCTACCTTAGGCACCACAGTTTAAAGTGTGAAAATAGGATCAAATGAACACAAATTTCTAACAAAATAATTTATTTGGCCACCAAATATTAGGCTATAAGGCCTTAATAAAAATATTACTTAGTTACTTTTTTTACTACAGATCTATCAAGTAGGTACCCAAACTAAGCAACACATATACCTATTAGCTATCACGGTTCATGAGATATAGCCTGGTGATAGACAGACGGACAGACAGACAGACAGACGGACAGTGGAGTCTCAATAATAGGGTCCCATTTTTACTCTGGGTTCCCCCTAACAACTGACAATAACCAACTACGTAATTCCTTATCAATCATACACATTATCCACAAACAACTTCTCAATCGATACGGGGCACCCATTACCATATTTTCCACACAGTTCGAGTCGTAAACATCAGACGGAATGAGCACTAATTCCCCCCACCCCCTCGTACCCCTCTACATAAATTTGTCATATTTGCACGCACCCCTGCGTTCGTGCCAAGTTTCGAGTGCTATTCGACTCGGTTTTTACCATATGTCTGTTCCCGTATCTTTATATGTCAAAATGTAGGTTAAGTCATATGACATATACCGATTTTTTTAACCTAATCATGTCAAAGTTGTATAGGCCTGGAATTAGAGGATATAACCAAACGGAGTAGCCATTAACAGGCGTTCCCCTCTGTCGAAATTAGTCGGCCAATGGTCATACACATTGTATGCATACTCGTACATCTATAAATATAAATAAGTTCTTGGTAAAAATTTCATTTCTGGTACTAGCTTTTATCGCTAACTGTACTCGGAAATTTCCCACTTCCCGATTTCCGATGAAGCTGAAAATATTGCAAACTTCGAGTGGGTCAAATTTAACTTGCAAGAATTGACCACAAACATAGTTACATATTACATACATACTTGCTTATATAGGTACATTGCAAGTTAATAAAAAGCTAGTAAAATAAGTAATTACATATCCAATACTAAACTTGTTCATTTTATTTTCAGGTAAGATCATCTAAAATAACCAACAAAGGTCTTTAACACATTTCATATACAAAATATTCCATATTCCTCACATAAACAGTGCAACCCATTTGCAAAACCTAAGTACCCCGTCAATGCCACCCTCACCCAGAAAAAGGAATAATTTCTTTATAAATTATTACTGCCGGCGAGAATTGAACTGATATCCTTCAAAGGAGGGGGGAAGGTGGGGAGAAGCGGGCACCCCGGGACGTTCGCCGTGATTTATTGGGCTATAAAGTATTATAATTAAAAGCGAGGAACGTGGGGTGAAACTACACGGAACTACGCTGATCGGTCAGGTTATCGTGTGTCTCTTTCGCGCTAATGAGGGTTGGTTGAGATGACTGTTGAAGTTAGGTCAAAGCTTGAGGTGACTGCGTTGAGGTTTTCCGTAATTTCCTTCCAGTTTATATGTGAAGGTCGTACATATAAACTATACAAACTATGGTAGGTTTATAAAAACTGGATATGTAAATATTAAAATATATTATATGCATGTTAGTAATAATCAAGTAGGTATAGCAACTTAGTTGTAAGTAATACATATTTCTGCGCCGATAGAGGCAGAATATGACGCACTTATTGTAATTTGACCATCTTTGTACCATATTCTATGAAATAAACATTTGTATTTTGTATTTGTACAGGCAAAACTGTAGCATTCATTAATCATTTAAATAAATAATAAAATATTTTGACCTCCAATTGAATTTATGGGCAAGGACAAATTCAATTCGAGTTTTGAACTCTTCTACATAGTATAAAACAAAGTCGCTTTGCTGTCTGGATGGATGTCTGTCCCTATATATGCTTAGATCCTTAAAACTACGCAACGGATTTTGATGCGGTTTTTTTTGATAGATAAAGTGATTCAAGAGGAAGGTTTATATGTACAATGTATCAGCAATGCACGCGTGCGAAGCCGGGGCGGGTCGCTAGTATAGAAATAAAAGAAAGTACTAAATTCAAAAGCGCATATATTGGCAAACGAAAAATGGAAAATGCTTTACTGTAATTAACGCTTATAAAACACTTCCCATGCAGTATACTGTTAAATAAACGAAAAAAATTTAATCGCATTTTTTGTTCTTATAGGTACTAGTTAAACAAAAAAATTACAATTGCATTTTTTGTTCTTATAGGTACTTTTTTAGGGTATTACTAAGACGAGGAGTCTTAGTAATAGTGTCTGTCTATTCGTCTGTCCGTCTGTCTGTCTGTCCGTTTGTCTGTCACCAGGCTGTATCTGTTGAAGTTGAAATTTTCACAGATGATGTATTTTTGTTGCCGCTATAACAACAAATACTTACTAAAAAGTACGGAACCCTCGGTGGTCGAGTCCGACGGTTTTGTTAAAAATACCTCCTGACAAGTACCTCTAATCTCTATTACTGCGTTTCGAAAATAATGCAATCTCCAAAATATCTAAAAGTACGTTACGTACTTACGTACGTACGTACGTAAGTAAGTAATTAGTATATGTGCAAAACTCGCCAACAGTTTTTTTTATGTCTTAGGTCTCCAAAGTTAACCAACTACCTTCCTAATTCTATGAAAACTTTTTATCCAAACTTGAACCCTATTCCTAAGACATACTCATACACAATGGACTTGAAACAGCACTGCACCTAACCTCGCAAGCGTGGCGTCGCCGCGTCTGCTTATTAAACTCAAAACATAACGGGTGGCATAACTCACTGGACGTCCACTAATTTTCAGAACCGAGGCTTTTGGGTCACATCTGCATGTATTGCTACTTTCTTTTGTTCTTGGAGTTATACTGTACAATGCAAGTTAATTTTATAAGAAATGGTTAGGTATATTTTTTAAGTATGCACTTTACCTAACCATTTATACAGGCCCCCGACATCTTTCGCATTAAATACAATTTTAAAATCCCATAAGGGTAATCTCAAATACTTTTTAAGTAACAAAACTCAAGACAGAGAGAGAGAGAGAGATAAGTTTTTCGACTTAAAATACGTGAGTGACCCGCTTTTAATATATTTAATACTTTTTTAAGTGTTGGTGTATACAAAAAATCAAGGTTTTAAATTTCTTGGTCCTAACTTCAACGGTTTAGGGGTTTTTATAGGTAGGAGGAGCTAGCAAACTTATCGCCTGATGGCAAGCATTTATCGACGCCCATGGACACCTGCAACATCAGAGAAGGTGTGCTTTGCCGACTTTTAAAAATAAACTAAAATTGGATTACTTCTTTCTTGAAGGTCATATAGGTCGGTTAGGTTGCTCTTTTTCGCACAGTATCAAAGAAAACAGTTGTAACATATAAATGTTTTGCTTATAGATCATGGTACCATTATTTATCTACATAGGTTTTTTAAATAGCTAACACAAGAATGTGTTCTAAGTACCTACGAAGTAATAAAAGAAGATAAATAAAACGATACGAATAGGAAAACCATCACCATATCTGCCCCCGAAAATATTGACGTCGCTTCATTAAAATAATTCAAAGATTAGCAACACAGGACCTTAGTTAGCGGAACGAAATTAAATTCTGTCAGAAAAGGCACAACAAATCATATTTATTTAGATCTAAAAATACCTCCCGTGGCCATTACCAGCAAAATGCGGACTGCGCGGGTCCGTAGGAGATTAAGCAAGGAGAGACATTAAAGTGAAATTATTTATTTAGGGCCACCAGCTAGATTACATTACTCCATACACATAAATAACGAAAACAATAAGAGCTATTCTAATAAATTATCTTTTTATTGCTGGATTGTGAAAATTTCAGACACTTATCTCGGGACCGGGGTGGGGTTTTGTCCCAATTATTTATAGCGTTTGAGACGCGAGGGATTTTGAATTCGTCGCCGTCCTTTCTTATGGAAAGTTCTTTTTTTAATTAAAACATTCGTTGAGGTTAATTAATGGGGGCTTTGAATTTATTTCAACGTGACGCGTCCCGTGGCATGTTTATGTTAGCGGACGTTACCTATAAATATGCTGGCGTTAGATAATTTTTATCCTTTTTCTTTGTCTTGAGCCGCTTTTGAATATCGTGGTCAATTTACTGCTTTTTTATTTAATTGAATTTAAACTGTTGTGAGACATACTAATATTAAATCATTTTACGGTTTAGACTCACTTGTTTTAGTCACTCGCGCGACATGTTTCGGAGAGCCTAGGTCTCCTTTCTCAAGCACTAATAGTGCGAGCAGCGTTCACGACGACCGTGTGTTGCGTACTGCCGCTGCCGCGCGCCGGGTCGCTCGCTGCGCTTTTTTATTTAACTGGACATTAGGTACATGTTTGTTAAAAAAAACTGTATCCGTAGGTACATTCAAAGCCCTTCTATTAACTTCGAAAACTTATATTGTATTTAGAAAATACTTTCATGGGGTTAACAAAATTTCATTAATGATGCGGAAACACTTCCTTACTCACAATATATTGTGATAGTATTCATATCGGCATGTCATAGCCAGATAAATAAATAAATATTATAAGACATTCTGACACAGATTGACTAAGTCCCACGGTAAGCCCAAGGAGGCTTGTGTTAGGGGTACTCAGACAACGATATATATAATATATAAATACTTAAATACATAGAAAACACCCATTACTCGGGAACAAATATCTGTGCTCATCACACAAATAAATGCCCTTACCGGGATTCGAACCCAGGACCATCGGCTTCACAGGCAGGTTCACTACCCACTAGGCCAGACCGGTCGTCGGCAGATATTGATTTTGCTACATATTATTTTACGAAAAGACTTGAAATGGTGTTTTGAACGTGATATTAAGTTCTTGGTCGCATGAAGACTCAGTTTAGCACAGGTACTTCGCATTTGATGTTAGCAAAATTCCTGCAGACTTGGCCAGTTGCACCAACCACAGTTAACAGACTGATCAACGTCACGTAGCAGAGATCTTGGAATCTTCCCATACAATTTTTAGCGAGCGCTTTAACGATGACAGACGGTTTGGTCCAACCGACCAATAAAACTAGCTAAAGTCATTGTAAACACTACTTCCTTGAAGAAGTCAATGCTTATAAAACCAAAAAAATATCTCATAAACGTTGAACCATTAAACATGCAGTAGTACCCGATTTACATTCGACCTGCCCCAAAAAAAACTGCAAACCAAATTCATTTGCTATTCATCATTCCACGTCCCATTGTTGGTCGCACCCACAAATCAATCAAAGGAAAAAAGTTTAAAACACAAGCCCTAAACGTCCTTCAGCCAATACTGCACAGACTCCATGAATAATCTAATAAATAATCTTTTGAAGTAATTTATTGAGGCATTACGGAACGGAAGAGGGACAGGGAATTTTGCCCTCAAGATAGAAAAGGAGGGGTTTGTCATAAATAATCCGGGCAAAAACAATGGACAATGGTTGGTGGTGGCGAAATACGTCTTCTTTAGACCCCTCCAACTGTCCTGCTCAATGGACGCGTGCGCACCGAAAAAAGTTTTGAGGGATTTATAGTTGAGGTGATGTTTAGTGAGATATGGATTCGGAGTGAACAATGGATCGGGTGCATACAATTATGGGTGGAATTTAAGTCCCGAATTTAAACTCTACTGGTCTCCGGCTACTATTTACTCTGTTTTTATATTTTGTGGTCAAGGTAAAGAGACACGAAGCTAGCTGCCGCCATACAATCGAAGTAATATTCTCATTTTAAAAGGACGTACTGAAATAATGCGATATTTTATCAATAATATTCAATATGTCTGGTAATAGTTCCTGTTGCTAGAAACTGTAATAAAAATTAATGAGAACAAGAAGAAATTATACATATAAAACTTCTACATTTTGGCAATACAAAAAGTAATACCTTTTTCCTATTCTATGTGTGTGACGTTTTTAAGTAAAAGGTACCACATAGATACCTATTTATTTACGTAGGGTGCGTAGTGGGATAAGATTGAACGGGTTTCTCATGAGAGACAAAGAACGTCCGTATGCCGAAGCATTACCGGCCCATTTTAGTTATGTTCATGTCAATTTTCATGTAATTTAAGCATGTCGTTTTTAGGGTTCCATACCCAAAGGGTAAAAACGAGACCCTATTACTAAAACTCCACTGTCCGTCTGTCTGTCTGTCACCAGCCTGTATCTCATGAACCGTGATAGCTAGACAGTTGAAATTTTCACAGATTATGTATTTCTGTTGCCGCTATAACAACAAATACAAAAAAGTACGAAAGTCCGGTTTTATTAAATGTAAGCGTAGGTAATTTAATTTGTATAGAAGTGGCTTTTTAGCAAACTGACATAGGAACTGTTCAATTGTTAATGTGTATGACTTCATTGGTCATACAAGCTAACATACAATGGGGTTCAGTCATTTGTTGTAATTTCGGCCAGACCGGAACTATAACCACTCGTAATAGAAACAATTCGAAGGGAATATAACAATGGTGTTCAGGTGCCGCATAATCAAGTTTGAGACTATGGAAATTATAGTAGACGGGACTTCTTGATTTGGGGCACGGTCACATTGGTCACACTAAGAACGTTCACATTGTCCGATTTCCATACGTGATTACAAATTTGTATCCTATTTAAAAGTCTTTTTAAGATAAAATCAGTAAATTACCATTAGGGCGTATACGATAGACCACACGCACGGTCAAAGCCTGCGCTGCGCAAATAATGCTAATTACAATTCCTTTACTATCAAAATAATTTAATTACCAAAGAATGTTCGTCAGTTCGTTAGTGAGGCAGGTGCGCGAGTGATCTTTCGTTATGGTTTTCATCGTGAATGTCAACAGGTGTTTTTGAATATGCATAGAGATGAAATGAATGAAAATTTAAATAATAAAAATGTCATTCGTACAAGTAGATATCAATTTGAGCTATAGAAAAGTTTAATAACATTAAGAAGTACACCCGTATTCATCTTCGTGTTTTCCCGAATGCATGCCACAGAATAACTAATAGTACTACCGTGCGTAGTAATAGTAATAGTAATAGTAGTAGTGCATGCTCCTGGAGCCGGTATTTTCCTAGGAAAGTATTTGGTTATCCAAATCGAAAGAATGAACGGTGGTACTAATTTTTATTAAAGCGACTGCCATCTAACCTTCCAACTTGTTCGGGCTATCCTCTGAAAAACTAGCGTTATTAATATTATATATAGTCTTTGCGGAAAGAGAAGAGTCGCAGAATGTATTAGAATCAGAATCAGAATGCATTTATTGGTTCCCATATATTCCACGACTTCTCTTACCGCACAGACTATACCTTAGGTATTAGTTTCCTCAAAATGTTTCTATCTCTATTTTATTTATTCACCATAAAGTATTATGTGCATTACATGGTATGTCGTTACAAGGATTAAATATTTAAAATAAGTACAATATGTCACAATAATTATATAGAAATTAATTAAAAGTAATTGTTGTCACCGAAAAACAATTTGTAATTACCGACATGTTCCAATAAACTCGGTTTTAAAGCATGCCTTAGCCTTACCTTACCAAAAGTATACAATGTACCTACAAAGGCTAGTGCGGCATATTTAAATAACGCACACAATAAAACCACCCTTAAAACAGTAGCACACACAACATCGCCACCTAATTCAAAAACAATAAAAAGCTGACAGCTTTACGGCGCCCATTCACGCCGACAATACCACTAATTAACTTATTCCCCCCTTCCCTTCCGTTAAGGAGTGGGGGGAGGGGCTGCGCGCGCGCAATTACAATATGGCGCCGGCCACACGCGCGCTAATTGAGTTTCCTTGTCACTTATAATGCCTGCGCCTGAGTTTAATGGTCTAAGGGTTTTGAGGTCCTTAGGCACATGTGAAACCGGCCTGTTTGATGTGTCCGACACTTTCTTCACTGAGCTCATTTTGCGCTCTGGATTTTGTTGAATGTTCTGATAGGATTATACATATTATTACATACAAGATGTTAATATTACTTTCTTGGATCCGGCCTCCCTTAGACTGGCGACTGGTTTGCGACTCGGGGTTTCGGTGTGTACGCCACACATATGCTCTTGTGGCACGGACGTGGACCGACTGGGACACCATGGATTATCTTGTCAAAAAAGTGCCGGCCGTTTTTCAAGACATGCGTCGCTTAATGACATAATCCGTCGGTCTCTTGCCACCATCAATGTACCCGCTCTTCTTGAGCCGACTGGCATTATCAGAGATGATGGCAAGAGGCCCGATGGGATGTCCTTGGTTCCTTGGAGCTTGGGACGGATGTTGGTGTGGGATGCTACCTGCGTAGACACACTGGCACCGTCCCACCTCCAACGGACTAATGTAAAAGCGGGCGGAGCGGCGGAAAGCGCCGAAATTTTAAAACGTAATAAATATAAGAGCCTCGGTAGAGAGTATCATTTCGTTCCATTTGGAGTTGAAACTCTAGGTCCATGGGGTCCCAGCGCGCATAAGTTGTTTGCAGAAATCGCGAAGCGTCTGGTTGACGTAACTGGTGACCGAAGAGCTGGCGGCTTTCTCGCACAACGTATCAGCATTGCGATACAGCGGGGAAATGCCGCCAGCATCCTTGGTACAATGCCTCAAGGGCCTATTTTAGATTTAAGCTAGTTATTAATTTCGTTTACGTAGTACCACTGTATATATCTTGTATGTAAATAAATGTATTCGCTTTCCAGATGTTAATACAATTCCTCGCCAGTCAGCCTGTGGCCACGAACGTAATGTCACATTTTAAAACGTGTTACTTTTATCTATAACTAATTAACCTGTCAACCTACGGAACCTTTCATGCAACAGCGAACCACGCCTAACAGGCATTAATTGGCTTAAGTGACTTTTGCGCAAACTGTCACAGATAGCGACCACAGGCGCTTGCTGTCCGTCTTTATGTCAAAGCTAAACTTTGGGCCGGTTATGGTAATTCTACAGGATTTTTTTAAGTAAGTATTTTAAGAATATGAATCAACGAATGAATGAAGTAGCCAACAGTGTTTAAAATGTAGGAAAATTGACATTAAATTATATTCAAGGTCTCATAGCCAGCCTCGCAGTAGCCAGCCTATAGTTTGCATAGATGAAGACCCTGCTTGTGAAACCGAAGGTCTTGGAATGTGCCCCGCTCATTGTCTTTTGTCCAATAACACTGAGATATGACTACAACCTTGGTTCTCTTCTGAATCTTCATTTTTCAATCAATCTTGGAGGGAAACTCCATTGCTCTCTATGTTCCTTGTTGTTCCTTTGACACAGAAGCGAACAACGTTCTCCCCTCCCTTACGCGTGATCCGCATTTCTAGCTCACTATATTGCTTTCCTGTGGTTTAATGTTAGCTCGGAATATCATATGGTCAAGAACTTGAGGTAAATACCTATGAGCCAATATAAAGTAATCATTGTTATTCAATAAAACAGGATAGGTAGAGGTGGCATTCACTTACATAAATGAAATAAATTCCAAATTACTCCAATACAATTGGTAATCACAGCACTTAACATAGACCACTAGACTTATATTGACCGGGATATAGACCGTGATTACCTTTTGTATTGTAAAAGGAAATCACGGTCTACATCCCGGTCAATATAAGTCTAGTGAAACTAACCGTGAATCATTCAAAACTCTTAACATAAACCATTTACTGAAAGTTCAGCCACAAATACGCTTTAAAAGCGTCATAGATCTTGAACCCTCTACGGATGTCTATTTGCGACTTGACGGATGGATTGCGTCGATATTAACATTCCTGACTAAAAGCATTTGTGGAAGTCAGAAATTTCTGAGCGAATGGAGTTAAAAAAAATCTAAACGAGACTATAGGCTGGATAACAAGTTTTTATTAATGGTATCAGTCGATCAGGTTTGTTTTGAGGGTAAAATTCCTGCCTCACACATCTAAGCTGTGGAATGAAATGTCGCCTGCAGTATTTCCGGACCGATACGACCTTTAAAACCTAGAAAAGAGCGCACTACCATCTTAAAAGCCGGCAACGCATGATGTTGCAGGTGTCCATGGACGACAAGGGCTTGACACTGTTCGATAGAGAAAGATAGTCTTATTGCGATTCCTATAAGAGGAAAGAGAAAATAGTGCCATGCTTTGTCCTTATCACCGACCGGGTGGCATCATAGGTAGGAGGCGATGGCGAAATAGCGAAATTTATAAGAGTCAAAGAGAAAAAGTCCTATGCTGCCCAAATTTTATATGAATATTCCTTCTCTTACCCCCGGTCGCTCGGTGGCGCGTCTATAACTACTTGTATATACTATATCTATGATGGGCGACGAAATTTAATTCCATAAAAAAATTGCGATCGCTGAATCTGTAAATTTCACACTTTAAACTCGCGTTTTGAACACATATTTAATTACACGACCGTTTGAAAGGATTCTCTTCCGTGACCACAGCTAGTGCAACCTAGTAGAAACGTCGGAATTAAAGGTAAAAACAATGAAATTAAATCGCGGCAGACCCGTTCCTGTAATTAAATATCTGTAAATTTCCTTGATAAAATTAAAGACGGTGTGATGTCAACGTTAGAATCACGGCGAATATAACCTTTAAGATACATTTTCCACCATACTCATAAAATACTACAATAAGATTTATAAAATTTACACGTTTCAGAAGCATTCCCAACCTAAAAGTGTGCCAGAATCCCTATGTTTGCTTTGAGCTAGATGCGCTGTCACTTTCAGCTCACAGCTTTCAATACCAGTCCATCTACACGTCTAGATCTTAATGTCATCTCAATATGGAGCTTATATATAGCTTTGCTTTATATTTACTGAACGCTTTACGCGAACACGTAACGTATAAGGAAAAAACACGATAGGTATTAGGTACAGTCAAATGTAAAAATACGGGTGCATATAACTTACTCAAAAATATGTCCCACTGTTCTTAATTCGCTGACATGAGCTATGGAATATATTTTTGAGTATGATGTGTGCACCCATATTTTTACACTTGACTGTAGGTCCTACAGTAATAGTACTAGTAAGTACAGTACAGTAATACTTAACTAACTTAGCGGTTTCACTCACGTGTTAAGTTAATATCACTCACGATAGTTTAAATTCGAGTACAGTAATAGTAAGAATAATACTCGTACTGTTATTCGACGAACTAGAATAACGGTATTACTGCCGACTGCATTGCTGCCGCAAATGACAAAAGCAACGATTTTGACATTTGAAGCAGCAATGCAGCCCTAACATAACCTAAAAGTTTTGTTTTCGTTGCTAAGAATTGTCATACATAATCTAGTAGAACTTCTAGCTAAAGTATACTTGTAGTTAATTTTGATTCAAGCGTGAGTTTGATAATCCAGTCACTATTTCAGCTGCCAAAATGTTAGATTTCCAACTAATGACACAGAATAAGTAATAGTATTATCATACAGAACGGCCTCGCACCGCCCCGCCCCGACGAATGACCTCGCCCCGCGACAGCAGATTGCCGGCCGTTTGCCGGCCGCTCAGTACTATTTTCAAGCAACTTACACTATGACGCATGACGCGTGTACAGACGTGCCGTTCACACATAGAAACGCAAGTGATTTTTGATCTATAATAGCGTGTCCGCCCTGTGCTAATGGCGTTTCTGGTGTAAATGAACCCGACTGTACTGCAGTTGCAGTGATTGACCGTTTTTGCATATTTACGTTACGCGCGCTGCACATCTTCAAGCGCAGGCGCATACGCAGTTACATAATTTTGCAGTAGTTTAACTCCATAGCAATTTAGACCAGGATCTCTAGAACTTTATCGTACGCATGATTTTAGATGTCTGATCCTTGTATCTAAATGTTATTCCTAAGCTTTAAGGTACCCGATGTTGCTAGGCTAAAAGTGATGCCGTAACCTCCATCATCCCCTTGAATTTCCCGCTAACAATACCTATACAGGGTGGCCAAAAAATAAGTGCATTCCCGTTGCCAGGAAGGTTTTGGGATTCTACTGAGCAACTTTTACTATGGGACCAACCACGAAATCGCGAAAAGAAATTTACCCTCAAATAGAAAATGGACCAGACAAAATGTATGAAACAGCCGTTTTTTTTGCGATTTCGGGGTTGGTCCCATAGTAAAAGTTGCACAGTATAATCGCAAAACCTCCCTGGCAACGGAAATGCACTTATTTTTAGCCACCGTGTATAAGCGTGGTAATAAAAATCACACTTTTTTCAATCACACAAAACGGATTTAAGTGATTCTGGCTCTTAGCGTAATCTGAAATACATTTTAAAATGTTGAGCGTAACTTAGACAGTATAGCGGCATCGGCAGCTATGTATGTGTGACTTTTAAATAGGCTAAAAATTGATCAGATTGATATTATCCCTGTTCTACCCTCCGGCCTCCCTGCGGCACTGAATTTGACCTGTTGAAAGTACTAATTGTAGTACTGATAACGTATTGATATTTTAACTGTGCACACGCGCTGTCATCGCACGCGCATCTGTTACGTATCCGAACTATTGAGTGCGTACAGATTGATTGGGCTTTGTCTGCTAATGATTTAGGCTCGTATTGTATACTTAACAATTTACGTTCGATTGAGATATGGTTTGCAAAACGTCTGTTGTAAATCGGTTACGACTATTAATTATAATTTAATTTCGTTCTAGAGAGTAGTATGGTAGTCAGGGAAGGGAAGTTTACATAAATTAACTGCAAGTTAAATTAATAAATATTAGGGGACATCTTACACAAATCAACTTAGCCCCAAACTAAGCAAAGCTTGTAGTGTGGGTGGTAGGCGACAATATACATACTTACTTATGTATATTTTCTGGCTCAAGAGGCTTTAGGCTGCTATTCCACCAGAGTTTTGCGAAGATGCGTAGTTAAGAACCAATAGAATTACTTCATTCTCGTTTCCTCGTTCAGCACAGCACTAGTGGGCGATATTTTATTGGTTCTTATTGGTGCTACACATTCTCGCACAGCTCTGGTGGGAAAGCAGCCTTAACTGACCATCGGCTAATCTTTGCAATGATATTAGATTTTCTAGAAAACAGTTTGGACAAAGGTAATTCATTGAAAAAGTAGTCGCAAGTTAAAATACTGCAACGTATTGTAGTTTGATTATGCTACATTCGTAAGTCGCTAATGAAAGTAATGAATGAACATCTAGGCTAACTAGATTGATTTAAGAACGTTTCGTCGGCGTTTTTGACTGATAGGCTGGTAGTACTCTTGACAATTTAACCTTTTATAGGGCGCTTAGATGTTATAAGGTAGTCAATTTTGCCATATAATAACATCTATTTGATTTTTAAGACCTTGAATAAGACCTAAGAGATTTGGCCGTTCAAAGTGTTAAATGGAATACGTTCAAGTACGATTTAACAAGTCATTGTGAAGTAAAAAGCAGGTTGAGGTGCAAAAATAAAGTCAAAATTGAAACTTAAGATTATACACACCTGTTTTAAGACCTACCAATTCGAACAACGTATGATAATTACTAGATACGAGAACAATACGAGATCTAATAGGTACGTTATAGTTTAGTTCTCAGCTAGTTATCTTTTGCAGTTCGATTCGAGAAACCAATTGTCATTTCACGCTACAATTATTGTGACGCTTTGGGATATCCATTAGATATCGATTGGATGTCTAAGTAATGTCTTAAGGGGCCCACTGACTATCAGTCCGCCGGACGATATCGGCCTGTCAGTTGTTTGGAACTGTCAAATTTTTGTTTTAACTGACAGGCCGATATCGTCCGGCGGACTGATAGTCAGTGGACCCCTTTATTAAGCAAATCTTAAAGAGATCGTTCAAGAGGACATTCGGAATCGCGGAAATGTCAAATTTGACATGACTTTCTTAAATTTCTCGTTAGTTTCTGTTTCATATCTAGTGGATATCTAGTTGATTTCTAGATCATTGGTTGAATTAGCCCGATACGAGTCGCAAAGAAACTAGACAGTCATTAAACAATGTTATTAAAGATATATTGTTAAATGATACAACATACAAAAATGAACACAGACCAAATGTCTATTTTCGAGCAGACGAAATTAAGTAGATTTATATCAAATGTTTCGTCAACTCAAATATAACTCGCCCACCGGTCACCGCTAATAAAACTAACATAGTCGTTATTCTCTCTCGTTTTTATGACAGCATCATATTTTACGGTCGTAAATTATTATTATAACTTATAACACTCAAAAACATAATAATTATGCTAAACTGGCATTCTAATTTGAACCTTAACTCAATTCCTTAAAATCTAAAATTATTTGTCATTTTTTTCGCATGAGACGTTTTAGTGTTTTTAAAGTTATATGTGATGACCACCTACATGTTAGACTGATATTTGCTGACCGCATTTTGAAGCGCTTAATATGGTGTTTTGGTGTTTATATTTCAGCCCCTTTGTTCTGGCGCCACCGTCTTTGCCAATTAATTTATAAATTAAGAACGCGTTGTCAATTTGACCGTTGGTTTCCTTTCTTTAGCTTCCATTGCGTCACTTTTCTTTTCTATTTAGTTCCCTTTTTGAACCGTTTTTGTAAATTATAAAATTCATTTTCTTTTATTATCGTGACGTCACTTCTCGTTCTTTGATTTTTTCACTTTATTTTTGGAACATTTAGAACTTTATTTATTTTAGAACTTAAAGTTTGACGATCATTTTTATGATGATGTTCCTTTGGTGCCAAAGTCATGAAACTGACTAGTAATTTTCTTTCTTTTGTTTTGGTGGTGTCGCTAAGACCATTGTTATTTAATTTTAATTCGTTTAATTTAAGAATGTTTTCGTAAATTTGACCGTTTAAATGGAACCTCTATAATCTTCTTCGTCTTGATTTCATTCTTTTAAGTTTGAAACGTTAAAGAAACCTTTTAAAATATTGCGATTATATTTGGATTATTCTTCCGTGACATATCAAATTAAATTAAAGTTTCTTATTCGTTTTAAAATTATATTTTATCTTTCTGGCGTTGTGATCGTTTTCTTTTGAAAACATTTCCATTTTTTTTTCACAATTTAATGATATTTTTTTAGGATATTGTGTTAAAAAGCAAAATTAATGCCAAACGATCAGTTAAAATAAATAGGATATATTTGTTTTAGTGGCGCCACTGTCTATGTTAATTTAGTAAATATATTATAAAATATTGTATTTCTGTCTACATATTAATAGTTAATGATGCGTTTAGTCTGGTGGCGCCGATTGCATCAGTTTTGTTTTATTAGCTGTCTTAAATAAATCATAACTTTTCTTGGATATCTGGGTCTTTAATTATAAATCACCGTTTTTAAAATACTGATTAATTATATAAAAAAAACTTTTCTAATAAGACTTTATAGCAAATAAAACATCTAAGTGGAACATATATTATACAAAAATGCATACATAAATAAATACATACATACATACATATAATCACGCCTATTTCCCGGAGGGGTAGGCATAGACCATGGATTTCCACTTGCTACGATCCTGACATACCTCTTTCGCTTCCTTCACTTTCATAACATTCCTCATACACGCTCGCCGGTTTAGGGTGCTCTTGACCTGGCCTTTCTTCAGGATTTCCCCGATCTGATCAGAGAAATTCCGCCGAGGTCTGCCCCTTCCAACTCCCGTTTCTACCTCTCCCTTATACACTCTCTTTGTTAGCCTTCTGTCACTCATTCTTTCCACGTGTCCAAACCATCTCAACATACATTTCTCAATTTTTGTCACTACATGTTCGCTCAGTCCACACTTTTCCCTTATCACAAATACTGTTACAAATACTTATTTTAAATACCGTTCCAAAGGTGGTTTTTTGTTATAATTATTTATTTTATTTATTATAATGAAATGTTAAAATTACAATTTAACAAAGCTCCATAAAACTGTATTTAGTTTGACTGTGGAGTCAAGTATTAATCTCTTAATACTTAGTTCTACTATTCTATTCATCATCATCATCATTTTCGCCTTCAGTCGTCCACTACTGAGCATAAGCCTCTTCGTGTACGCCACTTATCCCGGTCCTGAGCTAGTCTCATCTCTCTCTCATAATTATATTAAGTACAGTTAAGTGTAACACAATTTAAAGTTACACTTAATTTAAACGGACCATGAAAATAAAGTTTAAGTAAGTAAGTATATCCAGAATGCTCTATAGGGAAGACAACCGTTTATAGAGCATCCAAGAGCTATTTAAGCGATTTTTAAAACTAGTTTGTTTTGGGTTTACCTCAGTATAAAAAGAAAAAAAAACAACATTATTTTTAAAGTGTAGACGGACGAAGCTAAATCATCAAAAATTGTCACCATAAACGTATTTTTTTTTATTTGGAGCTAGAGCTGAGTTCGGTGATTCCATCCATACTAGTCGGCCGATGATTTAAAGTCAGCTAGTTGGCCAAACCCATAGCCGGTACATCACTAGAAAAAAACGTATTTCAACTGACCCAACGACAAAATTGCGAAATGAACCTCTTAAAACGTCAAACCTCACACATTCAACAAGCTTGACCTACCCAAAACCAAACCAGTTATAAGAAACCCATCCATCCTTATTTGTTCTCCATTGTCTCTGTCACAGTATCAATCAGCATTGTCCCTTCCCTGACCTCTCCTCAACCTTATTCCAACTACATAAAGCCGATTAATGATCATTTGAGTGTGATACGAGTTCCATCAACACTTGAATATCTAGCTGTGAACCTTATGGGAAAGAAATTAAGGTCGAAGAATGATTAGTGGAGCGGGTTCATTCTGGACGTCACCCGTCCGTCGCGCGATTATAAATGAACCGGGGATTCCGATCCGGGACTTAGGGGCCCGGAGAGGAATAGACGTTATTTTAGTACTTGGTGATGGACGGATTGATTCAGAGGAGCTGACGCTCGATATCTATAAAATATTTATAGATTTGGACGTAGTTCGTATTGAAATCTATAAAATATATGCAGATTAGAATTTAGATTGTAATCGTTTAAAGCGGCTTATAAAAATCACAAACATGGTAGTGACAAAATAAAAAAGTTATTATATATAGTTAATTAGTTACTTAGGGTAAACTCGCATTATTTGGTGACACGCCTAATTCGATGAATACAAGTTTTGAAGCATGACACCCAGGAAAGCTAGTGCCTTTAAATGTGACCTCACGGCTTCACGGCTTCGGCGGCTTTGCCGTGAGGCCCACTTAAAAGGCCCTAATTCACTAGCTTTCCTGGGTGTCATGCTTCAAAACTTGTATTCATCGAATAATGCGAGTTGACCCTACTTACTTACTCCTCTGGCGCAGCGACCCACGCGTCTTGGCCTCCATCACGACTATTCGCAGTATTCGCCACTGATCCCGGTCCTGTGCAGTTTCTCGCCAGTCTTCAACCTTGAGCTCACGTAGATCCGCGTCCACAACATGTGCCTATCGATACCTAAGTTGAAGTTAGTTAGATACAATTAATTGAAAAAATGAAAAAAAAAGGTCTTTTTGAAAATTGCGTTTTACGCCACATAACTTTATAACAACCTATTGCGATGAGTAGGTACTTTAATTTCTAACTAAATCGCCAGTTGTCATCCTTTACGGTGTAGTGAAAAGTCAATAAATAATTTCACGGTTTAGACTCGATTAGTGAAAAGTTTTTGATATCCAGGTCTTTTTTTCTGTTTTATAGGTGATTTTAAATTAACCTTAGCCTTCTAATTACAATTAATTGCCTCTACATTTAATCAATTGTTCTTTTCATTTGTATGTTTTTACTGAGGTGTGCCAATAAAGAGTATTTTATCTATCTATCTAATTATGGCAGGTGACAAATCATTGTCAAATATAATTGCAACAAGTAATAAAGTCAATCGATAAATAATATAGAATAATCTTAAACAAATAGACCTACCACAGTAAGCTCAGGCTTATGTTTTGTGTAAACTTACAATAACATACAACTGACAATGAATGTCATGGCCATCTCAACAAACTGACCTTACGCGTTTTCCCAAATACGAATATGAATTAATAAATTGTCTTAAGACAACAATACCAAGTGACATGACAATGAATTGTCATTGTCTCGTTGATGAATCAGTGGCCTCACTCAACAAGACGCATTATGTACAGTCGCCATCAGATATATCGGAGCGGCCAAGGCGCTCATAAATATCTGAACACGCCTCTATTGTTAAGGCGTCAGAGCGTGTGTTCAGGTATTGTGAACACCTCGGCCGCTCCGATATATCCGATGGCGACTGTATTAATAACTCCCTTAATTGACCATCTGCATACCTTATGACTTGGCAATAAGGCTTACAATAACTTAACAGTGAGGACGATAATATTACCTATATAAAAAGCCTTGAAACATTGTGAATCAAGATTAAAAGTACACTTAATCAGTTCTGACACGACTGATGTCATTAAGGACAATTAACATAGTAACATTCATACAATACAGTAGGTACAAGTTAAATGAAAGCTTGTAAATTAGGTATCAAGCAACAAATGTGCTCAGAAACATTGAACTATTACTACGTATATAACCGGCACAGGAACCAGTATTTTGCGTCATGAGATGTTTTGGCATCAAACCATACGAGTAGAAGCGGAGCGTGAATCTTGCGACCTAAACGCGTAAGCGCCATGAATTTTACAAAAAATACTTTTAATATGCTTAAAAAACGATCAGTCATTACAGCCGAGGTATCTATAGTGAATATTCACTGAAATCCAGTTTAATCTATTCGTGGCATTCCTTCTCCAACATGTCACCTAGGGGTCGACGCCGACCAACTGAGCTTGGGCCTGCCTCTACCTCTGCGGCCTTCGGGTCGGCCTTCAAGGCGTTTGGGCCTCGTCCATTCGCAACACGTGCCCTTCGCCCTTCCCATCGCGGCCTCGTCCATTCGCATCACGTGCCCTTCCCATCGCAGCCCACCTTACCACCTACCATATTATTATATATAATTATACATATTTACATATTTATTAGCTAAAAGCTTTTATTTAATGGATTCATTGACTCATTGTCACAATTTGCAGAAAATTTTCCTGTTGTGACTTTATGGTTCTTAAGGACTATTTAATGTATGTATATTGAAACTTTAAAAGTTGTACTTATTACAAAGTTTGTAATAAGTACCACTTTTAAAGTTTCAAACAAGGAACCACCACACTATTAAAAATGTTCACGCCTTATTTACGCAACATAATACATTTTTGACAAAATATCTCAGGTTACATTATAGTAATTATTCCTTTATTATTTACAACGACGGGACTTAATCGCGTAAAATAAGTGTTAGGTTTTAGGTTTAGTAGTTGTTTTATTTTACGCGATTAAGTCCCGTAGTTGTAAATAATAATGAGTAAAAATCGTGAGTTTAAATCATTATTCCTTTATTTTTAATTTTGTTCCAAAAATCATTTAAGCATGATTATAAATAAAATCATTATCGAAAATGTTCAAATCACAGAACTAATAGTTGTCAGCGTATGTAATTAAACAATTCATTTTATCACCACATCTTTATTATGATAATTGAAAACTATACCAACAAAATAATTATCTGAAACCAAACACGCATTGCAGATGACATAAATGAAATCAAAGTACCACAAACATGAAAGATTTTAATATTTTGACACGATTGCTACACATTTATATTTAAAGTTAACATAAATTTATCATAAACAACTGACATCAGAATCTGTCAACTACCGTTGAGTGGAAAGTTACAAAAATGAGTCAATCTCCAAAATTATAACTCAACGATTGACACAGATTCTACATAATGTGGAGAGTTGATGAATGATTTATATTGTTTCGCCATATATTCTTCCGTAGGCGATACAGGAATGGTAATGACATTTGATACATCGAGAACTATACGGAGCAGCGGTAATGACATTTGATACGTGAACTATATAGCAGCATTCGACTTTTAAAATAGTAGTTTTGATATCGATCCGACATTAATCGTAAAGCACGCTCGCTGCGCTCAATGGCGCCAGAAGCACTGCAAGTAATGTCAATTCTATATCGAATCAAGTTGATGTATTTTTCAGATTAAGATGTTACTAAAATATTTCTAAATAGACAAAGTTTTTATAAGAAAATAAAAATGAAGCCTGTTGCGGATATCATGATTGGTATGTTTGGGACAAAGCATGTTAATGATTTGCATTAAATTTGTAGTTAATAGACATACATAAACATATCAATAATATACATATAAAATAAACCGAAATATAGCTAAATATGACAGGAGCATGTCAGCCACAGTTTTATTAGAAAATATCGCTAAAACACAATATGTCACAATATAGGTTAGATCTAGATATTATAAGAATTATGCAAACTAAAAACTACTTAACAGGTTCTTCTGCATTCCTGGTCTAAGCATTACTCTCTAAAACAATATTTCAAATAAAACCCTATCTTAAGATCAAAAGCATGTCCATACCGTTCGATAACTCCACCGTCTCATTACCAGCTCAAGGTAATAAAGTCATGACTTTGTAGGCACCCTTATTTAAAAAAATAACCATGGCACTGGCTGTCACATTCTGCCGACTACTTCTAGGCTCCGATGCTGCCCGAAACGACCTTACACTCGATGCTAAAACGACTTAAACACCAATAACCCCCAAGCAAATTTAAACTTAAGCTGTGGAGTTTAAAGTTGAGAATTGTTTGAGGTTATGAAGGTAGTTAGAATGTAAAATAGGGTGTTGCGGCCGCCATCGCGACATTAAATTGTAATCGAACACTTTACACTGACGGTCTCTGGGAAATATCGCGTACGGATAGTATAAATATGCACTTATCTTTCTTTTTAGTTAACGTACGTTTGCATTATGCGCCCGGCACGTGTGAATAAAATTTTAGTGCCGATGCCGGCCTGTTTTTGGCGAGAGTTAGCAGCGGTTTGGATTTTTGGATTGGATTTTTCCGGTTTGCGGCGGTTTTGGTTTTAGTTGGTGTTTCTTGTGTTTTAGGGTGTTTAGGACTTTGTTGAACTTGTATTTGTAGATGTAGCTTTGGCATTAGTGTCAATCCATCGAAATGTCAGGCTATTATTCTGGGAAGCCAACAACAACTAGTGAAGCTTGGTGCGGTTTCTATCGCGTCGATCTCGTTTGATGGCACCATCATTCCAGTATCTAAACAAGTGAAAGATCTCGGCCTTGTTTTAGATCCAAGCCTTACCTGGAATTACCAAATCTCAGAAGTTAGTCGGAAAGTCTGTTGGACGCTGCGTAATCTCTACAAATTTAAGAATTTTCTCCCAGTAGGTACCAAAAAACTCCTAGTGCAGGCTCTAGTTTTGCCAGTCATTGACTATGCGGACGTATGCATGACTAATATCTCGCAGGAGTACCTCAATAAACTTGACCGTCTCATTAATAATGGCATACGTTTTATTTTCGGCCTTCGCAAATACGACCATGTTTCTTTCTATCGACGTCAGCTCAACTGGCTTTCCATCCGTCGGCGTAGGTCCCTTAGAATCCTGAGTATATTATTTTCCATCTTGTTCGAGCCTTCTACACCAGGATATCTTAAATGTAAATTCACTTTTGTCGCCCCCGTCCAGGCTGTGAACTGCGTTCCTCCCGCTCACTCAAACTCTCCATCCCTTCTCACCGTACTGGTTTTATGTCGAACTCTTTCGCCGTTGAGGCAATCCGTCTCTGGAATTCCCTTCCTCTCTCGATTCGACAAGCCCCAAGCAAGCCTGTTTTTAAGCGTCTACTCCGCAAGCATCTTCTGTCAGAAGAATTTAAATAATGTTCTCCATCTTGTATGTCCTAATATGTATTAGTTTATCTTTTGTATATCATGTAAGTATTAGTATTTAATCATAATTTTGTTAGTTTACGTTATTATGTTTATATATATATACATAATATTTGAATTTTTTTGGTTCTATTTCTCGTTATAATTTATGAATCTATCCTGCACCAACATTTATGTCTCTGTTTGACCTAATGGTTGACTGGTAGAGAATGCCTTTTGGCATTAAGTCCGCCATTTGTACATTTTTCTTTGCTTGTGCAATAAAGTTTAAATAAAAAAAAAAAAAAAAATGTAGTGTAGGGACGTCCGGCCGGAGGCAGGCGGGCTGTCGATCACGTGTCGCGTTCATTCAGCCCAGTTCCCTAAAGTTGGAGCTGCAGGTTACTGTCCCGGCGGCATTCCCACACTATTCTCCTCAAATCTTCTCGTTTTCCTGCAGAACAGAAGGACATCTTTAAGTTCGACATCCTTTAGTTCATTCTCTTTCAGCGTGTCTCTACTACTATTGTATCGCGATGCCGCATACATAATACACTCTGCTAGTAAGTGAAAGCTAGTCTCCTCCTTACCACAATGTGGACAGGAGAAGTCTTTGCTAATTTCCATTATCTTAAGGTGTGTGAACTTGTATTTAGTATTTGACATGAGTTTTATTGACTGAGCGAACTGAGGTAGGGCTAAAATTATGTATGTTTTTAATCGATTCTTATGAAATTGAAATATTTTGTTCTTATTTTGCTTTTTTTACTCTAAATAAAACGTCACTCGGCGAATTAAGGTCATATCTAAATTTATTTACATTCTTATTCTAATATTATATTAACATAAATGGAGAGATCTTTATTAATAATAATTTCTAGTAATTAATTCTACCATAATTTTAATGATTATGAATTTATGTATGGATATTAAAATTTCGAATTTTGTTTTAATATGTTGATTGAGAAATTCTAATTAATTGGAATTCGTGGGAATGGAAGCATTATTTCACTAAATTCGTGTTATTTAAGTATGATTTACAAAATAGAGAAAACCCAAAAGTGAAAAATCAATCCAGAAATGAATCATACATTAAAGAAATTGCTTAAAAATCGAGAACAGAGAAATAAAATACTAAGTAAAAAAACTACTTTGTTTTACGAAATATACACGATAGCTAAGAAATAAGTGCATTCCAGTTGCCAGGGAGATTTTTAAATTATACTGAGCAACTTTTACTATGCGACCAACCCCGAAATCGCTAAAAAAAATTTGGCTGTTTCATACATTTTGGCAGGTCTGGTCCATTTTCTATAGGAGGGTAAATTTTTTTTTCGCGATTTCGGGTTTGGTCCCATAGTAAAAGTTGCTCAGTATAATTCCAAAACCTCCCGGGCAACGGGAATGCACTTGTTTTATAGCCACCCTATATAAGCTATTTGCTTTGATTAGCCCACCCATAATAAGTAACAGTAGTTCCTCGAAACATTGGTCCAAAACCCGAATTATAACACTGATTATTGTTAATACTGTTTGTTTGTTGTTTGTTTGTTTTGTTTGTGTGTTATTGTTGTGTTGTTTGTTTGTGTTTTTGTGTGTTGTTTGTACTGTTGTGTGTGTGTGTGTGTGTGTGTGTGTGTGTGTGTGTGTGTGTGTGTGTGTGTGTGTGTGTGTGTGTTATTTTCCCTATTATCCCTATTTTATTAAGGTTATTTTCCCTGAAATATTAATAATTAACATTAACATTTAATATAACAAAAAAAAACATATTAATAAAATATTTAAGTATATTATAGACTGTTGATAAGGTCATGGTTGTCCTTTTAAAGAGCAAGATTACGAAGTAATGAAGGTAAATTAGTTTCTTTACATTATTTGCAAGTTCTTGTGACGACGACTTTAGTACTTATAGTATCGAGTAATTATGGTTTTAACATTTTTCATATAATTTGTACTGAATTTGTTCGAGAGATCGTATGAAATATTTCGTAAACTGTATCTTACACACAATTTAGAACTTCATTTTCTAGGATTTTATATAATTTGCACTTTATCGCCAAAGTTGTTAGAGAAAGTAGCCCAAATTATATGTCATCATCACCAACTATAAATTAAATGGTAATGATATTTATTCATAAAATAAAACTATAAAATCGGATCATATCGCGTATATTGAATTTATAATACATCCCGACGTTTCGAACCCTTTACAGCGTTCGTGGTCAACGGGTGACTGAGGAAAAACTACAATGTGCAAAAGTACCCACGTACAAAAACAATGAACCATAATAAACTATAAAACAAAAACAAAACACAACAAATAAATACAAATTACAAATACAAAATACAAGTTACAAATTATGTTATGCATGCACCTTAGTTCAATAATTTCCTGACTAATCGCACTTAACCTATCGTGAGACATATTTCAAAATATTTATCAGTACGGTTTTTACTCACTATTATTTTTAGTCGCTTTTGGCGACATGTTTCGGATTCTTTGGGAATCCATCCTCAGGCACGAGTGTCCGCGGCGGTTGTGCGCCGTGTCGCGCCGTCGCGTGTGTGTAAATAATAGTGAGTAAAAACCGTACTGATAAATATTTCCTGACTAGTCTTATGTTATGCATGCACCTTAGTTCAATAATTTCCTGACTAATCGCACTTAAACTATCGTGAGACATATTTCAAAATATTTATCAGTACGGTTAGTACTCACTATTATTTTTAGTCGCTTTTGGCGACATGTTTCGGATTCTTTGGGAATCCATCCTCAGGCACGAGTGTCCGCGGCGGTTGTGCGCCGTGTCGCGCCGTCGCGTGTGTGTAAATAATAGTGAGTAAAAACCGTACTGATAAATATTTCCTGACTAGTCGCACTTGTTAGTTAGTACAGATATTGTGTGCATGATGTATATTTTAAATGTATTTATTACCATGTGTTGATGAATAAACTGTTATTTATTTTTATTTATTTATACTTTATTGCACATAAAATAAGTACAAATGGTGGACTTAATGCCTTAAGGCATTCTCTACCAGTCAACCACTGGGCCAAAGTGAATTTTTGTTATCTATCTATCTAAACTTTAAGGCTGGTTGTACATGCAAAATCGGTTCATAAGGCTGGTTATACATACGCGATAAAGCTACGCCGGCTCTAACCCTACACCTCTGACCGGAGAAGATTTAATTCCCTCTAAATTGTAGGAGGGTATCTCAATATGGGACCGACAAGACACTCGGCGGGACACACATTTTCAAAACATATTATACTAAATAGAATGTCCAACACAAAGAGATTCCGATTTCATATATTCTGTTTTTTTTATTTCGTAGACTAAAATGACATTTCATGTGGTACTAAGAAATGTCATCTCATACACATGAAACGTCATTTTAGTCTACGGAATAAAAAAGTTTATATTTCATTAGTAACTATCGCGGTAACCGAAGACAATATAATATATATTGTATTCATAGTTTCTAACCAAACTTTTTTTTTTCTACAGGTAAGTCGCCGAAGGCTAACCTCTTCCAAATAGGTCAATGAAGTCCTCAACGTCAGTACTGATCAAGTTAACGCTCGTCAATCCGTAATGAGAATGACGGTATGATTGACAGTTTTAACGCTCGTCAATCTGTAATGACAGTATGATTGACAGCTTTTGTAGTTAATTGACGTGCGGATTACTTTTAATTGCTGGTGACCATGTAAGTTTCTAGTATTGACTGTTTTTACATTTTTTATTATTTAGCGTATTTAATTAAAAATTTGCTTGTCGCTTTCGTATTCATTTCTGTAGCAAAGTGAATTTTTAGGGTTCCGTGATAAAATGAGACATCACTACATAGTATAAAACAAAGTCGCTTTCCGCTGTCTGTCCGTATGTCCCTATGTATGCTTAGATCTTTAAAACTACGCAACGGATTTTGATGCGGTCTTTTTAATAGAGGAAGGTTTACATGTATAATTTGTAAAGGTTTTGTGTAAATTAGTTGAATTACCCGTGCGAAGCCGGGGCGGGTCGCTACTTTTATTTAACCTGAAGTGCAACGTCTTCAAGTAGGTCCCAGGTTCAAAGCCCGGTAAGGGTATTTATTTGTGCGTTTTACAATTATTTGTCTTTGAGTTATGAATGTTTTCTAAGTATTTTATATATTAATATAAATATCAAACATTTCAAGTTGACGCTCTTAAAAAAATAATACACAATCTATTAGTCCCAGACGTAATTCTTTAAAAGAATGTCCAATAACAAGTCCAGGTCATCCCTAATCCCCGAACAAACAAAAAACGGAAAAAAACCCCCATCCGTCAGCCGTCAGCTGTAAAGTAAATACGCGACAGGTCAAGGGGGGGAGGGGAGGAGGGGGTTCGGACTTGATTGATTTCACATTGACGTCTACACGTATTTGGGAGATGGACGGATGAAGATGTCTTGATACTCCTTAATAGTTGTATTTTCAAGACACAAAACCTGCGCGGTGACTAGAATACTGACTGGACACTGCAAGTTGAACAAACACATGTTTCAAATTGGAAAGAAACAAGATCCGACATGCAGGTTCTGCCAGGAGTCAGAGGAGACTGCAATGCACATTCTTTGTTCCTGTGGACTACTAATGTCAAAAAGAAGTACCTACTTAGGGCGGCACGTACTGCAACCCTATGAGGTACAGAACATTACGGCCCAAAGAATCTGGAATTTTCTGGATTCAACGCGCATTAGGTGACACTCAAAGGCCCACAACGCCCCAATAATAATAATAGTTGTATTTAAAGTAAGTAATTTTTATTTTGAACCGTTTAAAGTCGGACCAAACTAACTGAATGGCATTTGCAATAACAAAGCGGACTGATAGCTGATATTGGGCCTCTTGAGAAGCGCTGGCTGGGCGTCGTGATAGCGCACATTGAAGAGAACAATCCCACACCTGAGGATGCCGAAGACCGGGCAACGTGGAAGAAGATTGAATAGGAAAGCGGACCCTGGCGCTAGGCCGGGAAAACGCTAGGTCGAAGAAGAAGAAGAATGTTTTGTATGTTTTGCTACTAAAATCCGGCCTTCACCACTGGAGGGCTTCGTCACTTTTTCTTTAATATATGACATCTATTACAGTTTTTAATTTATATATAGTAGTGTGACTACTTAAAAAAACACAAATCAAAATATTTAATAAAATAATTTGATTTGTTCCCAAACTTGTTTACTAAAACATAGTTAAGCCCCCTGCCGTCAGCCGTAAAGTAAATACGCGACAGGTCAAAGGGGGAGAGGGAGGGGGGTTCGGACTTGATTGATTTCACATTAACGTCTACACGACAAGTTATCTTCGCTAATATCTAGAATTTCAACCTAATTTAAACTGTTGACATACTAACATTAAATAATTTTACGGTTTAGACTCACTGTCGCGCGAGTGACTAAAACAAGTGTCTAAACCGTAAACTCCATACTAATATTATAAATGCTAAAGTGTGTCTGTCTGTCTGTCTTCTGTCTGTCTGTCTGTCTGTTACCTCTTCACGCTTAAACCGCTGAACCGATTTAGTTGAAATTTAGCATAGAGATAGTTTGAGTCCCGGGGAAGGATATCGGGTAGTTTTTATTTCAGAAATCACCCTTTACGGGGGTGAAAAGGGGGTGGAAGTTTGTATGGGAAATCGATAAAAGCAGTTTGGATAAATAATAAGCTACCCAAATTACTAATTCCAAGCAGACGAAGTCACGGGCAAGAGCTAGTTATTTAATATTTCAACCTCTTAGGTGGAATCACTGACATTAATTATTTATTTGCTTGATTTAGATACCACAGCAATTCGGCGTATGTATGTATCTTTCGTCAAAACTAAATTACATTTAGTAACGCCCCAAATAACATCTAAAACCAACTGCCAAGACCGCACAAGCAGCGTACGCCTCCTTGAAATATTATTCTCATCATATCCCCGGTGATTGACGGGTGTCTACAGAGAATATATCCGTCACGGGCCCGGTAAACACCCCCACCGCCCCCCGCCTAACCCCCCTGTCTGCCCCCCGAGTGAAATATCTCAATCTTTAGCGCGACTTATTGATTGATAGATTGATGTTGAATCCGGATTGGTTGGATTATTGTTAATTTCTGCGGGATTTTTATGATTGATTGGTTGAATGATTGATTCTCTTTTAAGCTGGGAAATTAAGTCAAGTGGTGGACTGAATTGTTTTTTATACGTGTTGCTAGTGGTCATATTTTAAGGGATTAAAAATTGCGGGATTTTAACCTTAGATTTTATCATAGAGTAACTTATACTAGAGCGGTACTTTCATAGTAAATTTTGTAACCCCAGTAAATTCACTGCCATCTGTCGACACACTTTAAAACTAAAAATAAATATTTATAAAAATACGATAAAATGTATTTAAATATGGATAAATGATTTTTTTATTTGCATTAATTATTTTTATATGATTTTGACCCATGTTCTTTCACTGGTATGCGTTAAAATTATAAATAACAAACGAAACAGTCAACGCCCTCTATACGAGTGTAGGCCAAAACTAGTGGCGCCATCTGATCGAGAATCAAATTTTCGTGATTTTCGAGGCATGTTTTTTCCTTAGACTGTATCCATCTATTACGGAGTTATATCTATCTTTGATTTTATATGGCAAAAATTACCACTCATCATCATCATCATGTCAGCCGATAGACGTCCACTGCTGGACATAGGCCTTTCCCAAGGCTCGCCACTCCGACCGATCCTGTGCCGCTCGCATCCACCGAATTCCCGCGACCTTCACTAGGTCGCCACTGCCACTAACCGCAGCCAAATAACACTAGATCCTACTCATAGTGTTATGTTCCTGCCGGTGAGTAAGGTTGCCAGAGCTCAACGAGGGTGCTGCGGAGTGTTAGCGTCTGGAGTTGCGGGTGTACATAGGCTACGGAGACTGCTTAACATCAGGCGGGCCGTATGCTTGTTTGCCACCAACGTAGTATTAAAAAATCACCTTTTTTTAT
The DNA here is from genome assembly GCF_947568885.1 of Cydia strobilella. Taxonomy (NCBI): domain Eukaryota; kingdom Metazoa; phylum Arthropoda; class Insecta; order Lepidoptera; family Tortricidae; genus Cydia; species Cydia strobilella. The sequence goes on along the minus strand of NC_086046.1, from coordinate 810,204 downwards.
GTTGTTAAAAACAAATTAAAAACCGAATTAAAATTAGAAATAAAAACAGACATGTTTGGGAACGATACTCAGATTAAAAATCCTTCGATTCCAAATGTAATCAAGAAGTATTGCTTAATGGACTTTTACAAGACTTTGTTTAAAACAACCTTTAGGCTGATTAGTAAATAGACAGCCATACATCACTAAACTTAACCGGTCTAATTCGAAACTCCAAATCTCTTCCACGAATCGTCAACGAGGCGCGAACGTGAAAAAAGACCTCCCACCACAGAGGCGACATCTGTTCGCTATTTGTCAAACTTCGTTTACTATTTTGGTACGGTACTCACTTTGTCCAACGGGTTGGGTTCGGACATGGAGGATGAGAGAGCGGGCATACTGAAAGTTTTATCAAAGATAGATATAACTCCGTAATAGATGGATACAGTCTAAGGAAAAAACGTGCCTCGAAAATCAAGAAAATTTGATTCTCGTTCAGAGGGCGCTACTAGTTTTGGCCTACAGTCGTAAAGATGGCGTTGACGGTTTCGTTTGTTATTTAACAATTTTAACGCATATCAGTGAAAGAACATGGGTCAAAATCATCAAAATAATTAATGCAAATAAAAAAAATCATTTATCTATATTTAAATACATTTTATCGTATTTTTACAAATCTTCAATTTTAGTTTTAAAGTGTGTCGACAGATGGCAGTGAATTTACTGGGGTTACAAAATTTACTATGACAGTACCGCTCTAGTATAAGTTACTCTATGGTTTTATTAACAATAGATTGGAGTCGCTTAAAATAATAAAGAATGTGTGTATGAATGTGTGTGTGTGGTCGCGGCAAACTTCGACGGCGTTGGCGAGATGACCTCGACTCCTTTGACAGGAACAGGTAGGAGACGGGTCAAGACCGGGATACGTGGAAAGGGAGGAGGGAGGCCTTTGCCCAGCAGTGGGACTTTAGGCTCATATAAGTATATAAGTATAAGTATGACCCAGTTTATGAATGTTCCAACTAAACATTGAGGATATAAGCTGGGTATAAGCCAGCCAGCCAGTGTGAATTTCTAAGGTTTTGACAATACACAAAGTTGTGTTTTCCGAGGTATTAAGCGAGAAATCTGAGTAATTTTGGTCCAAAGGAGCATCATAAAATCTTGTTGTTGTAGTTACATGTCTGTGTTGTGTACAATATAGTGATTACTACTACTACTTAACTATACTACATGCTGGTATTTTTTATATATTCTGACGTTTTCTGTCCACAAAAACCTTTTAAATAATTTGACATTAGCAAAATACAAGTCTATAGGTAACTAATAAATAAATGCTAAAACATCAATTCTACAAATTTAAAAGACAAACACATAGAAAGTCAATAATCTCTTCAACTTCAAAAACATAAAATGAGGCGTTAATTGTCAGTTGATCCGTACACCTGACAGCACCCTGGGAGGTAGAATCGAATTATTTCCCATATTCTCCAAAGCTATCTGTAGGGCTAAAATATCCAATTACATCTTTAACACCTTCATCCCTAATCTGCCGTCACCTTATCCGCGACCTTATGAAATTTTTCTTCGCCTTCCATCGACGCTCCGTCTCCGTGACAAGGACGTCTTCAGTTTGGCAGCCCTCAGTGACATGTGACGTTTAAACTTGACATCTTTAACACATTTCTACGACTCGTTCCATATCCCCTTCGACATTAAGATCATTATTGCCTGTCACAGCTTCAAATGCAGTTTGTCAGCAGAGCGAATTATCTGTGAAAATTTCTCATGTGAATTCGTAAATTCTTTCTCCTTTCAGAATAGCGTTGAATTTCCTTTGGCTGGTAGTTTGTAAGTCTGTTGTGGACTTCAAGATTGTTTTGATGGAGTAGCTCGTCAATTAAATAGGAGAGGGTTCAGTACGTCTTGTGTGTGATTGAGTGCAGTGATGCAGATTTACTTTGAAGATATGGTTTGCGTTCGTTTTTCTTTTCAGTTGATGAATTGTTCTTTCTTTGGACGTCTAGTTTCTGGGAAAATCTATGTTTGTTGGTGTTTTGTTCTGAATGCATCCGTCTTTGTGTGTCTGATGGGAAGAAAAAGTTTATAGTGAAAGGATGTGAATTGCTAGAAATAAAAATATTATGAGATTCAAACGGAAAGGAATAAAAGCGCGTTGTCAAAGTCACACCCAACGAAATATGTAATAGTATAGTTCATCATATTGTTTGTTTAAATTTGTAATGACAACAAAACAACAAAATGTATTGGAGCAACTGACTAAAACTCCTTGCCTGCCTTAAATACGATTAACGCTGAGGGTGAGATCACGTTTTCGTTACTACCCACCTTTGACGTCATCCTTACTTATTCTGTACTAGAGAGACATAGGTACAATAGTCTACATATTATATTATTATCCTTGGTGATACATATTATAAATTGTGTCACCTTATTTTAAATCTTAACTAAATTTCCTCGATTCACATTAACTCCAGTCCGTCTGTTATTCTAAACAACGATTCAGTTTGCTTCGGAAAAATCAATGACCGACAATCGACCCACATCGACTTTGGGCTGTCAAGTTTGATTGAGTCAGACGCAGAGCTAAGCGGGGATAGACATTTGGAGGACATTTTGGGCTATAAAGATAATGCAAATCTTATATTAAATTTATTAGTAATAGCTTTTGACAAAGAAATAGTCAAACATAGCAATTGAGAACAAAATCTAAAACGTTGTTTGAAAACAACTTTGTGATTATTTAATAGGTATCTTTAGATTAACGCTAAAGCGAATATTTCATATTCAGGTTTAGATCTTAAGTATTAAATCACAAAAAAATACTTTAAGATGATAGTTGTGGACATATCAAAATAATATCACCATTAATTAAACAAATGACAGGTACATAAAATATGTCATTAAAACACGATCTACATTCCACACAATACATAACGTCTGCATCGCAAAAGAACACTTCAAAAACAAAAAAGTCAAAACAAAACCGCGTAACCACAAAGAATTGAAAACGCCGCTTCTAGCGTCGCCTTGCAAACCAAATAAAGAGACGGTCGACAAAGACGTCTGGCCGCGACATCTGAGCGACACGCGTCGCCCCGCCCGTCCGATAATGATGTTAACTCACCGTTTGAGCGTGGTTTCGTTTTTGAGAATTCGTTGGTTACTATGTTTTGTCTTTGGAGCTTTTGGGTATTCGATATATGCACTTTTTGTGCACTTCCTATTTTTGCCTTTTCGATAATGGTGTCTTTGAGCGTGTGTTGTCATTTTTGATATTTTTTTGGTTTCTTCTTCTTTTTGCAGAAGCTGCAAGCATTTGATATGTTACCATATTTGCTTGTTGTTAGGTATTTCAAAGACCAGCTAGTGTAGTTTTTACTGTTTTTAACAAGTTTTTGTCTACTTTTTTTGCGTTACGGAGTACTACTTGAAAATGTTTCGTTTGGAAATTTAAGACATCTGTTGTCGGGGATAGTATGTAGCTCCAAAATCGTAAGCTTTTAAATTCTAAACTTGTGCCACTTCGCAAGTTGTCACGATGACAATCAATATGAAAGCCGCTAGGGATCATATGTTTATTGCTGAAACAATAATGATATTCTTTGACCGTACATACTTACTAAACTTCATGCTATTAATATTATGTTTAGTGTACCTGTTTAAATGTCGAATCATTTCCATATATGAATGTAACCTTTTTTTTCTTTAACAAATCTCGAGGCTTAAATTCAACAATACACGTCATTATTTGAAATTCTTCTTATACCTTCAAGCATGCTCCAAAAGGGTGAAAAAACCCCCACACCCACCCACCTCCATAAAACGCGGCATACTGCAACTTCCATCAAATAAATTTCAACGGGAATCCCAGTCGAGTCGACTTGTTCAGTAAATTGTCTTCAAGAGCTGACCAGTCCCTCGCCCCCACGGGGGGATGGGGGGAAGGAGCCGTCCCGTCCCCCCGTTCGTCTTGCTTATGACTGACGTCTGGACAGACTGAGTGATTGAGAGTGACTCGAGACTTAATGCGCCCGGGCGATATGATGCTTGTACAACAAATAGTCTCAACTGCTGTGTTGATGGTTAGTCAAAACTATATCTTGTACTGTTGGAGATATAGCTGGTTTTCCTTTGGGGTGGAGAGCAATGCAAGTATGTTATTATGAATTAAAATACGTTTTTGCAATTGCAATTAGGGATCTTGGAGGTTGATGGATTTGTGTCGTGTTATAAACGTTAATTATAAATTCTGTCTGAAGTTTCCTTTGTAAAGAAATGTGCTAAATCCGACTTGAAAGGTATAATAATAAGAAATAAACTGTGTGTTGTTTCAACGTATAGCCACTACTCTGCAAGGTGTTAAGATTTACTATAGAACCAACTGTGAAATGTATTAGTAGGTACATGAAAAATATCGACATCTGATTTTGCAGTTGTTCATTAATAATTATATTCAGCTTGATAAACATTGAAATAAAAAACCGGACAAGTGCGAGTCGAACTCGCCCACCAGAGGTTCCGTACTTTTTAGTATTTCTTGTTATAGCGGCAACAGTGACATCATCAGTGACAATTTCAACTGTCTAGCTATCACGGTTCATGAGATACAGCCTGGTGACAGACAGACAGACGGACAATGGAGTCTTAGTAATAGGGTCGGTTTGTACCCTTTGGGTACGGAACCCTAAAAACTAGTCATGCGCAAAATGTGTCACTAAAACGAAGAGATTGATATGCATATTTCGTACGCTGTGAAGTACTTCACTCTTTTAGTTCACTAGTTCAGTTTAGTTCAGATCCATCTATATCAACAGTACTGATTTCATTTCTCTCATTCGCGAAAATATTGAGTTAATAAAATAAATAAATTTATAAATCGAAGGTTTAACATGGCGTCCCTGTCACTTTCTAAGCGAATGAGCACTGCAAGTAAATGAAAAGCTTTTTAAACTGAACTGCTGAAGCAAAGAACTAAATGAGTCCGAGCTGAACTAGTGAATGAAAGAGTGATATCTTTTCAGTGAATCTTTTATGTCTACTAAAACATCTAATATTCCTCGATGACAAGTGATATTGACAATTCTTTGAATCTACAATACACTGTCAACCGTCACGTGTCAATACAATAACCATGTAGATATTCGTAGAAATGTCGATGAAAATGTCGACAGTTTGCCACGAGGGGACATCTTGTGTCGGGAGTTGTATTGGAATTGTCAGTCTATCTAATCTTGCCTTGGTCTCCGCGGACTTTCATGTAGCATTTCATTTCGAGTCAAATGTGTGACAATTTTCGGTGGTTGACTGAGAATTCCTTAAAATCCGATAGTTTGAATAAATGTTTAGTTTATCACCAGTGTTCAATGATTTCCGTTCCAATATTGATTTTTAGACCCACGATTTTTAATGATACCCAAAGGATTTTTTCTGTTGTAAAAGTAAATAGCATAAATTCTTACATAATATTTAACGTAGACTTATGGACTTATTGCTATTTAATTAGTCTTTCTTTCAATATTTTTTTTAAATCGAACTTCCGTGTAACTACGGGTATATTATAATATTAGTTATGGAATTAATTTACCAAAAAAAATCAACAAATCAAGTTCAAAGATTGACTAATGATGTATGAATAATCATCATCATCATCCGTAACACAGTCTACCTACTGTTACACCATAAAAATGTCTACACGACGTATCAACGCGGCTTAGGAACTTCATTTCAAACATGTATTGTAGTCAACGCAAGCTCCTGATGTCACTCCTCGGTACGGAATGAAACATGTCGAGCGTTTTTCGACTTAAAATACGTGAGTAACCCGTTATTAATATATTTAATATGTATTGTATTGTCTCCAACAAAACTGTCCACTATCCATTTAAAATTTTACGCTTTCCCTTACATTTCCATAAATAATTCGCATTTCGCTTGATATTACGCTAACATAGAACAACAAAAGATATCCCGACACGGACGGACAGACGGATAGACAGGCAATCAACGCCCGTCATACGAAAGCGGTAATTTTTGCCTTAGATTATGATCTTATAAACAGAATTGTTTATCCTACCTTAGATTTTTTCCATTAAGTGTATATAAGTAATCCAGATATATAATTATTTGTAAAAATCTAGGTAGGCTTGATAAAAGGGGCTTTAACTTTATTGTGACTACCAAAAAATAAGGTATTTGACTACTAGTCAAATCAGTGACTATTCATTTATTATGTTTTTTTATATATATTTATATACATCTTATTAATATTTATATGTCACTCCCTAAGGCCTTGGCAGAATAACAGCGTTGGAATTTGCCTAGCTTGCAAATTGCAACAATATGCTGAGACAGGGCCTCTTCCCTTCTGCACACATTGCTGGACCCGTGTGTAATTTTTATGTTTTTTTATGTTTTTAATGTGTAAATAATTTAATTTTTTGTTTTGTTTTTTCTGTTTTTTGTTTTTGCTATATATTTCCTTCTTTAAACATCTTTTTTCTTTCATTGTATTGTCCTGTGTATGTGTGCTTTATGGAATAAATGTCTTTCTTCTTCTTCTTTCTTCTTAAATAATTTATTTTAAATACAGTCAAATACTTTATTGTAACTGTCCTCTAAATTAGATCCGACAATACAAGATGTTTGAAATGACTTACATTGACCGGGATATAGACCGTGATTACCTTTTGTATTGTTTTTGAGCTCCCGATATCCCGGTCAATATAAGTCTAGTGAAACTAACCGTGAATCATTTAAAACTGTTGTTTGAAATGGTTATGTGTCGTTTTCTTATTTTAGTATTAAATTAACTTTGTTCCAGTTATAGGTATACGTATGCGAGTATACGATGTACCCAAAATCACTGGTATTAACCGAAAAAATAATACTGCACCTATCTTCTGCTAAATACAATATCCTTTGTTACTTTATTGAAGTTACTGCAACAGCCATGTTCGTCACTCCGCCACCCAACTCCAAAACGTCAAAAACGCCCTACTTTACCAACCATCTTACACCATTTCACCTACTGATTCCTCGCAACGACCCAATTTCAAAACGACGTAAGTGCCTCAGTTATCATACTATCTTATGCCGTTTCAAAAGTAGCGTTGTCCAGGGAACTGCAATTACCCCGAGCCAACGCAAATCTCTTTGGTACAAAGACGACGTGTCCTGGGATGACCGATTATGTACAAAGTAAGCTGTCAACGTCTTGTAGGGTTAAACTACTGTACATTAGTAATTTAATAAGGGGAGCATTGAAGATAGTTAGTATTTATGAAATAAAACTATGAAAACGGATTATATCGCGTATATTGAATTGTATCCTGTATATGTATCCTGCGACATGTGTATCCTGCCTATCCTAACCTACGGTATTCAAACATGGTCATTAACTGAGGCGTTAAAGTCCAAACTCAAGGTTTGCCAGCGAGCGATGGAGCGCAGTATACTAGGTGTTCGCAGAACTGATAAAATCAGAAACACGGAACTGCGCTCCAGAACTAAAGTTGTAGATGTAGGTGTCCAGACCGCTAAGCTTAAGTGGGACTGGGCTGGGCATGTCTGCCGCATGCACCCTGAAAGGTGGGCCAAAATGGTTACCGAGTGGGACCCACGGAACACCATAGATGGTGCTGGCCGGGGTGCAGGCAGGCCGAAAAGGAGATGGCGGGACGACTTAGACGCATTTTATCCGGATTGGCGGGATACTACAAACGACAGGGTCGAGTGGAGGAAACGAGAGGAGGCCTTTGCCCAGCAGTGGGACACTAAATTAGGCTAGTAAAAAAAAAAAAAATTGAATTTATAAAATACATCGCGACGTTTCGAACCCTTTACAGCGTTCGTGGTCAACGGTGGTCAGAATGCGAGAGGCCATTGAGATTAAGAAATATCCAAACTTTAATAGGGAAGATGGCTTTCTCTTTCGCTTGGGATCCGGTAGTCCATCTGATAAAGGAGCAAGCGAGACATAGACTGTGAGACCTTGTGTGTGAAACGTCGGGATGTATTATAAATTCAGTATACGCGATATAATCCGTTTTCATAGTTTTATTTCATGAGTAACTATCGCGGTAACCGAAGACAATATTAGTTAGTATTTAATAAATAGCTTAATTTTATAAGGTATTAAAAAAAAGGAAGTCAATTTGTCATGATTAGTAATGGTTGTCTTCATAAACCTCTTTACCAATTTTACCATAATAAGTTGACCTGTTTTTGAGAAATCTCCAAAAAACTTTCCTTCTCAACAGTCTCGGCTTGAGCGCTGCAGATACACCGTTTTATTTGTAAGGTTTTTGCAAAGGGTAAAAACGGGACCCTATTACTAAGACTCGTCTGTCCGTCTGTCTGTCACCAGGCTGTATCTCATGAACCGTGATAGCTAGACAGTTTAAATTTTCACAGATGATGTATTTCTGTTGCCGCTATAACAGCCAATACTAAAACGTACGGAACCCTCGGTGGGCGAGTCCGACTCGCACTTGTCCGGTTTTTTTCGTACCATACGGTATGAAAATACATAACCCTATAAGTATCATGCATATTCCGACTTGTTCACTCCTGTCTAGCAAGAGTAGCGTAAATCTAAAGTCAAGTACTATCTTCACATTTAATTCATCGTACGTAAACCTTATTCCAAAGTGTTAAGGTCTATTATCGGTTACTAAAGTGTGTAGCTGTACCGTTGCCTGTAATCAAACTCGCGCGCATCAAGGATTATAACCGCCAGGGAATAAGGGTTCGGACATAGTGTAAGGCTGCCTTTCCAGTGAGGCGGAAATGAGCAGAGATGAGAGAAGACGTGCGGGATTGGAGGGAACCAAGCATTGGAGTAATTCTTAGGGTTCCGTACTCAAGGGGTAAAAACGGGACCCTATTACTAAGACTCCGACGTCCGTCCGTCTGTCACCAGGCTATATTATATCTCATGAACTGTCATAGCTAGACTGTTGAAATTTTCACAGATGATGTATTTCTGATGCCGCTATAACAACAAATACTAAAAACAGAATAAAATATATATTTAAGTGGGGCTCCCATACAACAAACGTGATTTTTTTGCCGTTTTTTTGCGTAATGGTACGGAAACCTTCGTGCGCGACTCGACTTGGCCGGTTCTTTAAATTGTAAATATTTACTAAACTTGAAGTATTTATTTCTACTGTAGTGACAGTGCTTTTGGTAAACGTTGCTGTAGTGTAAGTTGCATTGTTTCGCTTGGTTTAGTAGATATCGATTTTCAAAATTATCCCAATGTACCAATGAGAAAGGTTTTCTTTGATTAAACATCTAAAAAGACACAAATGGAGTTGAAACATTCAACGACGTCGTCCACAGATGAAGTTCTCCATAAAAACGTAGTTACGCTCTCATTTTAAAACTAGTAGCTAGATTGTTCTGAAACTTTGTACTTACAATAAGGTATATCTAGATATAACAGACCTAGGTCTGTTATTAGTTTATGTAGCTTCAGATACCATAGTAAAAAAATACAGCGAATTTAAGTTTTTCATACAAAACTTGTTTTTGCTCTATTTCGTTTGTTTTATAAATTGAAGATATATAAACCATAGATATACCTCATGTCATTGTATATGCAAAGTTTCGTTACAATCCAACAAGTAGTTTTAAAATGAGAACGAAACTCCCGTTTGTATGGGAAGGTGAATAATCCGCTTCCACTCGCTACTAAGCCATTCCCTCACCTGCTGAGGTTATCAGGAAATGTTCTCCTGTCACAACTGGAAGACTGACGGGATTAACACTAGCCAGAGACTAACCCACCTGTATGTGTGTGTGTCTTGCTTCAAGACGTTTGGATAAGGGGCGACTAAGACATGAGATTGTGCCACTGACCAAATTGATGCAGTAATTTCATAAATTTTTGCACTTAATAAAGCATATTAAATATATTAATAACGGGTCACTCACGTATTTTAAGTCGAAAAACGCTCGACATGTTTCACTCCGTACCGAGGAGTGTCATCAGGAGCTTGCGTTGACGGTGACGGACCGGAGCAGACTGGTGTTTAATATGTCTGTGTCTCACGGAAATTTTGTTAATAAATTATAAGTTGAAACTCTTATTTTCATATTTCAAAACTACTATACAAATAAAATCTGCATGCCGTGCACGATATGACATGATATATCATAACGCTCGTCTCTTACTATCTGTGTCAGAAAATGACGGACGCTGCTGTATCATACTTGTATGTACATGTATGTACTTGGACCCGGGTACCTATGTCCTTAAACTACGTCCAAAAGAGAGGTATGGGCACTGTGAATGACATCTCGCTTTGTGTGGTAGGGCACAGGACAGCGGATGTCATTCCAGATCTAGAGCAGAGCCCAACTGGGGAGGTACCTCCACCTTACAGAAAACCGCAGCCAAATAACACTAGACCCTACTAATAGTGTTGTGTTCCTGCCGGTGAATAAGGTTGCCAGAGCTCGAGGGAGAGGAGTGTTAGGGTCGGCAACGCGCATGTAACTCCTCTGGAATTGCAGGCGTACATAGGCTATGGAGACTGCTTAACATCAGGCGGGCCGTATGCTTGTTTGCCACCGACGTAGTATAAAAAAAAAAGAAAATCATGTCATGTCATACTGTACGCTTATATACAGTTGACGTGTCCTACCTTTGTTACAAACGGTAAAATGTGAAGATTTCAACCAAAATTTTGAGGTTTTTGCTTTTCCCGATATACTTAAATAGAAAACCGTCAACCGAGAAATTATTATACTATAGTGTTGCAGCGTTAAGAAAAAGTCAATAAACGCTGATAGTGTCAAAAATTTTCCGGATAACATAACAGGTAACCGAATCAATTGGGCTTATTTAGAACAAGAAGCATTTCAAAAAGTTTGGCTTTGAAATTAATGATCTGTTTTATTTTACAGATAATAAAATTGTAAATTTGAATCCATTAGATTTGTCGTCTGTGTCATACGTCCGTTCAAAACTGACTTATCATAAACAGACCGTAGAGACAACTGGACTGTCACCCGTCGATCATTGCGACGGCTCAATGCCATTTCGTTTAATGTCAGTATAGATATATTCGATGACAGATAGGGCAGACAATCTTGTCGATGTAGAAGGAACTAAGTGGACAACAAGATCAAAATGACTATTTGATTGAAGACGTACCAATATAATTTTGAACACAGCATAGTCGTAAAAACCACTTTATTGTACGAAACAAGGTTAAGATACCAACAGATTTACATTCATATTCATATTCATTTCGCCACCGACTGCTAAACTGGGCATCATAATCATAAATCATTTATTTGAATTAGAAGAAAATTAAACGCCATCTGGTGTAAATAAAGCCCAGTAAGTTTTGGCTATCACGGCTGATAAGATTCTCAGCCACATTGATAAGCTAACTATAAAAATAACCCACACAAGGCATACGTAAGTATGTATATTCAAACTTGGTCACAACCACTCTACAGAGTACAGATTATTGATTCGCAGACGTGACCTACCTCAACAGTGTTTGAGTAAGTCAAGAGCGCGGTTGACCTTGAAGTATGGAACAACTTTAAGGATCAAAAATAAAATTATAAAACTCAAATCAATGGAGATTTATCACAAAAATATGCAATTTAAATAGAGACTAACACAGTTAAAACAAGTTACTGTCGAAATCTTTTTGATACACGTTTTTATTTTTGTTCCTAGTGTCCTTTGCACGTCTATCAATTTCACATTGCTTTCTAATGAGCCAAAGATAGATATAACTCCGTAATAGATGGATACAGTCTAAGGAAAAAACGTGCCTCGAAAATCAAGAAAATTTGATTCTCGTTCAGAGGGCGCTACTAGTTTTGGCCTACAGTCGTATAGATGGCGTTGACGGTTTCGTTTGTTATTTAACAATTTCAACGCATATCAGTGAAAGAACATGGGTCAAAATCATAAAAATAATTAATGCAAATAAAAAAAATCATTTATCTATATTTAAATACATTCTATCGTATTTTTATAAATTTTCATTTTTAGTTTTAAAGTGTGTCGACAGATGGCAGTGAATTTACTGGGGTTACAAAATTTACTATGACAGTACCGCTTTAGTATAAGTTACTCTATGTAATGAGCCTAAACTTGAAGTGGTGGCATTTTCCTTAGGCTAGTTCCTCTGATCAGCGATATGTCAACATACTATTAAGTTAAATAATTTCACGGTTTAGACTCACTTGTTTTAGTCACTCGCGCGACATGTTTCGGAGAGCCTAGGTCTCCTTTCTCAAGCACTAATAGTCGTGAACGCTGCTCGCACTTTCTTCAAAACAGTTTAAATTAGATAATACGATTAAGTCGTCACTAAAATAACGGTAGTATGCCAATGAATCCAATGAGACATCAAGGTTTATTCACATAAACATAATTATATGTTGAGTTACCTATACAGAGTGAAGCTAAGTAAGAATATAAAAAAATATTAATTCATTCAGTGACGAATCGCCTTCATGCACTCATTCAATCCAAATAACTCAATTGAAAACATTCATAAATCATTTGATTTGATCAATGTACACCAATTAGCTGCCGACGTGATCCAGCGGCAATGACCCCTGACACTCGTCAAATACGGTGTCATTGTCACTAGAGGGGGACATTTACGTCCATTGTTTTTTAACGTCGCCATCTCTCTTACGTATTTTAATAACAACGTTGACAAAAACATGTGACGCTAGAAAGTGTACTTTTCCCGATATAAAGCCCGACCAGAAATATATGGTCATTGTCAAGAGGGCGCTGTTTATTCTCATGTATGTGGTGACAGTTCAGTTTAGTAGGAAAAATTTAGTTCCAATTAAATTCCGCAACATGGCGCGTGATCATATATTCCTGGTCAGGCTTTAGATTAAATCTGTCTACCAAAAAATATGTCATGTTAGGGGTTTTAGCATTAAATTCCACAATATCTTCCTAGTCTAACGCAAGGTTTTTCGATTCTTCCCAGTGTTCAATAAAGCAACCTAGACCCCCTCAAAGATCTGACCACGCTTGGGGTATCCAACTGGTACGAAATAAGGCAAAATAGGATAAAATTAGAGACCATGGCTCTCCCTCACAAAACCCGCATAGTTAGTTTACTAGCCCGGATTTTTGCAACGGTTTGATTAGGAAGCCCAGGGAACCTGGTCGTTAGAATTGCTCGGGCACTAATTTTTACAGAAGCGATCTCATCAGATGCAGGTATCATCTCCATATAATTGATAACCTAAAAACGCCTAATCTCGCAAAATTGTATTGAAATGATACCTGTCAGTGTACCCATCGAGTTTGGAAATACCATAGTATGAATTCTTCATACCTCCTTAATTCATGCATTTCTTAATCATAATTCATTCGCCTTCTTGAAAATTTATAATTATAAACTAATATTTCGTATGTGCCGATTACCTCATTTGCTTTTGTATAAGTATTTTCCAAGGTTCAGGTACGAGTAGGTTACTGTAAAGGGGCCCACTGATTACCAGTCCGCCGGACGATATGACATAGAACTGTCAAATTTTTGTTCTAACTGACAGGCTGATATCGTCCGGCGGACTGATAATCAGTGGGCCTCTTAAAAGCATCGTTCCTAAATGTTATTGAATGTATCTACTCTTATATAGATTAATCATCACTGATTAAGTGAATTATAGCTCAATTATATTGCTGATTTCTAATTTGGTGTATTATTTTCCATAAGCAAAATGTTAACCTTAATCTTCAAACGGTACCACTGTTTATATCATTTTGATACTGTTACACACGTAGGCCGAGACAAATGAACGTCAGCCCTTATATAACGATTTTATCATCACATTAATAACATAAACAACAACATTTAAGTCAAATAAAACTCAATATCGATATATCCGGCTCGAAGGACCGTTTGGTCCTTTGCAGCATTTTATTGCGGCCACACACTTGGATCACTTCTCTCTCAAAAAGTCATATAACACTATGAAGTTCCTAAAGATATACTGCCTTTTTGGGTTTGTTTTGGAATAGGACTTTCGCGATTCGAACCCGCATCCACCTACACTTGTTTACCGCTGACCAGGCCGATATATTCCGAATCAAATTGTGGACTGATCATCGTGTCACACCTACGTAGTACACCGAAAGAAAGTCACTCGATTACGGACCTTATCAGTTTGTGATAAAGATGACGTATCGATGTGGGGGTGTAGGATAATTTGCGACCTTTTAATGTCTGGTATTTTCAACGCGAAGTAAAATAAATACGTTTACAAGAACGCCGTAACTGTGTATACGTTCTTTAGTTACTTATGTTGTTGTTCTTTTAGATGTGGTAGTTGTTTTATTTTATGTTCAAGATTTCCGTATTGAACCTCGATGTTGTTGATGTCGCCTAGTTGAGTGAGCTATAAAATACATATTACTTAAAGGGGCTGATGTTAATCTTTGCAATAGTCATATGATTTTATTGGTAAATATTTCCTGTGGTGTAAAGGTAGAAATTTATTGTATTTCCTATTATATTATCAATAACTTATTATAAATATACACAGATATAGCGTTACACAATAAAATCCAATGAGGAAGGCGGGTAAACCATATTAGTGCGAAATATGCTAATATGCTAAGAGACCAATAATTATGTCAAATAATTTGTTGATCATAACATGTTTAACAAATAGAGCTAACTCCCTAGTTTATGTTAACGTTGGCGTTCGTAACAGTGCTGCCAAGGCGCCATAGAATACGTCGTTAACACAGAAGAAATATGACATCGAAAACAATTGAAGCTATGCTGTCAATCTCATATAAGAAGGGACGGGATAAGGTGACGTCGGTGGCGGTTTTTGGATCTAACCTACAAGGTTGCTCAGCTTGAGGAATGCAACGTTTGGTATTATTTATAATCAGTTTTGTCCAGTAAAGACTGTGAATATTGTCTTTAATTGAATACCGCCATCATCCACGATTGAATAATGTATTCTTATACACGAGTCGCT
This sequence comes from Cydia strobilella, assembly GCF_947568885.1. NCBI lineage: Eukaryota > Metazoa > Arthropoda > Insecta > Lepidoptera > Tortricidae > Cydia > Cydia strobilella. The sequence goes on along the minus strand of NC_086046.1, from coordinate 795,195 downwards.
CACGATTCTCGACATATAACTGCATTTATTGCTTTTAAAGTCATTACGAATTTTGATGAATGTAATTGGGTCTGAAAACATCTCCAACACAGTGTACCTGTCCCTGCTGCATATTTATGAGCGAGAAGTTCTAAACGTACGTATGATATTAGGTTTCCTTTGTCAGTCTTTGTTTCATAAAGTTAATAATAAACTGTATTCAACCGTCAAGCCGTGAATAAGCGTGCAGCGGCACTATTGGATTTCAAGTCACTCAATTGTCACGCAACATACTTAAGTTGTCTAGGAAAATAGACGGTTATAACAATATTCTTAAAAATTGTAATTTTATTGTTTTAAGTCATAAAGGAGTTTTCAAGTAGATTGTCAAGATACATTCTAATGCAGAAAGTATTGAATATCAATGGCACTAATGGTGTTAAAAATACTTAAAACAGGAAGCCCTAGAGCGTTCGATTGACATTTCGAAAGAAAACTTTGCCAAATGTCTCACAAAAGTGGAGGAGAAATAGTCTGAATGTGGACTGGGATCCAAAGTAGCATCTAAGGACGCAACTAGGATAAACGCTAAAATGAGAGCCAGTGGTCTCAACAAAGAGACGCTGCGTTGCGGAGGAGAAAAAGTCGGAAAGCGGACTTTGGTCTGAGATGGTCATATTCTGCGCTAAAACCTTAGTATCTCTGCGCGCACGCATCAATCACCCGCCGCCCGCGGCCGCGGCGATGCTTTGCAGATAGCATGATGCGATTAACCGTGCACTTTTTGTTGCGATTTATACAGGAATTATACAGTGCACCTGGGCAATGTTTATGGCAAAAGATATTCGAATTGCTATTGAACTATATCTTAAAGTCATAAAAATATACTTATCTATTTCAGTTTTGAAATAAAATTATGAGTTGCTTTTTAGTGTTCCGTACCCAAAGGGTAAAAACGGGATCCTATTACTAAGACTCCTCTGTACGTCTGTCTGTCACTAGGCTGTGTCTTCAACCGTGATAGCTAGACAGTTGAAATTTTTACAGATGATGTATTTCTGTTGCCGCTGTCAAATACTAAATAGTACGGAACCCTCGGTGGACGAATCCGACTCGCACTTGTCCGGTTTTTTAGTAAATTGAGTTACTTATGAACAATAATTGGATTTCATTATTTCTATGACTAATCAGCACTTTTAAATAAACAGGTGCGTGGTTAGATATGTCCAAGATTTAGGCTGCCTATCTAGTTGTTTAATAATTACATTTGATTTATAAATGTCAATATCACTTGACCATCGTGCGACCGCTGACAAATTTTCACGTACATTTCAATATCAAGTCAAATATTTATCATCATTTTAACACAACCGTACGAAGGATTAATCAGCTCGACGTTATTTTCATTCAGCGCATTCGTAGCACATCAAAGAGTGCATTTAACCAACCGATTGCCCGACTGATCGCTCGACTGGTCGCTAGATCGGTCAGCTCCTTGCCACGTTTTCGTGTTGCTTACCGCATGGTCTGTTTTGTCATGAGGCGACCAGTATAACTGGATATTCGTTTCAGCTGTACGGGCAACACCAGAGGGGATGCAACTGCGTTGCCGGCCTTTAAGATGGGAGTACAATCTTTTCTTGAAGGTTTGAAGGTCGTATCGGTTCATTCGACAGTTTAGCTGTGCGAGGCAGGAAGTTTCTGCAGAAACGCACAGTTGAGGACTGCCAACCATCTAAGTAGTGAAGATGGAAATGTAACTAATGAAATATATAGAGGTAGGAGACTTACGGCGAGTATGGCACTTTTATTTATTTATTTAACCTTAATTACACAAAAGAAAACTACAGAATAGGAAAACAGTTGCTGTACCCAAATATAGCTAGAAGATGATAAACAACTATTATCATAGAGGTTACTGCCGGCCTAGCCAAGGTGACAATCGCTATCGCTTCGACAACGAAACGCTTTGTGTCTCTCTATCACTCTTCCATATTAGTGCGACAGTGACAGTTGCGTTTCGATTGCTACGGAGCGTTAGCGATTGGCGTGTTGGCTACGCGGCCTGGTTCACCTTAGCTTACGTTTGACAAGCGTTTACAATAACACCTCTTGGCTGTCTTTCATTCCAATGCCTTTCACACTTGTCAATTCAAGACACATACCACTATACAATTCTCCAATACCTCATACTTACTACGGATCTATAGATCAGGTTACACTGGTTCTTTGACGTTTCTTTCACACTTAGTCCAATAATAAGGCCAGGATCCACCCTTTCTCCGATACCTTACACTTACTATGGATCTATAGACCAGCTTATGCTGTTTCTACGTTTTTGCAATAGCCTTCGACAAGTCTTGCACTTTTTGCGTCGCCGCCGATCAATATGTCTGTCAATGTTGTTTGTTTTGTGAAGGCTCTGTGTAAGATGTGACACGTTTGTTCAGTTCAATGTTGCTTGAAGTTTTTAAAAACGTTTTCTTTACCTTTGGGTGCTTTAACATTGATCAGCGCATCCCTAGCCTTATTTAACTTAAGCAACATTTAGTGCAAAAGAGGCAGTCTACAAATGAAAAAACGGTATTTCTTTTTAGGAGATATGGTGGATGGTTTAATCTTGGAATATAGTTACTGTTATTAAAGCAAATAATTTACGTAATCACACATTAATTCTGAATTCAATACCTTTAATGACACTTGACATCCTTTCGATTTTCGTCGCACTTGATTTTTGATAGGCAATCTTGATCTCAAGACCTGTGCTCTTATCTATCAAGTAGGTAAATGTACAATTATATGTTGATTAGTTTACTATATCTTCTTATTTCTCGAGTGTAGAATTTAAAAGTCTTAGACATGGACATGGCAAAAAATACAGAAAAGTTAAAGCCCCATCCACACCTGCGTTACTGAACGTCCTTAAGGTCGTTATTAAGAGCTCGGAGCCTCGAGAGCGCATGCAAATGAGTTGAGTGCATTTCCTTAATGATTTGCTGTTCAGGCATTACTTTCAGTCCCACTGCTGGGCACTGGGCTGTAGCACTAACGTTGGACATAGTAAAAATAAAGCTTGTTTAGACGTTTAAATCACGATTGAAATCAAATCTCGGACCATTTATTTTTCAAAGCGGGCTGTCTCCTTAGAATTTATGACTTATCAATATAATGGCTAGGTCAGATATTGTTGAGTCTATCCTGATCTTTGGATGCTAAATATGAACTCCAATGATCATCACTTGTTTTTGTCCGCGAACATTTCTCTTTCATTTTTATTCGAAGTTCGGCTACATGTTGTAAATGATTGTACAATTTCGCTTGATTTTCTATCGAAATGAGACGTGTTAATTCAAATGATAGTAAAACTTAAATCATTCTAAAGTACCTACGTACACCCAGCTGCTTTTGCAGCACGCTGTACAATTATTGGAGCTTTATGCAGATATTTTTGCTTGATGACGAAGCTGCGTTATGGATTACGCCTCTGTCTTGATATTAAATTAATAAATTTACTTATATTATTTGCTGTATGATGTTGCTGATTCAAAACCTTACTTTTATCTTTAGGTTTATCGTTTTTTGCCATAATAAATAAAAGTTATGAAGTGTTTGGGACTCTCAATCAATACTGATCAAAACAGCCGCAAACATAATTATATATTAAACAGTCTCAACAGTAGCCTCTCGCAAACTTAATAATAATTCAATTATAACAGTCATTAAAAATAATGAAATCGCCAATACAAACAAACCAGTTCCGAAAGGAGTTAAAGTGGGAATTAAAATATAAATCGGTAGAGGGATCGTTCGAAATTTCGTGACGCGGGGTCGAGGATGATTGACGGAGGAGCCGTGTCGGAATTAAATAAATAAATAAAATAAAATAAAATAAAATATCTTTATTTCAGAACATTTAAAATTCCATACAATATTGTTAGTACCATCGTTATACCTATGTGTTAGTAAATACATTAAAAATAAAAACAAAACTTTTAACAATAAAATCAAAATCCAATATCCAATAATTAATAACGGCTGGCGCAGATAACAACTGATGGTACAATCCCGAAAAAAAAAACATATGAGGCGATGTTAGATGAGGTCCAGAAAGACCTATGTGACATCCAAGCGGCTGAATGGCGTCGGGTCGCACAGGACAGTACCGAATGGCGAAATCTAAGTATCGAAGGCCAAGATCCACTTCGAGTCGCTGAGCCAGTTAAATAGGTAAGTATTACTAGTGGAGAAAATACCTTAATGACCCTAACCCTGTTTAGGGCACTGTACAATTGACAACTTATAACATCATCTTTATCTTAATGATAAGATGACAATTAGGCTTGAATTGAGGATTTCTTATAATCTGGTCCGTTAATAGTTAACTTGCTAAACAATTAACCCCAAATATTGCTTTAAAGGCAATATTAACCGACTTAGAAAGAAAAATTGCTGTGAATTATTTATTATGCAAGGATAGTTTATTTATGTTTTATTCATTGTCGACTGGACTTTTCTCAGAACAAACTTGTAAAACAGTGTAAATTTCATTCGATGAGACGAGCGTTCGCGTTCGCGTTATGTCTATTTTTAGTTTGAGTTTCCAAAACGTTTCGCTTGGCGCGCTGTTCAAAATCTCATACAAAATGACAACGCAAACAAACAGCAATTTATAATAATAAATAGTGAAATTTTGGATTTCTCTATCTGAATCCCTATAAAATTGCATGTTGTTTCTACGTCAACAACATTGTAGTCCTTCTCAGCTAACTTTGCACCAACTTGAACGGAACGTAATGACGGGGATCATTATCCCTAAACGACATTTTTATAAAAAATGATAATGATGACATTACCATACTTTGTCATTACAGATGCTATGCAGAGCTATCTTGGTCCGTCTTTATGCAACCACTGTATTGCCTTACCTGTGCTCAAAGATGATGAATAATATTATAATTACGTGCACGTCTTAATATCAATAAAGGCCCAATAACTATCAGGTGGACGCTGAGCAAACATCCATCAATCACACTAAAACGTTGGCTGATGAGGACATACCCTTTTTTATGCGTAATGTTGGGATATACCTTTTTTTATAGGTCTTGAGCAAGGGCCTGACACTCTTTGATAGAGAAAGATAGTCTTATTGCTATTCCTATAAGAGGAAAGAGAAGATAGTGCCATGCTTTGTCCTTATCACCGACGGGGTTTTTTTTCATGGTCGGGTTATGGCAGCATAGGTAGGAGGCGATGGCGAAATACCGAAATTTATAAGAGTGAAAGAGAAAAAAGGATTATGCTGCCATACATTAACCTGTCAATACATGAATATGTCTTTCTCTTACCCCTGGTCGCTCGGTTTCATGTCTATAACTACTATACTATGTCTATGGTGTTAATAACTACTGTGTTAAAAAGTCATATTTAATAAAGCTTGAAGTGTTGATAAATTGAGATAAAGTTGGGTTTTTATTATTCAGTCGAAGGCAAAAATATCGATCCAGACAAATGGCTCAAAAATATGTATACACGACTTTATTGTCTAAGGTGTAAGAGCGTACACATATTTTTGAAACTGGGAATGTATATATATTTATGCCCTTGACTGTTCAATGAGGAGAAGACCGGCTATTAGGCCGTCTAGATGTGCATGCTTTTTCGTTGCTTCTAAAGGGGCCCATTACAAGTCCGTCGCGGGACGATATCGGCCTGTCAGTTGTTCGGAACTGTCAAATTTATATATTTATATATTATTCATATATTTTTGTGGCCTTCGAAGAGTAACATAGGTATTGCAGGTGACTTCACATACGCCACACACAGAAGCTCGGTAAAACGAAGCTCTTCCTCTGATTGTGTCTGAGTGAAGCACGTATACAAATACGGGAGTTTTTGCCCTATGACAGTCTGTCTTCCTAACCAAAAATTTTATATGAAGGTTCCCACATATTTTTTATATTTTGTAATTTAATTTAATAGCAACATAACAATTTACCCATAAGATAAATTGATTGATTGAGATTATATCGCGTATATTGAACCACCCACCACCCGTTTACCCGTTCAGTCACCCGTTGACCACGAACGCTGTAAAGGGTTCGAAACGTCGGGATGTATTATAAATTAAATATACGCGATATAATCCGTTTTCATAGTTTTCTTTCATGAATATTCAGTGAATTTTTCAGCATTCCGCTAGATTTGAAAATTGCAAAATAACAAATCACTGCCATTTCAGTTAGACGTAGATTAAACATCAGACGGACAATGAAACTGTACATTTTCCAATGTATTACTATTGTTAATCATAACTATAACTGTTTTATTTTATTTAATAACTATTTACGCTTTGGTAATGCTATATGTATGTATAATATTCTTGACAATGATGACCTTCATTTTACAGTCGTATCCATATAAATCCAACGTCAACTAATACTAATACTGACAATGATCCGCCGAAACTGGACTGTTTGTCTGTTTGCCTTCACGCTTTAGCTCCGAAACTGGTCAGGTGTTTGTCCTCGACTTTGGGGGTCCGTAAAAACTTGGATAAACATTACGTGACTTGAGATTGAAACGTAACACAAATATTTAGGTGAGCATATGTATACGATTACGCAGCTAATGTGATTGATGTTTTGTGAAATTAAATTGTATTTATGATCCGTTGTAGATCCGTCTAAGCAGATACCTAGTTATTATTAAAGTTTGGAGAAAACTCCTAAGTCAGCACAAAGTACATCATATAAAAATAGTCGCGTTATAAAAAATAAATAATAATAAATAAATATTATAGGACATTCTTACACAGATTGACTAAGTCCCACGGTAAGCCCAAGGAGGCTTGTGTTATGGGTACTCAGACAACGATATATATAATATATAAATACTTAAATACATAAAAAACACCCATGACTCAGGGACAAGTATTTGTGCTAATCACACAAATAAATGCCCTTACCGGGATTCGAACCCAGGACCATCGGCTTCACAAGCAGGGTGCCACTAGGCCAGACCGCATTTCTTGTTTTCATAATTAAAAAAATTCTAAACAAACCAAATAAAAAGACGATATTTTATACTTCCCCAATCCGTCGTTTCTACAAAAGCTTGATCGCCTCGGCCGTCAACGTCACTCCGTCAGTCAGAACTGACAGTGTTAATCTTTATTGACGGACCATTTACCGGTCCTAACAGTCTGATGTGAATTTTAATAGATTATTCACTGTGTACGATTGACGGCGGGGAGATGATTTACGGCTAAATAAGGTTTTCAATCTGTATTCACTATTTATGTATACATTGGCATATTGTAGGTATAACTAATTTTAATTACCTAAATATTTAAATCATAGCCCAGCGGGCTGATGACATTATCAACTATTCAACTTTGACTTCACAGATATACGATAACTTACGTTTAAATATTCTCAAAATATGTAACTAATGCTTATTTTGGGCTTATCAATATTTACTTTTTTATTGAGATTGAAAATATTTATTTCAGGCATAAATGCAACTACAAGTTTTTAGCGTCGTAGTATAAAAAATACTGTGCCTATTTTGTGAATGAGTTATCAACGGAATCGTCTTCACAATCTGTGACATTGCAAATTTTAACACATTCGGTCAAACAATACGTCTAATGTTTGCCTAACGCAGCGTACTACGTAGGCGAACAACACGCGATAGCGAAGCGATGCGGCGCGGGGTGAATCAATCCTGTGATACCTATAGAAGTGTCCTACGTGGGCGATCTCGCTTCGAACGCGAACGCCGTGGGCCCGCCTCGCCGCTGCTTCGCATTCACGTGTTGTTTGCCTACGTAGTACGGTGCGTTACGGACGCAGCGTAACAACTAAATTGAAGTTTGTTAAACACCTTATTTTTCATTTTTCATGCTTTGAAAGAGGGATGAAGCGCTGGTGGCCTAGCGGTAAGAGCGTGCGACTTTCAATCCGGAGGTCGAGGGTTCAAACCCCCGGCTCGTACCAATGAGTTTTTCGGAACTTATGTACGAAACATCATTTGATATTTATACCAGTCGCTTTTCGGTGAAGGAAAACATCGTGAGGAAACCGGACTAATCCTAACAAGGCCTAGTTTCCCCCTCTGGGTTGGAAGGTCAGATGGCAAACGCTTTCGTAAAAACTAGTGCCTACGTCAATTCTTATTATTAGTTGTCAAGCCATGAGCCGGGGCAAAATGCCGGGATAACGCGAGGAAGATGATGATGATGCTTTGAAAGAGGGTTATTGTTATTCTAAAAGGTGTGCAGAAAATGAAACGTGTCTACACTAGAGCATTTTACGTTCGAAGTACGATTTTTTTAATTTTTTATACGATAAGCAATTGAAATTTGAGTTTCAATGGATTTGTTATACAACTTCCATTCTGATATTTGACTCGATTCCATAAATATCGATACTTTTGCCTAAATTGTTAACTGAAAGTACCCTAAGAAATATTATAAAATTTTATACTTGGTCATGTTTAAAAAAAAACACATATATGCATGTTACTTTCCTCTTTTAACTCGGGTGAGGCATCATTTCAGCCTCAGACTATTGGCGTTCTCACTGCGTTCGAGCGTCAAAATACCTCGGCGGATATGAGTGCCTTTCATCCCTTGGTTAACAATCTACTATTATTCCACGTGAATGAACATAACTAAAATAGGAATGAATTTACGAATGTCATATGTAGTTGATATGGTAGTGATGGGATCTGACCCATTATCAAACTCCGCAATAGAGCAATCCTACACAACGACGTCCGTCACTCACGACACAGCTTGTTTACATAGTTTCGGACCACCGAGGGCGTGTCACTCACGTTCAGATGTCCGTATTTCACTTGGTCTTTGTAATGCACGCAGTGAGTCGAGCGGCCAAACTGACCAAACTGACGGAACGTTTTGCCTCCTCCTTTTTGGTACGGACGGCTAAGGAATGGAATGCGCTCCCGCCATCTGTATTTCCTGATCAATATGACCTCAGTCTCTTTAAAACAAGAGTGAATAGGCTGTTACTGAACCAGTGAGCTCAATCTTAGGCCCTGTCTTCACTTTCCATTAGGTGTGACTAGGGCCAATCGCCGATCAGTTTATAATAATAACAAAAAAATACGTGCTTTCTAATAGCACCGACATTAACCGATATGTTCATATAATAAGTGATTCCTAGGATTACTGTATTGGAAGCTCTTCGTACGAGTTATACATAACAATGAGAATGCGTCTAGCATCCAACACGATCAAAATGACTCAATGGTGAGAGCGCTAGATCGTACGCGTGAAAATGAAATTTTCGTCAGATTAGAATCTCAATATTGGAATCGCTGTGTTGCTAACTACACTAGATGAACTTAAAATGTAATTTTCGTCAGATTAGAATCCCCGTATTAGAATCCCTGCATTATTAACTACACTAGATAAACTTATTCGTCAGATCTGATATCGATTTCGTTGCAGAGAGTATTGAATAAGTCGTGCGACTCGCTTTGTGCAATATATTCCTATAGGAACATGCCTAACACTCAACGCTTCAAGTCACTCAATGCTGAGAGAGCTAGACGGTGTAAAAATGTAATTTTCGTCAGATTAAATATCGTTTTCGTCAGAGATAGTATTGACAGCCAGTCGTGCGACTCGTTCATTGCAATAGGAATGTATCCAGCACTCAACGCTCAAAGTCAGTCAATGCTGAGAGCGCTAGACGGTGCGAGTGAAAATGTAATTTTCGTAAGATTAAGGATTATTTATTCGGATCGTACATACGACTCAATCTATGCAATGAGAATGAGCACTCAACGCTCAAAGTCGCTCAATGCTTAGAGCGCTAGACGGTGCGAGTGAAAATGTAATTTTCGTCAGATAAAGGATTATTTATTCGGATCGTTCGACTCAATCTATGCAACGAGAATGTATCCAGCACTCAACGCTCAAAGTCACTCAATGCTAAGAGCGCTGGACGGTGCGAGTGAAAATGTAATTTTCGACAGTTTGCGCTCGAAACGTTTTTGTAACTGTTTTCTCTTTGTTTTCAGGTGAGTTTGGTGTTATACTGATTAAAGGTGGTGAGTTTTTAATTGTATGACCGTAGATTCGGACTACGGTAAATTTTAATGTTAAATCCTACGTCAAGTATAGCTCTCCTCCCTCCCATTGTATTATATCATGTATGCATTGTCACAATCAAGTAGGCAGGTGCAAACTTAGCGTAGTCGGAGTCATTAATCGTTTCTACCTAATCTACCTATTTGATGTAAAGAAAGATGTCTTTCTAAACTAAAATTAGCAACTAATATTTTGAGATATCAATAATTTAATGGACCTTATTTTATGTATGATTATGTAATTCGTCGTACTACCAAAACATTACGACAATACCTCAGAAAATATAAAAGGAATATGAAGACGTGGTTTTAAAGATACCTACATACTTTAAATCAGTATATTCAATCAAAGTCATGCCAGGATTAGAACATAATATTTAAGTAAACAACCTAGGTATTTTACTTTTAAAAATATTAAAGTAATATCGTCAACAAGTCCTAAAATAAGTCATTCGGGGCTACATGCGGTTTGTTCGGAAAAAATGTCTCTGCAATAAACAAGAAAAATTGGCTTAAAGCTCGTATCCAAGTCATAATTATAAAAAAAACTGACGAGAAAAACGCCTCAGGGTTATGGGCGATTGACAATCGAATTGAGGCATTTTTGAAAATCGAACGTTCTTAATATGGATGGTATAGAAAGGATCGCAATCTCTTATGGCAGAATTGTTGTAAAAGTGACCGCGTTAAGCTTTAAATAATAGTTCCTAATTTCTCCGGTGGCGCTAGTTAGGCTCTGGGACATGAGTATAACATGAACCATATAAGGCAACAAATAACCCGACCAAATTACGTAGGTTGTTTTTGGTAGTATTTCGGTGTATGGTGGCGCCGCCTAATTACTGTTTTTTGATGGACACTTTTCATACATAGAGATTTGGCTCCTTTATACAGTCTCCATGGTTCTTAATTTGAATTTGAATTAGTGATGTGATGTGACAAAAATATTCAACACCGGTATTTAAATAATGAACTTGGTATAGCAATTTTGAAAAATAGTGTGAGCTGATTGGATTGCAGTACGAGTATAGGTAAATGTTATAATTTTTATTGCAAATTGACTCTGTTTTTTTTCTATTATTTAATTTCAATCAATCATTAATGTATTGCAATATTTAAGCATCTAATAAATATTTAAAAAATCCCGTTAACTTGATGGTAGAGTACCGTGACAAAAATTGATAATCGGGACACAAAATTTCACGAAAACCTCGCGATCATAGATTATAACCACAATTAGAGTTAAAGTGAACCGCCACAAAAAACAGCTATCGCACCAAATCCGCCGTCATCTAATAAAAGACTTCGATAATAAGCCGAACAATGAGATACAGATCAAATTAACGGTCAAACGAACACAAAGCCGAGGCAATCAGTAGAACGATTCTTTCCAAGCGTTTCACGTATTTACGTCACATTTCTTCGATTCCGCGGCACGTCCAAGACGTAATAAGCGTCCGTCGGACGTCCTCCGTCCGTCGCGTCCGTCACCGTGGTAGGGGGCTAAAAGGGGGGTGAGGAGTTAATGAAGTTTTCTCGTGCGATTCCCGCAGGTCGGCACATGCGGAGCGAGTTTGCGCCACATATTGCGCACGTCGCCGGCCATCGCCGGGATATTGCTCGAAATGTTTTAATAAGCGCATCCCTGGACGCTCGGCCATTTTCGCTTCTTATTAATGTCTATTGTTCTTTGTTTGACGGAATCAGGGAACTTCTGATGGCCGTCATAATTGTCGTCCGTTTCAGTTTTGTATTCGGTGCAAGTCTTTGCTATTATTTTAGGTTTGTGTCCTGAATAACGAAATTCCAAGTGGACGTCAGGCGGTAACTCTAACGTCACCCTGATTGATTTACGCTGGACGATAAGCAAGCAAGTTTTCTAACTTCTGTTGCCCATAAAAGTTTCTATCGATTTTTTTTCCTTTTTGCAGCATTGCCGTATGTATGTTTATAAAATGTTATATTTCATAGATAACTGTGTAAATTTATTTTTGAATTTTGAGAAACAAAACTGTTAAGGGGAAGATGTAGATCGAATGAAGCTACAATTGAACTTATTGAAAATATTTTTACGCTAATAGGAAGTTTCATAAAAATACATTTATATGATGAATTTACTTGTGTTATAAGAAGCGCTCTGAAAGTAATGGTTACTTAAGCTTTTTAATCTCACCGCTGCTTTAAAAAGCACACGTTGATATAGCTTTATAATGACAAGCACCATATTTATTAAGAACATGTTTTACGAGCGATTTTACGATCAGCTAATAGACGATCAAAGTTTACGACCTAGCTGAGCGCATAGAGCAGCGAAATAATTACATTTCGATTATAAAAATAACGATTCGAATCGGTAATAAAATCTTAAAATCGATGCGGCGCGTCACTAAAGCGTTCTTAATTTGAAAACGAATAACATTTGTTTTATTAGAAATAAAATAAGAACTTAATGATTTTGAGAAACAAAAGTAATCATTGTAGATTTACCCACATTAATGATTGTGCAATTTATTTGTTGGGAAAATTGTACAATAATTACATCTGTCAACAGATGTCAAATACATAAGTTTAGTCACAAAATTGTAACTTAACAGTGCAACATAAAACAACATTCTTAATTCAAAAATTGAAGCGAAACCCAACGTAAACTTTATTTATTCTAAACTGCATGCAATTCGAAGTTGTGCATGTCGGGCCTGAATTAACAAACTTGCTGCCAGTTACACTTTTATTTGGTTCGTTACTTTTAATTCTGTAATCTGTGTCTTGGCAGGTTATGAATGTATGTAATCTACTTTGTCTGTGGTTTTTGAAGGAAATTACATAGTTCCGTTTTAATGTGTTTTTTTTATGGATGGAATAGAAAGGATCGCAATCTTTTATGGCAGAATTGTTGCAAAAGTGACCGCTTTCAGCTCTAAATAATAGTTCCTAATCTCTCCGGTGGCGCTAGTTAGGCTCTGGGACATGAGTATAGCATGAACCATAATTATAAGGCAACAAATAACCCGACCAAATTACGTAGGTTGTTTTTGGTAGTATTTCGGTGTATGGTGGCGCCGCCTAATTACTGTTTTTTGATGGACACTTTTCATACATAGAGATTTGGCTCCTTTATATAGTCTCCATGGTTTTTTTATTACTGCCACTCTCTATAAATAAATGCAGCCGTGGTTGGTTGATTGACAAAAACGATTTGAAATGCAACTTTTTATCTTATTTGTACTTATTTAATTCGTAATAAAACGTGAAATAAAAATAAAAAATCTTGTTTATTAGTTCCTAATGTTCTTACTTAAACTAAAACGTAGCTAAAATTATCAAACTAGCAAATATTACTTATATCTCAAGTGATTTACGAAAATCGTACTTACGTAAAGACGTTATCGTTGGTTTTTCGTCCAACATAATATATTTCCAGTACATTTCGCGGATGATAAAATGAAAATGAAAGAAAATGAAAGAAAAAAAGATCTAGTAGGTATCTGTGGCAGGAGATCCAGCTCATCCGTTATGTTAGTTACCTAGATAATAAAATAGATGATATTCTAATTATAACAGCAAACACAACTAAATAGCTGTGCGGAACACACAACTGCGAAAAAATGCGAGATGCAAGAAAAAAAAACAATAAAAAAAATCTGTTTAATTTTGCCCTCTATTTAACATATCAAATTTAAGACAACACGCATAACACACTCAAATCTAAACAAAATAAACAAGAGAAAAGCACATATTCATCGTGTTCGAAATTCAAATGACTGACGCGCTAGCGGATAAAATAGACGCGCTATAAACTGAGGTTTTCCGAGCGAGTGAGGAGAAAAAGCTTTTATTCCTGTTTCATTCTAAACAGAACGCGTCAAAACACGAGCACTGACCTCTCGATAAACCCATCGATTCCCCCCAAGAGTGCATTAATGACATTTTTCACATGTTTCTTACTCAGATCACAGGTCACCCCACCGGGCGGGGGCGGGACCCCCCTGTGCGGGGGGCAGGGGGCAGGCGCGGACGTCTCGCGTCAATCAGTTCGGGCAGACGTGACCGGTTTCCAGAAAAGTTGAAGTTGGGTTTTTTATGATTGCCGCTCGCGATTATTCGGCGTAATCTGGACGCTTTATATGTTACGATCTGTTGGATTGCGTTTCATTCGGCTTCAGTTTGGAACGCGATAGATAACTGAGGTTTTTTTTTGTAATTTCGAAGGAGGGTTTTGTTAAATGTCGATTTCTGGTATGATTATTTTGTTCTGTTGTTTGTGTGACCTTATTTTGGATTTCATTTACATTTCACTGAGTTTTACTGATCTTAAGGAGTTGGTACGGTTGACTTACGATATGATTTGCACCTATACACCTTAGCAGGCTTGGTTACGTACGCTAAGTGAGACCGAAGCCCTCTTACGCGTATACGAACAACGCGTTTGGCCAACTGCCTTCAAAAGAGTCTTTAAGACCAAGTTCGGCTTGGTCAGTCACATCAGGGCCCATAATTGGCTTAATCCGTAATAGCTGAGGTCGCCGTGTCGCCACTAAAACGTGCGTAGGTAGTTCCAATCTTTTCCGCGTATTCCGAAATTAATGTTAAAGCTTGCTAAGTAAAAAAGTCATTGAGTACGATACGCCTTAATAGCATTTGCACGCTGCTCTGCTGGCCAGGTGATTCAATGTCACAAATCAATCCGCAACACGAAACTAAACCACCCTCCGCGTCTCCCTCGCACTTCTCGTTCAGAAATTATTTGGATTTAAAATCGGAAATCTGTCGTTGGACGCCTTTTATTTAACTCAAAATTTTACATTTCAGGAAACATAAACCGAATGCTGAGTACTGACTTACACTAATTTTATTATAGACAGTTTACCATTCAATACTCATGAAATAAAACTATGAAAACGGATTATATCGCGTATATTGAATTTATAATACACCCCAACGTTTCGAACCCTTTACAGCGTTCGTGGTCAACGGGTGACTGAGGAAAAATTACAAAGTGCAAAAATACCCACATACTAAAATAATGAACAATATAAACTTTAAGGCTGGTTGTACATGCAAAATCGGTTCATAAGGCTAGTTATACACTACAATTATTTTCAAGTAAAGATATATATATATATATACGCGATAAAAAACACACACACACATTCAATACTCATTACCAATGATTACAGTATTTCTTAGAATTCTATTCTGCTTACTCTGGCGGGCAGTAGGGCGCGCGTTGACAGCTGTCAACTGCAGACATGCGACTGACAGCCGCGCGATGACAGGCGCACCTGTCATTGCTAATGACTTTTTTAATTTTATGGACTAGGGAAGTACTGATTCTGATTTATATTTATTTGAATAAAGATGTAAGATGGCGTTATTATTAGAATGGATTACTTAGGAGTATATTTTTAGCTTTTTCCTTCAGTCAGTCACATCTCGCAAAGTTTTGATGCGATAAGCTTTTGGATGTGAGATTGATGATGAATATATTATATGCAGAAAGGTTTTCATGTAGGTTGTAGGTTTGATAAAATCAAAGAGAATATAATAGTATAGAGGGTTATAAAATTTATTTATTTATTTAGAGGGTTATTGTTATAGTAAATTTTATAGTCACAGTAGTAAATCTGCCATCTACCGACACACGATAAAAAAATGTCTAAAAATACACAAAAATGGATATATAGGATAAATGCTTTTTTTTAGAACGTTACATGACTGACCCATGTTGTTTCACTGATATGTGTTAAAATTGTTAAATATCAACCGGTGACGTCAACGCCATCTAGCCTAGTATATGCTAAAGGTGTGGCGCCATCTATTCGAGAATGATTTTTTCTTAAAGTCCGAGGCACGTTTTTTCCTTAGACTTTATTTATCTATACGGAGTTGGAGTTACATATATCTTTGCTAAATTGATAATATATAAAATTTGGTTGTAAACCTACATATATGTATTATACTTACGTGTAATAAAATGAATCAAGTCAAACTAAAAATAAAACTTCACCATCCCAAATTTAATTCAATCAAAAAACAAAAACCTACCAACTTCAGTTTAAAAAACAACACTTCGTAAATTAATCTGTTCCTTTTTCAAATTCGTAAAAAAAGAAACGCCGGCGAAAGGTGATCAGATCACTCGAACCGGCGCTGAGCGAATGAATGAGTGAGTGAGTGAACGGCGGTCGGGGCGGTCGCGGGACACCAATGCGGCCATCCTGCCTGCTTACCGGCCCTGGGTGATTGTTCAGCTCTGGCTAACCAGTATAAGTGCTCTCTTAGACTTTATATGACTGCCATGGGTCTGACGTTAAACTGGTTGGACAAAGAACTGAGACAGCTTAGTTTGTGTGGCGACAGGAATGCGTGGCCTGTTGATCAGTGATGCGCTGTGTCCGTCAAAGTCATTCGGCCAGATAAGAGCGGAGTCGGTCTTATCTTTGCTTTTTGGACGGTGAATTAATTACTTGGATGGTTTTAGTTTTTATTTCGGAAATTGAATTGGAGATGACCGTTTCTTTTAATACGATTGAGGGTTGGTTGCTTGAAGTGTAACTTATTTTAAATTTTATTTTAAAAAAAGTCAATTGTCTTTGGCATGACAACTACCAAGGCCATATTTAATGATAATAGATTTATAAAAAAAAAAAAAATACCGGGCATAAACATCTTAAAATCGTTTTACGACCATTTTTAATTTTTGTTTTGATATTTCTGAACCTATTTTAATTACGGGAAAGTACTGTTTTAAAGTTTTTTTTTTATTTGCATGATGCGTTAAACTTTTTCATGTGCAATTATGCACGCATAAACTCGCTCATAATTTTAAATGTCCAATAATTAACTGTAATAACTACAAAAACAGTCCCATTTGTAATATTTACGTTAACAACTGCCGAAACGTCATCATTCTGGGGGCCTTGTTGAAATTTATGTTCAGACCCATATTACTATAATTTATGGCTTAAAATGCCAGCCCAGGAAATGAAGTACAGACATGTGTCGTTGTAAATATGGATTAATTTTGTAATTAAAGGAGTAACGCAAATGTCAAAGTCCTAATAGGACATATGTTCATTATTTATGCGTTCGGTTTTTAATTGATAACACTTGGGATATGTTTAATACTAATTATCATAAAATTTTATGTTATAAAAAGTTTTACTTTAGCAGTTCGACTTAGTAGTCAAAGTTAAGAAGATACCTAATCTATTACAACGAAGTTTTTATCTACTTTAGAAACTTTAAAAATATACTAAGTTTATTGTAATATGCGATAAAAATCACGAATTATTTTTTTTGTCGTTAAACCCAATAATACATTTTCATAATTTGCTCAAAAACATCAAAAAATATTCCGATTATTATCCTATGTTAACAACACACGAAGAGACAATTGACGGAAAAACATTTATTCAGTTTTAGATCAAGAAATTGGTAGCAACAAATTTTATGTAACAAGGCAAAAGGCCTTGAGAAATTTATGTAATACGCACGCATTAAAAGAAAAATGGCAAAAAATTGTAATCCAAATTCACAGGCAACACTACCCATTCATTCAATCATTCACTACTTCCCAACATCAGCACAACACGGCGGTGTAAATCAAAAAGCCACAACCGGAGCCTACTCCACGCTAGCTACCCTTGATTTACCGCGCGCACGAACCTGTGACGTCACCATTTTTTTCTTTTTTTATTGATGCCGGATAAAGTGGCCAGTGCTAAGCGGAGTGGAGTGGCATCAGAATTTGTGAATGATTTTTCGTCCCACGCTTTATACCCATTTGTCAGTCGCGAAAAAGATGCATGTACCGTGTTTTGGAGCCGTTTTTTCAACGGTTTTTTTCATTTTTCGAGCTTTTACGTAGCATTGACACGTGAAAGTGTGTTAGCGGCTGCAGTTTGTGGATCCACTCGGTTTTTGTCGTGTTTTTAATTTCGATTTACGCGTTTTTTGCGTTGATGATAGTTTTTTGGTTTTTGTTTTAATTGGGGTTTTTTATTCGGGCGATAAAAGTGTCGGGTTGAGATTAGTGAGAATATATTGAGGCAATAGTGTCAGTGATATATTTTTATGCAAAAAAATCTGTGTACACGGTTTCTGCTCTAGAAAAAACTTGATAGCATTTTGTATATAGTGATTTTTACTATTCATAATTTATTTACCAATCACCGTCTAAAAATCTGTTTACCTACTTAGTGTTATGTTTATTCAAACTTTTTGCACAAAAAAAAAACTTTATGTACAATAATTCTACGGAGTCCATAGTAATTAGCCACTTATTATCTTATTAACAAGTCAGAAAGAAACAAGGCAATAGAAGTATTATTGTTAAAAGTGGCCAATTACTATGGAGTGGCCAATAATAGCAGTCACCCTATATTTATGTATCCAAATATAATTTATTTTAAATTATTGTTCCTTACTGTAATAAGTTTCGTAATTTTTTTTTATCTGACCTAAAAACAAAGCCACTAAAAATAAAACGTTTTACATCAAGTACACTCCGTGTACAGTCAGATATAATAAAACGTAAACAAGCCCTCGGCGTGATTGACGCGCCCCGACAACCGGACAGACCGACAGAGGAACTTTATATGTATATCATATAATCCATATATATTCGCTGGATTGCGGGCAAAAAGATGATATATCGCAAAGAAAGATAAAGTAGAGGAGTCGTACTATTTTTTAATTTTCACAATGCCTATTTAATTAAGGATACTTATTGTATTTTATAAAAGAAACTATACAATACAATGTGTATGTACATAGGTAATATGTTTAAAATTATTACATACACCGTTTTTTCTACAAATGAGAACTTATTTATTTAAGAGGCCCTCTATTGTAGCTAACCACAGAACAACGGAAAGACTGATAATTAATAAATCAAATGAGCATGTACAGGAGAGCAAGAACTTTACGAAATTACTAATCTCTATTTCATTTAGTAGATGCAAAAAATACTCGATTCATTTCCTTAAAACAATTTAGGAAGACAGTAAAGATACGAGTAGAGGAAAAACCTCAGTTATCAACACAAAAAATCATAGTGTTGCATATAAGGATTAGGTCGCCAAAAGGAACTGCATACATATACAACGTGACGATTTACCATCAGTATCCTATCAGTCACTTAACAATGTCAATTCACCGTAAATAGCTAGTCCAAGAAATAAATATGAAACGCTACCTACATATTGTCCTCTTATGTACAGAAAATTGTCAGTGTCAAGTGTCAATCGAAATAGGCGCCATGCTCGCTACTGTCCTAAAAAAAGGTAGCGCCACCTATCCAACAACTTAACTGAAGACATAAAACGAGTGATTGAAGCATCCCGCAAAAATGCCGGCCAACGCGGCCCGCCAAACCACCAACCGATTTATATTTCACTATGGCGCCCGATTTACGATTTCATTATGCAGCCTGTGAGGCTTGTACATTTTTAAAAATGGAATTGTTTTGCGCGGAACGGAACGGTTTTTTGTAGCGTGTTTTTTTTATAGTTGATTGAATGAACTACTGACTATAATATATATGTTATGAGAAAACTAGAATACTTACTTAACCTGTAACATTTACGACGAATATATTTTTTTGTGTGATAAAATTATCATTACTGATTAAAATGTTTGTACATTTTCAAAAATGGAATTTGTTTTGAGCGGAACGGTTTTTGTATCCGTTTTTTTCTAGAGTTGATTGAATGAACTGTTATGATATCTATGGTATTGTGACAGTTAAAACCTCATTTTAAAATAGAATAAATACTTACACTGTTAAAATTTTGTTCGAATGTTTTTATTCAGATTTTTATTTGTGGCAATAAAATGGTTTATTTGTGATTTTAAAAGTTCGTATCAATATAAAAATGGAATAGTATTTTTGAGCGAGTTGAAACGGATTTTGTAGCGTGCCATTTGTTTTTTTATATGGTTTTAAGAGTTTTTGATTGAACTGTTAACTATAATATAGTGAAGATTAAAATAAGGAAATAACCTGCTATTTATTCTAGGAATAGGAAACTAATACTTAACCAATTAAAAAAAAAAATTGTTTTTGGACATAGCAGTAAGGCTAGTGGTTTTCAATGCATCAGTGATTTTTTGGATTACCAGTTCATTCAATCAACTGATCATCTGAATGAATGGTTAACCGTGAAGATTGAAAAGTGTAATAGATGTCATATATTAAAGAAAAAGTGACGAAGCCCTCCAGTGGTAAAGGCCGGATAAAAAAATTTTTATACAAATCAAAATAATAATAAAAAATCTAATAAAATAATTTAATTTGTTCCCAAACTTGTTGTGAAGATTGAAATTAATTTTCAAATAAAATAATCTCTATATGAAACAATTTTTATCTCTAAATATCTACTACACTGCCTTTTTACAAATAATATTCCTCAGACAAACCTTATCTTTAAAGCAATGAAGCCTCAGCGTCTAACTCCAAAGTTGAAGATAACTCTCACAGAGATGGAAACAATAAAAAATAATTCCCTCGTTTGCTGTAAATTATGATAATGGCCGCAAATACAATTACATGTAGGGGAGTTACGGATCATAACCTCCTGTTTGCGAAGGCGGGTAAATGAGTATTAAAAAAAAAAAAAAAAGCTTTTATTTCAGGCATTTACCCATATTGCGTACAAAATTAAATACTACTTACGAACTAATTGACACTGTAAAGAGGTGCCAGTCATGTTAAAAATAAGTCTAAATCTAGTTCAGTCATTTTCTGTTCTGATCGATGTGAACAGAAATCCAGCGCTTAAACACCGGACTCCTTATATCGTCAGAAACAGCCACAAGTATTTTGTTGTCGGAACAGCGCAGTCTCCTCCAGAACGAGGCAACGCGGGATCTAATTATCGCGAAAAAGTCGGGGACCTCCGCGTCCACGAACATGCCCGACGCGCTGCAGCACCGCGGCAGCCGCATAAGAGCTCGGAACGCGTCATTGTACTGAACTCTTATTCTGCTCATTGCCTTCTGCGTGAACGTTATCCACAGCTGAGAGGTGTACATGCCTAAGCAGTACGCCTTGAAGAGTGTGGTCTTTACATCCTTGCTGCACTTAGAAAACCGTCGAGCGAGCATGTTGCCTCTGACGGCGAGGGCCCTCCGCTCGCGCTCAATATCATCGTCGTCCTGCAGCCGTTCCGTCAACAAATGTCCTAAATACTTGAACCGCTTAACAACATTTATTTTCAGTATTAAGGTAGACAGGGCTGCATCGCATGCGTCGGACGCATCGCACGCAACTGATTTTAGTATTCTTTGTATAAAGAAGAAAGTCACACAAGTGCGTCCACTAATCCGCACGCATCGCACGCAACGGATTTTAGTATACTTTGTATAGGAAGTCACACAAGTGCGTCCACTGATCCGCACGCATCGAACTTACGCACGCAATGGATTTTAGTATTATTTGTATAGGAAGTCACACAAGTGCATCCACTGATCCGCACGCATCGAACTTACGCACGCAATGGATTTTAGTATTCTTTCTATAGGAAGTCACACAAGTGCGTCCACTGATCCGCACGCATCGAACTTACGCACGCAATGGATTTTAGTATTCTTTGTATAGGAAGTCACACAAGTGCGTCCACTGATCCACACGCATCAAACTTACGCACGCAATGGATTTTAGTAATCTTTGTATAGGAAGTCACACAAGTGCGTCCACTGATCCGCACGCATCGGACACATCGCACGCAACGTATTTTAGTATTCTTTGTATAGGAAGTCACACAAGTGCGTCCACTGATCCGCACGCATCGAACTTACGCACGCAATGGATTTTAGTATTCTTTGTATAGGAAGTCACACAAGTGCGTCCACTGATCCGCACGCATCGAACTTACGCACGCAATGGATTTTAGTATTCTTTGTATAGGAAGTCACACAAGTGCGTCCACTGATCCACACGCATCAAACTTACGCACGCAACGTATTTTAGTATTATTTGTATAGAAAGTTGCACAAGTGCATCCACTGATCCGCATGCATCGAACTTACGCGCGCAATGGATTTTAGTATTCTTTCTATAGGAAGTCACACAAGTGCGTCCACTGATCCGCACGCATCGAACTTACGCACGCAATGGATTTTAGTATTCTTTGTAAAGAAGTCACACAAGTGCGTCCACTGATCCACACGCATCAAACTTACGCACGCAATGGATTTTAGTAATCTTTGTATAGGAAGTCACACAAGTGCATCCACAGATCCGCACGCATCGGACACATCGCACGCAACGTATTTTAGTTTTCTTTGTATAGGAAGTCACACAAGTGCGTCCACTGATCCGCACGCATCGGACACATCGCACGCAACGTATTTTAGTATTCTTTGTATAGAAAGTCATACAAGTTCGTCCACTGATCCGCAGGCATCGAACTTACGCACGCAATGGATTATAGTATTCTTTGTATAGAAAGTCACACAAATGCGACCACTGATCCGCTGCGTGCGATCCGGCCCTGTGGACGTCTACCTTAACAGTTAAAGGTTATATTCGGATTGTGACAGCACTAGCGTTAATATTGCAGTATTGTTGTGCAGCATTGCTGTAAGAAATCTGAATTATCGAAGACAACGACAGAAAATAATAGTAAATCTTGATACAATCTTAAATCAAGTTACCAGATAAAGATAATATAGACAATTTACATACTTACATAATTTATACTCGCTCCGTTTTCATAAACGCGTTACTGGCCTGAATTAGCTATGAATCATTTGTCTTTATCTATCATTTTGACTTATGTATTTGTAAGAAAGGGATAAAGCAACAGTTTTTAGCATCGCAACAACTGGACGTAATTTCGGGAAAACGATCCAATCTACAAACATCTGTCAATAAAATTTGTGCTCTGTCAAAAAGTAAAGTAATTATTATTCATAACGACGGGACTTAATCGCGTAAAATAAGTTTTTTAACCTTAAAAACCCTAAATTAAACTACTCAACATCGGAAAAGCTAACATTTACCCGCTTTCCTAAAAGACGGGTTCTGTCCAAATAGCAGTGAAACAAAGGGTGTTGGCAGACGCCGTTATTTTTAAGCACCTGACTCAGGCTCCCAAAGTTTGCTATGCAAAACAGGGTTTGTAAATTGTGTAGTTTATGAAAGGATTTTTGGGTTTAGATTTAATTATGGTTTAAGTGTCTGTTTTGGAATATTTGTGACGTTTTCAACCAAAAGGTACCACATTGTCGCTTGTTGATAAGGTTGATTTCTAATTGAAGCTATATGGAAATATCGCCTTACTGACAAGCGACAATAAGTACCCTTTTGGTTGAAAATGGCACATTTTAAATTTGTAATAAAGTGAATAATGAAAAGAGTAATATTTTAAAAACAGTTTTTGCAGTCATAGATTGTTATTGTGTGGCGTGACGAGAATGGATAGGATAAGGAATGAGTATATAAGAGGAAGCCTGAAAGTTGCACCCATAACATAATTCTAATCACGGTGAAGAGAGTACACTAAATAACAACATCAATGTACGCGTCGGGTCAATTACGGCTAAAGATGTCCGCGGTGCCCTTAAAGCCCTAAAGCCGCGTAGTGCTTTCGGACCAGATGGAATACCACCGTATATACTACGCGCATGTGATGGTACCTTTGCTAAACCTCTCTGCCACATCTACAATCTCTCTCTTAAAAAGAGTACCTATCCTTCTCTGTGGAAACTGTCCCGCGTTACACCGATACCTAAAACCCCGGACAAAGAGAAAGTGGACGGTTACCGCCCTATTGCTGTGCTTAATTCTGTGGCTAAGGCATTCGAGACAATTCTACATAAAGAAATATATCGCCAAATCGAACCATACATCACCGAAGCCCAGCACGCTTTCAGGTCGAGAAGATCAGCCAACACTAATCTGCTTATACAAGTAGATTATATTAGTCAATGCCTTGATAGTGGTATTCAAGCTGACGTTATTTACCTGGACTTCCGCAAAGCGTTCGACACAGTCGACAACGACGTACTCCTGATAAAGCTGAGGGATACAGGTTTTAACTTTGAATTACTCACGTTCTTCGCAGATTATCTTAGAGACAGAACACAATTTGTTAAGTTTGGCCCGTTCATCTCCTCCCGTTATCACACCCGCTCGGGAGTGAGTCAGGGGTCTAGTTTAGGACCGCTGCTTTTTCTTATTATGGTTAACGACCTCATGAAGAACCTCCAACATGCAAAGTGTCTACTCTACGCAGATGATCTAAAACTTGTCATGGGTATTGAGGGGGAATGTGACTGTGAAACACTGCAAGATGACCTAGACCGGATAAACAGTTGGAGCATAGCGAACAAACTTCATTTCTATAAGGATAAGTGCCAAGTGATGACGTTCACGCGTCGCCAATGTCCCATCAGCTACAACTACACGATCGAGGGTCACCCCCTAAAACGGGTGGTTACGGTCAAAGACCTTGGAGTGAATTTTGATCGCAAGCTGACTTTTCGCGACCATATTTACAGCCTCGCTAAGGAGTCCTATCGTAGACTCGGTTTTGTGACCAGAAACATGAAGGACTTTCACAATCCGGCCGTCATAAAGCTAGTATATATGGCCCTGGTTAGGAGCAAATTGGAAACTAGTGCTTGCGTTTGGAGCCCGAGTGAGGCTAAGTACAAACTGATGCTGGAAAAAGTACAGAAAGCGTTTCTACGTTTTCTATATAAAAAAGTATATGGCTATTACCCCTACATGTACCCAACACAGTTTTAGCTCGGCGTGTTGGGCTTCAATTCGCTCGAGGTGCGTAGGAGCAATACACGGTTGATTACGTCCTGCAAGGTGCTCCGAAACTTAATTAACAGCATGGAACTGCACAACATCCTCAACCGCATCATTGTTCCGTCGAACAGATCTCGCCGGCGCCCCTACCTGCAGCTTTCAAACAGCGCAGGCCCGCGTGCTACCGCGGCTCGCCGCCACTCACCCTTGTGCGATATGATCAGCTCGTTGAACGGGTTTCTGAGTAACGATCTACAAGTAGATTTATTTACTGATTCCTGGTCTAAGCTAGCGTCCAGGTGCCTCGCTTACTGTGAGAATATGAACGAGTGAATGATGAATAATTTTTGCACGGTTACTTTTGTATAAGTGTGTTAATATTACGTAAATTGCAAGTGTAATTGGTGTAAACCGTTCTTGTAAATAATTAAAATAATAATAACAGAAAAAGTAAGGGCAAATCGCCTAGCATGGTACGGGCATGTGATGCGGAGGGATGAAAGTCATGTGACGAGAAAGGTATTAAGAATGAATGTGGAGGGAGGTACGAGGAGAGGAAAACCGAGGAAAAGGTGGATGGACTGTGTGAAAGATGATATGAAACTAACGCAAGTGAATGATGAGATGACGGGTGACAGAGAGGTATGGAAGAAAAAGACATGCTGCGCCGACCCCAAGTGAATGGGACAAGGGCAAGCGAATGATGAGATTGTTATTGTGTAATATATCAAGTTTGTATTTCAATTAAGTACCTGGATGTTTACATTTTTTACAGATCTTAACGAAAACATTATTTTAAATGGAGTGGATGCAGTTTAGTTGTGTTTACTTTTTGTATACGTTATTTTTGTAATTTTTATTAAAAGCGGCCATGTTCAATACTTACATAGTCAACCTTTACTATGGAACATTCAGAAAATTACAATAAGAATGAAAAGCAAAATGAAAATTCATTGCTCTTTACTTTAATTTCTGAAATATCACATGATCAAATCCACATGAACCTTATTATACCGACTACGCGATATACGTATTGCCTATTTATTTTGTCGCACTTGTAAATTCGTACATAATAAAATTGTGAATGTTGCCTCCCACACGTCGAACGTGGTTCGCGGTAGACCCTCAGGTTTCCTCTTACATTTATACAAAAGCCTCTTGCGTTTATACAAAAGTACAAAACCCTTCTGTAAAAAAAACCCTTTGTCACGTTTTGTTATTCAAAAATTGTCCTCATTGAGCAATGTTTGAGCACCTCCGTGTCACGGCAAAGGGGGTGTAAATTATAATGTTTTATGGTTTAATACGCAGATAAGACGGGGTAGTTACCCCCCTCCCACATTATCATCATAACTATGTTAATAAATAGGTACCAGATATTATCCAATGAAGAGAGGTTAACAGCAATTCAACTTTAGAAATTTTAGAATTTGTTGTGGAGGGATGAAAGTCGTTAGATAGAGTATTACATGATGAGTATTAAATAGCTATGAAAGTAAACATCAATCAACGTATTAAATCATATTTAAGAAAGAAGAAAGAAAGAAAGAAAGAAAAAGCATTTATTAGCACAACATAACAAGACTAAAACTAGAAACAATTAAACAGAATGAGGTTGTGCTAAATGGTCCTGGTACTCAGCTTGGTGTCACGGTGTGAGCCAACATGGCACACTCCGCGAGGCTGATTTTCAGTAAGGCCCAGGCCTTTATTTACCGACGTTTCGACACAGGTTTCACTGGTCGTGGTCGCGGCTAACAGAGCCGCGACTTTATAGCTATGAAAGTAAACATCAATCAACGTATTAAATCACATTTACAATCGGGTCTATCGCGAATTTATTTTGTTACCTTTATTTACCGACGTTTCGACACAGGTTTCACTGGTCGTGGTCGCGGCTAACTGTTCGCGTAGCTGTAACGTCGGTAAATAAAGGTAACAAAATAAATTCGCGATAGACCCGATTGTAAATGTGATTTAATACGTCTATTGATGTTTACTTTCATAGCTATGAAGTAGCGGCTAACTGTTAGCCGCGACCACGACCAGTGAAACCTGTGTCGAAACGTCGGTAAATAAAGGTAACAAAATAAATTCGCGATAGACCCGATTGTAAATGTGATTTAATACGTTGATTGATGTTTACTTTCATAGCTATAAAGTCGCGGCTAACTGTTAGCCGCAACCACGACCAGTGAAACCTGTGTCAAAACGTCGGTAAATAAAGGTAACAAAATAAATTCGCGATAGACCCGATTGTAAATGTGATTTAATGTGTTCAAAACGCGAAAGTTTTAAATGTTATATCAATCAACGTGTAGACGAACTTGACGAACGAACTTGGCATGCTAGAAGGGAACATTCCCTTACAGCATGCCAAGTTTGTTCGTTCGTTCGTTCATTTTAAAACGAAATTATGAAATAACATGAAAAATCAAGTAACATATATTATATCCATATCTGGTACTGGTACTTTTCGTTGTTAGAAATTGTAATATGTACGAAAAAATTATGGCGAAGAATTTTTTTATTTTACATCAATTCTACTCGCTGTATTTTCTTTGTATAACAATTTTCATTATTGAATTGAATTGAAATTCTTTATTTCGAACTTGACGTCTATGACGTCTACAATTAATTAGACAAAACAAACAGAAGAAAACATTACATTATGGAAATTGTATCTGACATATACAATTTTAATAACAAAACTTCCGTGGGACACAGACATATTAAATATATTAATAACGGGTCACTCACGTGTTTTAAGTCGAACTTAAAACACGTGAGTGACCCGTTATTAATATATTTAATATGTCTGACATATACAATTATAGGTATGTAAATATTTATGCCAAGTTTAATTTAATTTTAAACGACCGTTTTATAAGACTACTTATGCCCTTAAAGCTATATGACTACAGTACGGGTCATACATTTTGAAAAACTAAACAACAGACACTATTGGCAAAATGGTTATTCTTCCTATAGATTATTCCTATACATCTATTCTTGGCCGCATGATAAATAAATAAATAAATAAATATTATAGGACATTCTTACACAGATTGACTAAGTCCCACGGTAAGCCCAAGGAGGCTTGTGTTATGGATACTCAGACAACGATATATATAATATATAAATACTTAAATACATAGAAAACACCCATGACTCAGGAACAAATATCTGTGCTCATCACACAAATAAATGCAATTACCGGGATTCGAACCCAGGACCATCGGCTACTTCTTTTTTTTTTTTGGTTAATTTTATTGTTTGTAAAAATTGACATGTAAAAGTGCCCCTGTGGCCTATTTGCTGAATAAATGTTTGATGTTTGATGTTTGACAGGCAGGGTTCACTACCCACTAGGCCATACCGGTCGTCAAATGATGCGTCTAGCGATCGGTAATCTTATTTTCATGGCATGGGGTACTTTATGCAATTTGAAGGTAACTGGTCAATTAATGGACGTTATGCACGTAAATGTTATTAGTTCTAATTAATCAGTTTAGCTGAAAATGCATTTACCTTAACTTAACTATGCTGCTATGAAAATTAAACGAAGTTAATGATCACACATAAACAAACTTTATAGTATAGGCTTTTTGGTCTAGTCACAGAGCAGAAACGCATACATCAAAACTCACTTGCGTTTTCAATGCGTGAACGGCACGTCTGTACACGCGTCATGCGTCATAGTGTGAGTAAGTTGCTGCAAAATAGTACTGAGCGGCCGGCAAACGGCCGTCAATCTGCTGGCGCGGGGCGAGGTAATTCGAGTCGGGGCGGGGCGGTGCGTGGCCGTTCTGTATGATAATACTATTACTTATTCTGTGGTCTAGTGTAAACATCATTCGATGGCTACCACCAGTTTGGCACTGACCTAAACTATCGAGAACTTACTTTCTATCTCGCTCGTACTCGCATATTAGTGTATATGTCAGTTTTGACACTGTCAGTGACTCGTGGTACGGGTACCGGTCGATATAAGTCTAGAGAAAAGTGCCACTTCTTCACTCAACGTGAAATTCATCACAATTAAGTGTCAATAGATTTAGATCAGGTGTATTCGGGTAATTACAACTCTTCAAAATGTCGGTTAATTCCGAAAATCACCGATTGTTCCATGATATAGTACAGTCAATGTATTAAATATCGAAACAAACAAAATGCCAAAAATATGTACAGACTACCTTAAAATATGGGCAATAATATGTATACATATTTTTGGCACATTTTCTGTGCCCATATTTAATAACTTGACTGTACCAAAACGAACATTCAGAATTTTTCGAAATTACCCGAATAAGGTGTATTAAATTTCTAAGATCAATCGACTCTCACTGATCCTGGTGTTTTCGGGTTTGATTAACTCAGAATCACTAGCATATTGATAGCCTGATGATAAAAAAATGTTCCAAATAATTGTATGAAAATTGAATTCCACTACGTCACGCACATACAAGTGCATACTGGCTACGTAGCCACACAGGTGTATACTGGCTACGGTAATTGCTTTGCCATTAGGCGATTGGTTGACTAGTTTATCTCCTATGACTTAAAAAACCGGCCAAGTGCAAGTCGGACTCGCGCACCGAGGGTTCCGTACTTTTTAGTATTTGTTGTTATAGCGGCATTAGAAATACATCATCTCTGAAAATTTCAACTCTCTAGCTATCACGGTTCATGAGATACAGCCTGGTGACAGACAGACGGACAGCGGAGTCTTAGTAATAGGGTCCCGTTTTTACCCTTTGGGTACGGAACCCTAAAAAAATAGACTAAAACATGACGTAACAGAATGGACATTTTGGGACATCTTTTTTTTTAATGGCAGGATGGAGAATGCTGTCGATTCAGAATAAGCCCTAGAATATCCAGATTTGAAAGAATCAGGTTTTCAATATTCATTTTAGAAACCGCCCAAAAAACGATAGAAACTATTCGCAATACATAATACATACCTTCCATATTAGCAACACTTGAACTTCACTGTTCATAAAATTTTCCCGAGCAAATTCTTTTTAAAATCAATTAAAATCAAGAGCATCACGAAATCACTTCACAACACAGACTTGCGACTCAGGTAACCACCCTTCGGGAGGAAAGGGGAAGGGGGAGCAATTTAATTCTGTCCACGTACTAATAATGACCGTCATAATTCGTTCAAAGTGTCCGGTCGCCCCTCGGCTATTCCTTTGCATTTGCCCCCCCATTCCATTTTGCACACATTTGCGTTACCGTTAATGTTTTGTTGCGAAGATTTGGGTCTTCACCTCTTCTGGTTTTTCTCCGATTGTGAGTAAGAGATGTTACAGCTTTTCTTAGACATTCCAATGAATATTTCTGCCTTGTCTAGGCGCCATTTTATTGACATAATATTTTTTTTTTACTAGCCCATTATGGTGTCCCACTGCTGGGCAAAGGCCCCTTGTCTTCCACGACTCCCGATATAGTGCCTCGGGATATATATAATAATATTAGCCATTTCAAAAATGTACTCACACTATGCACTTTTTTTGACGTGATAACGTCTTAATCGATGAACACCGGTGGCATGCACGAAAAAGTGTCACGTTGTGGACAGATTTCCATGGAAACGTTGTGGACAGATCTCCATGGTAACTAAAAGTATAGAATTTTTCATCAATGTTTTCTTATGACGTTATTACACAAAATTATCGTCCGTAAACCGACTTTACAGACAACCACTTTTTTTTTAGATTTGTTTTTTATCAAATAAAACTATGAAAACGGATTATATCGCGTATATTGAATTTATATTACATCCCGACGTTTCGAACCCTTTACAGCGTTCGTGGTCAACGGGTGACTGAGAACACGGGTGATGTGCTGATGGGTGTCCGTTTTCATAGTTTTATTTCATGAGTAACTATCGCGGTAACCGAAGACAATATTAGATTAGTTTTTTTTGTTATTTCTACTCAGAATCAAGAGCTCTTTCCATCCTTATAAGAGAAAAGTGTCACAAAAATTCCAAACATTATTCGTTCCTTCTATTCCGCTACCGTCATACAAAGTCTATGAAAAATTGTCAAATCTAAAGAGCCGGCGGTATTGAGTAGAAATAACATTAAAAAATCCAAATAAAAAAACAAGTGCGAGTCGGACTCGCCCACGGAGGGTTTCATACTTTTTAGTATTTTTTGTTATAGCGGCAACAGAAATACTTACATCATCTGTGAAAATATCAACTGTCTAGCTATCACGGTTCGTGAGATACAGCTTGGTGACAGACAGACGGACAGCGGAATCTTAGTAATAGGGTCCCGTTTTGGTACCCTTTGGGTACGGAACCCTAAAAAGTGTAACTTACAACATGAAAGATCTTATGACAGTTTACACCTTAAGATATCAATTTTATTGTTCATGCTTATCCTACACAGAAAAAAAGATTGACATGAACCAAGAAAAAATTCTTGAACGAAGAAAATTTGAAGGAAGACAGAAATAATCTTGAACCAAGAAAAAAGTTCTTGGCTCGAGAATTTTTTTCTTGGCTCAAGAATTTTTTTTAGACCAAGAACTTTTTTTTGGTTCAAGATAATTTCGGTCTTCCTTGAAATTTTCTTGATTCAAGCATTTTTTTCTTGGTTAATGTCAACTTTTTTTTCTTTGTAAACTCAGGACCGTCGTCACAGTATGTAGGTAATTCTTGTTAAAATAAATATGGGACACAGTTATATAATGAAAACTTACATTAGCTAATAGTATGTATAATATCAAAATAAAATAGCAAAACCATGTTTCATCTACCGTCCAAATTCTCACAGTTGGCCGGCCATCTTTGCCCCCCCTCCCCTTTGCGCGTGTGTGGATATTATCAACACATGTAGCCATATTAATGTTGATTTATAACTCTTTATATCGTAAACGGATTAGGGCAGTCCCCGTGGATGTAGGGTTGGCAGAGGTGTTATTGTCTTTGGAACATTAGGTTTTAATCCATAAATATTTAGCATATTAATAACGGGTCACTCACGTGTTTTAAGTCGGAAAACGCTCGACATGTTTCACTCCGTACCTAGGAGCGTCATCAGGAGCTTGCGTTGACGGCGGACCGGTGAAACATGTCGAGCGTTTTTCGACTTAAAATACGTGAGTGACCCGTTATTAGTATGTTTAATATGTTTGTGTCTCACGGAAGTTTTGTCATACTAATATTATAAATGCGAAAGTGCTTCTGTCTGTCTGTTACCTCATCACGCTTAAACCGCTGAACCGATTTAGTTGAAATTTGGTATAGAGATAGTTTGAGTCTCGGGGAAGGATATAGGGTAGTTTTTATCTCAGAAGTCATTTGTTAAGGGGCTGAAAAGGGGGGTGGAAGTTTGTATGCAGAATCGATAAAAATCAGACTGGATAAAAAATAAGCTATCCAAATTCTAACCATGCAGACGAAGTCGCGGGCAAAAGCCAGTATTAAATCTGCGGATCTGGGAGACGCGTGCTCCCGATGATTCTCATCGATACGGAGTGAAACATGTCGAGCAATTTTCGACTTCAAATAGTCGATCTTTGATTGATCAGAAAAAGTAGTCATAATAAACCCCACTACTAAAATCCCCAGCCCTGTTTATAGGAATTCATAATTGCCAAACGTTGGGACTGTAAATCTCTCGGCGTAATTACTCGGGTCTGATACGTGTCTTTTTGTTTGCGACTCCTGGACGGTGGAGGGTGTGTATGATGTTCATGTGTTTTGAGATAACCATTGGCTATGAATGCAGGGGTGGGGAACATTTGGTTGAGATTCGTTTAAGACATTTCGTAAGTTTAAAGAGATTTTTGAAACCAAATAATACATAAAACAGGTAAACAAAAGAAACGATTTTTTTTCTGCAAATAAAGCTGCAGTTTATTAATATAAAATTTATTGAGTTCCATATACATACTACAGTCGATAATCAGATGAACTAATAAAAAAAAGTTTTACTAAGTATACGTGAAAATATCAGATATTCTTCCAATATCATTATTATACTTTAAAAACCTCCCTCTTTGAATCTGTGGGGCAAAACCAACAAGTCCTTTTCTTAAGCACCCAAACAAACCTTTTTTACGTCACCTCCCTAACTGCCATTAAAAAAACTCCATTGCCCTTATTTACACCCTTAAAAAAGAAAAAAAAACACGAACAACAATTAGCTTTAATTATTTCGCGATTACGAATCAAGAGTGAAAAAACAACTTTAAATTTGCACTTCACTCTTCCTTATTTCCTAAGTAATAAGGTCAAAAATGGTTTGACTGGTGGTAAAAGTAAAGTTCAGATTCTTATAAGGCCGGCTCTACACGGTATTGTCAGATATTGCTTTACATTAATTATGCAAACGGCTGTCTTTTAAATGGCGATTTTTGCCACGGCGCGTAATGCGACATGGTACGTGTTATTGGGCTGAGTAAGAATGGTTTAGGGATTAATTAAACGTGTTATTGATTTGCTTTGATCTTTAATTGTGCATAATGAAATTGTTTTCAAATGCAAATATTATAATGACTAGGTGTAGATTTATTAAATATATTAATAACGGGTCACTCACGTGTTTTAAGTCGAAAACGCTCGACATGTTCGAAAACACGTGAGTGACCCGTTATTAATATATTTAATATGTCTGTGTCTCACGGAAGTTTTGATATTAAAATAGGTGTAGATTTACTTTTATATTTGTTTGTTATTGTAAGTCGAAGAATTTTACCTTTTACGCTTAAAAATTAATTAGTCTTATAATTTATTTATTTGTGTTCCTGCCGGTGAGTAAGGTTGCCAGAGCTCGAGGGAGAGGAGTGTTAGGGTCGGCAACGCGCATGTATGATGTAACTCCTCTGGAGTTGCAGGCGTACTTACATAGGCTATGGAGACTGCTTAACATCAGGCGGGCCGTGTGCTTGTTTGCCACCGACGTAGTATAAAAAAAACACAAATTGTCAGCTTCTAGTAAATAAATAAATAGTTATAAAAATTCATAACTCGGATACGCTCATCGCATAGTAGATATGTACTAAGTAATTAACCTTAAACCGGGATTCGAACCTAAGACCAAATTCTCACTCATATTCATAACTTTATTAGAAAGAGTAACTTGATATTTTCGAGCGTGTTCTAATGTAGATTTATTTTTATTTTTTCTACTTCTTGTCGTAAATAATTTCACAAAAATTTCTAAAAAGACCTAAGTAAACATTTTTATTCATACTAATTCTGCACATAATTGAAAACTATTTCCATACATATGCTTCTTACATTCCTAAATAACTTGGATTATTTAATACCAACACAACTACTTACCCTTACAATCCCTGTACACTTAATTACGCTACCCACCCTACCCCCCCACCCCCACAATCACTACAAGACAAAATCAAGTTCGTCAAAAGAAATCCAAACACAGACACTGTCAGTGAATACAAAGCGGATGAAAAGGACGGAAATATAAATTAGTCGGAGAGAGAAAGAGACGGCCGTTTCGAGTAACGAAGAATTGTACGTAATTGATTTCGAGTCGACTGCAAATGAGGTTTTTTAAGTTTTCTCTGTGACTTGTGTTGGCTAGCTTGTTAGGGATGTTTTTTAAGATGGCAAATAAGAGGAAGGCATGATTGAAAGCGGATATCGTTACCTATGGACTCTTGCAACTCTACATAAATTGTTTATTCTACATTAAGTATTTATTAAGTGTGTGTGTGAACATACGATGTTTAATGAGGTTATAATTATGTATAATCAGCATCAAATAGATGGTGACGGTTAAAGTAGCCACATCCTTATTTCTATGGGAACAAAATTGCATTGCGACATATTTGTACTGACTTTACAGTGTCAGGGGTGGCTCACTCCGCGATTTCGCCGCGTTGCTACAAGTACATGCGGCCCACACCAAGTTTGGTGTCTAATAGCTATAGTAGTTGCCGCGCCGCTACGGAACGGACGCCTGATCGCGCTTGCGCCACCTAGCGGTCATATCTGTCGTATATACACGCGTTTTGTTAGAGGGTGAATCTTCTGTACCTAGTGCTATTATTTTATTCTGTGACAGTGCAATAAAAGCTTAGAATGTGTAAGTCATTGTGATTAAGGACTCCTGTTCAAGAGCAAAACTCAAAAGGGTAACATCACTACTAACTATCGTTTAATTCATTAAAAAACCCCCGCCTCCCCTAATTTGATAATTAGTATTCTGCTCTGGTCTTGTCCGGCCTACGTGTCTTGCCCCCCTCTACCCTAAGGGGGAAAGTCCACTGCTATTGACAGTGCTTGAGACGTGGTTGCAGATTGATTTCGGGGGGATGTAGCGGTTTTTGTCAAATGTGATTGTATAAGAAAAAAGTGTATAAGTAACTATTAATTTGACTTACTTACTTACAGTATATTTTAATAACAAAACTTCCGTGAGACACGAAACGGAGTGAAACATGTCGAGCGTTTTCGACTTAAAATACGTGAGTGACCCGGGAGCCGTTATTAATATGTTTAATACTTAACATTTCACCACACCAGCTCTTTTTTCAATAAGTTGTATTTATCGACAAGAGTGGCAAATTTTGGGTTGTTTCCTTATTTTGACTGGTGGAATTAAATAAATAAATATAGGACATTCTTACACATATTGACTAAGTCCCACAGTAAGCTCAAGAAGGCTTGTGTTGTGGGCGCTCAGACAACAATATATATAATACATAGAAAACACCCATGACTCAGGAACAACTATCTGTGCTCATCACACAAATAAATGCCCTTACCGCGATTCAAACCAGGACCATCGGCATCGGCTTCATAGGCAGGGTCACTGACACGGCCGTTGTCAAAACTACCGAATTGACTTTTAAGTTATGATTTTGAATGATAAATATTAAACAGTCTGCATTTCGATTTGATTTCAATGTTACAGTTAGTATTTTCAGTTATAATTTTGTGTTTCACTCGATAGGTAGCAGTTTTCGCTCGCTCGGGTATCAACATTATCACGAAAGGTTAAACAACAACTTTTCCCCATTGCAAAACGAATAAATAACTAGGTATATACGGTAAAAAAATAACTGCATTCCCGTTGCCAGGGAGGTTTTGGGATTATACTGAGCAACTTTTACTATGAGTCCAACCCCGAAACCGCGAAAACAAATTTGGCTGTTCCATACATTGTGGCTGATCCATTTTCTATGGGAGGGCAAAAATGTTTTCGCGATGTCGTAGTTGGTCACATAGTAAAAGTTGCTCAGTATAATCCCAAAACCTCCCTGGCATCGGGAATGCACATATTTTTTAGCCACCGTGTATATTCCAAGGTAAAAATGATGCGTGGAAATCGTGACAGTAAGTTCTTCGCAGACGAAATCGCAGATCGCTTACCTATACTCTGATTTGTAATTAGATTCCATAAAACTAACCTCACTTTTTCTCTTTTCCGTATGTTTTAAGAAACTAAACAAAGCTAAAATGATACATCTATATTTATTTTAAATGCTGGAGTATGTAAAAGGGAAATTTGAGTTTACTTCTTTACATATTTTCCATTATTACGAAAGAAAAAGGATCTGAGTGAGGTTAGTTTTTTGGAATCTAATTACAAATCAGAGTATAGATAAAATAAATACTAAAAAAACCAGTAATCTTATAAAAAGCCTGACCTACCCCAATCAGTTGAACCCAGTATCCATCGGAATATCAAATTGGCTATCTGCCGCATGCATCTGAATATTTAGAATCGTGAGGCCCTTATTTAGACGCTTTATCAATTGTTTGAGGCTTCTATTTAAATTTTATTATCTTTGGCTTCTGTGCTTTGTTTGCCGTTGGACATTTAAAGTCTATTTTTGTGCAATTCAGTGTGATATGTATTTTATTTGAATTGATTTACAATTAAATTAGGTTTTCTACGTTCTTACATAATATGGGCTGCAGGCTGCACCGGGAATGAGACAAACTTGTTATCAATATGATTCCTAATCTTAATACTAATATAATACATTTTCTGCATTTTGTGCCATCTTTTCAAGTACGTGCGTATCAAGATTGCTAAATTCCACATGAAAAAAAAACTAAAACTGGTCACTTTTGTGAGATATAGTCAGTAAAACTCCAAAAAATGCAGGACAAACTTATATTTATTCTCATATACAATAATAAACATTTAAAATAAACAATTATATGTCCGCTCCACAATCTTCCGCCGATGCTCCTTTGTTTTTTACTCGCTAACCTTTTTTCCGCTTTTTTTTTTAATTTTCAATTTTCCCGCCAGTGGGCAACGACCCGCCAATTTTCGAACCTACAGCCAACGCTGATATTACATTTGTTCTTAATTGTCAAGTCGTTTAGAAATTATTAAATAAATGAGTATTTTGTATTTTAAATAAATTACATATGAAATTTATACATGTAACGAAAATGAACATACATGTGATAACAATTTTGGAACTTTACACTTTATTGCATAGAGAGAAAAGGGGGTCATAGTATATGGATCATTATTCGACGCGGTATAATACCTACACAATCCTTCGTCTTTTTGTTGATGTAAATGTTTACTGTATTCAAAATATTTTTCTTGCATCTTTGACGATCTTTTTTGTCATTTTTGTGGTAAAATCATTTATAATTACGAAATCTTTTCTCTTATTTACATTGGTGAAATTCGATGACCCAACGTTTGTTGTCAAATAGTCCTTGCCAGTGAAATAAATAAAAACCGGCCAAGTGCGAGTCGGACTCGCGCACCGAGGGTTCCGTACTTTTTAGTATTTGTTGTAATAGCGGCAACAGATATACATCATCTGTGAAAATTTCAACTGTCTAGCTATTACGGTTCATGAGATACAGCCTGGTGACAGACAGAGGGACAGACGGACAGCGGAGTCTTAGTAATAGGGTCCTGTTTTTACCCTTTAGGTACGGAACCCTAATTAGTACCACTGAAAATCTGCAACATGGCGAAGGCCAAATAAGATCTTGACAGGGTTGACTATACAGAGCTCCCATAGATAAATTAAGTTAAAACCTTGAACCGAACTATTATTTCACGCTGACATCTTTATGCGTTCAATTAGTTCAGAGATAAAATAAAAAGCGTTGTGACATATTTATTGGCCACATTTTTGTCTAACGACCATTTGTATCCGGTACGTCTGTCAACAGTTTACAATACGACATATTAATATCGGGCGGATACGGGGTATATAGTAGTATAAATTTGTTTTAAGGTGTCGATATAAAAGTGTTTGTTGGTCGGTATTTATAGGTTCGTTTGAACGTTTAGGATTCTGATGGCTGGTAAAGTGATCGTGTCCAATGATCACTTCACTCTTGATTTAAATATGGACCGAATTTTAATAACAAAACATCCGTGAGACACAGACATATTAAACATATTAATAACGGGTCACTCACAGGGTGACGTACAGGGTGTGGCCTACACCACAGTATTTTAAGTCGAAAAACGCTCGACATGTTTCACTCCGTACCGACAACCGTCACCGTCAACGCAAACTCCTCGGTACGGACGGAGTGAGACATGTCGAGCGTTTTTCGACTTAAAATACGTGAGTGACCCGTTATTAATATGTTTTAGACCAAATTTGTTAGTAATTATACAGACGACGTGAATGAATTCTATTATAGTCTCTATCCATTAGATTTCATCGTATTATCGCCTTATTCGTATAAGTTAGGCGACTGTTACTAAATATTGTCTCTTAACAAAATTATGATTATCAACAATTAGACGGCCATGAATAACGCCGTAAGAAGTTATTTTAGCAAAAAATCTGTTGTCGTGTAAAGTTTTTAAAACGTTTTTCTGGTATAGTCAGGCTATGTTGCCTGACGTTTTGAAAACTTTGGAATGAGATAAAGGTCTTTCCATTTCCTCATTACACCTCTCCTGCGCTTCTAATGAATCAGCATCGACTCTCGCGCATACAATATTTAAATCAGGACATGAGGTCTTGTATGCCCGCTGATTAGGAAAGTGATTCTTTGGGAAATCCACAACTGCTTCTAACTTTCTAACAAATACAAAGTGCTCGGGAGGAACTCAATAGATTTAATTTGACCGTATTTAGAGAAGAAAATGAATAATAGTGTATCTATTTTGTCTGATTTAAATTTTTTCGACCGTACCTAAGTACACTGTCAATAGCAATGTTAGTACATTATTGAATCGGAGGAAAAAAATCTTTTTTAATATTTCCTATATTATTAACTGAAATTGATGTCATATATTAAAGAAAAAGTTTATCTATTTCAGTTTATAATTTATATAATAGTAGTGTAACTATTTAAAACACAAATCAAAAATATTTAATAAAATAATTTGATTTGTTCCCAAAGTTATACATTTCTTATATGTCAGTATTGTCAGTATAAAATATATGTTTTACAAAATTCAAGTTTAATATTTTAGTAGCTTCTTTTGGACAGGAATGCATTGTCAGAATCTTCTCTCCCGCATCTTGAATTCGGACAATTTTCTCCAGCGCCATTTCCTTATAACTCCACCTGCTAATGAACCGGGATCGTCGCTCGCGCAGTAATATTTAAATCGGGCTACAAGCCGCTGATTATGCTGACCTTACTGCCCTGGTGGGAATGGAAGCTAGATTCCTGGTGCTTGTTGTTAGAAGGGAGTAAGTCAGACTTGATAATAAATTGAAAGAAAAATATTTTTTTTTATTGACCAGATTTAGACATTAAGAAAGAAAATCCCTTTTAACACCACGCCTATAGTGTGCGGAATGTTGATAATGGGCTGTGGCCAGTTGACGTCTTTGGCAATTAAAGGGTTAATGTGGAGTTCTTGTCTCGAGTGGGGTTAAACATTTTTTGTGATACCTATACCTACATATTTTTTAGAAGATTCAGAAGTAATCCACATATGGCTTACCACAGCAATATGCTGTGGGGATCGTGTTTAACGTCTAATTTGTGTTGCTTATTTTTAGTACTTTATGGAACATTATCGAAATTCAATATGTACAAAACTGCGATAAGACCTGCGATTTTATACGGATCTGAATGTTGGGCAACCAATAAGAGCCATCTCCAGAAACTTCACACCACGGAGATGCGTATGTTGCGTTGGTCGGGAGGTGTCACACTAATGGATAGGGTCCGCAATGGCTACATAAGGGGAAGCTTTAAGGTCGCACCTATAGCTGACAAAGTGGTAGAAAAACGCCTCCGATGGTATGGGCACGTACAGAGACGCCCTGAAGACCACATAGTCAAGCTGGCTTTAAACTTGCCGACGATACAAAGAGGACGGGGAAGACGCCCTTCCACCTGGTTGACGACGGTCGAGAAAGACCTCAAAGAAACAAACGTCAATAAAGACACCGCACAAAATCGCGTGCAATGGAGAAGATGGACAAGGAGGGCCGACCCCAAGTAAATGGGAATAACGGTCGAGGAATATATATCGAAATTCAATATAGGTACGGAATTTATGCGATACACAAATTTTAAAAAGACACAGACATTTCAATCTGTCATAATCGTTTGGTACTTTTATACATACGTGACTCAAAAAGATGTCTCATATCATACGTAGGAAGTAATTTATGATTATCTATATTTACAAAACTAAATTGTCACACACCGCTACGTGATATCATATAACATCCGGTGATTGATATACTGACATTACCACCTTTGATCCTTTAACATCGCCACGAAAACACCCACAAATGTATCATTTCAACATGAAAGAGGCGCCATATTAATTTGTACGGCCATCTTGATTTCCCGATTTCAAAATGGTGGATTATTAATTTTGTCTTTCGTACATTTGACTGCTTTCCTCGGCTTGTAAAGTGATAAATATTAATAGTAGGTTATAAATAAGGATTATATCTGTTTGTGAAAAAGTCACGTCTATGATATATTTTTGGAGGTCATTTTTTGGTTTTGACAAGTACGGGATTAGGGTTGATGTAGTATGGCGATGTACATATTAAAATATGTCACTAAAATATCCTTAGTAAATATCTACCTTAGTATGTATTAGTGGTATACAAGGGGGATTATAATTATCTGTGGCCCCTAATTAACATTGTAGATATATTACTAAGTACCTAGACAAAATATGTGTATTACATATACATGGTAAGGTAAATTTTGCAACCTCACGGCACATTTTAATTTTCTCTCAACTTATGGAACTTCTTTTGTAGTTTAAAGTACGAGCCGAATTGCCAGTAAAGTTAAAATGCCTTTAATTAAGTTTTAAATCGAAAAATTCTTAAAGTTTAGAACACTCGAATTTCATTACACAAAATTTGTAGTAAAGCAATAAAATGTGATATTGTCTTCGGTTACCGCGATAGTTACTCATGAAATAAAACTATGAAAACTGATTATATCGCGTATATTGAATTGTAGTGTATAACTAGCCTTATGAACCGATTTTGCATGTACAACCAGCCTTAAACTTTATAGTCTATGATTGTGCATTATTTTAGTATGTAGGTATTTTTTCCTCAGTCACCCGTTGACCACGAACGCTAAGGGTTCGAAACGTCGGGATGTATTATAAATTCAATATACGCGATATAATCCGTTTTCATAGTTTTATTTCATCAATAAAATGTGCTTTATGTTTAGTTTAATGTTACCGTAGTAGTAGTAGCGCCATCAAAGTTAGTCATTAGTTATTGTTATGTCGTCGTGAATGACAAATTTGATGTGATCTCGTCAGCATGAATCAGTTTCCGAATCAATCGTTAAAGAAACATTAAAAGTCCAACAAAGCTTTACTGCTGTTTTACGATCAGAAATCGGATATAGTTCAACCGAAACGTTTTGGGGTTCCTTAACAAATTTATCCAAAAATACGCACGAAGCGTTTTGCTTCCACATTTCTTATGCGAACTGCCAAGGAGTGGAACGCCCTGCCCGAGTGTGTTTCCGCATGAGTACAATTTGGGGCTCTTCAAGGCAAGAGTTAATAGGTATCTCATAGGTAAGCGTGCTCCACCGTAGACCACATCATCACTTACCATCAGGTGGGATCGTGGTCAAACGCCTGCCTATTCATCATAAAAAAAATCCTCATCAAATTTATTTAAGCGAGAATCTAAATATAAACTTGTGTGTTCCTTTTGGGCAAAAATAAAACAAACAAAATTTCTTTTGTTTTTTATTTTAATCACAAGGTATCACCTCCAAGGTAGCCATGAACTCGGCATAATTATCTGATTCTACATGTAAAACAAATAAACTTTAAAACTTTCGACACGAAGACTGTATTTTTGACATTTTACTTCTTATTTTTACATTTGCTTGTAATGATTGTATGTTAAAATAATTAACCAAAAATTCTCCTCTCCTTGGAATTGTAAATTATAGTTATAGTTATAGTATATTGCAGTGCCCAACAGGGTTCACAAAGACCTAGCTTATAAGTTTACCACCTGAACAATTACTTTGTGAATTTGCTATAAAATATTGAGTATTGAGTAACACGATTTAACAAAAAAGTATTTAAAATAAATTTGCAAGTTTATTGCAAATTTTTCTGACACATAATTTTCTTACTTTTTTATTTATTGAAAACAAACAGTCGCATACAATTAAACGACTAGACCTTTGACCACCATTTCACGATTAGTGAGGATAGTCACAGAGGTCTAAAACTATACTAAATGCCTTTTACACTCAAAATATTTATCAGTACGGTTTTTACTCACTATTATTTTTAGTCGCTTTTGGCGACATGTTTCGGATTCTTTGGGAATCCATCCTCAGGCACGAGTGTCCGCGGCGGTTGTACGTCGTGCAATGCCCGCGCCGCCCGCCTCAATTGCCAATCGCCGCTATTTTGAAATATGTCTTAGTTTAAGTGCGATTATTGCCTTTTACACTCATTGAAAAATTATGATCTCAAGCACAGGTAATCTCAAATATATATAGTATATTTTTTAGGGTACCTACGGAACTTTTCAACAAGAAATAGGATTCACCACTTGACCACTATTTTACTTTAATTTCACCGTCCTTAAATCAGTAAATTAATTTTTATTCTCAATAAACATTTTAAGGTGGTTCAACATGCCTTCGTGTTACACACACGCTCTGGTTTCAGTTTTTAAGTATTATCATTCCGTTATAATCTTTATGGTCAATAATTCTGTATTCATTCAGTTTTATTGATGTTTTGTTTTGATTGTTTGATTTCGACATAGTTTTTGACAGCATAATGAAGTAACATTACATAAAATAATCACACAAATTTCTGTTTTGACATTTTGCTGGACGTCAGTTAGCCGCGACCACGACCAGTGAAACCTGTGTCGAAACGTCGGTAAATAAAGGTAACAAAATAAATTTGCGATAGACCCGATTGTAAATGGATTTAATATGTGTTCAAAACGCGAAAGTTTTAAATGTTATAACATAACAAAAATTTGTGGATAGGAACATTTAGCTGTTTCACCTTTTACAGTTGATTCCGTTGTCATCCAGTTAGGATCTCATACAGTGATGGGATATAATTTTCAATTTCTTTGAACTAATAACTAACGTATATAACCGGCAGAGAGAACCAGTATTTCGCGCCACGAGTTGCTGCCGTTTTGGCATCAAACCATAGAAGCGGAGCGTGAATCTCGCGACCTAAACGCGTAGCCGCCATGAATTTGACGGCGTTTACGACGTTATAAGGTCGCGTGGTACAGATTGTGATTGCGACAATTTAATTGTATGGTATGTCGTCTCCATAGTAATCATAACTCAGTATTCAATTTTAGAGTATATTGTAGTGTGTATAACGACTAACGGGGAATGCTTCTTTCTGTAATCTCTCTACGCGACAACATTACCATCTTCACCACTTAGACGGCTGGCAGTCCTAAACTGTGCGTTTCTCCAGAAACTTCCTGCCTCGCACAGCTAAACTGTGGAATGAACTGTCGCCTGCGGTATTTCCGGACCGA
Source organism: Cydia strobilella (assembly GCF_947568885.1). Classification (NCBI taxonomy): domain Eukaryota; kingdom Metazoa; phylum Arthropoda; class Insecta; order Lepidoptera; family Tortricidae; genus Cydia; species Cydia strobilella. The sequence continues at coordinate 751,379 of NC_086046.1, read as the reverse complement.
TACGACCTTCAAACCTTTAAGAAAACTCCCATTTTAAGGCCATCACCGCACTTGCAAACAATTGAAATGCAAGTGTCCATGGACGAAGTGATTGCTTACTATTTCCCATGCGATTCGTCTGCTCGTTTGCCTACTATATCATAAAATATGAACAATGTCAATTCGAAACCACTAAAACTATAGCCCCATTAGTGTCACAGCTATCTAAACGGCTTCCATCCATAAGGCCCTTGTCCGTTGCGTCCGCCCGTTGGCGTTATTTATTTCTTATCCGATGTGATAGATTATGTTATTGTTTTTTTTTCTGCTCGAAGCAGTCACCTTAATAAACAACTTAAGGTCACAATTAGATCTGTTAAATGTAGTAACTGACCTAAGCGGAGCGAAGGTTTCCGTTTCGGCTCGGGTAAAAATTTCTTCATATGTCCGGATGTTCTGTACAGGAGTCGTAGCAGGGTACGCTTATCACCATGCCTGTCACGTTCTAACAAGTATGTGAGTGCGGAAGTGATGGACTTAGTGATAGGGGAAACCATGCTGCGCGGGCAGGTCACATTTTTCAATCGATTCTGATGAAATTTTACGAGCAGATTTTATAGTTAAACAGTTCAGTTTTTGGAATTTTCCAAAATGGCGGAGTCATGGGGGTTTTCGAGGTCTACAGCTAACAGAGTCACTAGTATTTAGTTTTATAGTTGCCCAATATCACACTAGAAGTCACTGTTCTATAGGCTTCTTCGCGCTATTAAGATTTTCTACAGCACGTTATAAGGTAAATATGGTTTGCAATAAATTAGATACTTTGCCACTCTTGTGGGTAAAATGCAACTTTCTCTCTAAAAGTTACCTACGAGGTAAATATTAAAACCTAATTTATGGAAAATAAAGTTTTGTTACAAAACGCCATTCTTAAAACGAAGGGACGCATAAAAAAGTTCTCCGGGACATATTTATAAGACTTATGTAAGTCACTTTAAATATACTTAAGCGTATACATTTAAAGCGTCTTAAAAGTTCCATAAACACGCACCTATAAATAAGCATTAATGATTAATAAATCAAAGTCAATCAACAAGAAACAAGGTTGGGAACATCTTCATACAGAAAAAGTCCAATATCCTGGCGATAAAAGTTTTTATGTCGCCTCACTGTCAGAATAAGCTGGTGGCGATATGAAAGCGGAGCTATAGTGTATTTGACTGTATTAAGAATAAATTTTACACCATGCATGAAATAAAGCACCAGAAGATTAATAGAGAAACGTTTAGCAGTTAATTAAGATGGGACCAACCACGAAATCGCGAAAAAAATATTTACCCTCCCATAGAAAATGGACCAGCCAAAATGTATGAAACAGCCAAATTTTTTTTCGCTATTTCAGGGTTAGTACCATGGTAAAAGTTGCTCAGTATAATCTCAAAACCTCCCTAGCAACGGGAATGCACTTATTTTTTAGCTACCGTCAACCGGGGTGAATAGGGATGGCTGGGGTGAATAGGGACAAAACTTAAAGTGTGATTTACTTGGATTTTTTTAAATACCCATACAAATGGTATCATATAAAATCTATTATTATTTTCAATCGAATGATACCATTTGTGTGGGTATTTTTTTAAGAAATTCGGTTTAAAGAAATTTTATTGTCTAAGAAATTACAGAAATTTCACTTATAAATAGCTAACTTAAAGTAATTATTTACAAATAACGCAATAAGCAAGCACTTATGATAATGTTTAACAATAAACAATTGCATTTGCATGTGAACTAAAATTAAACACAAGAATAAAACTAAGAATCGACCCTATTATTGTCAGGTAAATCACATTTTAAATTTTGTCCCTATTTACCCCAGCCATCCTTATTCACCCCGGTTGACGGTACCGTGTATATTATATAAATCTGACTCATTGTTATGAAACTGTAACTTTTCTTAAATATTAATGTTTTTTTTTTGTTACAGGTAAGCGACGCCTTCTGTGGTTGGGGTAAAATTCGCCTTAATTTTCTTTTAAGCGACTGTAATAAGGTAACATATATAGCTTATAAGTAGACTTATTTTTTCAATAAAATTATTATTCTAGACAATTTCAACTTCAACCGATTTTATAGTCACCAGTTTTATTTCTTTAACTTTGCACAAAAAATCCTTTGAAACTTTTTCCACCCGCCGATAGGGTGACAAAGCTTCGCATGTCCCGTCCCGATCAGATTGCGACCATTAACCAACTACTAGTAGCCTAATTATAGACTGATCTGATAAGTTTAATCCTTTGTGAGGATTCCGTGTAGAGTGACCGTGCGGTGTAGTAAAAAGAAGACTTGTCTTTGTCATGTAAACAAGCGAAGCTTAATATTCAGGGCATTTGGGCGCTTGTATGTCAGAGCGTTGCCGAACCGATATATCTTAGTTGACCGAGAGAAAGCGAAGGTCTCCGCTTCGGCTTGGAAAAAATGGTAAAACATAAAGAAACCTTTACATAACACCATAGTTCTACCTATTTTTCACAAATAAAAAGGTTCTGATTCTGACTGTTCTCTACAGGTCGCATTACTCAACCGATTCTCATTAAATTTTGTGGTCAGTTTCGATAATTATACCTACTTAATACCTAATAGGAGGACTCGACCAATATGTGCTTACCAACTAAATGATTATCTTATCTTATCTTATAAAGATTTTTTGTCGATTTAGATTTCGAATTTTTTTCTGGCAGTAAAATTGGGATTCGCGGGATCTACAACTCACAAAGCCATTACTTGTAATGTAATGTGTTTAATGTTGTATTTAATTTTAGATACCACAAGAAGATTTACCTATTTTCTTCTATGTATTCTCAGTCTAATCCTTACTAATGAGTAGTTATACATATATCACTAATACACGTACTACTTATTCTTGCAGCAGAATATCCTATCAAATGTAATTTTCCCTTCACAATTGACAATAATTACAAAAGTTACAGCAAAACATGACAAGTAGACGTGAAAATCACTACAGCCTAGGTTTTGCGTTGACTTAGCCGTATTTAATGCCTACAGCCGACTGATTCCAAGCAAAATTTACGATCCAGTCAATATTTTATAGTGTTGAGTAATCAAAAACACATAAACAATCTTTGATTTCATTCAACATACGCATGTTTAAACAGAAATAGTACAATGATGTCAGATAATGTAGCCGGTTAGGCTTTTCTGTCAATAAATGACAATATTATCGTAAACTTTCTTCAAAGGTAGACGTTTACATTTCAAGCATTTTATGCATCATCATAAACACATCAACCTAAGGACCTAAGATAACCGAGCATTCGAAAATAAACTAATGAAATAAAACCTGTCACTTGATAACTAAACGATGGAATAAATTTCTAATAAATAAAAAACGAACCAAATCACGATATTAATTTATCGATTTAATACTGATCCGTATAACGAAATCTGCCTTAGTGACGTTTTATTCAAATTTATACGCGCCGGCGCATGGAAGGGTGTCGTAAAGTTGAAGACGTTATGACCGGTGATAAGTGCAATGTCGGATCGGACTGTCCGCGACACGACAGGTTTATCTTGGACACCCTAACGGGCAGTCATTGCAAGAATGTTATGGTTCCAATGACATTAAGCCTTCGTGGACACCACGGACACCCTATCGGGTGCTATCGTGTTTAGGTGTTAGTGTGGGTTGTAAATATTGAAATGAATGTTAGAAATCATGGAATTCACACATTTCTGTTTTATAATAAGTAGAATTATACTTCTAGATTTATACAACGGCACTCGGTACATAGTGCCATAAGGACGAGAGACTTGAATTATGTATTAAGCTCGATCTGTCAATTTCTTTGATAAAATAAGGTAAGGTATGGCTTTATATTCTTGTTTCGTTTTTTTTTATGAAATAGGAGGCAAACGAGCAGACGGATCACCTGATGGTAAGCGATTACCGCCGCCACAACACCAGAGGGGTTGTAAGTGCGTTGCCGGCCTTTAAGATGGGAGTACGCTCTTTTCTTGAAGGTTTGAAGGTCATATCGGTCCGGAAATACAGCAGGCGACAGTTCATTCCACAGTTTAGCTGTGCCAATGTATTCTAGGCCAATTCAGTTGACAGAGAGGTGGCATTTAAAGCACAAAAGACCGGCCAAGTGCGAGTCGGTCTCGCGCAAGGGTTCCGTACCATTACGCAAAAAACAGCAAATAAATCACGTTTATTGTATGGGAGCGCCACTTAAATATTAATTTTATACTGTTTTTAGTATTTGTTGTTATAGCGGCAACAGAAATACATCATCTGTGAAAATTTTAACTGTCTAGCTATCAATGTTTACGAGATACAGCCTGGTGACAGACGGAGAGACAGACAGACAGACAGCGGAGTCTTAGTAATAGGGTCCCGTTTTTACCCTTTGGGTACGGAACCCTAAAAAGATGTATTAGATCATTATGTGGAATCCAGCAAATTGATTCATGTATACTTTAAAAACTTACGAATAACTTTACCCTGTTTATATGTTTTTGAAATTGTAGTTTTTGTAAAATGCAATCCGCAGTTATTTCAGCAGTTAAAGAGTAGTCTTAGAAACAAAATAAATACGTTGACTTCCAAAACGGCGTTATTTAGAAAAAATATATTTGGAGTGGCTCCAAAAAAAGTTTTAACACAATTCTAACTGAGCTAAGAAATACAGTTGACATGATTAGTTTTAAAAGTAAGTTATTTAAATTTTTAGTTGACAAAGCATACCTATATTATAGTGTAAGTGAATTTTTCTTAGATGATTTTAATTAGTAATGGTAACTGTGCACAGTCACAGTCCATAAATGGAAAATTTTACGCCTTACGGCACAACATAGTGATACAATAATGATGTATATGAGACCTGCACCTTTGTTAAGCGCTGGTAGCCTAAAGGTCGCGACTCAATCCGGAGGTCGCGGGTTCAAACCCCGGCTCGTACCAATGAGTTTTTCAGAACTTATGTACGATTTACGAAATATCATTTGATATTTACCAGTCGCTTTTAGGTGAAGTTAACATCGTGAGGAAACCGGCCGGACTAATCCCAATAAGGCCTTGTTTCCCCTCTCGTTTGAAAGGTCAGGTAGGTCGTAAAAACTAGTCCCTACGTCAATTCTTGGGATTAGTAGTCAAGCGGACCCCAGGCTCCCATGAGCCGTGGAAACTTGTACTATGGGTGCTATTTAGGCGACGATATACATTTGTCACCGTTCGGTCATCATATTTAAACGTCATATATTTGTCACCGTTTTCGTTGTCAGAGTGTCAATAAAATTTCCCGTCTAAATGACATTTCGGTAGTGCAATTGCAGTTACGGGTCGACGCACCGTGATAAAAAAGGCAATAGTCATTAGTTTATAAGAAATCTGGAATTCGGACATAAACATAACTTAGGTGTTGAGTGCTTTGAATTTTATTAAGTTGGCGGGGTGTGAAAATACCAGCCAAGTGCGAGTCGGACTCGCGCACGAATAGTTCCGTCCCACTACACAAAAAACGGCAAAAAAATCACGTTTGTTGTATGGGAGCCCCACTTAAATATATTTTTTATTCTGTTTTTAGTATTTGTTGTTATAGCGGCAAGAGAAATACATCGTTTGTGAAAATTTCAACTGTCTAGCTATCACGGTTCATGAGATACAGCCTGGTGACAGACAGACGGACAGCGTAGTCTTAATAATAGGGTCTCGTTTTTACCCTTTGGGTACGGTACCCTAAAAAGGACATTTTTATCCTGCATTGAGTACTGAATGGGGTAAAATAATTCTGAAAAGAAGTAAAGCCTCAGAGAATCTTAAAAACTTATTTTTGTAGTAATTAGAAATTAGGTTCATGCAAGGATAAGGATTACATAACGATAAGAAAAAGGTACTAAATTGAGGCCACTTCTGAAGATATACATAATTGAAATTGAAATTGAAATTCTTTATTTCGAACTTGACGTCCATAATGATGGCTTGATGGATTAAGTGTGATTGAAAATAATTAATTATTCATTATAACGTTAATAATGATGAAATTGATAATTCAATGCATACCTATATTAGGTAATCCGTATTTTTTGACATTTAGATTTTTATTCTAAAAAGTTTCTAGACTAGTATTTTTTTATACAATTTTGGTGTTTGACGATCCTTTTGTGAAACTCTTATTATTAAGTTTGACATATCAAATAATAATTCAATGCTTTTAAGATCAATAAATAATAACTGCATCAATAAATTGCTCTGATTGTAAAACTTGACAATTTAAAAGTGCTTGTTGCTAGGCCTATTTGAATAAAGAATATTTTGACTCTTGACTCATGATGGCAAGTATGTACCTATATCATTTTAAACATCACATAAGGCGATTTTGTACTTGTTAATAATCATCTTCTAAACTATTCATTATAAGATTATAACCAAAATGACAGCAAAATGTATCAAACTCATTTGTCCCAGTCCTTTTAGCACAAAAAACCTTCCTTATAGTTAACATTGACATTTAATGACAGCTTCCTTCTAAACTGGCGCCTCATCATCCATCTCTTTCTGACACGTTTAAAAGGAAATACTACTAATTATATTTTCGATGACGAGACTATACGCGACTATAGGTACCTGTTGCTAAATTAAAATGAGTTTTATCTGGTTGCGACTAGGTTGACATTTGGTTGTAAATATTATAACAATTCCTTACATTAATTAAGAGAATGATGGATTTGTCGTGGCCACTTGTGATTGATGGTAAGTCAATATGTCAGCATAGTGATGGGACACGTTCAGTTGTAAATGGAATTAATGAATAAATAGTTTTGAAATATAGTAAAATTAAATTGGTTGCAACCAAAAGATGTCATTATTTTTTCAAAATATTAGACAGTACGAATATGTTTATTAACAAACTTAAAAAATGGCTAATTGATAAAACTTTTTATACTGTAATGCAATTATTCGACATGCCCGACCTATGTACTAACTATTAACATGACATGATATTTTAATCTTGACATAATTATTTATAATGTGTTTTTAATTTAATGAACATAATGATTTATTGTAATTTTAATTTTAGACATAATTTGTTTTCATTATCAATTATGTGATGATAATAATTTATATTCTGATGTTTGACATGTAACATTTTAAGAATATTATGAATAAATGAGTATGAGTATGAGTATTGCGTTTATGTAGTGATTAAAAATAGCTTATCGAAAACTGACAGTGTACTACGTTTCCTAAAAACGATACTATTACAAAATTAAGCTTCAGAAATCGAAATAAATGACCATTTTCAGGGTATTTGTTTTCGAATTAAAGGTACAGATAAGTACAAATTATAAAGAATCGTTTTTTTCCTTCATAGCAGGAAAAATATTCGATCCTTTAAAACGTCTTTCCTTACAAATGTTGATCAATACTACACCTAATCTAAGCAAAATCTGCAGCGCAAATGCACAAAAAAACAAGTGAAATTAATAAACGATTAACATTTAATTCATCATCATATCAGCCCTTTATGCCCTGCTGAGCATAGGCCACTTCTAGTACGCCACTTGCCCCGGTCCTGAGCTAATCTCATCCAGAAGTGACCCGCAATCTTCCGGATGTCAACATTTAATTACTTACTGTACCCAAAGTGCACAAAATAGTGAAATGAATAAACAATTCACAATTAATCAATTAGCTGACCTAATAAACTGACCGCCTAGCCCTATCGGCAATGTCAACAGATAAAATATATAAATAAGTATATATATATATAAGGGTCTCTATTGTTTCCTATAAAGTTTAAATCATAATGTATTGTTTGTCCACATTTTCGTTAGTCATAATTTGGTTTTTCTCAGAAACGCGTAACGTTTCAGGTGCCATAAAACAAACCTATCCTAACCTAACTTATCTATAGGATAACCTTAGGAAAGTCCTGAAAAATTAACGGTTTCATAATTATGACTAATTAATCTGACAATCATTACATTATGACTCAATAATTATGTCAAACAAAGGGACCCCGATTAAATAATTATTCGATCGTTCAGAACTTACTTCACGTATACAAATCGATCTATACCCAATCTAGGCAATATATAGTAAGGTCGCGCAAATGCACAAAGAAAGTAAAATGAATAAACAATTAATGAATAATGAATAAACTGACCGCCCAGCCCTATCGGCAATGTCAACAGATAAAACAAATACAGATACGATGTATCGACCGCGTGGGCGAGTCCTAAAGTATTGGTTACGGGAAAAAATACATCTAGACTTGTACTTACGAGTTGCGACATATTGTTAGCTAAGAGGAAAGGACATATTAAATATTTTAATAACGGGTCACTCACGTGTTTTAAGTCGAAAACGCTCGACATGTTTCACTCCGTACCGAGGAGCGTCATCAGGAGCTTGCGTCGACGGTGACGCTCCTGATGACGCTCCTCGGTACGGAGTGAAACATGTCGAGCGTTTTCGACTTAAAACACGTGAGTGACCCGTTATTAATATATTTAATATGTCTGTGTCTCACGGAAGTTTTGTTATTAAAAGAGGAAAGGACACTTAATTACCTTTTGAACATGTGGACTGTGGACCATAAGTTGTAGTAAAAGTTAGTTATTTGTGGTAAAAGGCAGCTACCTTTTACCTTACGCAAAACAAGCCTTATTTAGCTTAGGTACATTTAGAGGATTCGTGTAAGAAGGTCGTATAATAGTTAAGTAACTAAGTATTAATACTTAGTATTCCATGAAATTATATGCAGTTATTAATTCAAACATAAAAATATTAATAAGGTCACCACAAACACAAAGCAGCCTTCACGCGAAGTCCGTAGGTGTTATTCAGATGCAAAAGTTCCATAACAATATAATACTCGTACCAGCGCAATGTAAATCAATTTGTTTGCATCCACGAACAGTGTAATCCTGAAATATTCTAGGTATGTGACGTTTTCAACCAAAAGGTAACACATTGTCGCTCGTCGATAAGGTTGATTTCGAATTGAAGCTATATGGAAATAGCGCCTTATTTACAACCGACAATAAGTACCCTTTTGGTTGAAAATGGCATATATTTTTTTTCTCTTAAATATAACCAGTCATGTTAATGCCTTTGCTTAAATAGCAATAGTTTCTGGCTAATAGTTGTTTTGAAGAGATCGGTCTTTACCGATAAAATCGCATGTTATTTAATTCACGTGTGAATTGTGATTAATGCCTCGATTTTTTAGGGTTTCGTACCCAAAGGGTAAAAACGGGAACCCTGAGACTCCGCTGTCTGTCTGTCCGTCTGTCTGTCTGTCTGTCTGTCCGTCTGTCACCAGGTTGTATCTCATGAACCGTGATAGCTAGACAGTTGAAATTTTCACAGATGATGTATTTCTGTTGCCGCTATAACAACAAATACTAAAAACAGAATAAAATAAATATTTAAGTTGGGCTCCTATACATCAAACGTGATTTTTTTGCGTAATGGTACGGAAACCCTTCGTGCGCGCTCGCACTTGGACCATATATAGTTAAGGATTATAAAATATTAACTTGAATATGTTATGGCGGTTCTTTACTCCTCTTCAATTGCCCATCTCAAGCCATTTGAGATTGCATTTTGAAATAATTTTTCAAGTGACGAATAACTACAAATTGTTTTATTGTAACATCTGTACTTGATGAACATGATAGAAATAAAGAAATATAAATATGAACTCTCTAACTTGCGTCTTTTTTGAAGAATGCCTATTATTTTGATTTTGAAATAACGGTTCTATGGCGTAATGTAATGTTTGCCACGTCCTAGCATAGTCAATCCATTCCCAATATGATTTCAATTCAACACGTCAATTCCCGGTTCCGAACTCAGCCTCAGTTACTCGCTCCGTAGCCCTTCTAAAGGGTGTATATCGATCAACGGTGACGCGACGAGGACGGGCCGCCGACGGATGATTGATTTGGTCGCCAACGAACCTTAACATCTTCAGAACGTCGTAACTACACATAATTTACACGGCGTTTAAGATCTTTTGGAATTTGAGGTTATAATTGATATTAACAGTTATAAAAGGACGTAAAACAATGGTGGGGGATGAAGAGTTAAGTCGTTGTTGAAATGGTTGTTTTGTAATGGCGTCACTGCTTTCTACTGAGTAGTTTCAAATTAAAGGTTTTTTGAAATTGATTAGGGACATACAACAATGCCGTTTTTTCTCTGTTTTGCTAATTAACTCAGAGCCCATTTTTTCCCACTGTTAAAGCCTAAGAATATACTTTTCAGTCCTTATAAAAACGGCTATAATACTAAATGTTACTACAAATCTACAATACTAAATGTTAGGATCCTTTCGGCTTATAGTAGTCTCTGGTAAAAAAACTGTTTGATATCTTGTAAAAAGGGGTCCACAGTCTGCCGGACGATATCGGCCTATCAGTTTGTTCGGAACTCTCAAATTTTTGCTGATATCAGTAAACATCCCTTGCCTTGCTTGTGCCCTTAAGATGACTACAACCACTGGGTGCCTAACCAAATGTGACGTGTTCAACCAAAAGGTACCACATTGTCGGTTGTCAATAAGGCGCTATTTCAATATGGCTTTAATTTGAAACCAACCTTATCGACAACCTTTTGGTTGAAAACGTCACAAATTACAATCACCTGTAGAAAATTCCAAACGAACTAATGATGACGAATTTGATCACGAGATTTTTCGTTCACATCTGTTAATCTACACACTCTCGGGCATTTTTACATTTCGATTGGCATTTATCGACGATCGGCTATCATGTTGGGTCCAGTACAACTTTAGGCGGCAAACAAGCAGATAAAACGAACCGTCTGGTCGTTTGGAAAGCTATTACCATCGCCCATGGGCACCTACAACACCAGTGGGGTTGCAAGTGCGTTAACGGCCTTTAAGTTGGGAGTACACTCTTATCTTGAAGGAAGGGCGAATCGGTTCGGAAATACGGCAGGCGATAGACCATTCCGCAGTTTAAAAGCTAAACTGAATTAAATAGCGAGACATTAAATTTTTGGAGAAACACAAAATTCCAATAAATATTACCTTTCACCTATACTACGAAAGTTCACCCCATATATCACATAACCGCGATCTCATTACGTACCCACGCACCAATTACTGGGACTTACTATTTGTCAGCATGGCCATATCGCAGCGTCGGCCATCTTGGCCGTCAACGCACCCGACCAATTACAAGCCTGTTCGGGCTGCGCAAGCGCTGCTTTCTTACTTAGGTACTGCGCAAGTGAGTTGAACGCTCAGGATAACCAGCGCAATGTGAACTTAGGGCATAGCTAAGTGATAATCTTAAAAACGCCTATTGATAGTTAAATAATGTATTGAAATGATTTTAATAACAAAACTTCCGTGAGACACAGACATAATAAATATATTAGTAACGGGTCACTCACGTATTTGTACTCCTCGGTACAGAGTGAAACATGTCGAGAGTTTTTCGACTTAAAATACGTGAGTGACCCGTTATTAATATATTTAATATTGAAATGATCACTTGAAAATTCGTTCGCGATCGTTCGATCATTTCATCATCATCTCGCATCTAGTTTTTTTTTTCGATTGGCGTTTGTAGATAAAAGATTGTCGTCTTAGCTAAAGCCGCTTGCGATTTATTATTATTTTCTTGTTCAACCACTGTCAGGTACAGGTCTCTTCATCGGATTGGTTTTGGCCTAGGACTCCCTTTGTACCTTGGTTTTTCTTGCTATTTTGGTCATGTCTTTGGCATTATTATTCTAGTAGAAACTAAAATTATTATTGTATTGGTCTTAGGAAAGATGGCAACTGTAGATATCTGGTGTCTGCTCAAAAATGTCGATCTGATCATTCACTAAAAGTTGCTAGACTTTTATTCTGTGTGATCCCTTCTCCTTCGAACTTCTATATCTTTCCTCTTGGAGAGATTTGCATAGGCCGTCAGGATGTTATCAGGATGCATCTTGATTGGTTGCCCAAATACTCTCTTTGTAGCTTTCCTTCTTTTCATAGCTAAATGTCACTCTATCAGCACTTCATTTGGTTTTAAGTAACGAATTCCTAACGTCGGCTTAAAACACCCACAGCATTCTTAATGGGACGTTATTTAGTGAAAAGGATCTATCCTCATAAACTTGTCATTCAAATGACTATTTTTCTTTTTGACCGAACGATCAAATTCTTTTAACAGATTTTTGTCGGATATATCCTTTTCCCTATTTAACTTATGTCCAATTATTCAACATAGCGCACATTTAAACTGGTTTCCCAACCGTTCGGCTGCGCAAGCGTTCGAAACCCATACAGCTCGATACCATAAACCTCGCCATTTATAGAAGCCGATGCGTTCCAATTAATGGCGCGCGGACATCTGATACGGGACGAGTATAAATCCTGGCTAGCTTAGGATTCTTTCGCGTGGAGATACTGTTTTCGAGACAACATGGAAAAGGGTCGATGACTTGGTGTCGATATGTTTTTTGATGTGTCTGAGTTCTTGATGATAATGATGACGCTAGGAGTTTTGGGTCATATGTGGAAAATCATTTTAAGTTTGTATTTCGAAAACGTATTCCTTGTACATAGTAAGCGCTCATTCCAGTTTAAAAAATGTTATAGGTTTAATTTCATTTGAATTAAAATGTGAAGTAAGAGTAGGTAGATAGGAGTTACCTAATGATTCAACTTAATTTAGTTGTCACTTAATACAAAACCAGTTTATTCGAAGTAAACGCCGTATATGTACGAGTACTCTTATTCTGATAAATTTAATACCAACAACTTGTCACTTTACAATACGTAATACCTGTTGCAAAACCGTACTATTAGTAGAATAATATCTTAGCAATCATAATTAAATTAATAGACGATTTGAAGATAAAGAAGGAAAATTAAGTCAAGGCAAATTTGCTGCAGTACATTTTTTTAGTTTCAATATTTGAATAAGAACATGAAGCATCATTGTAATCCGTTAAGAAGGCAAACCAGATAAGTCTTCTGAAGCGGTCACGTAGTGTTTGATCTCGTGCTAAATCCATAGCAAATTGTATGTTCAGCGCAAAACAATGGTGATAAGTTTAATAATCCACACAGTTAAGATAATTAAGGCAAACGTGATTGTTGGTTTAAAACTTGTGTAATTTTAAGATCCGCGGTTCAATGGAATTAAAAAGAGGTGGCATCGTAATCTTTTGAAGAGAAGTTTGTTGACATAGAAATAGATACTCGATGTTTGGATGGCCCTTGGCGCAATTTAACTTAATGTAAAGTTTACTTTTGAGAAATTTATACCAAAGTGAACTACTTAAGACTGTCTTTAAATTAGCACGTTTGAGAAACGGTTTACCATTTGTTTTATATTGTTCATGGTAAGTATATGATTAAAGATGCGTGACAGTAGTTAAGACATTCCAGAAAAGTGTCGAATTCGTGACGCCATTTTTAACACTTAGAAGATAAAGCTAAGAAAACGATATTTGGCATGATAACCTTTGATAATTTATATTTAAATTCAACGGTATACCTATATAATACAGATTACTATAGGTTATTATTATTAAGGTAGCTGCCATACGCGTCAAGTTCCCGAATGCCGACAAAATAGATCATTGTGTGATTTGTGTGGAATGTCCCAGTCAGTAAATAGGTACGTCAAATCTTGCAAAAGTATTCGTAAGTATCAAGATTTAGGAGAAAACTGTACTGTTTCATTTGGTTAACATAACTAGTCTGACGGATTTCAGTAGAGATTGGCCGACGATAGCATAGAGCACAGTTGCAGTCAATGTTTATGGTGAACAAGATGGAAGCCATGATAAACTTTCTTGGCCTCAACTTGGACAATCCGGGCAATACACACAATGTATTAGTACAATAGGTAAACTAAAGATAATGAAAGCAAGCTCAGTCTTGAATCAACATTCTATGATGTTGCTGTAGATTTAGCCCTTTAAGGAAAGGAAAAAAGTTATTCAGTTAAGTGAAAAAAAGTTAATTAAGATGTTTTTTTTATAACCGCTAAAAAGTTAAATGTATTAAATATTGGTAATATAGTTAACTCAGGAATATCATTACAATCAATACAAATCATTAGTTTTAGCCTAGAATAGCTTCAAAGTCTGAATGATGGACTGTAGGGTAACACTAAAAAAACTTCTACTAGATCGAAACTATTTGTACCACCCGTTATTCTCTAGCTAACTCTCACGGAGGTAAAAAGCTAGGGGACTAGGTACTAGCTAACTAAAGTCAATCGATCCGTGATCGATAAAACAAACAACACAAATACCCGCTTTCTAAATCCACGTTACACCTCAGGACATAATCCTACCCCACAATTTGTACCAACGCCTGCAGCCCACAAAGTAAAGGACACTCACGACTCCCGTCACTGTGCATCCCATGTAGAGCCCTAACTTAATATGTGCATCACGAACCATCGTATATGGACCGCAGCACCGCCCAGCTGCACTGGCCAATCGCGGTGAATTTAAATTCTCATTGTATGTATATCGCGGGGACTGAGTATAAACTGTAGACGTTGACGCGACAGTTTGCTTTTTGTTTTTGTCAGGTAGTGATCGGGATTCCTTTGCTTATTTATTGTTTATTTACTTACTAGCTTCTGCCCGCTACTTTGTCTCGTTGGGGTGATGATGATTAATGAAAACTATCCTATGTCCTTCCTCAGACCTTAATCTATATCCATACCAAATTTCATCTAAATCTGTTCAGCGGTTTAAGCGTAAAGAGATAGGCTAAGACAAAAGTATAATATTACAAATTTATCCTCTTTAAAGTCATCAAAATGTCTCTAATATCAACGACGCATAGACACTTAAATGGCGTGATACGTGGCCTAAGTTCTATAAGTGTTGCTCTGCTTACAGAATCTGCGTTCGCACGGTTAATAAGGCGAAGTTTTGAAACGCTTTACTAAAAGATAGCCTTGTTAGCTCATCAAGTATAGCATGGAATGTAAGGGCTAGTTAGGTTGTAAATAAGGCATGGAAACAGCATCAATCGCACCCGTCACGTTGGCATCCGATCGCTGATAGCACTCGGCAGGCCGGTACATCACGCAGTCCAACCGATAATCCTCTGAAACGTGGCGGATTTAAAAGTGCTTATCCCGACACTCTTTCCGAAGAATCCCCTCCTAAACCTACAAATCAATCCTCCACCCGCACTCCATAAATTAAGAGGCGAAACAATGACCCTAAATTATTGGAGCCTTCTTTTATCACGTATTGTTCCTTTTTTCCGTCCGTCTTACACAAATGAGAGTCCGGTGGACTTATTAGGTTTCGGAATTTCGCCGGGCGATCGACAGCCCCGATAGCGACAGTATGCGACGGACTCGGGCGCTTCCCGATCTTACAATAGCGTTAGCCCCTAATTGAGCTCGTTGTCCGAATCCATCGATGTTAATGGGCTGATGCGGTTAATGATTGCTGTATCTGGTATTCCATCAGGTTGTATTTTTGCTAGCCGTTTATGCGGGGCATTAACATAAAACAAGGGGGTATGCGCGGGAGCCATATTTCTGGTTGCGTCGTGACGCGGCCGCGGTATTGTGCGAGCGATACAGATCGGACGCATGCGGTTGGATATTTAGAAGCTGTCCCGTCGTCGAGTCGACTTAACGAGTTGCGTGCGCCGACATGCCCCGATCGCCTTTTGTCCGCCTTTATTTAGAAATCCGATATGGCCGAGATCGCAGTAAAGACTGGCTGCGATGGTGCATCTTTTATTTCCATAAGGTGTGCTAATTTAGCAATAATTCAGCTGGAGTCCTGACCTGTCCTTGTTAATGTCTGGGAAAGCTGGAAGAGGAAGAAAACAAACATACTACAAACTAAAAGCTTTGGCAATAATTGTATTTACTACTAGTATCCGCATTGAAGCTCAAACTTACTAAACTAGAATAAGGATATCTCAACGTTAAACATTATGGACTAATGCCTGATAGATGGATTTTATTCTAATGGGTTGCATTTCCATAATATAATTAAAATTATTCCAAATTGACTACTGCAATATATTCAGCCTCTAATTCCATACACATATTCCGAAAAGATACTGTTCTCGTAATATTTTTTTGTTACCCATAATTTTGTGCTCAAATTATTTCTTTACATTCTCACACTCGTAGTAATTACCCGCAAAAATCCTGAGCATCACGTGATGGTCAATTTGACCCGACCCGCCCGCAATATCCACGGGCAAGTGCATTACATTCTAATAAAATTCATCCAATATCGGCTTAATACGCGGAGACTGCGCGGCGGGGCCCATTAGAGACTTTCATAAATATTTTATTGGTGCGGTCACCTTCTCATTACGGAGCGTCATTAACCGAGGGTGAGGTTACTGGATCTGGAAAATGCGGAGCATTTTGTCTAAGTGCATTTAATGCGTGTTGAGGACGCGATCGATTGATGAGGATGCCGTTGGGGCTGAAAACGCACCTGTTATTGAATTAGTTGATGTTGTTGCGGACATCTTTGACCTCGACGGACGACAGTACTGTCAAATGAATTTTTTATCCCATCGCGCCTTTTTGTAGAAGGTAGTCTTAGGGTATTACTCTTATTTCTTGAAATAAATAATGGTAATTTAGGCCAAAGGTAAAGGTAAATAACATTTGTCTTGGCAAGATCCTGAAATGTAAGGACAGACGAGTCTTATTGAAGCATTCTGAAATCCCTTTTTTTCAATATAAAGGTTTTGTTTTGCTTCAGTGTAGATATTATTATGTCCGTAAACTACAGTAACTTAGAGTTAGACCAAGAAAAATCTGCAGAGATTTTGACAGCACACGCAGTGCCAGTGTTATTTATACGTCATAATTTCATAGAAGTTTGACGATTAAAATAACACATGCACTGCGTGTGCTGTCAAAATCTCTGCAGACTTTCCTTGGTTTAACTCTACCTATTATTTTCTTACTAAGTTTTTCTCGCAAAATACTTGACTAAAATTCGTTGCATTTAAAAGTAAGACTTAAAAAACAATCGCTTATTAAAATCTCCCCCGTCAGCGAATCTCAATACAGAATCTTCGCATGGTAATGAATTCTATCTAGACCCCTTAATCGCAGGCGCATATCGCATATGCTAGCTATATGCTAGCATAGCATATGCCGGGCATGCAGAGAGTCGACAAGGGATATGGTAATGTAACTCGATCGGTGCATTCTCGGAGTTAAAGATGACTCTTAATGTGCATCTAAATACTATAAAGTCTGGTGGGGACATACGGGAGTGGAGTTTGGCAAGCGGTTGTGAGAGAATTATGAGGTTAAATTTGATTAGCATCTATATTTATTGTTATGTGAATTGAATATAAATTGACGCAGTATTTTGTAGATGATCCTTAACAATATGTACATACATAATGAGTAGTAAGAATAATTTGATACGCGTTTTATATATATTTTATATAATATTGTCTTCGGTTACCGCGATAGTTACTCATGAAATAAAACTATGAAAAACGGATTATATCGCGTATATTGAATTTATAATACATCCCGACGTTTCGAACTCTTTACAGCGTTCGTGGTCAACGGGTGACTGAGGAAAACCACAAAATGCAAAAATACTTAATAATTAATGCAAAAATAATAATAATTTTAGTATGTGGGTGTTTTTGCATTTTGTGGTTTTCCTCAGTCACCCGTTGACCACGAACGCTGTAAAGAGTTCGAAACGTCGGGATGTATATATATAAATTCAATATACGCGATATAATCCATTTTTCATAGTTTTATTTCATATATTTTATATTTCGATTTTAATTTCTCTCTGCTCTAGCTCTGACAATTAGAGAGTTAGATCTCTAAAGATTTGAGAAAATTTCTATTGTTTGTTATTTTTTTAATATTTTTTTTAGTATTCGTCATTTAGAGACTGTATACGTCTCTAATTAATCATCTAATATTTAACTAAATTGACTTTTCTAATTGTATTAAATATTTTTATGGTTTATTTTTATTGCTTTTAAAATGATAATTGACATGTGTAAAAGTGCCCTTGTGGTAGCTGAATAAATGTTTGATTTATGAGTTTTGAGTTTTGTAACACGGATTGACTATCGAAATCAAAAAAAATGTATCGGCCTTATTTTCCTGATCGAAGAAATATTTCTCTGTAAACTCTTGATCCCTAAGGTCAAGTCAAGATCGAAGATTGTTATCGAATTTCCATGATCGTCAGAAAATACAAATTCGTTAGGTATTAAAGTTTTTAACTTGACCTGTACCGATTTTGAGTTGAATTTATGAATATACTAGTATTTAAGTATAAATTGTATAAAACCAATTAGCATAAGTTTTAAATGAATAAATATTATCTTATCTCATCTTGTCTTATCTAAGACAACAAATCCACCAACAAGCTCGCCCCTCCATCCAACCGTATACCCGTTATGGTAATCCGATCGAATACGAAATTGGCTGGTGACCGCCGCGTTCGACGCTGTTCTGAATTTGAGTGGTCTTCTGGCCACGACTGTATGGGAAGTTTTATTAGGTCCAGTGTGTTGAAGCCCTTGAACTAACTGAAATAATTTGTGTTGTCAGAAACGTCTGGTACCTACCGATATTTAAATTATTAAGAGGAAAACCGAGGAAAAGGTGGATGGACTGTGTGAGAGATGATATGGAACGAACGCAAGTGAATGATGAGATAACGGGTGACAGAGAGGTATGAAAGAAAAAGACATGCTGCGCTGACCCCAAGTGAATGGGACAAGGGCAAGCGAATGATGATATGAAATTTTTTAATTCCACGCCGACCTGATCTTAACCCTGATCTGACCTGATCATTACTCATAAAGTTGAAGAGTGCCTCATTTCGGAGTTAAAAGTAACGTATGGCGAACCTTATATAAGCTTGAAACGTACCAAACTTTTTTGGCAAAATAAAAATTAAGATGGATTGATGAGTGTATTTGTAAGGCGTATTAAAACAATAAAGAATACAATATACAATGAAAATATTCGAACAATAACTTCGATACAAATACTTTTTGTTGCACACCTCAACAGAAGAAAATAATAAAGAAAGAAAATAGCAACAAAAGTAGAGGTAAATAACAAGCGGTCTTATCGCTAAAAAGCGATCTCTTCAAGACAACCTTTCAAGAAAAAATCATAGCTCCAGTTGATGTAGATAGATACGAGTAGACCGTAGTCCATAACTTGTAAAGCAGTGAATTTATCAGTTGTTTCGTCATTTCTAAAGTTGTAAGGATGTTTAGTTGCCTTTTAATGTAGTTATATCTTTCGATAATTACCATTTTCTCAAATACCACGTCTGTGGCAAACGAGCATACGGCTCGCCTGATGATAAGCAGTCAGTCACGCCTGCAACTTATATAGAGAACACCAAATTAGCAACAACTTAAGGTTTGTGACAAGAAATGTATATATTTTTGCTTATAAATAGGTATATTCAATAGCATTTTATTGTCACGGTCAGAAAAAAAATTGTACACGGACCACTTAAGTAAATAAAAGGTGGTCGTCACATTCAGACTTGTTAAAATATCAATAAGGCACTAAAGTCAGGGAGGGAATGGTCCAATTCAAACACTTAAAGCGTTTGGTCATTGCATTTACTTTTTGATATTATTAACTGATACGACGTTGTCAATCGGATAAAAACGTGATTTAAAAAGAGCTCGATAATTTAAAGTTTTATGTGTTCCTTTGCGTTATTAATTTGGAAGTATTCCTCATAAAATTTCTAGGTATATTTTTTACTTTACGCAAGTGTAAGTACTTGGATGCAAATATATTCTCTATCTATATCATCAGAATATTCTCGATTGTTATATGACTGTATTATTAATAAGGTGTATTTACAAACTGTTTTATTAAATATTTTTATCAAATTCGTAAATGTTGTGTAATTTGGTTTCAACTGGTAATGGCAACTTCTGTCTGTTATACTCTCCTGAGCTATTAAACTTTTTTTTCTCTTTTTACAAGACCTTGTGAAACTGATTTTTACTACTGACTTTTATCAGCAACATTTCTTTGAATCAACCCGGAAGTCATAAATTTATAATCCAGTCATAAATTACAGCAATAAATAATATTAAAGTCAGAATCCGCTTCCGCTGGACTCTTGCGCAGGCAGCTTGTAAATCATTACTCATAATCATGGCTGGCGATCAATCATGTGTCGTCGCCGGAAGCCACCTTGCCTATCCCGTGTTTTGGAACAGGGTTCCATACACACGGAACCCGATTGTGACCAGTCTCAAGGTTTATATGACTGTTATTAGGAAGACTGGCTAGTGTCTAGAGGAGAAAGGGATGATTCAGCTACAGCCGCAGGTGACAATCGCTATCGCTTCGCCATCGAATCGCTTTGTCTCTCTATCACTCTTCCATATTAGTGTGACAGTGACAATTGTTCGGTGCGTAGCGTTAGCGATTTTCATGTTGTCTACGGTGCCAGTTTGGAATACAGTTCCGTGGACATAGATTCTAGTGACCCGCAGTCTTCCGAATGTCGTCCACCCAACGAGCCAACGGACGCCAGGCACTCCTTTCGTCTGAAAGCGGCCACCATTCCGTTAACATTTTGGCCCACCTGCCATCACTCTGTCTGGCAACATGTTCCACCCAGCTCCATTTGGCAATGACGTAGTGGCGTCTTGCACCTTGGTGCGGCGTCGGATCTCGACATTCCTCACTCGGATGAAATTGGCTCAGGACCGGGATAAGTGGCGTACTCGAAGAGAGGCCTATGCTCAGCAGTGGGCGATAGAAGGCTGATATGATGATGATGATGATGAGATTCTAGTGACCCGTGTAGCACTTACTCCGTTGGCTCAGCGACCGAAAATGAGATTTGGCCTCCGACACAAGACAGCGCTTTTCTCGGTCCTGTGCGACCTCTCGCCAATTGTTGACTCGAAGTTCGCGCAGATCTGCCTCCACCATGTCGCATTAGCGATACCTGGGGCGTCCGATAGGACGTCTTCCTGCTGGGCGGCCCAGGTACGCTCTTTTCACATTCCGATCTTCATCCATTCTCTCAAGATGGCCCAACCAACGGAGTTTGTGAGCTTTAGTCGCTCCCTAGTGTAGTACTGTCCGCGCGCCAATTCCGTGCATTCGGAGGTAGAGGAAGTGGGGGGGTGTGCGCCGCGCCCGTACGTACGAAATGACACCACTCTGTCATGACACCTAACATTCCTCAGCCGTGCACGGAATTCGCGCGCGGACAGTACTTAGGAGTTAAAGTTAAATGTAAGTAATTAAATTACGTCTGTAAATCTTAATATGCCATTGATACTCGTAGTATGTCCGTAGCCATTTTGACTTTTTCTTAGGAGGCCGTAGTCGATTTTGGAGCAAAAATGTAAAATTGATATATTTAGTCGTTGAAATTATACACGTTTTGTTACGTAATATCTAAATAACAAGTATTGGTTTCTATTAGCACGTTTTCTCATCTTGCCTTTTAATAATGAGGTCGCGAGCGTGGGTCACCGGTAATATATGAAGAGAAGGGGCAGTTTTTAAAAATTCATCAAAAAATTATGGTGGTAAATTATACAAATTAATGTATAAGAATAGTTTCAGTAAATGTTGTAGATTAATTAAGTATCAAAATAACGTTGAAATTAAGTCGATTTTTAGAGAAATTGTCACTTGTTTTGAAGTAATTTCTGGAGAAAATTGAATTCGTTTAACTTTCATTTCCTCGAACTCTTCATATAACAAAAATGTAATCTGATAAAGGTCAAGTACAGAATATGTGTAATACAAATTTACCATTTTTAGCAGTCAAAACTTAACGAAATTTACAAATAAGAGCGACAAAATCAGTGCTTTACGCGCGTTTACCTAAACGTCCATCAGAAAAAAAATCATTAAGTACTAATTTAGTGAGTCTGTTTTCAAAAAATTGATCTGATAAAAGGCAAGATAAGAAGACGTGCTAATAGAAACCAGTACTTCTTATTTCAATTAGGTAACAAAAGGTGTACAATTTCGCCGACTAAATCTACCAATTTTACATTTTCGCGACTAAAATCGACACCGTCCTCTTAGATAGGGACATAATTTAACAGAGGCTGTATTATTTAGTTATATAACCTTTATTGCACAAAAGAAAACCTTACAGTACAAAAGGCGGACTTATACCATGACTTATATCTTTCTCTACCAGTCAACCTTTATGTTGATGAATCCTTTATGTTTATGTTGTGACGACCGGTCCGGCCTAGTGGGTAGTGACCCTGCCTGTAAAGCCGATGTTCCTGGGTTCGAATCCCGGTAAGGGCATTTATTTGTGTGATGAGCACAGATATTTGTAGAGTCATGGGTGTTTTCTATGTATTTAAGTATTTATATATTATATTATACATCGTTGTCTGAGTACCCATAACACAAGCCTCCTTGGGCTTACCGTGGGACTTAGTCAATCTGTGAAGAATGTCCTATAATATCTAAGTATTATTTATTATATTTTATTAAAGTGATTTATATTTAAGTTAATACCGTTGTCTAGGCGGCTAGAAAAAGAAATGACAGTTTTTTATTATTATTTTATGTCATGATCGCCGCTGCTGTGCGTGTCTGTAGTCCTGTAAGTATTATTTATTATATTTTATTAAAGTGATTTATATTTAAGTTAATACCGTTGTCTAGGCGGCTAGAAAAAGAAATGACAGTTTTTTATTATTATTTTATGTCATGATCGCCGCTGCTGTGCGTGTCTGTAGTCCTGTTGGGTTCAAATCCCGACAAGGGCATTTATTTAAAGCTCTATAGAAGCTCTACAAGATTTCAGGTATATATTTACTGAATTCTAAAATCCTATCTTCAATAGCTTGCGTTGTCTAACAGTACATATTTCACAGTTTTGAATACATATTTAGATTGAAGATTATCTAATACATATTGAGCTTACTGCGACTTATGATTATTAACAAAACCTTATCCACTTCACCCCAACTCACCCTTACCCATGTTTACCTTTGACTGATAGCCCCACTAGCCCCACTTGCCCCACTTGCTTATCACACGCAACTTATGACAGCAGATAACCATCGCCAGAAATTCTTTAAGATCGCGTGTGTTAAGTCATATTTTCGTCTGGTCATATTCCGATTGCTTAAGTCAGTTAAGTGTAACTGATCCTTTTTTTCTAGTTGGAGGTAAACAAGCGCATGGCTCGCAAGCAACAATCGTAGCCTATGCATAGTGCAACTCCATTGGCGTTGTTATCGCTATTCGTCTTTAAAAAAACCGGCCACGTGCGAGTCGGACTCGCGCACGAAGGGTTCTGTACCATTACGCAAAAAACGGCAAAAAAAATCACGTTTGTTGTATGGGTGCCCCACTTAAATATTTATTTTATGTATTTGTTGTTATAGCGGCAAGTGCAATTAAACATTGAAATTGAAATTGGTTGCGATTGTTATAACTGAACACCCCTCAGGATATTTTATAGGTCATATTTTGTATGTTATGACTGCCCTAATTGGTGTCCTGCGGCTGGGATTATTTTTCATTTTCTTCCATTTCTCTTTATTAATTAAGCCTATTTTTATAAATGGTCCTTCGAGCCGGATATAACTGTAAACACTGTAAATCACTCTAGCTTGACATTTGTGCCATTCTCAACCAAAAGGGTACTTATTGTCGGTTGTCAATAAGGCGCTATTTCCATATAGCTTCAATATATTTCCATGAGCTCCCTGCCGAGGTTTTCCCGAGGGGCTACAGTATGGAGTTCTTCAAAAAAGGAGTGTACAGGTTTTTAAAGGGTCGGCAACGCGCGTGTAATATCTCCGTTGTTGCAGGCGTCCATAGGCTACGGTAACTGCTTACCATCAGGCGGGCCGTATGCTTGATTGCCATCGACGTGGTATAAAAAAAAAATTTGAATCATCATTATCAACAACCGACAATGTGGTACCTTTTGGTTGAAAACGTCACATTTATTAAGTTCAGTTACCTACAGGTTGTCTAAAGGAAATCGCTCTATAGCGATAAGACCGCCTGTTGTGTTACCTTTACTTTTACGGTTCGCCTTCTGTTTATTATTTGGAGGTATGCAGTAAAATAAATAAATTAAAATTGATTATTTTATGTATTTAAAATATGGATGATTCTTATTCCTATTTTAGTATTATAACTGGGACATTATCTATGTCTGTCTGTCTGTTACCTCTTCACGCTTAAACCGCTAAAGCGATTTAGATGAAAATGTGGATATAACCGCAAATGTAAGTTACAAGGCTATACCTAAAACAAATCTAAACATTTTTAGAGCAAAATAAATTTTAGAAAAAAAATTGAGCGGCAATATATTTCGTACATTGTGATCATTTGTGACAGTTGTGTGAGTCGTGACGTCACGAGTAAATGTGACACTTTCAACCAAAAGGTACCACATTGTCGGTTGTCGATAAGGTTGATTTCAAATTAAAGCCATATGGAAATAGCGCCTTATTGACAACTGACAATGTGGTACATTTTGGTCAATAATTGTGTTACCTATAAGTGGAAACTGTTCTGGCTGTTGTGTCAACTCAATTTGTTAAACTATATGTGTGATTATATGCTGTTTGCTTCCCTTTGCAATAAAAAAAAAAACGTCACAAATGTGACGTTTTGAGTTAAACCAAAGTAGTGATACATAATTGCTTGCTGAATTATTTTATAAGGAAAAATAAGTCTCACATTTTTTTTGTGTGAAATTGTGTTCATTTGGGCCTAAACTGTCAAAAATATACGCTGTATTTCAGTTTTTAAATACCTACTGTAGAACCTAAAAACCTAAATAATGCTAACTTATTTTCAACAAGGCGTTAAAATGTTTATTTCATTCCTAGACTTACATGCGCATGCGCATAATGATGCGCAAAAAACAAAACACTTGAGGTGTCAAACCCTTTCTGTATAAGGAATAATGCTCATATTGTAAAAGGGCTTATTTAAATAGAAAATAGGAGTCGCTTACGCCATTACGTTTAAGGAGCTTGATCGGCGCCCGCGCCGGTTTTCAGCCCAAAATGGTAAAGGTGAAATGTAGAAAAAATAGAAAAAAATGTAAATGTGTTTCGTGTTTTAATTGTTGAGCGTAAAGTAGTAAGGATGTCAGATGTACCTGATAGTGAGAAATTTACTTTAAAAAACCGGCCAAGTGCGAGTCGGACTCGCGCACCGGGGGTTCCGTACTTTTTAGTATTTGTTGTTATAGCGGCAACAGAAATACATCATATGTGAATATTTCAACTGTCTAGCTATCACGGTTCATGAGATACAGCCTGGTGACAGACAGACAGACAGGCAGACGGACAGACGGACAGTCTTAGTCTCAGTTATAGGGTCCCGTTTTTACCCTTTGGGTACGGAACCCTAAAAAATGAGAAATTTGGTATAGAGATAGTTTGAGTCCCGGGGATAGTTTTTATCCCAGAAATCATCCTTTAAGGGGGTGAAAAGGGGGGTGGAAGTTTGCATGGGGAATCGATTAAAAGCATAGGTATTGGATAAAAAATAAGCTACCCAAACTACTAACTCCACGCAGAGGAAGTCGCGGGCAAAAGCTAGTTACTCGTACCTATAATACCTATATTACTTTTACTCATTAAAAAACATGCGTAACAGTAAATTAAGTTTTACCACTGCTGGACATAGGTAATACAAACAATAAGTACATTTTACAGCACATATGGTGCTACTTTACCGCACTAGTGCTATAATTAGCACATTACGTAACTATGTCGAAAATTTAAAGGGCCGCATATTGTACTGCAAAATGATACATACATGTGTAAATAGGTAATTCGCAACTCGTGTCGATTTCAAACACTCTCTTTGGTCGTGTTTTAGTTTATCGCCACTCGTTGCGAATTTCCTATTTTTCGCACTTGTATCGTAATGTACTATTAAATAGCTTTAACTTGAAACCCGATCAAATCGCTAAAACCAGCATCTAAACCCACCATAAATCTCCAGGCGCCCATATATATCCTGCACAGCCTTCGAATTCCATACTAAGAAAATATCGCACCCGAATTCCGCACTGACGGGTTAAAAGCACAAAAAAAGTGCGGGAAAATGCGCGCGCGCCGGCCCCGCCCCCTGCGTTTGCGCAGACAGGTGAATGTAGCAGCCGACGCGACGATTTGCTGCTCTGTTTTTGCTCTGAATATATTTAAAAGTATAATGGGAGTGACAGAGGTACTGACAGTGTGCTTGTTAGGCTATTGATCGTTTAATTTTGATTGTTTTGTAAATTTGTGATTGTGATTTGTATTTTTATAAATCTTGTTAGAATTATATGTATGTATGTGTTTAATAATTTAAAGAATTACACCTTTTTCCTTGCTTTTTGGCTTTGCTTTTAACTTGTCACATTATACTACCCATTATGCAACAGTTACATAATGAGTGTCATGTTATGCATTTTATAAATCATATTCATACTTCGGTTCCAGGTGTTATTTGGCGGTTTATCAAACTATGAATGACTAAAAGTGTCTTTAGAGAGGCGTTTTCTCGCTAAAGATTCATGAATTAACTTCTTTTTTACAACATTTCGTAATAATCATAATTCATAGACACTCCACAATTAAGTACTTCTCTCCAAAACCATAAATCGGAATCCCATGTACACCAATCATTACTAAAAAAACTAAGCACAGCAAATATGGGCATGTAAGAAAGATATACAACAATGGACAATGGGGCATAAATCAGTATAATTAGTTCTGGCTTGAGCTGGAGTCATTGGTCAAAAGTGGCTCCGCCTACTGGCATCTGGGATCAAATGCGTCGACAGTAATGCAAGGAATTTGAAAAATGCTGAATTGTCTAAGTTGATCAATGTGAGAGCTCTGGTTTTCGCACTTAGGCCCGTTGCAACCAATTGACGGATTGATCAATGTTAATCAATAATTTACCAGGAGGAGACAGTAAAAGTTATAAAAAATATAATATATGTACATATCTTGAGGGATCTTCAGTAAAATTATCACTACATGATTCCTGCTTCGTCTTCGCATTCTAATGCTTTGATATGTCGTCTCGTGACAGCTCTTATTACCGAAATTTGGACTTTAACTGCCAGAAAACTATTTGTGAATATGTATATCTCCATTTATCATCCCCGTGAGATATGATTCGTCTGCTCTATTGCCTCCCATATCATCAAAAAGGCAAAGACAATCTTTATTCTTCAATTTAGTACCTACTTCCCCAAACTTTGTTCCATCATAACGAAATATTTTTGGTCCAATACAAGCTTAGCCTTACATCCATCATAATAAATGTGTAGTTCTCAAATTTTATGTGATCGAATCTTGTCAGCACTGTAATTACTATTATTATCGTCAGTGTATCTATCCATTTTAGTTTAGTACCTATCTACTATACCTACCACACATGTTATATCTCAATCCGATCCGATGACAATACCACCTATACACTCTTGGTTTATAAATCTTAATGGGAATTGTCTCAGTATGTAGGTTGTTCTTTTTCTGTATTATCTGCCTACGTCTGTTTTTTCCCCAATATAGAAAAATTAAATAGATTTATTATAAAACTTAGACAAAGGACCGGTTGCACCAAACTATCTGTAATCGACTAGAACAGAAACCTTACCATTTTTTCGTCTTAGTAAAACACAACTGTCTACAATAGATTTTTCAATAACAAACAAGCATACATTTCTAAGAAACATTCAATATCGAATGATATGTTTTAAATATCACCGTGACGTTACTATACTGAGATTGACGTAAGAAACGATACGTAGGTGTCAATGCAAAACGTAACATATCACATCCTTTCATGTCAAGATGTGATGTGTTACGTTTTGCATTTCAAGTGTCGCTATTGTTAACCTAGGCTTTCTTGCTGAGTTGACAGTATTTTCATGTCATATCATTTTATTATTTTGAGATTTATATCTCGTTGTTGGAGAAAATAATCGTTAGAAAAGAAAGAGCTGAAAAAATGCAACGTCAAAAAAATCGACGATTTTCTCGGAATAAAATTATGTTTTATGAAACATTAACATAATAAGCATATTTGACCTGGATACGAATTATATAATGTTGCATACAGTTCTTTTTCCTACGGCAAAATCACTTGTTTTAATATAAATACGGACATGCTTCTCTAAGAATACAGTTCAGTTCTGTAAGACTACAGTTTCGTAATATTGTATTATGTAACTGCTGTTTATTAAAACATAAAATGTCTTTACTAATATTCATCATTCAATTGACAGATTGGAGTACTGAAATAAAAAATGCTTTATTTGTTTAAAATAATTTAATAACAGAGAAGCAAGTTTCATGCTTCCATGCATACATGTTTATTCAATTAGTTAGAATATTTTGTATGACTTTTACATGCAAATGGCTCTTTTATATTTCTTGACCTATGACAATAAAATTGATGACATCTTGAATTTAAATTCTTAAGCACGTAATACTTTACAATCAAAATAAAATGATTTGTTAAATATTTAACATGACATGGAAAAATAACTGTAATAAAAAAACAAAATGGGCTGTCATTGCGTATCCATAACTTAAAAAAAAAGATTTATTGGTAACAAGGTAAATCCTTGATATGGACGCGAGTTAATTAATATGTCAAGTTTTTACCAAAAAAGAGTCACGAACAAATTTTTTGTCATTCTTGATGTCATAAATCTGTCGAAAAGATGAGGTATATCGTTTCCGGTTTTTGATACCGGTTTGGTTGCAATTCATAATGATAATAGGTACTTAAATGACTTCATAATGTATTAGCCAACTGAGAAAGGTGGAGTGATGCTGTTCTATTCGATATTTCATTTCTTTTGCATAATTTTCAGATTCTTCTATAAACCCAATGACGTTTGGTTCATTAAAATTATAAGTGATTTTAAGTGTAATATGTTTGAAAATCATGTTTTTAACTTTTTTTTCAATAAATATTTTCAAAACATCTATTTACTGCATTATACAAAGAAATTAGGAAAATTGTTTAGTTGTGTAAAAAAGGAGTGTACAGGTTTTTAAAGGGTCGGCAACGCGCATGTAATATCTCTGGTGTTGCAGGTGTCCATAGGCTACGGTGACTGCTTACCATCAGGCAGGCCGTATGCTTGTTTGCCACCGTCGTGGTATAAAAAAAAATCGTTTTATGTATTTCTCATGTTCTCTCTCTGTATTGACAAATTAACGTTTATTTACTTTCAAGTGAATAAATTTTTTGGCGTTTTGCAAATTTACTTTGACGATTGTTGATGTTTACATGTTTGTTCGACGACCGGTCTGGCCTAGTGGGTAGTGACCCTGCTTGTGAAGCTGATGATCCTGGGTTCGAATCCCGGTAAGAGCATTTATTTGTGTGATGAGCATAGAATCAGTGCTGTCATGGGTGTTTTCTATGTATTTAAGTATGTATATATTATATATATCATTGTCTGAGTACCTACAACACTAGCCTTCTTGGGCTTACCGTGGGACTTAGTCAATCTGTGTAAGAATGGCCTATAATATTTATTCTTATTATTTATTTATTTAGTTGTCATTCTTCTCTTCTTCTCTTCCTTTTAGCCCCTGTTGGGTAGGGCTCGAATCTTATTATTCCATTCACTTCGGTCATTATGTCACAAAATCCACAATTCCATTTTAGATAACAGTAACGTAATAGTAAATAGTATGCGGGATAGTCATATGACTTATATGATACCTACATTATTACATCGGTCTATGTTTTCTATAACCGTAGGTGTATAACCGTTTATGTATATTAAAATATTTTGAAATTGCCCATTAAATATATTAATAACGGGTCACTCACGTGTTTTAAGTCGAAAACGCAAGCTCCTGATGACGCTCCTCGGTACGGAGTGAAACATGTCAAGCGTTTTCGACTTAAAACACGTGAGTGACCCGTTATTAATATATTTAATATGTCTGTGTCTCACGGAAGTTTTGTTATTAAAATTGCCCATTGCTACAAGATCTGATTAAGAACTAATGTAAGTCAACACATTATTAAAATGTTATTAGTCAATAATCCTGATCCGTTCAGTAGATCTTTAAGGACAAATTGGCATACCTTGAGCAAAGTATTTTCAACTTTATGTATGTATTGAAATAAAAGTGTTATTTCAATGGAGATTATAAGTTTTTTTTATATATAGTAATGTATAGAAATGTCTATTCTTATGGAAATGTTTATATTATTTAAATTCTTGATAACCGTTGCCCTTATTAATGGTTTAATGTTTCAATCGTCCGTATTTCAAAGCGATAAAGTCCATTTTTGTGTGGTTTTTATGGTTTATGTTTATATACAAATTTAATTGAGTGTTGGCCTTAATAATTGAATAATTTATTGGGCATTTTGTAAGTTTATGATTTTTTTTAAATTCCGTTAGTCGAGCTAAGAATATTTGCATGATTTACAGAAAAAGACTGGTTTAAAGCAAAAAATTTACATACATATTACTAAATATAAGCTTCCTCTCATAAATAATAATATTAAGTTATTTGTACAAGTTGACATTTGTCAGACAATAGTGATGATGACATTCGGATGTTAACTGCAGATGCATTACAGCGTTATTAATAGAGCGAGTTTAAACTAGTGCGAGTCGGACTCGCCCACCGAGGATTCCGTGCTTTTTAGTATTTGTTGTTATAGAGTCAACATCATTTCAACCGTCTAGCTATCACGGTTCATGAGATACAGCCTGGTGCCAGGCAGAAGGGCAGGAGGCTTAGTAATAGGGTCCTGTTTTTACCGTTTGGGTACGGAACCCTAAAAAACTTTCGCACTAATTGCTACATATGACAATTTCTAGCAATAAAAACTAATCTAGCTAGTCTTTTTAAGATGAGAGCGTAACTACGTTTGTATGGAGAACCGAACTGGCTGGGGACTTAAGGGAACAATTTAAATACCTACTACTGCAAAAA
The DNA here is from genome assembly GCF_947568885.1 of Cydia strobilella. NCBI lineage: Eukaryota > Metazoa > Arthropoda > Insecta > Lepidoptera > Tortricidae > Cydia > Cydia strobilella. Next base: position 720,399 of record NC_086046.1, on the reverse strand, counting down.
TAGTACATTAAATAAATAAATAAATATTATAGGACATTCTTACACAGATTGACTAAGTCCCACGGTAAGCCCAAGGAGGCTTGTGTTATGGGTACTCGGACAACGATATATATAATATACAAATACTTAAATACATAGAAAACACCCATGACTCAGGAACAAATATCTGTGCTCCTCACACAAATAAATGCACTTACCGGGATTCAAACCCAAGACCATCGGCTTCGCAGGCAGGGTCACTACCCACTAGGCCAGACCGGTCGTCAACATAATGATCTTATACATCTTTTTTGTGTTTTGTAGAACATTTGTAGAACCCTCATCCACCCAACTTGCACCTTTTATTTTGAAGCCAAAAAAGCCTTATATCTACCTTACATTGGTACAAATATCCCAAACTAGACGGGTGTTACATTGGTACAAATGTCTTGAACTAGACGAGTGTCAGTCCAAGCCCCGCCGGGATCAAACGCATCACCAACTAATCCGGGGTCAGAACCTGGCGATTACTTTTAACTAGTGAAAGGACTTTGGGATAAAAAGTGATTTGTCTTTAGGTAAGTATCTAGAAAGTAACTCAACATAGCTACTTGAAATAAAACTACAGAAACGGATTATATATATCTACTAGCTTTTGTCCGCGACTTCGACTGCGTGGAGTTAGTAATTTGGGTAGCTTATTTTTTATCCAGTTTTTTATCAATTTCCCATACAAACTTCCACCCTTTTCACCCCCTTAAAGGATGGTTTCTGGGATAAAAACTACCCTGTCCTTCCCCGTAACTGCAGCAGAGCTAGAGTAAGTTTAGCGCCTGGAGAAAGTCTTGTAGCAATCATTCAATTTGAGCATAATACAAATTACACAAGGCAACTCATTAATTATCTCAATTCCACCATTCCACCCCGCTTTTCACCCTCTTAAGAGATGATTTCTGGGATAAAAACTAGCCTATGTCCTTCCCCGGGACTCAACCTATCTCTATGTTAAATTTCATTTTAATCGGTTCAGCGGTTTAAGCGTGAAGAGGGAACACACAGACAGAAAGACAGACAGACAGACAGACACGCATTTATAATATTATAAGTATGGATTCTAAAGCGGACTCCCAATAAGTAGGTACAGGTACCTTTTGGATGCAACCAGGAACCTCTGATAGAAGAGGCAGACGTAATTATACCTAAAAAGTTCCAAAATATTTTTTACTCTCCTAAAACATTATTACTCTAATTAAATTACTTATAACCAAACACTTAACGACGCCGACACAAAATTTTATTTTACTAATTATTTAAAACACAAAATGAAACAAAACACTCGCAAGGTTTATTCCACTCTGAACTACTCGTGTCAATTCGCCGCCATAAAAATAAACAGAAACATAAAAAAGACGTATATAACTATGAAGCTCGTACTAATATACAACCTTTTTGCGTTAATATAACACCATAAGTAGTAATTAAAATGACGTAACTCAATATGCAACTTAAACAAAAAACATCCTTTTTAACACGTCGCCATGATGGGCAGTTTTCAAAATAGCGTATGTTAAATATGAAAAGCGTACATCGATACGACCTTTTTGTTCTAACTCTTCTTTCTGATGTCGACGACGCTGTCAAAAAGTAGTAAGTTACTATAGAACTGGTATGAAGATACGACGTTTTGTAATAAACGGTCTGCCATGATGTTGACGGCGCGGCGCGACAAAAAGTCGTAAGTTACTATAGGACTGGTATGGAGATCCGACGTTTTGTAATAAACGGTCGGCCATGATGGATGGCAGCGCGACGCATCAATCAGGCGTGATCGACAAGACGCGATTCATAAAGGTATTAATTCAACCGACGACGTTGATTGATTTTTACGATATTAACGCGATATATAATTACGTGACGGTTATCTGTTTGGTTCCACTTGCGTTCGGTTTTTGTTCTATACATTTTTAGGGTTCCGTACCCAAAGGGTAAAAACGGGACCCTATTACTAAGACTTCGCTGTCTGTCTGTCTGTCTGTCTGTCCGTCTGTCACCAGTCTGTATCTCATCAACCGTGACAGCTAGACAGTTGAAAGCGACAGTAATATTGCCCCAGTTTGTCCAACCGATCTGTCATTTTATGTAGTTCAAAATTTGTACAAAAGCAGTGATTACTTCGTAGTAAATTGCTTACCTAGTCGAACTGTAGATTTTGGAATATAACAAAATCGGACAAGTGCGAGTCGGACTCGCCCACCGAGGGTTCTGTACTTTTTAGTATTTGTTGTTGTAGCGGCAACAGAAATACATCATCTGTGAAAATTTCAACTGTCTAACTATCACGGTTCATGAAATACAGCCTGGTGACAGACAGATGGACAGACGGGCAGAAGGACAGACGGACAGCGGAGTCTTAGTAATAGGGTCCCGTTTTTACCCTGTGGGTACGGAACCCTAAAAACATGGCCTAAAAATTCAACAAAAATATTAAGAACACTGTGTATTATTTAGATTCTTAATTTAAAAAATATACGAGAAAAACAACGTAATTTTTATGCTTCTTTTTTTCTCGCGTTATCCCAGTATTTTGCCACGGCTCATGGGAGCCTGGGGTCCGCTTGAAAACGAATCCCAAGAATTCACGTAGGCACTAGTTTTAAAATATTTATCAGTACGGTTTTTACTCACTATTATTTTCAGTCGCTTTTGGCGACATGTTTCGGATTCTTTGGGAATCCATCCTCAGGCACGAGTGTCCGCGGCGGTTGTACGTCGTGCACTAGTTTTTACGAAAGCGACTGCCATCTGAACTTCCAACCCAGTGGGGAAACTAGGCCTTATTAGGATTAGGTTTCCTCACGATGTTTTCCGTTACCGATAAGCAACTGGTAAATATCAAATGATATTTCGTACATAAGTTCCGAAAAACTCATTGGTACGAGCCGGCGTTTTAAGGTTGAAAAACGTAAAAAGCGCTGTTTTTATCGTCATTAATAAAAAGTAAAGCAAATAAAAACACTTATTCAAGAGCAAAAAATGTTTGAAAAATGCATTTTAAGGTATTAACGTATTAAGCCAGTCCCAATAGGAGTAAATCCGACGTCGTGTCCATTATCGATTGATTTATTAGTATAAATTGGGCTGTCACCGGGTTTTTTCGGATCTGAGGGTCAGACAAACAGACATACATTATCGTCGGATAATATAACATACATATGATTGTGTGACAAATACAGGACACGTATGGGAGGAGAAATATAATTGACAGACAAGCCTGAAATTCTGAATAAAGATTTCGTCTATAAATATACTCTTTGTTTAAACTAAATACACGGACAATCACGATTTTGTAACCAGCGTACTGAAATATCTGGAGGAACATACATTTCATTATGTTTGGTCTCAGTGATATGTACTTAATTACTTATCTAAGTTTCTTAATATTAAATCATTTTACGGTTTAGACTTACTTGTTTTAGTCACTCGCGCGACATGTTTCGGAGAGCTAGGTCTCCTTTCTCAAGCACTAATAGCAACGCGATCAGCGAGCGACGCGGCGCGCGACAGCGGCAGTACGTAATACACGGTCGTCGTGAAAGCTGCTCGCACTATTAGTGCTTGAGAAAGGAGAACTAGGCTCTCCGAAACATGTCGCGCGAGTGACTAAAACAAGTGAGTCTAAACCGTAAAATGATTTAATGTTAGTATGTCTCACAACAGTTTAAATTCGATTAGTTTTTTAATATATGGATTTTCCAAATAAAACAAAAATCCAATCAGCCAATCGCCGATCAGTTTATTAAAAAAAAAAAAAAAAAAGTAACTGACGAAGCTTTAAAGCCCGTTGATGCGATCTTAACGGAAAATTTGTGTCTAGTTCATTTTGAACATTTATACCATCGCCCACACTGCTAACTGTCCATCGGTGGACCGTATTACAAAAGGCATAAGGTCCTGGACAGTTAAGAGTGTAGATGTTTGTACTACAAGTAAAAGGGATAACTTATTAGTGATTTAATTCTATTTGTAAGTTTCTGTAGACAATTAACCGTACAAACTTGAGTATATCTTTCAACTGCTGTTTACGTAAAGCGTACGGAGAGCGTTACAATTGATAGGAAGTTACTTTCATATTAAACCATTATTAATAAATTTAGTAAGTTTCTGTATACGGCTTTCATTGAACTAATTACGACACATTTAAACGGTTATTTTATATTAATGTGTGAAGGGAACTTACGCAACCCGAAATGTATCCGTCAAATCACATACTGATTGAACGTCTATCACCAAGGAGGACTTTTGGCCGAAAGGTGTTCCGGCGGTTCCGCGGCCAGCTTTTCAGGGTTCCGTACCCAAAGGGTAAAAACGGGACCCTATTACTAAAACTCGTCTGTCCGTCTGCCTGTCACCAGGCTGTATCTCATGAACCGTGATAGATGTATTTCTGTTGCCGTCATAACAAAAAATACTAAAAAGTACGGAACCAACGGTGAGCAAGTCCGACTCGCACTTGTCCGGTTTTTTTTATATTTTTTTTATACATAACATGCTGCAAATTAATTCTGATTTCACTTAGGAGTCAATGGTAATGTACTAGATTTTTTTTTACTGAAAATTCTTTTTACGTACTTATTTCTTTTTCAGGGATTATTAAACTGTAGCTTTGGAAACAGGCCACTTAAATAAAATATATCAAGCGAAACATATTATTAATAAACAACAAAAAAAAATCATGAAATAAAACTATGAAAACGGATTATATCGCGTATATTGAATTTATAATACATCCCGACGTTTCGAACTCTTTACAGCGTTCGTGGTCAACGGGTGACCAACGGCGGCGGCGGGTGACGGGTGAGCGGGCGTGGTCAATGTCACCCGTTGACCACGAACGCTGTAAAGAGTTCGAAACGTCGGGATGTATTATAAATTCAATATACGCGATATAATCCGTTTTCATAGTTTTATTTCATGAGTAACTATCGCGGTAACCGAAGACAATATTAACAAAAAAAATTACACGTTTTAATATACTTTTAAATGTAATATTAAATTACTCACATGTATCACATTACATAACACCTCTGTAACATGGTTGTACAATAAAGAACTATCTTATCTTATCTTATCATATCATATCTTATCTTATCTTGTCTTATCTTATTATTTTTGAGTTAATAGAATATTTAAAGCCCACAATTACCCAGTCGTCATGGGGCAATTTGCTCGAGCGCCGAAAATCAATGGGGCACTCCGCGCCGTGACAGCTACAAATGATACTTGTTGCGTCTAGAGAGGAACAATATCATCTACTTCGCAACTTGAAAATGTTTTTTAATAGCTATAGTTTCGTAGCTGAAGGGTGACAAACGGAATCCTTAAGCCTCTACTTGCGTCTGTCTGAATGTCTGTCTGTCTGCCTGTCTATTTATCTATCTGTCCATCTGTCTGTTTCTCTGTCAATTAGTCTGTTTGTTACAAATGATACATGTTGCGCTTAGAGAGGAACAATATCATCTACTTCGCAACTTGAAAATGTTTTTAATAGGTATTGTTTCGTAGCTGAAGGGTGATAAACGGAATCCTTAAGACTCTGCTTGAGTCTGTCTGAATATCTGTCTGTCTGCCTGTCTATCCGTCTGTTACAAATGATACTTGTTGCGCCTAGAGAATATTATCATCTGCTTCGCAACTTGCTTCCAATGTTGTTTTTTTAATCGGGTTCCTTAGCCGAGGGGTTAAAAACGAGACCCTATCATTGCTAAGTCTTCGCTCTCTGTCAATGTGTCTTTCTGCCAGTCTGTCATGGGGCTGTATCTCAAGAACTGTGACAAATAAATAGCTAACATTTATACCTAAGTAATATGAAGTGCGAATTAGCGTCCGGAAAATACTGTAATCTCACTTGTTTATTTTATTTTTGTACCTTAAGCTTATTTGGCTTTAGTTGTAACTTACTTTATAGGTTTTCTTGTACTCATTTTTGTAATGGAATATCTCACTTGTTTCTCAATATTAGGCCCTGTAGCTTAAAATATAAGAGGGGAATGGTCAGAACCTCAGAACTCGCCTATATATTTTCGTAAAGAAAATTCAAAATTATCTACCTTAAAATAATAAAAAAATTCTCTTTCATTTAATATAATACATCACACAGATAGCTACCTATACATAATTGGGTCTAGGAATATGCATGGCATATCCATACTTAATAGTATAAATGCGAAAGTGTGTCTGTCTGTCTGTTACCTCTTCACGCTTAAACCGCTGAACCGATTTAGTGGAAATTTGGTATAGAGATAGTATGAGTCGGGGAAGGACATGGGATAGTTTTTATCCCAGATTTCACCCCTTAAGGGGTGAAAAGGGGCACGTTTATATGGGGAATCAATAAAAAGCAGATTGAATAAAGATAAGCTCCCCAAAATACTTATTCCACGCAGACGAAAGCGCGGGCAAAAGCTTTGAATAATAAGTTATAAATAATTTTGAAGTTACCTCCGCAAGCGAGTTACTGTTAAATACATTTGTTAAACAAATAAATAAATGCCCTTACTGGAATTCGAGCCCAGGACCTGCTTTGTAAGCACCCACTACCGACTACCACACTAGGAGGCCGTTAATCCAACACAACAACGGATTGGGATAAAACTCGACGTTCTTATGCAACAGCTAGGATAAAGCTTTCGCAACGGGCAACTGATAACTCCCGTCCTATAACTATCACCTATTGCAACCTATTGCTATCTCCCACTTCATGCTATCGGCACAGAGGCGCCGCACAATTTGGTATCTGACGTTTTACGAGCGAACCATGCGCTCAATTACGCAGATACATGGTTATTGATGTGGGTAGGCGATTTTTGATTTATGCTGGGAATTAATTAAAATTTGGTTTGGTGAATTCTGAAATATGTATATTTGAAGTGAATGGTGAAATAAAGAAATGTGGAGAAAATCGGATCCTTGAGATAGATTTACTTGTCTCAAAACAATTAGGACAAACAATCAATCAAACAATCTAGATCCCGAAAAGAGAATAGATTCCAGACAATTCTAAAGATATCAGTGCCAAAAATAAAAAATTCTAAAGTAAGTATTTAAAAAGAACCTATACGATATGTACAGTCACCTGCAATAATATGCTACATAACGAAGTCCGTAAAAATATCTGACACGATCTTATTTGTAGAACCATAAGAGCGGGTTACATATTTTTGCGGCCTCCGAAGAGTAACATATGTTGCGGTATGCGCATGCAGGTGACTGTACTTATAATAAAAGTTTATTTTTAATTTTACATAACTCTCTTCTCTTTTCGTCGCGTGGTAAAAATAGGATGCGTAAAGAGGTTTTGGCCGTTTAGATTCAGACTACTGCATATTATGATTTTGACATTTGTTGCTGCAATTCCATCTACAGTAATGTCACGTTGCAATACTGGTGCATTAATTCTGGTGTAGTCTGAATCCGAACCGTACCTTTAATCTGGCTCTAGTCTACTCAGAGAAAACTCCCACGAACTTCACACAGGACATTACCTAAAGTACCAAAATTTAAATACCCCGCAAAACAAATTCGACATCCCATCAGCCAATTAGTCTTCCACGATTTATGCTTCTCCGGCGTCGCGTGCGCCGACCCGATATATCCAGCAACCGATTGAGATCGATCCGTGACTTGTCCCAATTTCATTATTTAATTACATTTCGATTTTCACTGATAACGATTCGGCAATTAATTTTGGTGATATTTTTCTTGTGGGATTCTGTGAGGTTTGAAGTTTTTTATTGTAATTCCATAAGGAGTATTTTGATTGTAATAACAAAGTATAATTCATATAATATAAATAATCATGATCTGATTTTGATCTGACAGTGTCAAAAGAGATATTCCTTCAACCAAAAACGTCATTTTTGACACTTGAGACATCATAATTATTCATAACAAAATTTAGATTAAATTCTTATTCTGTTATGATCAAATCCGCCTGCAGATGTTTGTCGTTAAGCTGATAATGAGATTATAGATTATCAGTCGCTGAATTACTACATACATAAACGGCAGTCAAGTAAAAAATCTATTATCTTAATATTACTAATCATATGTGTGGATATTCCAAAGTCAAAGTAGATAACACCATTCAAGACAAGGCTAAATTAAGATCCAATAGTTACAAAGTTGCACAATAAAATAAAAACAAAGCAGATGTAGAAACCCAGCTGAATCAAATTATAGACAGTATCCTTATGCATTCAGATACGCCCCCTTCATAAAATATAGTTATGACCACTACAATGATATACTAATATCTCATGCGTCGAAACAAAAAAAGTTACAATGCCTCAAGCAAATTACATGTGTGGTTCTGCACAAAAAGGGAAGGATGTTAAGCGTTTAGTTTGAGGTCTATTGCAGATATATTTAAATGAAACTATAACAGTACATTTCTTATATAGGGATCACTCGTATGTCAGCCTGTATGTCACACCCGATTTACTCCGAAACTGCTGGACCAAATGAGATTTTCCCAAAATTCAGACATCTTGAAATATCGAATTATAACTATTAACAACTTTATCTACGTTACTTATCAAAATAGCGGCTATAATTATTTGCAATTATTTACGCGTCTTCACCTAATAATCTTTTATCTATGACCTGTCCAGGTAGTTACAGGTCCGGAGTTTCATCATTTGACAAAGAATTAAGAAAAACTTGTTTACCTTGTGTAAAGTTCGATTTTCTCCAATTACAAATCGTCCTACAAATCGCCGTCTACCAACTTTACTATCCATGAAATTATAAAGATTATCTCCAAAAAGTACATTGCGTTTTCATCCGGTGTCAATTTAAACTGTAATTTTAAAAGATTCTAATTTATTATCATTTCTCTAGTGACTTACGTTGTTTCCAAAATGGTTGTAATGCTTTCTTATCGTGACGATTTCACGGCAATTCCGACTTTCGTCATTGTTCTGATTGTGCTCCGTCATTCTATGGGTGATTGTGGCAAATCAGTTACCTTTCTAAAGAAATTTGGGTTTAATGGTACTGGAACGATCTTAATTAGGGCATTAAGGCTAGTTGACAATAGAAATAACGTTAGTTTATGGTTATTACATTCGTTGAAGTTTTATAATCTAAAAAGATTTTAAGTTTAACTTCAACATTTTTGATTTGGATTGATAGTTTGGAAACTAGTACTTAAAGGCGCGTTTCCAGACTAAATGGTATACAATTACACTGGTAATACGCTTGCAAGTACGAAAAAAGTGAGCAAGTATCTATTTGTAGATATTTTTAAATCTTGTATGATACGGTAGTAAAAAATAAACAAATGTTCATATTCATTTATGTCGTTACGCACAGATACATTACACGTCAAAACATTTTTAAAGCTTATATTCGTTTTTATTAGAAAAATATTTCCGATTTGAATTAATTAACTGAGATGACTGACATGTACTTATAATTTATTTTTTCTGCACATTAGACGCAACTGCATAAATCGGCGCAGTTTTTAAACCCAAAGGCATCCCTTGAAACTCGAGACCCAAAAACCTCTGTCCGGTGTGGTCCGCTTATTTCACTGCCCACTGGCCCGAACCGGCTAATTGATTAAAACGTACCGTGTCAATCCTCGGCCGCAGGCGATGCAGTGATCAAAGGATGCTGCAACTGACTCAGTTGCAGGGAAACAAAGAGATGTCATGTCAGGCAATTATGCGTTTTGAGAGTTTAGATTTGGACAGTGATATCTAGTAGTTAGAAGGGGAGGTGATATCATTTTTTTTATTAAGGACTTCCTAGCCTTGGTTGTGACCCTGCGTAATGCGTATGATGCAGGATGTGCCAGGTTAGAAATAAATAAAAAAATAAAATAAAATAAAAATAAAAATCATTTATTTCGGACCACAGAAATCCATAACAGGTTAGTCGAACATGCAGGAACTTAAAACTATGTTAGATACAATTAATTATTACTTAACTTACTAGATATCTACAACTACAATACATACTTAGCTAGGGAACGATGCAGGCTCGACCAGTGCTGCATATAGCGACTATCGAGCCTACCCGCTATCACACTCAGGATACTGTTGCTACTGCCAAGCACTCTGCGACGCGTCGCGGCGGCGCGCTTTCTTATTGTGGCAAAGAAACCGTCTACCTGCGCGTCCGCGAACATGCCTGACGCGCTGCAGAAGCGAGGCAGACGCAACAGCACCCTGAAGGCGTTGTTGAACTGTACCCGAAGGGCGCTGATCGATCTTTGCGAATAATTAGCCCACAAGCTGCAGGTATAAAGAGAGGTACAGTAGGCTCTAAAGAGAGTTATTTTGACCTGAGCTGTACAACCTCTGAACCTATGTGCTATCATATTCGCTCTTATCGCCAGCGCCCTACGTTCCCTATCTATATCTGCGTCGTCACGCAGATTTTCATCGACTAAGTGGCCTAAATATTTGACACATGTCACTCGTTTAAGGGGTGTGCCATTTAGATATAACGGCGGTACAACAGATGGACATTTCGTCCCAGACTTAAAAACCATAAGTTCACTTTTCAGAGCGTTATATTTGAGGCCATGTTTACATGCATACTTCTCACACACCTTCAGCAGTATTTCAAGTCCTCCCGGCGAGGGACTCAACAGCACCATGTCGTCAGCATAGCTAATATTATTCATACATACTCCGCTAATATGGCAGCCGACATGTATGCTGCTGAGCTCCTCGATGAGAGCATTAATGTACAGGTTGAAGAGCTTAGGAGACGTTCTCCCACCCTGTCTCACTCCGCACTCCAACCTGTATTCCTCTGACACTTCTTTACCCCATCTGACAACATTAACTTGACACAAGTACCAACTCCTAAGTATATGCACAATATCCATAGGGACCCCCGCCTTTTTTAACTTGGCCCACAAGAGCTCATAATTAACCAGATCGAACGCCTTGGATAGATCCAGGAAACATGCATATATAGGAGTCTTCCGCTGTGTATAGTATTCGACGGTGTGCTTGAGGCCCAGTATCGCGCTCTCAGTAGATAGTTTAGGTCGAAACCCAAACTGCGCATCACTGATTCGTATATATCTATCTAACTCAGCATCAAGCACCGCGTCGAACACCTTAGCTACTACAGTTGCCAGAGAAATTGGCCTATAATTGGCCAGCTTCGCTATGTCTCCTGTCTTATTTTTTACAATAGGAACAACCATAGTGCGAATCATATCGGGTGGCAGGTAAGCATGGCTAATACAAAGCGAGAAGAGCATGGCAAGAACCCTGGGCAGGTGTGGCCCGGCATGTTGCAGATGCTCAATGCTCAGCCCGTCATGCCCAGGGGACTTGCCCCTCCTCATATTTTTAATTATTTTACTTACTAGATTTGCTGTAATTTTGGTAGTACACTCGGACCCAGCTGACCATGCCACCTCCCTTCTGGGTTCTGCACTAAGGGGAGACTTGACAGAAAAATGATTCATAAACAAGTTAGCTATTTTTACAGGATTGGTCTCATTTTCAATACTCACAGAAAGCCCTGGCCTATAATTTAATCTGTTAGTACTCTTCCAAAAATTGCGAAAATCATTTTTACCATGATAAGAAGCCAACCGGTCCAATTTAATTTGGTCTTGGTGTTGCTGGCACCACTTTAATCTAGCTTTAAAAACTTTGCGACTTACACACATGGACTCGTATAATTGGCCAGAACGGGGTTTTCCACTAGCCACCCAGGTCTGAAATCTAAGCCTGGCCTCTCTGTGAGCCTCACCCACATGTTTATTCCAACCCATAATGTGTTTATTTTTCCTATTTTGCGAGTCACTTGTACATAACACAGAGGCCGAACTAAGGGCACAAATGATGTCACTATACAACTTATTAATAACTTCCCTATGCAGGTTGTCATTACTGACATAACAACAACTATCTGCACATTCACTGAGCTGTGTAGGAAAGTCAATACCTTTTAGCAAATCATTACATTTACATTCATATTTAATAATATCACTAGGTTGTTTGTCACCCCAGAAAACTTTTGACCTGTCAACATTACAATTATATATTTTTGAATGGGTCACATCCAAGTTACATTCAATGACTAGCGGAAAATGGTCAGACCAGTAAACATTATGCATTACATATATTTTAGAAATAGTAGACCAGGCCGCCTGGGTCACAACACAGTGGTCCAGCCAACGCTCACATCCATGACTATCACTCACATATGTATAAGTACCGGTGTCGAGCCCAAGCATTTCTTGGTCTGCACAAATCCACTGACTGTCCTCACACAAACTCATAAGTTCATTGTGAAAGGGTTCATTAGGGTGGGCATTGAAATCCCCTAATACATAAGCGGCTTCTACCTCGCTGTCCTCAATAATAGCATGTAAAGTACTCACACACTCCACAAAGATTGGCAAATTTTCAGCGGAATCGGTTGGCATATACACACTGAATATCACAACGCGCTTAGAGCCTACATTAATTTGAATACCACAAATCCTGTTGTTGTTACACTCCACTACACTCGCCGATGGAAACAGACTCTTTCTCCATAGCAACGCGACGCCGCCGTGGGGTCTTCCTCTGAGCATCCCCGCTGAAGTGTCAACTGCCGATGTAGCTGTATACGCGAAGTCCTCATGTATAGTGGAAAGAAACGGTATGTCATTTGGGAGCAGCCAGCAGAAATTCTAACTTAGAATCCCGATAAGGGCATTTATTTAGGTGTTCATCAAGAATATTTGTGTCTGTGTAATGGATGTTATTTGTGTATCTAAGTAGATATATATTTATATTTACGTTAATTTCGTATTTATAATATTGATTTGTGTTTTTTTAAGTATTTACATTACAATATACAAATTATGATGTGAAACACATGTCTTAGGTGTTTCACTTTTTTACGTACATTTACGTGGCAACTTGGGTAGTTAATACTTAGAAATGTATAGAAAAAGACAATCGATCGCTTGTAGGTAACACTTCAAAAACTTAAAGCACATTAACTATAATATGCACTTACCTAATGGGCTATCGTTGTTCGTAAACAAGTGTCAAATAAGCATCACCTGTATTATTAATAACTCTTTAGGCGCCAAGGGCACAAAAACTTGCAAAAGCTCAACCTTATCACCCAGATACAGGCCATCTGCCTTTGATTGATACGCTGATAACGACAGCTATCAACAAGATCATTGATCAAGCAAAAAACATCTCTATGGCAACGGGGCACTGTCAAACAACAATGACGTCAATGACTCATTGATCGCCGATATGATCGTGACAGTTTTGTTTATTCGATTTATACACTTTCTATATTTTTTTGATAATGAAACTTTAAGTCTGATGACGGGACAATACTTTTTTGTAAATTATGAACAGGGTTTTGAATCGATAACGATGACACCTTTTTACACTTACAAAAAAATCACGATGTTCGTAAAAATTGTGTTTATTTTTTAAGCAGATTTTTTTCCGTTATCCATCACATCTTTTCCATTTAATTTATGTTTTTCATAATTGCCTACAACCTAGGTTGAAATCCCGATAATGACGATAATGATTATTTTTACTTTTTAATTGTTGACATTTTTCTTTATTATTTATAATTGATTAATTCATGTTTATATAATTTTGGAAACTTCTACTTTTTTATTTATTTGATTAAGTATTATTAATATTTTTTTATTGGTGGCTATGATGTTTGTTTTTGTAATATTTTTGAGTGCATGTGCCTAGTTTTAAATTTTCAAACATAATGTAATATTGTTATTGAATAAAAAATGATGATGATGATAATGATGATGATGATGATAATGATGAATGGCAGTTATTTGTGTGATGAGTACGGATATTTGTTCCTGACTTATGGATGTTTTCCATGGTATTTATATAAATGGCGGATTTGGACTCTCGAGAATAAGTAGCATATGTGTCATTGCGCTGCAATTTCTAACTATTAACATAAACCGTCAGCTACAAATGTATGGATCCACGTATCAGACGCAGACGTGAGAGTCATTGTGCTGTCGGTGCGCGCGCGCACAATGTGACAGCGTTATCGCTGCTTTGACGGTTGTCCTGTGGAAATTATTAAGGGCCTTGGGTGAGAAGTCTGGTGCATGTATATTCTTTTATGGTGACAAACAAGAACATGGTGTAATTGGTAGACTATAAAGAATACTGTAGGGTATTTTGGAAAACTACTTTTTTTTTTTCAAGCAGCGAGCGAGCATTGCTACAAATTTTGAAATCAATGGAAAGCCTTGACCGTGGCGGGTTGCGGGAGTACGCTGGATGCGGGTGGCGCAAGACCGGTCATTGTGGCACTCTTTGGAGGAGGCCTATGTCCAGCAGTGGACGTCCTCTGGCATATAGTATGATGATGATGATGATGAAGATGTAGATGATGATGATGATGATAATGATGATGAATAAGCTTCGGTAGGTCAGATGGTTTAGAGCTGTTGGACTGTTGTTCCTAAAGGTCGGAAGTTCGAATCTTGCTCAAGGCGGTAAATTTTTAAATTTTTCATTTAGTTTAATAAACATTAAAGATGTAGTCCACAGTGGGGCAATGCTCAGAAAATTTAACTGTTAATAAATGAATTTTGTTTATTATTTATTGCAGTATTGGATGTTTTCTATGATACTACTTATATACATAGAAAACACCCATGACTCAGGAACAAATATCTGTGTTCATCACACAAATAACTGCCCTTACCAGGATCCGAACCCAGGACCATCGGCTTCATAGGCAGGGTCACAGACCGGCCCTCAATTATATAAGTTTTTACAATTTTCAGCCCAAGCTTTATTCGATCTGTGTAAAATTGTCCTATAATATTAAGGTTACTTAAAGCCTAGTTTAATCATAATTAATTCATATCAGTTCTTATTTAATCGATTGTCATAAACGAGGAAAATGTAGACCTGCTATCAGAGACCGATCGATTTATCCGGAATGATGTCAGTGATAAGGAATAATTGATATGCGATGAGTAACGATCAATCAATCATTAATCATGTTTGCGCAACACTTATTCGCTGTTGATTGTAGTGTAGGGTTCCTTAGGAACCTTTTTTACCCGACTTCAAAAAGAGCAAAAAGTTATTGAGAATATATTATTTTAAATAACTTAGAAATGAAAAGTCCGCAGACAAACTAACGGCGCGATTCGGGAAATTAATTAGAGATTCACTAGATATGAAATAGTAAAGATATGTGACGTCCCACGGGTAAGGGTACCTTATGGCGGTTGGCGCTTACGCTATTATTAACACCACTCCAATTAATATTGGATGGCGCTTACGTCGCATAGCGCCTCAATAGTTTGCGGGGCTATGCGACGCAAGCGCCAGCCGCCATAAGGTACCTTTTGCCGTAGAACGTCACATATCATTACTATTTAATATCTAGTGAATTTCTAATTCATTTCCAGAATCGCGCCGTTAGTAGGGTACAGTAAAATTTTAGATCAGTCCAAATGAAAAAGTATTTCCGCCTATATAAGACCACACACATTATGTTAATACTTACTCTAAAGTAGTTATATAGAAATCTGTGTTATATAGGATGTTTTTTTGGGCATTTAGAGCAGCTACAAGATCACGTGCCTCACCCCGGACCACATCCGGACCTCAGAATGGTCCCAATTAACCTTTTAATTAACCTTTTAAATTTTTTTTATTAAGGGCGATTTCCATTTTTTTAATGTACAGTGCGCCAGCAAAGCTTAAGTAGAAAGGTAGCCTTTCCATGGTTCATAGGCTGTATTTAAACCCGTAATAAATTATGTTTTTCTATAAATTTAAAGTGTCGGCGAACCGCATGTGACACTTTTGTAGTCACAATTGCCATCATCTACATCCGTTTTGCATCAGGCATGAAAAACAAATTTCTACCCTTCCATGAACGGAACTCTTTTTATTTTATCGGCACATCACACCTTTTATTAGTACAATATCATCAACACTCAACTGAACATTATTGAATCTTAAGTCCTTGCATTAAAGTTCAAAATATATCGGTTCACAGTGCGATGGTACATTTGTATTGCAATAAAGTGATTGTGATATCTTTTAATTTAACCTAAATATGATTTGAAGTGTCTCCTTTATCGTGATGTATTACTTCGTTAATAAGGAATATAAGGCTAGTGTTTTCTGTTACGTAATTATGATTATTTATAACGTTTTCAACCAAAAGGTACCACATTGTTGCTAGTCGATAAGGTTGATTTCAAATTGAAGCTATACGGAAATAGCGCCTTATTGACAATCGACAATAAATACCCTTTTGGTTGAGAATGGCACAGTTATTGATAGTAAAGTTATAAAGGAACAAACGATATATGACACGTTTAAGTGCTTAATCATGGAAAATATTTCAATATACTGATAATTTTTTCTACATGTGGAAACTTGTAATTTCCTCACTAACTAACTTGTTACTGTAGCTGTAAGTTTTCCTAACAAATAAAATTAAATTCTATTTTCTCTACATCATTGTAACATCCTCGTTCCGTTTAAATCTCTATATCATCAGCTGTTATTCGATTTTATTCTTATTACCTATGTATGTGGCCGAAATTATTAACTTTTTAAGAATGTTTTTTAATTTGCAATGTTTTTTTTCTGATCAGAATCATTAAGACAATAGGCTTGAACGCATTACTTCATGTTTTGGGCTAACAATTTTCTCCCTTGTTCCAGAAGAAGCCACTAGCCCGGACGGCGTGAAAGAACGCGGGGAGGGGGACGCGTCCCCCGCGACCCCCGCGTCGCGCTCGCCCGCGCCCGACGCCGACATCGAGCACAGCATACCCGCCACGTTGATTCAGGACCCTCATGCTGAGAGGTAAGTTCACCAAATCCATGTTTATGAACTATGGTTACTTAAAGTTCATTGAAAAAGCGACTGCTGTCTCTTTTTGCGTCACTTCGTGTCAGTCTTTGGACGCTTCGTCGTTTCAGCGGTATCTAACCGGTCAATTCGAACGTGATAATTACTAGATACAGGAACAATACTAGATCTAATACGTTATAGTTTAGTTCTCAACTAGTTATCTTTTGCAGTTCGATTCGAGAAACCAATTATCATTTCACGCTACAATTATTGTGACGTTTTGGGATATCCATTAGATATCCATTGGATGTCTAAAAGTAATGTCTTAAGCAAATCTTAAAGAGATCGTTCAAGAAGACATTCGGAATCGCGGAAATGTCAAATTTGACATGACAAATATCTCGTTATCGTTTCTGTTTCATATCTAGGGGATTATCTAGTTGATCATTGTTTGAATTGATCCGTAAGTCGACCAACTGGATCAGTTGACGCCTCCATTTCCTATTTTCGTCCTTAATTGGTCCCAAAATCTTTCGCTACAGTTTCCCTAGCTTCTCTCTTCCTTCTGGGTAGGCGTCTAACCCTCACATCATAATACCTAATCAATTTTACAATGGAATGACCTTCAAAGCGCAGGTAGCTGACCGCACGCGCCGGCAAAACCCTAGGGCTGACAACGCTTAAACAAACTGCTCATTAATAATTTTATGTCGTAAAATTACTACCAACCACCATCTCAAACAGCGAATTGTTTATCATACAAAATGGATATACTGGGTATCAAACCCAGGATACTAGCTTCGCAGGCTGTCATTACCACACAGCCATTAAACTATCATCTTCCTCGCGTTGTCCCGGCATTTTTGCCACGGCTCCATGGGAGCCTGGGGTCCGCTTGGCAACTAATCCCAAGAATTGGCGTAGGCACTAGTTTTTACGAAAGCGACTGCCATCTGACCGTCCAACCCAGAGGGGAAACTAGGCCTTGTTGGGATTAGTCCGGTTTCCTCACAATGTTTCCCTTCACCGAAAAGCGACTGGTAAATATCAAATGATATTTCGTACATAAGTTGCGAAAAACTCATTGGTACGAGCTAGGGTTTGAACCCGCGACCTCCGGATTGCAAGTCGCACGCTCTTACCGCTAGGCCACCAGCGCTCTGCAGCCATTAAACTATGAAGACATTAAATTAACTAAGAAGTTAATTTATACAACTAATTAATTGATGATATTCGTGGCATTACAGTTATACAAAGTAGGTACCTTTTACAGTAAGCAAGTCAAGGCAGGTGAAGATCTTGTCAATTAATGTCAAGTTGCGGTCATTAATTAGGTTAAATAAATAGAACTATAAAATTTTAATAAATTAATTAACTAAATTATTGTCAATTTGTTATTTTAAGCTTTCAGGTACGCAGTTTAGGTCGTTTGTGATGATTTTTAGGGTTCCGTATCCAAAGGGTAAAAACGGGACCCTATTACTAAGACTTCTCTGTCCGTCTGTCTGTCTGTCTGTCACCAGGCTGTATCTCATGAACCGTGATAGCAAGACAGTTGAAATTTTCACAGATGATGTATTTCTGTTGCCGCTATAACAACAATTACTAAAAAGTACGGAACCCTCGGTGGGCGAGTCCGACTCGCACTTGTCCTGTTTTTACACCTAAGAATGATTATACCCACGGTTATATCGAAATTTTGTAATATAAATCGATGAAAAGTAAATAAAGCCCCACATTCAGAGAACAATACTAAACCTTCAAAACTATTATCGATCATATATTAAGATTGATTGATTAATAAAATATCAATAGAAAAGTACACGTCCATTCATTTTACATTGATCATACGTATTCCTTATTCCTTTGTATCAAGGTTGAAAGTTAAAGATGTCAACCATAGTACTAGCTTTAACACATTTAGTAGACCAATAATATACCTTATTTGGTTGACCACAAGGTTTAAGATAAGTAACTGCGTCGGTGGTACTCCCGGGTGTCCATACTCGTGTCCGATAGGTGGTCCCAAGATCACTCAGCACTGCTTAGTGGTCACTCTAGTGATGTACCGGGCCCAAAAATAATATATTGCCAAGGGAATTAATGAAGATATATTTACCACCGACCAAATCGTAGATCGATTCCCGAAACTATGAAAGGCTTAAAGGTAACCTAAGTTATAGTGATATGTAAATACTTAAATATTAAAATAATATTGGAGAATTTTGATTTTCATCACAATCCAAAGCGTATAACTATATTAAATAAAAATAACAATCAACAAAAAGAGCGCTAGGTATAAGTAGACACCGTATTCTTGAAAATTACGATCGCTGCAATAATTGAAACAAATTGCGTATTTAACTAAGAAATAACACTGAGATTTATATAACATAAATGTAGTTATGGTAATAATTATTCCTTCGATTGGGGAATTGGGGAATACCTGGAGGAGTATAATAATCCCTTATTCTCAGGAATATGTCCATTGCACACATTGCACTTCACTACAACTGACCAGTAACGATCCTATTGTTTTCCAAGATCAGTTGTCACTAGGCCTACACGTCCATTCGCCTTTCCCATTACCATTTCATCTATTCCACTACCTTCATCTTAATCTAAGTATACTTTAGGTTCATTATCATCTGTTCTAACGTTAAATTTAATTTTGTTCGTCTTTGAAATGAATCGAAGAAAGATAGTGACAGTTATTGTGTTCTGACTAAAAATGATCTGGATTCACAATTTGACACTTCATCAATTCTTGTAGACGGTATGTTTAATCCTACTAATAATATTAAAAAATGTGTGTATGTATGCTTGAAGACGTGGATGCTTTTCACTCAATTATGCAAAAACAGAAATATTGGCATATATATATTATCCGGAAATGAAATGAAATGCATTTATTTGCTTAACATTATGTACAGATAAGATGGTAGAGTCAAAAGAAAAGAAAGAGAGAGAGACAGTCGGAAGATATGTTATAGAGTATATTTTCCGGAAATTCTCTAAGAGGGCAAAAATAGTCCAGGATTGTTAATGGATTTATTTTTACTCGGAGGTAGTGACTTGTAAACCTAATCACTGTGGCTCTAGTGAAAAGAGGTACAAATCTTGTGCAGCTTAGGTGAAAAAGGGTTATATGGAACTCATACCCTCCACATGCGCTGCGCAAGGCTTGTACCCCTTTTCACTAGAGCCACAGTTACCTACATATATGAAATTAAGCACATAGATACTTTATTACCTATATCTATATCTCTCACATGATCTTGATGGACACATCTCGAATGATGGTCCCTATAATAATAAATGTTTATATGGAGTAACTGTCACGTAAAATAGTTGTAGACATTATTTTAACTACATCATTTAGAAAGCAGAAATTCTAATGTATATCGGCAGACAACTCATTTTGCGTCGCCGTGTGAATCAAACAGGCGTTCCGTATAAAACCGAATGCAGCAGAAACTGAGCAATCAAAATTACGCGACTCACAACTCAAAAAATTATGGCGATGGCTTCACTCTTAATTAATAAAAATACGGTTTAAACTTATGTCATTAATTATATATGGGCAAAGACGCAGGCAAGGCTTGTATAGAATATTATAATTTTGCTAAGCAATGCTGACCTTGATGAATACGATTAAGTCTGATCGATTGATGTCTTTGAGTTGATAAGTTTATTATTAATAGTTGTCTTCCGCTTTGTTTATTTACGATGTTTGGTCAGTCAACTTTGAGATCCAAGTAACTATTCATATATTTTTCCTTTTGTCTAATGGCACATGAGTTAAATAGAATGGTAACCGACATCCATAACTGCGAGTTACAAATGAAAAACTACACTTTTTTTTTACTAGCCCATTATGGTGTCCCACTGCTGGGCAAAGGCCTCTCCCCTTTTCTTCCACGACTCCCGATATAGTGCCTCCTCCGGCCAGTTGTTGAGAAAGGTGTCTAGGTCGTCCCGCCATCTCCGTCTGGGCCTGCCGGGTCCGCGCCCCTCTTCTGGCATCCATTTGGTGGCTATGCTAGCCCATCTGTCTGGATGCGGCAGACGTGACCGGCCCAGTCCCATTTGAGCCTAGCAGTCTTCTCACCGACGTCAGCAATGCGGGTTTTTGCGCGCAGCGTGGTGTTCCGAAAAACTACACTACTAATATAAATTGAAGCGTGTTTGACTTTTATGGAAACTACTACATTGATTTTGATGTCATGTAGTCAGACTAAATACATTATTTTTTAAATTCCATCTCAGCGGGAAGGAGAAAAAATGACACCGCATCGCGGAGACAAAGCTCCGGGCACTGTTAGTATTTTTTTTATTCGACGGAATGCTGACATTACCAAAACTTTTGTAATTTTACGGTGTTTAAACAAAAAGAAGAAAAATCTAAGTCAAAAAGTAAGGATAAAGTGGAATAAAGTTCACTGACACTTCGCCCTCACAGGTTTTTTGAGTCTATGTAGTTTCCCATTTGATCTTAACATTTTTACGCACAATGTCGCCTGCCAACCGCGTGGTTAATGTATGTCCACACGTCGCATTCCTTTACAAAGCAACATTGTTTTTCCTAGAAACATTTATTTAGTTTAATCAAATACATTTGAAGCTCCATATCAAATCGCACGTCAGGTGCCATTGTCTCTTCACACTTTTATTGGAACAGATGTTGAAACTTATCCAATTCTTCATGATCTTTTAGAACAACATTATCGTCTTCAATTTTGAGATCGTTTTTCAATGTCGGGGAGGGGTATTGTAACTGGTTATTTTAAACCGATCAGAGAAAAACAAACATACTGACAAAAACACATACTAATGATGTATTTTGTGTTACTTGTCTGTATTTAATTATGTTTTCTTGACATATTTCTCAATGTTTGCGTTTCGTCCTTAAATTAAGGGTCAATTGAATGGAATTTCATTTAATATTCTAAACAAAGAAAATTATGTCTGTGTGGTTATTGAATTTAACGGGTTAAAGAGTTCAACATGTCTCTTTATTTATTTCCAACATTAGACAAAAAAATCATATTTTTATCTTCAAAACCACCTAAAATAACTAAACTATGTTAAAAACTGTAATAGATGTCATATATTAAAGAAAAAGTGACGAAGCCCTCCAGTGGTGAAGGCCGGATTCGAACCGGCGTCTTTAGCTATCGCGTCTAACGCCATGAACCCCTGAACTATGTTAGTTAGTGCGTGACTGACACGACTGTTAGTGCGTGAATACTATTTATCAGTCTGAAAGTTTAAATTTGAAAAAATACATACATTAAAAATAAAAATAAATCTATCATGCATAATGTTAGATGTTGAAAAACAAAAGTTGAACAAGGGTACCTAGGTTTGTTACTTGTGTCAAATCAATCAAAATAAAATTAACAATTATAAAACACAACGCATGCATCTGCCTATTTAATTTTCAACATGTTTATGAATCCCAATATCACTAACAAATCTTATTCTAATCACATCACAATCGTCACTATTATAATTAAGCAAAACATTTAAAAAAAAGCCTTATCTGTATCCGGTGAAACAGCAGGTACGACACCAAAACGACAAATGCAGTTTACAAAAGATGCATTTATGGAAATTCCGCTTTAGTCCTTTGATATAAGGAATATTCCTGGTGGTTTTACAGTTTTCTAAATTCAAGCGTACCTTTGTCTAGGTTGTTCCGCTTTTCCATCAATGTCAATTAAGTGCAGTGAAGACACTTCATCAATCATGCATTCTGTTCTAATTCAACCCCGAGGGTCCATTGTTTAGAAATGTCCGATTATTTAGTTTGAAATATCATTTTTAGTTCGGTTTTGAATGAAAAAACTACGTCCGAATGTCGATCGGATTCACGCTGTTAAATACACTTTCTTTTAGTATTTTTGAAGTTTTTGTTTGCTATGCCAAAATTATTTAAATATTGTGTTTTATTTATTTAGTTGGTTGCTTAATTTGATTTTAATTACGGCTTTTTGACAGGAAATGACAAAGATCTGTAATGTGAATTTTTGTTACGAAAACCTAAAAGCCCTATAAGATCTCAGAATAATCTACAGTTAATTAGGTTTATTGATAAGAAACCTATTTTCCTATATATTAGCGCCATAAATTTTATAGGTAATAAACAAGCTGAATAAACAAACGTTATGGGTTTGATGGAAAATTTTGCCATGAAAAACAAATTGAGAAAGATCCATACATTAAACAGGCCATAATTTTTTCAAACAATACAATGGTGATGAAGTTAATTTATTTTAATGGAAAATTAACATATGAGTAAATAAAAGGCACACATTGTATAAATAGTGTATAGTTTATCGAGAAATAGTTTGTAATGGTGATGGGCGAGCTTCAATATCATTGGAAAAATTATCATTGATTCTAGCGTTAATTGTTATATTTGGCAGTTTTAATTTATTAAACTTAAAAAAGGTTGCTATTAGAAATAAACCAATATTACCTTCTTATTAAAAAATAAATAAATAAAAAATTAAATGATATTAGGTTTTGATAGTATTAGTAACTAATTTTGTGTATCTTTTCTTCTTGTCTGTTACCTTCCGTGATTCTTCTCACCTGATGGTCTCATCGGAAGATCAGCGCTGGAAGTCACCAGCAACATGCTGAGATGAGGCCATTTCGTGGCACTTTAATCTTATTTTATGTTTTCTTTTGTATTATGTAATGTCTTGTTTGTTTGTGCTTACGAATAAAATCTCATTCTATTCTATTCTCATTCTAATTTAAAAGTTGTGATTTTATATCACGTAGTATTAAGTCGAATAGCTCGACAATCTCGACATGTTCACATGTATTTGTCATTCGAATGACCATGACAATTATTCATTATTAGTTGGCCGCTATTATAAACCTGTTTTCATCAATTAAATGATTAATTACACTGATAATTGAACACGTCCTCTTGTACCTTTATCTTTACTATGTCCATAATCAATCCATATTCATCCAATCCATCAAAGGTATATTAACTTCTATTATCTGTTAATCTCGTAAAAGGTGGCAGGCGACGCAAACTAAAACATTTTTCTAAATTAAAATACTGAAAGAGAAAAATGTAGGTAAAAAATATTATTTACTTCCCAGGTTTCATACCTAAGATGTTCTATTATACGAAAGAGAATAGATAGTATAGAGTTTTGTGGTCACAGTAAATTTACTGCCATCTATCGACACACGATTAAAACTAAAAATAAAAATGTAAGTATGTATAAACGTCTTTTTTTAGAACGCCATATGACTGTGACCCACGTTCTTTCACTGATACTTACATGTTAAAATTGTTAAATATCAAACGGTGTCGTCAACGCCATCTAACCGAGCATAGGCCGTGGCATGTGGCGCCATCGATTCGAAAATGACTTTTTCTTGATTTCCGAGGCACGTTTTTTCCTTACTTTATTCATCTTATACGGAGTTACATATGTCTTTGATACCAAGCCTAATATCAGCCTCAGCCATTCTCTGTTGTCGTTCCTTAATATCTTAAGATAGTGATCTTATTGACCTCTTTTTGGATGGTATGTGCTTCCAATAGTTGTCAGTTATATAGAACAAACACCAAAGAGTTATCCAGAGGCCGTGAGTTCAAGTCTCACCCAAGGCAGTAATTTTTCCACTTTTAAATTTATTCTAAGCTTAATAGCATCGATCGCAGACGTTTCTGCTTGTTAAAAATTAATATATAGAACAACCATACCATCCATATCCATCATACTTTATTTTAATAACCATATTTTATTGTTTTCCAAATAGTGGTACCTATGTAAAACTTCAAGTTAAGTATTTCTAAAAGCTTTCAAATATTATTATTTTGCTTAAAATATGGTACAAAAGATGGACTTAGTAACTAAGAAGCACATGCATACTTCAACAGCAACTGGCATGCAAAAAACACAAAAGCGAGCTATGCTACATGGAATTAATAATGCTAATAAATCTAAATATTGTACATGTCACTTATAATTACAACGTTAAAAACAAATGTCATACTTAATTTAATTACAATTGTCAGAATCTAGCCATATTTGAAATAATCGCACTTAAACTATCGTGAGACATATTTCAAAATATTTATCAGTACGGTTTTTACTCACTATTATTTTGCACGACGCACAACCGCCGCGGACACTCATGCCTGAGGATGGATTCCCAAAGAATCTGAAACATGTCGCCAAAAGCGACTAAAAATAATATTAAGTAAAAACCGTACTGATAAATATTTGAAATAAGTAGTCAAAAAATTCATCAATTGAATAAAAACATTCCTGTATCAACCAACTCTTAAGTTTACGCTTAAAAAGACTAAGTGGTAATACTTTCAGATCATCTTGGAGACAGTTATAAATTTTTATTGCCATACAATAGGCGCTCTTATCATATAATACTGTCTTCTTAGCAGGTATGACGAGACGATTCGGATATCTTGTATTAAACCGACAAATGTCCCTATACGTAGTAAAAACTTTATAAATAGAAATGTACCTATGTCTTATTGGAGTGTGGTAGATATTTTTAACGTGTATACCTCATCACAGGACTACATTTTATTCTCTCTGACCTGATCACTTGAATGCTTCTGAGAATTACCACGTTTTCTACTGCCTTCTACATTCCCTACTTTTCCCATTTAAAATTTCTTATAAGATTATTCTAAACGATAGATTTCTTCTTTGCAATGTTATTCAAATGTATATATTAGCTAAAAAAAATCTACAAGACTTGCTACTGAATAATAAATAACCCAATTTAAACAAATAAATTTAGTTTTACCATTAGCATTATCAGCATTAATATTGTCCAGAATTTCTAAATGGGTATCGTTTGGTGCGGTAATGCAATATTTCATGATGAGTTATTACCGTATTTGGGACCCTAAATAATGATGTTGATGATAATAAGCGGGGCCGCTGCCCTGTGGACTATAACCGTGAATTAGGGTAAGGTGCCTGCTGAAACTGTCATGTTTATAATTTTTAAAATTGCCGCAATACTTTTAGTTGCTTGAAACATTTACTGTTGTAAATATGACAAGTTGCATAGGATAGTATGACTGGCGAAATTAAGTTTGTGGTAATGATAGGTAAATACAAATCTTTATTGCACACCTTAACAAAAGAAAAAAATATATACAGAAATTTAAGTAAAAGTACTAATGTGTTATCGCTAAAAATCTTTATCTTCAAGATAATCATAAGGTAGCTGAAATGAAAAAGCAATACCTAAAAGAAACGATAATAAACGAGTACAATTCGCTAACACACCTAAAAATTAACAATAAAGTTCTTGAAATTAATTTTCTCAAAAACAATAGTTTGAGGAAAAGGTAAGGTTTCTTTAATTTATGCACCTAAAAACAAATTTCCTGTTACAAATGCACTAATTCCCCATCAGCCAGCTGTCATGCAGGCAAAACAATGTCAAATAGATTAGCATTCTCAGTTTTATTGCTTAAAGACATCTGTGCCCGTTTAAAATTCAGTATGTTACTGCGAAATTATTCATGCCCGTGTCAGGTGTCCCCCATATAAAGCCAAAAGTTTAAAAGGTCGTAACTGCCACTACGGTTATTGGAGTTAGGATGTTTAGTCTTGAACCAGAGCCCGCACGATAGCGAACTAAAGTTTACCTGCGGCATCAATTTCGACATGCAGTCATTACATTTTTCCATCAAGAGATGGGGTGATTTGGAGGTGTCTTGGTAAATTCTAATTTGGATCTGTATCTGTTTAAACATCGATTTAGTAAATTTGCATGTTTTTAAAGTTCCACAATCGATACGTTTTAAATTAACGTTCACAATTTTTCCTGTTTTTTTTCATTTATTGTCTGAGTCTAACGCGATGTAGTATACAAAACGGGAGAGTTTAATCTGTTTTCTTCTGTTGGCATATCTTTTATTTTTACATAAAAACCTAACAAAACATTGAAGGCTTAAGTCAGATAATTAATTTGAAGGTTTTCCCTCCCAACCGTCTTTACGACTTCATCTAATTATGACTCACATTTCGAAGAACAATGTAGTGGACATAAATCAGCCGCCCACATTTATTTACATGTAACTTTTAGGCTAGTCATGAAAACTACTGCCAAAACAGTTTCGTTCGTCTCCTTCTTTCTTCACTTGTTGGAAAAGGACGGTTGTGTCACATAAAGACGGTTGATTGATTGACCCGCACCAACTAACGATTATAGGAAGCTATAACGATAAACAGCTGGCGATTTCGTTCCGTGAGTCGATTTTAATTCGTTTTCGTGATGGTTGCGAAGTTGGCTGATTTAGTATTGATATTCGGCTTAATGGATCCGTTTTATAACAGTTCTACTTTGAATTATATTTCAAGGTAAACAATAGTTGTAGGAATTTATTTTGTAGAATTTTCTTAACTATTTTAACGCAGCATTTGTTTATTATTATTAATTTCGTTCTAATCATGATTGAATAAGTAAGTATCTTATCTATTTAGTTCTCAGTCTTTATTTTTCTTATTTGTTATTACCTATTAAAAACCTATTAAAATTTGCTATCCAAAAATGTCATTCATTTCGGTTTGCTATCCAAAAATGACATTCCTTACGGTTTTGCATAGTATTTCTCTTCTATCATGACATAAATTCTAATAAACATCTAATCAGTATCTTAGAAGCTTTGTTTGCACACA
Source organism: Cydia strobilella (assembly GCF_947568885.1). NCBI lineage: Eukaryota > Metazoa > Arthropoda > Insecta > Lepidoptera > Tortricidae > Cydia > Cydia strobilella. The sequence goes on along the minus strand of NC_086046.1, from coordinate 692,845 downwards.
TCACATTTATCTCTTCCAAAATAAATCCCGTCTTTATTTTCCTTCGTCAAGCCGGAAATCGGTTCATGATACACGTAAATCCTTCGTCCCCTGTCAGTTAAACCGCTGTGAGTGACATTTCCTTGTCAACGCCATCTAGTTCTATAATGATAAACAGTCATTAAAAATCGTCGATTGGTCAAGGTTCTAGTCTATTGGTGAGTCAGTGTCTATCATTCAGTGCAGCTCGCGAGGCGCACGCTTGCATTACGCAGTACCACCCCTCGAGAGACGTATAAACGTCTCTCTTCCTCCTATAACTTTATTGGCTGGTGTATTGGTTGGTCTCGCTCTCGCGGGGCGGAGGGGGGGAATGCAGGCGGGTCGTAAATCACGCTTGTCTCATTCCACGCGGGACCGCCGCCGCCGCCGCAGGCGCCCGCATTCCCCTCGCAACTGCCGTGAGCGACGCGTCTTTCGTGTTTACTTTGAATTTGGATGTGTTTCTTGTGAATGGATCTAAGGGTGTCGATTCGGACAGATTGAAAGATTGCGTCCGAAATGATTGTGGAAGCTGATCATGTGAGGTAAGTTTTTGTGATGTTGTGTTTAAATTTATTACTTCGTTTTCGACATGTAATGTGCGGTTGCGCTGTCTGTAGTTTTATAGGTACACAGATTTTAATTTTTTGATCTGTTTCTTTAATTTTCTAAAATAGTTTTACAACCAGAGTGCTAGAAGTGTGACATTATAATTTTTCCGAATCTTATAGATACTGCGGGTGCAGACTAAGTCATTGTTTCAATTTTGTAATAATCGCAACATGGAAAGGCTGCGATTATAATTTCAAAATCAGTTGTTTTGTTTTTTTATATGGATTTATTTATTGTATATTTCGTAAAACAGTTGTGATTTACGTAATTTATGAAAAAAATTGGACTTAGGAATTTCCTCTCGAAGTCTAAGTTGCAAGTTTTCTGTATTTATCCTCCATTCAACTCACCTTCGTGTTGTTATTCGTAAAATAACAATAACAATTTCCTGTTATCTCAAAAGTATTAGCAAGATTTAGTCCAACAAGAAATATAAAAAGTTTTCCTTCTTTTTATTTTGTTTCCGAAGATTGTTCGCCAAAGCTGTGAATGTTGAAATATTGGAGGTTTATTTTCAATCTTTTTTCTTTTTAGTGTTTTATTAGTAGCAGTTTTATCAGAAAATTTATGACCTGTTTTACTCGTTACGGCTTTTTTATCTGATGATTTGTTGTTTAAGTTTTTCCTTCTGATACTTAGCTACTATTAATAATTGTCAATATTGATCGATTAGGTATAGATAATATCGCTTATCAATGACAAATTATCATATTATCAGAATTTGTGTTCTGAGTAATGCTATATTTTCCTCTTATCGTTGGAACTATCTCTTAATTGATACCGATGTGAAGTATTTATGACTCATTAGGACATTTTAGTAAACCATAAGAAATAATATTGTCAGGTGCAAATTTGGTTCATCAATATTCATCAACTCATAATTTTATTCACCAAACCCGTAAGTAATGAAGTGACGAAAAAACAAAATATACGTAACCTACAGTTGCAGTTTTCGTTTTTGTTTTCTATATAGAAATAGACTTTCTTGACATTTTTTGTGTATTTGTGAGGGTTGCATTTTAACCTGAATGTAGACATGGCTGATTTTCTAATGTCTACGAAGTACGAATTGCTTATTTGTCTATATTTTTATAGGTATCTTAAAATTTCAAGTTTTGTCTACGTTTGCCATTTTGTTACTGAATCCTCAAAATCTCAAATTATATTTTTGCATCTCATTTAATATGGTTACGAGAAAAAGAAACGTGTCGCACAGTCAACAATTCCTCTGCTTAGCCTTAAGGCTGATGTGTAGAGAATGTATGGCATTTACTCCGCCTTTTGTTCTTTAAGTTTTTTCGTGTAATAAAAGTTATATAAATCCAATTGGTATAGGTAGCTACGATATCCATTATCATTGTATAAGGAAGCTGAAAAACGCAAACAATAATAAAGCACGCTTCTAAACTTCATTTGTTTGTCCGCAGGGAGAGCCCGCGATGTCTGTCGCGGGAGTCGTCCGGCGCGCCGCGCTGCCCCTCCAACGACTCCGTGTACCGCGCGCCGCTGCCCCTCCCCGCAGCGCTGACGGCCGCCCTCCCCGCGGCCCTGCTGCCCCCCCACTCCGCCGCCGTCGCCGCGTATCTCGGCGCTGCCGCCGCCGCAGCCCAACAACGCCTCCTCATGTCATGCCAAGAAGACATGACGGATTCGGAGCGCTCGGACGCTCTAGACTTTAGCACGAAACGCAGCGACTCACCCGTCGAAGATGACGATGATGCGGTGAATCTTAGTAAAACACCTGAAAATGGACCGTTAGATTTATCTGTTGGAACACGTAAAAGAGGGCCGGAGGATTCGCCTTCGCCGGTACCGACTAGAAAAAGTTCGAGAACTGAGCTTAAGCCTAGCCCAGTACCTTGGAGCACGCCGGTAGCCCCGCATTTGCCATATTTCGCGGCCGCAGCGGCTGTAGCTGCTAGTCTTTCTCCGAAAGGTGGCATACCGGCAGAGTGGAATGGAAGACTGAAGCACGGCCCGACACCGAGCGATGCGACGAAAGCGCTCGAGAAGATGAGCGAGCTCAGCAGACTGGGTGGCGAAGAGTTATTCCGATCTGTACAAAGCGCAGCTTTAGGCGCTGGCTTAGCTTCTAACTCAGCCGCCAGACACTCTGCCTGGCAATCACACTGGCTTAACAAGGGCGCTGACCAAACTAAAGACGTCCTAAAATGCGTCTGGTGCAAGAAAAGCTTCAACTCTCTCGCCGATCTGACGGTACATATGAAAGAAGCGAAACATTGCGGCGTAAACGTCCCGGTTCCTCCGTCGACTGGCGCTCCTATGCCGCCATCTTTGCACCCACCTTCGAGCTCGCCATCCACACCTTCACACAACTCGTCTTCTTCGAACAGTTCGTCGAAACCCAGTCAGAGCGATCTAAATTTACTCATAAAAGAAAACATGCCGATTCCGAGAAAGCTAGTCCGAGGCCAGGATGTCTGGTTAGGCAAGGGCGCGGAGCAGACTAGACAGATTTTAAAATGCATGTGGTGCGCTGAGAGTTTCCGCTCGCTAGCCGAAATGACGAGCCACATGCAACGGACTCAGCATTATACCAATATCATATCGCAAGAGCAGATTATCTCCTGGAAGTCGTCCGACGAAGCTAAAGGTTCGAGCGCGAGCAACGCGCCCAATAATCCTGCTCCGCCGACAACAGGCACCAGTAGCCACGTCAGCGCCGTTTTAACGTGTAAGGTTTGCGACCAAGCATTTAGTTCCTTGAAAGAGTTAAGTAATCATATGGTTAAAAATTCACATTACAAAGAACACATTATGAGATCTATCACTGAGAGCGGGGGTAGGCGACGACAGACGCGCGAAAAACGAAAGAAGTCACTTCCAGTTAGAAAGCTACTGGAGCTAGAGCGAGCGCAACATGAGTTCAAAAACGGGGACGGCAACGGGGTACCTATGGGGAAACCGATTAGGGACTACGGCGCGGGCAGCCGAATTTCATGCGAAAAATGTGGCGATAAAATTGAGACTGCTGTGTTCGTTGAGCATATACGACAGTGCATAGGCGCGCCGATGTCTAATAGCCAAAGGAATTTTCTGAAGAGCGCGCTGCTCACTAATAGCATCATCCCCCCTGACGTGCCCGGGCATGTCACCCCCACCAGCCGCGACGGCCGTAAGAGCATCAACGACGAACTTCCCTCCCCTGGCTCGGCACACCACCGCTCCCCCTCCTCCGTGAACGATTCCTCCCCGAGTTCCAAAGACCCCAACGCGAGCAACGATAAGAGCTCGTCGCCTTCGGTCCTCAACGCCATAGAACAATTGATAGAAAAGAGCTTCGACACGCGTTCGCGTCACACTGTCCCCGGGATGCCGGGCGGAGCTTCCCACGCCCCGATCGGTTCTAGCATTCTTAAAAGATTAGGCATAGATGAGAGCGTAGACTACACTAAACCGCTAGTAGATCCTCAGACGATGAGTATGCTTAGGAGCTATCATCATCAGCAGGGGTACGGGCGCCGCGAGCGCAGCGGGAGCGAGTCGAGCTCGATGTCCGAGCGAGGAGGCAGTCGGGTCGAATCCCTCACCCCTGACAGAAAACTAGACGCTTACCACATGACCCCACGCACCACCCCAGACACTCGCGGCTCCCAAACACCCGCCTCCGAAGACCGCCCCACCGAAGTTAGGATAAAAAAAGAAGTAACTGAAGACGATGATCGCGAAAACGGGGTAGATTTGAGCAGCCAGCCGGTACGCGTCAAAACTGAGGTCGATGAGGACGAGGAGCCTCCGAGGCCGAGTAGTTCGCATGAGGACGGGAAAGTTGTCCCTAAACGCGAGAGCGAAGGTTCCAGCCCAGCGGCTAGCCCTCGCAGCCCGGCTAGTGACCGCTCGGGACATACTCCGGGGGTAGATAGGAAGCCGGCTTCCAGTTTAGGCGCGTTGTCTTCTATGTTCGATAATCTCGCTAGCGGAGGGTCTTCTAATGAGCCTAGCTCCTCGCGCCGCGGCGGCAGTCACCCTTTAGCCGCGCTCCAAAAGCTTTGCGATAAAACAGAAACTAGTACTTCCCGCGCGCCCGCCCCGGCTCCATCCCCCGCCGGTCCTCCGAGTATCCTCACATTCAGCTGGGCTTGCAACGATGCCGTCGTGACTGATTCCATCATGAAATGCGCTCTATGCGACACGCCATTCGTTTCCAAAGGGGCGTATCGTCATCACCTATCCAAGATGCATTTCGTGAAGGACAGCGCTATGCCAGAACCGGTTCCGATGAAAGCTACGCCACCGACCGGGTCTCCGGGGGCTCATAAAAGTGGGGGCTCCACTGCGGCCTCCCCGCAGGACCCACGAAGCCCCTCGCAAGCATTCGACGAGAGCCCACATTCAAAGTTCCTCAAATATACGGAACTCGCTAAGCAGCTCTCGAGCAAATACGTGTAGACGCGTTTGTGATCATACCATATCCCGCATAACCCGCTAAGGTTAGGTTCGCTCCGGCGACGATAAGTATTTCGAAACTCTTTGCCAATTTAATTATTTAGGTAATTGTTAGTCACCGCATAGTTCGGTTAGTGTAATTAACGATTAGCGACTTAAGTATACGCCAAACGTCTTACGTTCATTTAGAGTAAGGAGATATTTTCAAATGCCTTTAGGTGACGATCGGGAGCTATCTTCCACCCTACTGTAATTCCATTCGCGAACTGTACATATAAGTCACGTTAAGTCATAAAATTATTCGATCTCTTGTAAATGTATTTTTGCTATCGGGGCAGCGCGATGCGGCTCAGTATTTTTGGAATTCGTTGCAATATCACTTGTGTTACTTAATTTACTTCAGTTAGGTTTAACTTTTAGTTTATTCTATGTATATTTTGAATTATCTCTAGGTAATCTCGGAGATGCAATCTCTTCTGTTCTCGTTACAGGACAATCTCCCTAGTGTAAATTTTGGCCTAGTTCGCTCCCCTGGGAATGCTATTTATTGTTTAGTATAAGTACTTTAGACCGCGTCTGTGACTCATGTATACCATATACCAGCGCATAATCGGTTGTCCAAACCATTAAGATATTTAAAACAAGTGATAATACGATACGAGTTATACAGTTTTTTCTTTATAAAGGAACAACTACAGTCGTATACGTTTAGACCTTCAGTAAAGATAATATCTTCCAATGTAACAGTTATACGAGTGTAAATATATACGGACCTAGTGAGTGAAGACTCTGTTATATTTAAATAAAAATATTGTAAACTGTCTAAGTGTAAGTTTCAGACGATATCAGAATAAACGGTTGAACCTTCGCCGCATAATTTTAGAATCTTATCAGTAACTCCAGTATACGAATTTTTTTGTTTTTTGGAACTTTTTTGATGTTATTTTGTTTTCCTTTCCTCTAAATTTGTGCGGCGGATGTGCAATTTTTGAATTCAAAATTTGAATCTATAAATTTATCATTTTAACGATAATACATAATGAACCTACGAACTTTATGTAATGTATACGCTAGCTCTGATGAGGAATTTTTGCTCATTCTTAAAATGGTGTTGAAATATTGATTTTACCAAATTTAATAATCTTATTTAATATTTTTATGTTGTATTTCAAAATGCAATTAAAAGCTCAAAGAAATATATATGTTACATACTTAAAATGATTATTTTATTTAGTGTTCCCAAAAGATATTCTCCTTACACATACAAAATCCGTGACAACGCATATCAAACTGTTATGTATTAGAATTAAATAAAACGTTCAATTAGACAACCTACCTAATATAATTTGAGAAAATAAACATTTTTGATATGCGTCAACACTCTTGCCAAGTAAATTTGAAATATAAAAATGCCTACACCCTCACAATCTTCTGAAAGTCAGAATCTAAATAATACGGTCGACTACCTTGAAAATCCGTTAATAATCTAATAAAAATTAAAAAAGTCGGTAAGTAAAGAATACCTACCCATGTACATATTTCATTCAAATCCAAGAAAGATGATCGAGTCAGGCTTTTGACAAATAAGGCCGATCACATAACTGCTCGGATAGAAACAAAACAACAATTGTCTGAATAGGGAATATTACGCGAAACTGCGTAGAGGGCGCCACTACCACAATCTGAGGGTCTATCGCGAAACAAGAAAATCGAAATTACGTTATCATTTCGTCGTCATTTCTGTCATTCGTGCGTATTCGAGCTAATAAGAGGCAGATAGCGAAATTTCGGATTCGCGTTTCCCGGTAGACCCCTGTAAACAAACCACCTTGCCTTGATGCATCAATGTCATATTTTATTGTCTGAAAATTTGTTAAAAACCGTATGTATAAGTTACTTTATGGTGACAGAACATTGCAGTAATACCCCTTAAGGGGCCCACTGACTATCAGTCCGCCGGACGATATCGGCCTGTCAGTTAGAATAAAAATTTGACAGTTCCGAACAACTGACAGGCCGATATCGTCCGGCGGACTGATAGTCAGTGGTCCCCTTTATGGTTAAATGTTGTTGTGGTGGTCAAAAATTATAGATTGAAACCTGGATTGTGCTGTACCTTTAGAGTAGAAGAAATCGTAATAAAAAATGCAAGTAGATGACTAAAATAGGTTAAAATCCCTATCATATAGGTACAAAGACAAGAGGTTATTATATCGCAGTAATGGAGTCGATATAACTTCTACCGAAGCCGAGGAACTAACTCTGACTGGGATTTGTTTTTAAGCCAGCGAAGAATAAAAGGTAAATAATATTTCAGCTTAATTCAAGAACAATCAAACAAAACCTTTTGAGTTTGACAAATATTTATTTATTTTATTCATGCAAAAAATTACACAACATTACAATATAGAACCAAAGAAGGCACCGTATGAGCACAAATGTTACCTAAAGGGGCCCACTGACTGTCAGTCCGCCTGTCAGTTAGAACAAAAATTTGACAGTTCCGAACAACTGACAGGCCGATATCGTCTGGCGGACTGATAGTCAATGGGCCCCTTAAATGACTTACTTATTAAAATCGTTACCTTGCCGGAAACACATTGTACGATATTTGAGTGGTCGATTTTCCGAAAAGGTTTACCTTTCATATGTGTGTGGTGGTAAAAAATCCTGGGGAGCAGAAAAAGTCGTTCTCGAAAAAAAAAATATGACTAAAAATCCTGTGAGGATCCTTATCAAGTTATCATACACAGACAAGAGGTAAAATGAGATAAAATTCTAAGGTAAAAATTTGGTGTAAAATTAGTTTAAGTACAACAACATGAAATTAACAAATTACACTGACATTCCATGTTTGTCAAAAGTCAGCAAATCAACACATCCTACTTCCACCTGCACTTTCTTAACCGCAGATACGAACCCCCAACCCCCTCAAATCCCGAATCACTCAACATCTCCCGCCTTAATCACGATAATGACATCATTCATCGCCGTTTACTCGCTTTCACCAATTTGACACAACACTTCTCTACACTTCCTCGTATTAACCATCCATTGCTGCTCAACTATGGAATCCAACGCTAGGTGTTTGATACTGGAGGGGTAATGGATGGGTGGAATAGCGATGAAATAGGGTAATGGGGTGATGGGTGACCCGTCAGTCAAACCGAAGAGCTACTAGCTACAGGTAGAAGGAACGTACGGGTTGGCGTTGTGTTTGGAGACGCCTAAAAAGTGTTACCTAATGATTTGGCTTTTAATAAAAAAAATAAAGATAATAAATAAAACCATACCATGGTGGATTTAGATAAAGATATTTTATTGTGTAAATAAAGGTGCTAAACTACTTACATTGTTTTTTTTTTACTTATATATGGTACAAAACCAACAAGCAAGCAAGTGTCATCTGACCCCCGTACTAGTGTGAACTGTATCACGGTGGGTCAGGATTCACCGTCCTTACATTTTATTTTCAACACGTACCAATCCATTTATAATTAACATGTGTATTAGTTTGCTTCATTATTTATATTTGGTATTACAAGATAATATCAAAGATAGATATAACTCCGTAATAGATGGATACAGTCTAAGGAAAAAACGTGCCTCGAAAATCAAGAAATTTTGATTCTCGTTCAGAGGGCGCTACTAGCTTTGGCTTACTGTCGTACAGATGGCGTTGACGGTTTCGTTTGTTATTTAACAATTTTAACGCATATCAGTGAAATAACATGGGTCAAAATCATAAAAATAATTAATGCAAATAAAAAAAACATTTGTCCATATTTAAATACATTTTATCGTATTTTTATAAATATTTATTTTTAGTTTTAAAGTGTGTCGACAGATGGCAGTGAATTTACTGGGGTTACAAAATTTACTATGACAGTACCGCTCTAGTATAAGTTACTCTATGATAATATTAATAGAAACACAATAATACAAATTTTGACGAAATCAATAGGGAATATTACGCGAAACTCTGCGTAGGGGGCGCGACTACCACAATCTTAGGGTCTATCAGGAAACAAGAAAAATCGATCGTTATCTAACATCTCTCTCACTCTTGCATATTCGAGCGATAAAGAGGCAGATAGCGAAATTTCGGATTCGCGTTTCCCGGTAGGTCCTCTGTAAACAAAACGCCTTGATGCATCAATGTCATATTTTATTATCTCTGAAAACTTGTCAAAAACCTGTCAAAGGTAAAGCATGTATAAGTTACTTTACTAAAAAGGCTAGTGCTGCACTCTGGTGGCAGAAGATTTGCAGTAATATCCCCTATTGTAGATACGTGTAGGTAAGTAAATAAATTATCTTTACAATCATATCATTCTATTAGTAAGTTGTAATAAATGTAATAATCATAACGTGGGTCTTGCATAGCTAGTGCTTCCTGCATCTACTGATGCGCTCAGTGATTTTACTACTGCTTTCCTAAAAGTTAGTATCCTATCTTAGTAAAAAAAAAAATCCTATATTTGTACTGCCAGTAAGAGTTGGCCTAGCGGTAAGAGCGTGCGACTTTCAATCCGGAGGTCGCAGGTTCGAACCCCAGCTCATACCAATGAGTTTTTCGGAACTTATTTACGAAATATCCTTTGATATTTACCATTCGCTTTTCGGTGAAGGAAAACATCGTGAGGAAACCGGACTAATCCCAATAAGGCCTAGTTTACCCTCTGAGTTGGAAGGTCAGATGCCTGTCGCTTTCGTAAAAACTAGTGCCTACCTACTAGGAACTGCACGCCGACCTTGCAGTTACAGTTACCATACAAATTGCAGTCGGGTTGCAGTCCGTCTGTATTGGCCATTAGTTTTAAGCAAAGAGGATAAAATAGGATAGGTCTGTGGTACTATCATAGTAAATTTTGTAACCACAGTAAATTAACTGCCATCTATCCACACACTTTAAAACTAAAAATGAAGATTTTAAAAATACGATAAAATTTATTTAAATATGGATAAATGATTTTATTTTATTTGCATTAATTATTTTTATATGATTTGACCCATGTCCTTTCACTGATATGCGTTAAAATTGTTAAATACACACGAAACCGTCAACGCCCCTATACGAGAGCAGGCCAAAGGTAGTGGCGCCATCTGATCGAGAATCAAATTTTCGTGATTTTCGAGGCACGTTTTTTCCTTAGACTGTATCCATCTATTACGGAGTTATATCTATCTTTGGTTTTAAGCTATGTTAAATACACTCACCGAGCCTACGTCTTTACACACATTATTCCCCCGTATGTTTCCATGTGACTGATCAAGACTAACGTGCATCACTTCACCGTCAGCGACAGCGAATGAAACAATCCACGTTCTGTACTTGACACTGACATTTGACACAGACATTGAGGATATCAGACAAATGAAGAATCGAAGGGTTTCGAGACCTAGCTAGGGCAAACTAAGTGTTTGCAAACCTCGGATTGAGAACTAACTATTACTACTCTTCTTCTTCCTCGGTCCCTCATTGCTGAGGATCGCGACCATGTATGCTCCGTCTCCATAGTGTGCGGTCATAAGCCACATGAGTCACGCACTGCATGTTGCCGCCAACCACCCTCTTCACACCATCAGACCATCTCGTGGGTGCTTTTCCTCGCCCGCGCTTGCCATCCATTTGACCCAAGATAATCTATTAGATTCTTAGACCGCATGATATGTCCAAAAAAGCTGAGTGCGCGTGAACTACTACTAACTTAATAGGTAATTTTAGGATTCCGTACCCAAAGGGTAAAAACGGGACCCTATTACTAAGACTCCGCTGTCTGTCTGTCTGTCACCAGGCTGTATCTCATGAACCGTGATAGCTAGACAGTTGAAATTTTCACAAATGATGTATTTCTGTTGCCGCTATAACAACAAATACTAAAAAGTACGGAACCCTCGGTGCACTTGACCGGTTTTTATTTAAAGTAGTACCAAAAAAATATTGTGTTAGAATTGGGAATTTTTATATTATTTCTACTCAGAATCAGGAGCTGTTTTCATTTTTACTAAGAAAAAAGTATCCCCAAAATGTTTTGTCCGTTTGGTTACGGTTTTCAATACAACCTTCTATGACCGTAACAAATTTTCACTTTTCGTATAATAAACAACAGCCTGTTGCGGATTTTATTGCTGTATTATTTTGTGACGAAGCCTGTAGCTGATCGTGAGTTTGTGTTCACCTGACGAAGCCTGCGTTGCGGATATAAAATAATGGTCCCTAAATAAATCCAAATAAAAAACATAACAAGAACAGGAGTACCTTGATAGTGATGAATTGATGATTTACGTAATGAATTTAATCATAGAAGATAATAATTATATTTGAAAACTTCGGAGGCCAAGACTCATTTTGGGTCGCTGCGCCATTGAGTAAGTATTTGAAAACTTAAAAATATATCCTAAAACTACTTTAGAACTCAAAATATCATTTTTTTAGGAAAAAATGTTGGACAAAGATAAAGAAAGTTTATTATTTAAGTAGGCATATGACAATGCGCTTATGAACGTCAAATAAAACTACGCCGACTTCAAAATAGCTGTCATGCCATGTAAAAACATTTCCTAGTTATATATACAGACAAAATACCGTTCTCATCGCAAAAACCGAAATGACCGTATTTTGATTTATTGTCTTTAAGGAACTAAACATTCCTCAAAATTGACATTTTAAATTAAAACCTCCAGAAAGTACAAAAAATATCCCATTCGGTCGGTGGCGTAAAATGGATTTTACGATTTATAGATTTTACTTTTCGACTGCATCAAAATCAAATGCGTTGCTTTTGGTTTCTTATTTAGTGGTATTGTGTGATTTGTTTTGTTTTAATCTGATTTTGGGTAAACAATGACAACGAACAAGGTAGGTATGCGATAAGGTGCGTTGGGGTAAAATATGGAGGGTTTTTCATGAGGGGTAAGATTAAAAGTCGACCGTAATGCTTTGGCATACGGTTTTTTTTTTGTCTTACCCCCAAAAAAAACCCTACACTTACCCCAACGCACCCCATCATAGAAATTATTAAAATACGTACGTAAAATACGAATTTAGACATATGGTAAATCCAAGTCGAATAGGGTCCTTCCGTGTCAAACACTTGTTCAAAAGGCCTGACTGATGCCGTCTTCAAGTAAATAGCAGTTCGCCAAATAAATGATTCAGCCGACAATCATCTTAACTTTACAAATCTCTTCTCATACACGTCTTCTTTCCTAAAAGCTACTCTATTTATAAAGCAATAAGGTCCAAATTTAAATATTAAGCGCTCGGAGATAGGAGGCTTAGAAAGTAATATGTATCTAAACGGCTACTCTCCCATTGCGACAAGTGTAGTATTACAAATGTAAGCTTTATGAGTATGATATAAGGTTTAATTCCGAATGCAGTAGTGAAGGAAGATAGAAGGTTTGGAAAATAACTAGTTGGTAATAGGTGGATAGATGGAGACCCATGCCCTGACATTTGTCGAGTTGGCTTTTTGCTTTTCTTTGACTATTTCTAATAATAGCAGCAATCGCTATGCTATTTTTAGTTTGACTTAGGATAAATAAATAGCACTTACAATTTAACAAAAAATACGCTGAATCTATTTTTTAGATCAGGGGCCCATTTATTTTCTCGAAAGGTAAGTACTAATATTATTAGCATGGAGACTGTATAAAGGAGCCAAATCTCTATGTATGAAAAGTGTCCATCAAAAAACAGTAATTAGGCGGCGCCACCATACACCGAAATACTACCAAAAACAACCTACGTAATTTGGTCGGGTTTTTTGTTGCCTTATATTGTTCATGTTATACTCATGTCCCAGAGCCTAACTAGCGCCACCGGAGAGATTAGGAACTATTATTTAAAGCTTAACGCGGTCACTTTTACAACAATTCTGCCATAAGAGATTGCGATCCTTTCTATACCATCCATAATTATTAGTCTACGAACTGTCAAATCGTATGAGTTTCCATAGCAACACACTAATAATATTAGTCTAATATCGTTCGAGAAATGGGCCCCAGGGGTTCCCAATCTTTTTCAGTCCGCGGCGCACTTGTAAGTGAAAAAAATATTTCGGCGCCCTAACCTAGCTAATCTATTCGAAAAATATACGTTACATGGTAAGGGGGATTGCCTCACGGCGCCTCTCTTTACTAAGACAGCGCCCCAGGGCGCCGCTGCGCAGTTTGAAAACGCCTGATTTAGATGAAACTTGATGTGACTATAGTTTGGGTCCCGACTCCCGAGGAAGGACACAGGGTACCTAATTATACATTTTACATACATGTAAAACTACTAAGAAATTTTTAAAGAAAAAAAAACATACAACCGAATTGAGAACCTCCTCCTTTGAAATCTTGAAGTCGGTTAAAAATAGAACCGGTAACAACAGGCGGTCTTAAGAATAATTTTTTAATTTTATTTTTGCATTTTTTGGTCAGAAGAATAATTTTATAAAACCAATGAACCTCAATTCATTGCGTAGTTATCGATTTTAGCTCAAAAAACAAGCGCGACTAAAACTCGACAGCAAAATGGCGGGCGGAGTGATATTGACAGCTGTCAACTGTCAATCTCGTGTCGGGCGATATCAGTCTCGTGAACAGTGTTTTATTTTAAAATATACTATTTGAGATAAACGTTTGTAGCATGGAGACTATATAAAGGAGCCAAATCTCTATGTATGAAAAGTGTCCATCAAAAAACAGTAATTAGGCGGCGCCACCATACACCGAAATACTACCAAAAACAACCTACGTAATTTGGTCGGGTTATTTGTTGCCTTATATGGCTTATGTCCCAGAGCCTAACTAGCGCCACCGGAGAGATTATGAACTATTATTTAAAGCTGAAAGCGGTCACTTCTGCAACATTTCTGCCATAAGAGATGTGCATCTTTTCTATACCATCCATAGTTTGTAGGTTAGTATTTTAAACCAATATTTTTTATGTGACAATGTTATTTATTATTTTATTGATATATAGTTTTATTTTTCAGAAAAAAAATATTAGGCATATGTTAGAGGTGCTTACAGTATAATACGCATACCTACTTAAAACGCAGGTCTGTCTGTATATGAGAACCCTTTTATTTCCTAATAGGATTGAAAGAGTTCGCGATTCAAAGTAGTAATCATGGAGACTATATAAAGGAGCCAAATCTCTATGTATGAAAAGTGTCCATCAAAAAACAGTTATTAGGCGGCGCCACCATACACCGAAATACTACCAAAAACAACCTACGTAATTTGGTCGGGTTATTTGTTGCCTTATATGGTTCATGTTATACTCATGTCCCAGAGCCTAACTAGCGCCACCGGAGAGATTAGGAACTATTATTTAAAGCTGAAAGCGGTCACTTTTGCAACAATTCTGCCATAAGAGATTGGCATCCTTTCTATACCATCCATAGTAGTAATAACTTGTAAAATGCCAAATAATCAAAATGGCTTACAAATTTTTAAGTAAATATACTTATGTATATTGTTCTTTAGCGATCATAGTTATTATTAGGGTTCCGTACCCAAAGGGTAAAAACGGGACCCTATTACTAAGACTCCGCTGTCCGTCTGTCCGTCTGTCTGTCTGTATCTCATGAACCGTGATAGCTAGACAGTTGAAATTTTCACAGATGATGTATTTCTGTTGCCGCTATAACAAGAAATACTAAAAAGTACGGAACCCTCGGTGCGCGAGTCCGACTCGCACTTGGCCGTTTTTTATTTATTCTTGTTAGTCAACCTGTCCCAACCACAACAATGACAAAAATATCCCACACGCGTTAGATTAGATAAAACTGACAATATCCAGTCTCGATACACGTTGAGTCGTAAATAAGTATACAATTATGGACCTTATTCCTTTGTAATAAAGACGTTTATAAATATTTGTGCCATTCTCAACCAAAAGGGTACTTATTGTCGGTCGTCAATAAGGCGCTATTTCCATATAGCTTCAATTTGAAATCAACCTTATCGACAAGCGACAATATGGTACCTTTTGATTAAAAACGTCACATTTAAAGTTATAAACGTGACGGAGAGACGTGGGTGTGTTGTGACAGTTGTGACATTGTACAGTGAAAATTATAGTAACGTGTACAATATTTAAATTTGCACCATAATGTTATTTTGATAGAGTCCATATTTAAATGCATCCATCTGTTCGCGTATGACAATCATCATGTTGGTGTATAATGGCCAGTATTTTAATTTACACGTGTGAAATTTAGAATTGCATTGCAAATTATAATTAATCAATAATCTAGTTGATGAATAGCCACAGTGGAGTGGAAAGATGGCGCTGACCCTTTTAACAATGATAAATGTACCGCGTTACCCCACATGATAGTTTTAAAAAGATTTTAAAAAAACCGGCCAAGTGCGAGTCGGACTCGCCCACCGAGGGTTCCGTACTTTTTAGTATTTGTTGTTATAGCGGCAACAGAAATACCATCATCTGTGAAAATTTCAACTGTCTAGCTATCACGGTTCATGAGATACAGCCTGGTGACAGGCAGACAGACATACAGACGGACAGCGGAGTCTTAGTAATAGGGTCCCGTTTTTATCCTTTGGGTACGGTACCCTAACGGAGTCTTAGTAACAGGGTCCCGTTTTTACCCTCTAGGCACGGAACCCTAAAAACATAGTTTTGGGAGATTTTGAACCATTGGATGGTTTTAATGTACACAGCGGTTTGATACAATCCAAACTTTGATACAATGCACAAAGTGCAAGTGGATTTTGACAGCTGTCAGCGTGATGGATGGGACATGTGTTTATTATCGCAGTGCACGTAGGGTTGCCATACGTCCGGATTTGTCCGGACATGTCAGGATTTTTGAACCTCTGTCCGGATTGCGGCCGGACTTGGCAAGTGTCCGGATTTTTAGGAAAGACCTCACGATACAGTACACCGCAGAGCGCAGCGCGCCGCCGGGGCGTCGCCGTCGTTCAAGTTACGCCAAATCTCTGTTACAAGGAATGTCCGGATTTTTAGGGTGATGTCAGGATTTTTATCAGGACATTTAATTCTTCCCCTAAGCAACCCTAAGTGCACGTCAGTGGGTGGGAAACAAAGATGTTTTTGTACGAATTTGAAGTTTTGAGTCATACTAGTGATATTTTATTCATCATCTTCCTCGCGTTGTCCCGGCATTTTTGCCACGGCATGGGAGCCTGGGGTCCGCTTGGCAACTAATCCCAAGAATTGGCGCAGGCACTTTTTACGAAAGCGACTGCCATCAGACCTTCCAACAGAGGGGAAACTAGGCCTTGTTGGGATTAGTCCGGTTTCGTCACGATGTTTTATTATTTCTGTTAGATATTTTATGTTGACTAGTGATATTTTATTATTTCGAGTTAATAATTTATGAAAAAGAGAATTCTGTTGTAAATAGGTTATTTCTAGTTAGTTTAAGTTGCAAGTTTGGGATAGAATGGCACCAGTGTTGGACATATCGCACCAGTGATGGTCACTTCTTTTTATCCTCTATGTATATATAAAAGCCAGACCACCCGCGGCAATACCCTATAAGTTCGTTATTATTATGTTAATAATGATGAAATTGATAATTCAATGAATACCTATATTAGGTAATCCGTATTTTTTGACATTTAGATTTTTATTATTTATCTCCACGGGACTTAATCGCGTGAAATAGTTTTAAATGTAATGTAGTTATAATAATGAGTAAAAATCGTGAAAGTTTAAATCAGTATTTAGATTTTTATTCTAGAAAGTTTCTAGACTAGTATTTTTTTTATACAATTTTGGTGTTTGACGATCCTTTTGTGAAATTCTTATTATTAAGTTTGACATATCTAATAAATCAATGTTTTTAAGAACAATAATAACTGCATCAATAAATTGCTCTGATATTTAGTTTAAGGTAATATTTGTAAAACTTGACAATTTAAAAGTGCTTGTTGCTAGGCCTATTTGAATAAAGAAAATTTTGATTCTTGACTCTTGACTCTTGAAATGGTGTGCTCACATGCCCGCAATGTTCGCGAACTTTTACTAACAAGATCGACTACAACAGCCACTTGCGAGCACACCAGCGACAGCAACGGAGTTCACAGCAGTCGCCGTGGCCGAAGTCGGCCATGGAATTATACTATAGTACTACTAAACATCTATAGACATCTATCATCATCTATATATCAGATCACTCTTGTAAAGAGTGAGAGAGAGTGTGGATGTGGATCTTGACAGCTGTCAGTGTGATAGATGGGACATGTGTTTATTATCGCTACACGTCAGTGGGTGGAACACAAAGGCAGACGGTTTGCAGTTTGGGATGTTTTTGTTAGTTTTGTGTCTCTTGTTGTTTATTTATTTATTAAATTCAGCATACAGTCAATAATGAGTTTGCCTTTGATATTAACTGGTTTTAAAATAAATTAAAAAACCCCAATGCAATGAAATGGATGAATAGATTACGGTAAAACATGTCTAGCAATAAATGTAAAAAAAACCGCACCCCAATGGGTTTACCGGGTTAAGAGCTACAGTGTCACAGACTGACACACAGAGCAGTAAAATTTAGCTTAAAAAGAAGCTAAAACTAAAAACAGGTAAAACGCTAATCAGTTTCTTGCAAAAAGTCGTAGCGGTTTCATCTAGTATTGTATTTGTCTTAATTTTTGCATTATTTATGTCACATTGCCTGCATCGCTAACATTGAATATAGTATTTTTGCTTTGAAGTTTATAAAAACTTTATTTAATTTCCACCTGTCAATCGCTCACTTGAGCTGCGCTAACCAGATTTCCAGCAAAAAACATTCAAAAAGTAAATAGATCTACAAAATAAAACGGAAATGAAAATGGAGGGCGTTCGCTGTCACCCGTCAATCCGACGCCAACTGAGTTTTATCAATCAATTGGGACATCATGGCGCCCCTAACCACTGGTACTGTCAAGGAATTAAACTCCACCATTTCGTTTGTTGTCACAGTGACAATAACAATACACCATATAATATTGTCTTCGGTTACCGCGATAGTTGCTCATGAAATAAAACTATGAAAACGGATTATATCGCGTACATGGGTGTCACCTGTTGACCACGAACGCTGTAAAGGGTTCGAAACGTCGGGATGTATTATAAATTCAATATACGCGATATAATCCGTTTTCATAGTTCTATTTCATGAATACACCATATGTCTGGCGGCTTTCAGAAATAGCAATACTACTACTTAATTGGTACTTAATTGCTTGCATGTAAAGTGGAGCTCTTAGAGATTGTCAATATTGCAAGCAAACATACCTTCATTACTTCGTAACCTCCCAATTTTTAAGGACAATCAATATTAACAGTTTGTATAAAAAAAAGGTTATATAATACATGTAAATGCCAACAAAATATGTCATATTTGTTTACATAATTGGCCATTTATAATGCACTTCTTTATAATTAAAATCATTTTGTATTGGGTCAGAACTGCATTTTTTCTATTATTTTTTTGGACTTCAAAGCAAAATAAATTCAACAAGCTTTGCTGAGCTACGATGATTATATAAGATTGTTCCGAATATATTTATCTAATATTTAATATTTATGTATGTATGTATGTATAAACTCTTTATTGTACAAAGACATAGAACACAAATATGGCACAGAAATAGGCAGTACAAAGGCGAACTTATCCCTTTAAGGGATTTCTTCCAGTTAACCTTTGAGTAGATGAGAATTGATGAAGAACGGTAGACAAATATAGCACTGCGTACAATAGACTAGAGGAAAGTCAATAAATTTATAAAAGAGGGCGAAAATAAATAAAATAAGATAAAAATTTGAAGTAACAGTATAACAAATATATATAATACCTACGTTTTATAAAATAAATATACATCCATAGTCACAAACAGTTAATTCTGGTCCGATAGCCACAGTTTCCTTAACTTAATTTATTTATTTTATATTTTACGGCTTTGGACAGAGTAGCATGGCGGTCTTTGGTGTCGGAGGCCAAGATCCACTTCGGGTCGTCGCGCCACAGCAGTAAGTAATATTTATATATTTATTTTACCACATATCCTAATTCCTATTTAACTGCCAATTTTACTTGTATGATAGGCCTTATTAGGAGCATATTTTTATCAACTCACTTTTGCCTTACCTCCGTTCGAGAAGCAACGGTACCGCCTGATTTGGGAGCTGACAACGTCCTTTATTATATTTTTTATTAAATCTCTGCCCAATCAGGTGCACACGTCGATATCGTGACGATTTAACGTCACTCACATTGCTGGTTTTTGATTTATGAGGAAGCTTTAAATATTAAAATTCGTTAACGTCAAACGAAATTGCTCCTACTAAAATCTGATTGACCTTTTACTTCGATTCGAGCACAGGGCGGACACGCTATACATCAAAAATCACTTGCGTTCCTATAACGGCACGTCTGTACACGCGGCATGCGTCATAGTGTGAGTAAGTTGCTTATAGTACTGAGCGGCCGGCAAACGGCCGTCAATCTCACACACACACACATAGAAACGCAAGTGATTTTTGATGTATAGCGTGTCCGCCCTGTGACTTTGTTTTACAGACATCAATCAACTAGGTTCAAACTGAAAAGTTTTACACCTACACAGCCTAATAAACATGACTTTTACTTTGGATTCCTTAGTCAATAAGATTTCTTAGACAAAAATTACACTTCTCGTACAGTATTCAGATTTTTAAATATTTTGTCGCGCTTATTGGTGTACAAATGTCATGTCAAAGTCGAATAATAACAATATAGCCTAATATAGGTAATATATCACCAAGTTTAAAATCTAAACACCTCTGTATCATGTGACATTTCTTGTTTTTCAATCAGTATACGGCCCTAAAATAACACGTAAGTGAAATAGCCGAATGTTTGATGTTGGTAATAAATTTCAGCCTTCGCTACTAATCCATCTCGTGGAAAATATTCGCGCCCCGACCCTGAGCGATGTTTTGTCCAAGTGCCTAATCATTTACCTTCGAATAGTGACGTGCCAATGTTATTTTATTGATTATTATTCACAACGACGGGACTTACGTGCCAATGTTATTATATTGATTATTATTTACAACGACGGGACTTACGTGCCAATGTTATTTTATTGATTATTATTCACAACGACGGGACTTACGTGCCAATGTTATTTTATTGATTATTATTTACAAGGACGGGACTTACGTGCCAATGTTATTTTCTTCTTCTTCGTTCCCTCATGACTGAGGATCGTAACCAAGAACTATATCTATATCCCTCCATTTAACGCGATCAAGGGCTATGTGGGCTGCCCTCTGCATGGAACCACATGCTTGTCTAATGGAATCCGATCATCTTGCCGGGGCTCTTCCTCTAGCGCGCTTGCCAATGTTATTTTATTGATTAATTATTCACAACGACGGGACTTACGTGCCAATGTTATTTTATTGATTATTATTCACAACGACGGGACTTAATCGCGTTTAACAAGTTTTAAATTTACCTCCGACGTTTCGAGGATGGCGGAGGTAAATTTAAAACTTATTTTACGCGATTAAGTCCCGTCTTTGTGAATAATAATGAGTAAAAATCGTGAAAGTTTAAATCAGTGTTATTTTATTGACCGAACAAACGCAAAGAGCGAGCGAAGCGTCACTGTTAAAGCTTGGTTAAAAATGCTGTTGTCTGTCTGGCTGTTCTCGTCTACAAGTCGCATTTTTTAACTGATTCTTGTGTTTTGTGAGTAGGATCGATAATTGTATGTATGGATTTTTTAGTGATAATTTTTTTGGAATTTTTCACAATGCCAGGGAAGGTCCCGATGTTTATAGCTCACACGTACGTCACTATATGGGGCATTTTCTATGAAAAGGGACCTTATTGTCGATGGCGCTTACGCCGCACAGCGTCGCGCGGCGGTATTGTATTCATATCGGAGCATCGTTAATAATGGCTTAAGCGCCATCGACAATAAGGTCCCTTTTTATAGAAAATACTACATATATCTCTGTCGATACCGTCAATCTATTTATTCAACTAGTTAGTTCCAAAATTCTGATAATTTGAAATATAGATCAATTTCGAAAAAAATATATCTTTCCCACAGGTGAGCAAATTTTTTGGGTTTCAAAAGAATCAGCATCAGCAATAAGCATGTAATACTCCTGGAGTTGCAAGCATCCATAGACATATACATAGACATAATTTATTGGTAATAAGGTATTACAGGTCACAATTTTTAACTTATTTCTACACATCTTACATCTTTTATTTAAATCACTTTGATATCAATTCAATATTTATATAAGCTACGTTAAACGTTTCCCATTATGCCAAGCATGCGTACTGAATGCTTTCAAATTAAAAAATACATTAATAAAGCAACGTTTCTCTATCTTTGAACATCTGCGTTTTAAGTATAAAAACCGTACACACTATGTCGTTGTGTATTCGTGTGTATAAGTAATATAATATAGAACTCCACAGTATTCACGTCACTCGTCAGCGGCGGATTGATGGAGAGACATACATTGCGGAAGTGCCACCCATCCGTCAAGAGTACAAAGGGGTAGTTTCATGTTTACCTTTGCTTGCAGAGGATTTGCCTCGATCCCAGTACCTCCACCATTTAAGGGTACTCATACTCATACTCATACTCATACTCATACTCATATTATTTATTATATTTCTAATATAACATGTCAAATCGGGATACAATTTATTTATTAACTGTAAATGGGTTAATAAAATAAAATAATTAGCTAAACATTTAAAAATTCGTCATAATTATAGAACGTGTGCTCGAGAAGCCAACTTTTTAGTTTTGACTTAAAACTAATCAATGAAGGAGCTGAAGTGACCGTCTCAGGTAGCCTATTGTAAACAGTTGGACCCATTACGTGTGTTACCTTGTTCGACCGTGCGAGTCTTCTTTGTACCGGAAGCAGTCTGCTTGGGTTCCGTAAATGGCGACCGGAGTCCGCGCTCGTTTTATATTCAGATTGGTTCATGTGTACGTAGATTGCTATCTGGTATATTAGTAGGGAGGGTATGGTGGAGGTACTGGGATCGAGGCAAATCCTAGGCATTACACGAGAATACCGCATAAAAAAGCCACTCTTCTAGCACTTCTGAAAATGCTGAGAAAGCGATATTTAGTCCGGTAATATTTCATGACTTGGCTATCAAATTGGCAGTACATATTCTCGAGCTTTACGCATTTGATTGAGGTAGCTGCCATACAAGGCAAAATCATTTCGTAAGCGAAATTCTCGTGAAATGCCCCAATAACCTTGCACACTACATGTTCTTTAGCAAGGGATATACGTACAGATATGTGTATCAGATTTGTCTGTCTAGGCCAAAAAATATGTCATTGTATAGTGCGCCGGGAATTACGCACACCGATCAGACCGGCTAGATATGTTCGTTATTACTGGACCAATCCCAAAAACTCGAATATTAAATAATAACGGCCCTTAAAATTTTAGAGATCTGGTCGACAGTATTAAATCTATTACTTTTAACGATTTCGGCGTTATTTTCAAGTAAAAGTCGCTTATAAGTTATAACAGACACTCAATCAAAATCAGACCACCGGCGGTAGCACGGTGGCATTGTCGTTGTCGCCATGCCTGTCACGTTCTAAAGTATGTAAGTGCGAAAGTGACGCGCATAGTGACAGGCAATTAAAATGGAACCATGCTGCGCCCGCTGGTACCTACTCTCTCCTCGTACCCAAAAAATATCTATGAAGGTATATTACAAAACTTCACTGCCCGTCAGCGGCGGATTGATGGACAGACATACACGGAAGTAGCACCCATCCGTCACAAACACAAAGGGGTAGTTTCATTGCTCCCTTTGCTTACCGAAGCTTGCTCTAAACCCAGTGTAAACTTTAACTTGGAGACTGAAGTTGCAACGGGTCTGGAGATCTAAGTACACTAGGTGAGATAGGCATGAATAAGTAATAACAGCTAGTGCTGGCTGAGGACGTCGTTTTGGGACATAATAAGGGGTACAATTTAAACATCGTAAAAAAGTTTTGCATGAATTTGACCTAATTACCGCTATCAAAGTCTGAAAGATCAAAAGTAGTGTACTTATTGAAAAAAGCAGTTGGAAACTGGAAATTGTAGTGATATACTGAAGAGCAATGACAATGGGATTTCATTAATTTCATTGCCTTTAATGTATAAACCATTTGATTGTTTTTTTAAGGTTTTTATACCTCGGGATTTAATCAAAACTTAAATAAGGAAAAATAGTTATTAAAAATAAGGCAGGTACATTTTAGTGGTGAAATGGCATTATTTACCCTCAGAAGTCCCGAAACACTTAATTAACACATCACTCATTAATTATCTGTCTATATTTATAAATTTAATTAGATACCTAGAGGCAGATGACCTAGAGGTAGGTAGATGACTAAATAGATAAGATAGGTAAATATTGTATATATACAACTTACACTGTGTTTATGTGATATAAAGTATGTAATTAACATTAGTAATATACGTTAATCATTAAATTTAGACTAAGGTACTAATGAAATAAAACTATGAAAACGGATTATATCGCGTATATTGAATTTATAATACATCCCGACGTTTCGAACTCTTTACAGCGTTCGTGGTCAACGGGTGACGGGTACTAATGTTGAAAATGAGTGCATCATTTCGCCGTTAAACGTAAGTTTGGTGAACCTCTTCTTCTTTGCCTGTCCCTCTTCCCAGTTTATCTGGGGTCGGGCCTCCTTGTATGTCTGCGCCAGTGCTCTGTTCTGGCTTGTCTGCGTACTCAGGTTCTCTTTCCGGATCTCTTTCTGCATGTCTGACCACCAGGTGTTGGGTGGTCTTCCTCTTCCTCGGGATTGGTTGGGAACAAGCTGTGGAATGAGCTGCCAGTTTCGCTCAGACAGGCGCAATCGCTTGCGTCGTTCAAGGAGAGGTTAAAGAAGCTATGGTTATTCTGATTGATTAATGTGCCTATATTTGTATTGTATGTTGCTTTATATTTTTCTACTTCTTTCCAATTTTTATTGTATTTTCCCCATTCCTTTTTGTGTAATATATTATATGTTTATCCTATTAATTTTGTATGTATTTATATCCTTTATCTTTCTGGTACCTTGTTGTACATTTTGCTACATTTGTCACCCTCTTTTCACTTTCTCCTCTCATCTACTCAAAGGTTAACTGGAAGAGATCCCTCAAAGGGATAAGTTCGCCTTTGTACATCTTATTATTTGTACCATGTAATTTTTAATGTGTATATTTGTACAATAAAGAGTTTACTTACTACTATTATATCTCAACTATAGGGAAGTTTGGTGAACCTAGTATAAGTTTAAAATGTACCATACTGTTTTGAAAAAAAAGAGCACAAAGCATAACTTCAACTAAAACATCACGAATCATTCCCAACGAATTATACATTTAGTTTCCCCTGTCCAAAACTTTGACCAAACTCCACGACATCTGCCAGTCTGATGGATGGCCGACATGTGTCCATTACTGGGACTTTAACACCAAAAAGTTGTATGTCCATTACTGGGTGCCGTATAAAAGACCTTTGGAAGTAAGTGGGTGCACAAAGGGTCTGAGTTGTCATTAATCAAATCGTGCGATTTTGTGCACTCGTCAATTTATTACTGCACTTTTGTGTAGGTGTTGCTGGTTATATTTTAGTTTTTGCCGTTTTGAAATGGATGTATGACAATAAGTACCACGTTTGATTATTTTTCAGTTTTGATATCTGATGTTTTGTCTTCATCCCAAGTGACCAAAGCCTTAAAAGTTTTACTAGTTCGTTATTTTGGCAGCTAAGTAAAATCTTTTTTAATATTTGACCTAAGTACAGATAGAGAAGATATGTAATAGAATTATCAATCAATCAATAATCATTTATTTCGAACAAAAGTCCATAATATGTTAGTAACATACATACTAATACTTAAATCTAGGGTAAGTACAGACATAACATTAAAACAGATTTTTACATAATGGGGCATGTAGCTGCACCCAGTGCTTTAGCCACGGTGAGTCCCACGTGGTCGTGGTGGTGGTGGTTGATGATAATTAATACTTACTTTGGAACTGATTCAATTCATATAGCATTTTTTTAGAAACATATACAGCAAGTTTAGACTTAAATAGGTAAGCGAGCGTTATAAAACTATTACTTAATGTCTCTACTGATTCTCAAGTGAGTTCTTTATACTTTTGTAATTTAATACCATTAAAACCTACCACAATCGATTACGTAACCGAATCCACCTTTTCATGAACCCTCGACCACAGATTTAAAAACAAACAAAACTACCCTCATTTCAAAAATCACCCAAAATTAAAACAAAAGCACGCTCATTACAAAAATACTTTATCGATTCCCCACTTCCTGCCTACATGACTCACCAAGCGCGAGAGTCCTAAGCTTAGAACAACCAGTATAAGGATGATATTTGATGCCACATTTTTCTAGGTTAGGATCTTTTACAATATGGATACAAAAGTAAAATACACACACAAATATAAACAATACAAAATACATATAAACACACTATACCCCACCCTGCCCCACCCTGCGCTCTATTGCGGACAGGTTTGACTGTCCATACTTGAGGCACTGCTGGGAGATGCATGTTTCTTGCAGCCCATATTTTGCTTAACTTATTAATTATGTACTAACATTAGGGATAAGAATTGATATTGTATGAGTCATGTTACTTGAAACAAATAAAATTTATTATTTATACAAAACCTAACCTAGGGTGCCGCCAGCAGCGGGGCAGGGCCCAAGCTGCCGGTGGTCAGGGCCGCAGAGAGAGGAACCGGCGGACTATCCGCGCCGTGTCCAAGATCACCGCCTTCTGCATCTGACCCTTGATCAAGGGTTGGATCCAACCACCTAGCTAGAGACTATCAAGGTGTTGGTCGAGACTTCGCTATGAGACCGTTCGCTTCGGGGCAATGATCGTCGAATCAACATCCCACTTGGCGGTTATCTCTTGAGCCAAGTCTAAGTACTTATGCATTTCCCACAAAAAAAAATTGTTTCGAATCTTAGTCACAAGTTACTAGCTTAACTTTACACGCGTTTGGAACATCGCCTATATTTTTTCAGGTGTCGTTGTAAAATGGTGCTTATTCGTATGGGCATAAGGGTGGTGGATGAAATATGAGTGGCATGGTCACGGCGAACAGTGATTGATGGGCGCTGACTGACGTGTGCACGAAAGCGGGTGTGGTGAGTGTGGTGCAAGTTAGAAGCTGCTGCGGTTTGATAAAGGTAAGGCGTAAAGATTGGGTTTAAATATTTTAAATTGTTGGAACTACTTTGAAAAACTATTAAATAGTTAACATCAAACACTTTGTAAATAATAACCCTTCGTATTTAGTATCTTCGTATTTTGCTTGTTGGATTGAATATTAATGAAATTGTCGTTTTTTTAAAAGATAAATAGGAATGTACCTATGTATCGTATAATGTAAAGGTTGAAAATCAGTTATTTATCTATCTAAATACTGTAAATTAATGGCATTGGAGTGATCTCTCACACACGTGTACAGTGAACAAATGCGCAACGTATTCGGTCTATAATAAACTGGCCAACCTTACCCAAACATTTTTCTAGTCTTATGTATCAGTGAATTGTGCAAGTATAGTTTGTAAGATCAATATTCACATTGGTCTTGACCAACTCTCTCTCTCTCTGGTGATCCTACTTAAGCCAGAAGTAGGGTCACCAATTGTTCCGGGTTCTAGAAAAAAGTTAACTTACAGGTTTTTAATAATGTTCGATGATATTTAAAGTCACCACCAACGATAGTGGTATCTTTTTCTTGTTAAAGAATGAAATGAAAAGATATCAATTATGGTAGCTTTCACTTAACTCTACATAATCGCTCGAATTATCGAGGGAAAATTCGAGGGCAGAAGAGGGAGAGGTAGACCTAGATATAAATGGATAGATAACATTAAGGACTGGACACTTACAAAAGACGCAGCCACTCTCAAGAGATTAGCAAAGACCAGGAAGCTGAATGTCATGCTGGCATGGCACCAAAAAAAGAAGAATCGCTCGCCGCTCATGCCTCGCGCCGGCTAGGGGTGCGCTCACGTAACAAGTAAACACGTTGACATCAAGCTTTAATTACACCCGTGATGGACTATTATTACATTAATTTTATAATTTACGACCGACTATGAGTGACTATTAATATCGCCGCTACTATATTAAAGTTTATGTTAAGTGATTTATTCATGTAATTCCCCAGGCACTGGGTTAGTATGAAAGTTTCCCGTTTGATTTTCATACATTTAATTAGCGACCCACCGGCTTATTCGTACGGGTTACACAAAACCTTTACAAATTATACACTAAAACCTTGAAAAGAATATAATATTTAGGTGGAAACCGCATCAAAATCCGTTGCGGAGTTTTAAAGATCTAAGCATACATAAAGACAGACGGACAGCGGAAATCGACTTTGTTTTACATTATGTAGTGATTTGATCTATGTACGTATACTGTTAATTCATGGTTTTCTTTGACGTGATTTTTTTTTAATTTCTACTTGGTAAACAGTTTAACTACATACTTCACTTATTATCGTTTACATACTTACTTTTACAAAGGGTTCGCTGTTTTAATTTCTATTAGCTAGGTACCTTTAACCACAAAAGCAAGGCAGTGGTGATCGAGTTATATAAACGCCTTGCTAAGGTCAAAACTAAAAGACCGATGCAGACTCACAGATATTAGGATAACAACCAAAATAGAAGATGTTTCCCAGAGAATCCGAACGCTCAAATGGAAATGGACAGGGCACATGATGCGCTCACAAAAATACAAATGGACAAAAGATGTCACGGAATGGTACCCAAGAGGAAAGAAAAGACCCCAATGTAAACCATACAAAAGATGGGAAGATGACTTTCCTGAAGACTGGAGAAGACTCTCAAAAAACCGCGACGAGTGGCGCCGCCTGGAGGAGGCCTATGTCAAAGACAGCCTGACAAAGAAGCAGAAAAAAAAAGAGCATAAATAAATAAAATATAGATACATATACTAATATAATTGTAATGTAAAAACTGAGTCAGGAATAAAGGCTATTTCAATTCAATTCAATTCAAGGTCAAAATTTGGCAGACAGAATTAAAAACCATGACTTAAATTATTATAATTTTCTAGATGGTGCTGGCCGGGGTACAGGCAGGCCGAAAAGTAGATGGCGGGACGACTTGGACGCATTTTATCCGGATTGGCGGGAAACTACAAACGACAGGGTTGATTGGAGGAAACGAGAGGAGGCCTTTGCCCAGCAGTGGGACACTAAATTAGGCTAACAAAAAATTCTAAACCAACATAATACCACATGGCTTGCCGCATCACAATGCTGAGCCCGCGCCTTTTCTGTGCCACGACACATGGCTGCATAAAGTAATATTTAATAGTTTTTAGTACCTAAGTTGTTTTTCATGATATTATAGAATAGAATAGAAATAATTTATTCGTTAGCACACACAAATAGAAAATTATACAACAGAGAAACATAAAAAAGAAAAAGTGCCACGAAATGGTCTCACCTCAGCATGTTGCTGGCGACTTCCAGCGCTGATCCTCCGCTGAGACCATCCGGTGAAACAATCACGACAGGTAACAAGAAAAACAACAAAATTAATATATAATATACAAAAGGCAAAGAAGTTAAAAATACATATTACAATAAATGGTAAAATTATGTTGTACTTTTCAATGCCATGTATTTTGTCAATGGCATGCATGTTGTGGGTATGAATAAAGAAATATATTCACAAATTTATTTACATACAAGATATATACAGTGGTACTACGTAAACGAAATTAATAACTAGCTTAAATCTAAAATAGGCCCTTGAGGCATTGTACCAAGGATGCTGGCGGCATTTCCCCGCTGTATCGCAATGCTGATTACGTTGTGCGAGAAAGCCGCCAGCTCTTCGGTCACCAGTTACGTCAACCAGACGCTTCGCGATTTCTGCAAACAACTTATGCGCGCTGGGACCCCATGGACCTAGAGTTTCAACTCCAAATG
Organism: Cydia strobilella; assembly: GCF_947568885.1. Taxonomy (NCBI): domain Eukaryota; kingdom Metazoa; phylum Arthropoda; class Insecta; order Lepidoptera; family Tortricidae; genus Cydia; species Cydia strobilella. The sequence goes on along the minus strand of NC_086046.1, from coordinate 663,750 downwards.
GAACGAAATGATACTCTCTACCGAGGCTCTTATATTTATAAGAAATTATTTATCTATCTATCATAATAAATATTTTTATATTTTTCGTTTTCAATTGTGTGTTATACTCGACTTTATGACTCACGATACTAAAATGAAAGTATTTGAAGTCCGAAGTCGATTCGTTCTTGTCAACAGAAAGATATTTCATAATTTCTAATCATCCGTACATATTTCCTCATTGTCACCTTACACTTTTAGACAACCGGTACTTGCCAAAATCTTAATCTTTGTCAAAAAATGTACAAGAAAAGTGTCAGATTAATTGACAATGTCAAATTGTTAATTCTAGTTTAAATGACAGCGGAACTGTGTTGGCATTGTTGACTGCATGGGCCACGTATATGTCACAATTTGTCATGAATAATGCAAGTCTCCTATTATTTTCTATCGAATGGTACAATTTGTGTGGGCATTTTTTAATAAATTGTCAAGTAAATCACGTTTTAAGTCTTGTCCCTATTCACCCCAGCCATCCCTATTCACCCCGGTTGAGTGTATGTTTAGTTCCAGCTCAATCGAATAATTGGAACGTGGGCCTAATTTAGCCTGCAAGATTTAACGAAAACAGGGTGCGATGGGATAAGATTGAACGGGTTTTTCATGCGGGATAAGATGAAAGGTCGCCCGTAATGCTTCGGCATACGGACGATTTTTTGTCTTACCCCTCATGAAAAACCCGTTCAATCTTACCCCAACGCACCCTACATACATACAAACATTGCAATAAACAAGAGCTTGTAATAAAAACACGGCAATATAAAGATCTATTTTCCAAACACATGGAACAACTCGATACAAGACGTTGAAGTACAGAACCCCTGTGACGTTTTCAACCAAAAGGTACCACATTGTCTGTTAATTGTTAATAAGGCGCTATTTCAATATGGCTTTAATTTGAAACCAACCTTATCGACAACCGACAATGTGGTACCTATTGATTGAAAACGTCACCCCTAGTGTAAATTTCATTCGATAGCGTGACGTGGTTCGCGTTTGCGTTATGTCTCGTTTTGTATAGGATTTTGAACAGCGCGCCAAGCGGGACGTTTTGGAAACTCAAAATCCCATACAAAATGACATTTACACTAGGGTACAGATGTTGGCAGTGGATCTCGACCATCTGATGACAATTAGAAGACAAAAACAGATGTCTAATAAATCGTGCTCTTTTTTCGCTAAATCTTCTCCCGCAGACAGAGAACTATTTTAGTTTGATGATAAATAGGTGGCTCTTCGGGCAGTTTGGCCATAGAATAATTGAAAAGACATTGGTTAGTTACTACTGGCAAAATTATAATGCATTTGTCAATGTACATTACTAGTTCATAAGACCTAGCTACTAGTGCAAAAAATTGCAAAACTTTTAATAACTGGCACTTAGGTACTAATGACGTAAGGCCAGGATTACACTTGTAAGTTTTACGTAAGTAGGGACAAAGGTATTTGCTAGAATGAGATAACGATATTCATATCTCATTCTGTAGTATAGCTGTGTCCCTACTTACGTAAGTAAAACTTACAAGTGTAATCCTGACCTGGTCTAAACGTAATTCGCGTGACTGCAAGCCTCAATTAGCTAGAAATCGTTAATTTTAATTTGTCATTTTGAATGATATATAGAGGTAAGGTAATAAAGTTTTATGATTAAGGGGGACAGTAGTTAAGTACATAGTTAGTAACAGTGTTACGAGTACGTCGGTACCTACTTGTTTTGTACAATTATGTTTTGTATTTATTAGTAAACGTTTGCAGATTATATTAAGGGGATCCCATGCCCCAATGACCTTCGATTTGAATCCCTTAGTTTTCTAATGTTTTTTGTAGCTTATCATATTAACAGCAACGGATTTTAGCAATATAGTATCCCATAGTTACTTCAAAGTTCATTGTTTTCGAAATATTTGGCATCAAAGTTGAACAATTTTAGGCCAAAAAACTGGCCATAACTTTTGTGTTAATTAGTTTAAAATTAAAACCTTAGACAAATTTTTAGAGACGTCTAAGACGACCCCAAATATGTAGATTTCGTATAAGTAAGATCTTTCACAGCAATCGAGATACGAAAAAAGTGTTTTTTTAGACAATGTTTAAAACAATCATAAATAAATAATTATTCATTTTTTTCCCAATCCGGTATAAAAAAATGGAGATAAAAGATTGATGAACCGATAGCCGCTTGTCTTATAATTCTATATGTAGTGTAAAAGTAGGAGATACGATTCAAAACTTGTCAAAAATCGATGGAAACCTCAGGTAGCCCCTTAAACTTACGGCACACCAAAATTTTGCGTCGGCCATATTTGTCGTGTCTGCGCACAGCTCTTTGCGCAGTGTGCTGCGCGCGCGGTGACGGTGACGGACATAAATCAATTGTCAAACGTCGCGGTAATCTCTTGTAATGGCGCTTGCGCAGTGTGGATATTCCGAGTCTTTTGACGTGAGCGTATAGCAAATATAACTTATTAATGTGAAACTTTGTATGTTTAGATATTTGGATGTACCTAACCTCCATAACGCAAAAACGATGATGACATTTGGCATTGACAACAAAAAAGGACAGTTTTTATCCCGGAAGTTTTTATCAGTATTTATGGGAATCAAGATTTCCCTGGCGACGTCTTCAAGCCTAATACCCATTTACCGAACGGTATTTAGTCTAATATTATTAGTGTGTTGCCATGGTAACCCATACGATTTGACAGTTCGTGGACTAATAATATTAGTCTAATACCGTCCGAGAAATGGGCCCCTGCTGGCTTTGAGGAGCCTCGATGCGTCTGGGGCCCCTGTCAAGTCGTATGGGTTACCATGGCAACACGAATACTGTTCGAGAAATGGGCCCCTGGTGCATGCTGAATTGGATAAGGACGGGAGTTGGGAACTGTGCTTATCTATGGCACAAATGGAACTGGTGCGACTCACCAGTATGTCGATGTGGAGCACCTGAGTAGACCGTACACCACACACCACACGGTAGTTGACTGTCCTCTAACCTAATACCATGGGCAAGTGGAGGATTTTACCACATTAACCAAAGAAGCGGTAAATTACTTAAAAACTGTAAATCTGTAAAGTAGACACAAAAAGCCGTACTAAAAAGAACCGGACTTGAAGGGAAATAAAATCTGTCAAGCTTTTTCATGTTTAAGGTGGCATACCGAAGAACCAGGTCACTTGCCTGTCACCCTAACGTCATTTTATGTGTTTTTGTAGCGCCTATGCAACGTTTATTGCAATTATAGTTAGAAATGGAGGCGATCCGTTGAGAAGGAGGCTGGCTCAACTGGACTCGCGCTGGAAAGAGCTGGAACTGGAAGTAGCCGCTCAGGAACGCGACTAATGGATAATTCTACGAATCCTTTGTCCCTAAACTCCATAATGAGGGATTAACAGGATTACATCAGCATAATAGGGTATTTATTTGACTGTATTTAAAATAAATTATTTTACACCATGCATAAAATGAAGCACCAGATAATTATTAGGAAAACATAGATAGCAGTTATTTTTAAACATAAGTTCTATTAATTGGATAGAAATATAAAACGTAGGTCAGTTGACCGTGACGTCATTGCGTAATGTTTCATATAAATTCCATATTAGCGAATCGTTTTGACAGTTCTGAAAATGAAACTGATTCTAATAGGAGAATACCCTATTAAAAATATGTATACCTATATATTTTTTTATAAACACAAATGGCTTTTACTCCTTGCTAATTTTAACAAGATGGATATTTTTTTAATATCGAGGAGAAATATAATTGCTAGAGTTGAACCAAACTAATTTTGACAAAATATGTCAATAAATTTCAAATGAAACTCCCTCACTTCCATCTATTCAAAGTAGGGATGAAAATACCGGAAAAAATCAAATGTTTTTTTCGGGAATTTTTCAAAATTTCGTTCTTTTCGGTTTATTATCCAGTTCTATTCAGAAAAATTAAATACGTCACACACAATGCCACTGATGAGTGATGACAGTGTCAATGTCATAAACAAACACACTAGACATGCAACCTTAACCTACCTGTTTAAATTCCTAATTAAGTATATTGAAATAGTTATTTGTGCAACAAGAGAGGAAAGTTGGTTTTTCTTGCGAGTGTTTATTTTGAGTCCCGAGAAAGCGAAAGATTCTAAGGTAGAATCTTGAGCGTAGCGAGGGACTCATAAACGCGAGATGTAAAATAACTTTGCTCTCGTGTTGCACACATAATTTTTCACCTCAGTAGTGAGAACATATTAAAGGTTAAAATGTATTTCGAATTACACAGAATAAACAGAAAAAAAAAGTATTATAATATGTACGATACGATAAGATACGATACGATACGATACGATACGAGACCGGACCCGACCGGACCGTAACGTACCGTACCGTACCGTACCGTACCATTAAAAAAAGGTAATAAAAGTATGAAGTTCATGGCCTTCACTAAATTAAAAAGCTACATTGTTTCACTCCCTGGAGTGAGGAAAGTCACACTTTCCTCACTTCAGAGTGACGAAAGTAGGCTTGTTCGAGCTGCTGAGGTGAAAAATACATTGTTTTTTTCGAAAGCAACTTGAAAAAAAACGAGCCGTTTTGAAAATTTCCCGTTATTTTCCCGGTTTATTAACGCTAATTCAAAGGTGCAATGTTAGCTTAAAGCTTTAGACATAATCTATATAACTCCGAGTCTCATGGTATTTTTGACATGTACATACATCAGTGATTGGGCATAGTAATAAAATATATGTATTATTCTATCCAGGTCAATGTTTTTGATCCGCAGAAACGATGACAAACACCGCAATCCGCGTTGAGCTTCAAAAACAGATTCATCTTTGACGACGTGACTTTGGGATATCATTATTTTTATTGCTTGTTGTTGCCAGCTATTTTCATTATTATTTATAATGTCATTAAATTTAATGGGATTTGTGAGCTTGAGTTTTGATTTAGTTTACAAATATCATGTAATCATAGATGCCTTCAAAAACTTCTCGCCTATAAAAAAACCGGCCAAGTGCGAGCCGGACTCGCCCACCGAGTGTTCCGTATTTGTATTTGTTGTTATAGCGGCAACAGAAATACATCATCTGTAAAAATTTCAACTGTCTAGCTATCACGGTTCATGAGATACAGCCTGGTGACAGACAAACAGACAAAACTCTACTTCAGCATTGTAATCTTTTAATTTAAATGATTGACAGCAGAATTAAACAATTTCATTATAAAACAATAAACAACACGGACCCATTTTACGAACGGTATTAGTCTAATATTATTAGCGTGTTACCATGGTAACCCATACGACTTGACAGTTCGTGGACTAATAATATTAGTCTAATACCGTTCGAGAAATAGGCCCCTGTTTTTATATGAAAGGCCCGTATTCTGTCATATATTTATTTTATTTTAGGTTGTTATTGCCATAAAAATCAATGCTAACGTTTTAGCAAAAATATATCTACACAACCTTATTGTTATACCTAGTCCTGCATCTATTTTTAATTATGTTAGTTATATAATTAAGTATATCAAACAAACAGTCTTAATAATGATGAAGTCGGTAAATATAGGCGCTATGCTTATTTAGATTCAGCAGATCTAACAATTAATCGAATCGCGGAGGTTTTTAGAAAAAGGCACCTTAGGTTTAAGACTAAATCTAGTTTAAGTATTTAATTTTTACATTGGTATTTTACATAATAAAAATCAGTCGCACGCAGCCAAACCTACAAGACCGTAGTTTACCATAATAACTGCTTACTAACCTCCTCAGTTAAGTGATAATCCTTAAATAAACCTTTTTCAAACTTGATTGCCACTGACGTGCTATTAAAAAAAAAACAAGAAGTCACAAGTCTTATCCATATTAACCTAATCAAGTATCCTTATTAAGCCCAAGTGTCGGCAGCAAAAACTTTAGAAACATTGTAACACTGTATCAAAAAGTCCCATATCCATACAAAACACCACTCACTTACGACCTTTTATCTCCAGTATAATGTATAAATTGGTATAAATTTGTGAACCTTATCATATAGGGTTAAAGTTGATATTAGATTGTGTTTTAGATGCGTGGGAGTCGATCGATTACAACGCAATTAATGTTTTGAAGAGCTCACATGACTTTGACATGTGGTATTGAGATATCTGAGGTTATAAAATCATACGTAAATGTATGATGGCCGCACTTGTTCATATGAGAACGTGATAAGTATTGGCTGTCTCTTTCAATAGCGCGGTGTTGAAAAGTGATGTTTATATACCGTGGATAATATGGCATCCATTATAGTTGTGTTGTTATGGTATTTTTAATGTGATGGTAGTTAACTTTTGTCTCAGGGTTGTGGTATGTTAAGTGGTTGTTTTTGGTATGGAAATATAATTTGTTAATCTGTTGGTAATGAACAAGTTTGGGAACAAATCAAATTATTTTATTAAATATTTTGATTTGTTTTTTTAAGTAGTCACACTACTATGTATAAATTAAAAACTGTAATAGATGTCATATATTAAAGAAAAAGCGACGAAGCCCTCCAGTGGTGAAGGCCGGATTCGAACCGGCGTCTTTAGCTATCGCGGCTAACGCCATGAACCCCTAGGCCACCCCGCCACGGCGGTGCCCGTCCGAATTTCTCGATTTTTTCTGTTGGTAATGGATAAGACAAATATGAACCTAAATTGATTTTTTATCTATTTAGGACTGCCCTCGATGACATAATAAAACAATGATTTCCCGTCACTAATGCTAGAAAAATGCTGAAGATAAATGTATTTTAAAAATCGTCTTAATCTACAGTTTCTACTAAATTATCACTCTTTCGCGACACAATCAAATCAACAACACCATTGACCCATTTTCCTCTTCTTAACTCGCAACGACGGTCATAATTCTTACTAAAACTAGACGTATTAATGAAATCAACCCAATTCTAATTTAGTCCAAGTATCGCACTTAAACTCATCATCAGCGCGTGCGCAACGAGCGACGAGGTGGGCGGCGCGGGCAGTGCACGACGAACAACCGCCGCGGACACTCGTGCCTGAGGATGGATTCCCAAAGAATCCGAAACATGTCGCCAAAAGCGACTAAAAATAATAGTGAGTAAAAACCGTACTGATAAATATTTAGTCCAAGTAATAAAACATTTTATGACACAAAACTAGGTACAGTCAAAGTGACACCGTACCTTGTCACTGACAATCAATATGAAAGTCGCTAGAGAACTCATACTATTGTCACTGTGACAAGGTACAAAATGGGTAGGAAATTAATATCTTTAACTGTACCTACATGACAAACAGAAAACCAAGTATTACTACGATACTAACTACGGAATAATAAATACTAATAAATAGTTATTACTTACAATATGATCTTTAGTTTACACTATCTAATTTTGTTGATTAGCTACAAAATAATGACATAAACCAAGTAAAACTTTAAATAAATTACCTTTTTTCCAGAAAACATGCTTCCATTTTTTGTAAATCGTATGTATTATATATTAACAATCGAATGTAGACAGTTTAGACTTAGGTCGTAATGCACTTATAACACTACAAATACCATGAGAATATTTTATACACACAAATACACCTACAAATAGCCCAACAAACAATCTAATTAGCGTCAGAGTGGCAGGTGACGTGACGTGACGTGACATGACGTGACGTGACGTTGACGTTGACGTGATGTAACGCGACGGCTGTAATGAAATTGTGACAGGGGGTTAAAATGTGAGCGGCAGCGGAGAGGGTTAATTTTCTTCAAGATGTTATATTTTCAAAATGTTCTACTTTCCACAAAGAAATATGATAAAAAGACCTCGCAAAGTGAAAATCGTTTATAAAAACCACCGGTCGAATCTTAAATAATGTACCTTTGATACACTGACTTATATGTATGTATAGACAAGCTGTCAAGAACAAATTCAATCAATCAATCTTTAGGTAGTATGGCTCCATCGATACTGTCGATGATTTCGCCAACGTCAAACTGGGATCCACGTGGGATCGAATTAATATTTCTTGATTTTCTTCAGCCAGTGTACGGTAAATAAAATTATGGGCCTCTAATAGGGCTTTAGCCAGACACGGTTAGAGGTAGAAATACCAAATGCTCTTAGAGCACGACATTGTTCGGTAGTTATTGTTGTTATTGTCTCGTAAAACCAATAGCTGGATTTTACGAGAAGCACGTGGACTACCGGCCGTTGACTCCAAAATGGAGGTTAAACACGCTTTGAGATTAATTTTCCATTCACTGCACACTACCAAATTATATTACTGTATAATAAAGCTATCGATATTACACTTTAAACAATTTTAATGAGCAACAAACAAAGGAATTTATCACGAGGTTACTATCAAGATGGCGTTCGAACCGGAAGTCCAAGAACAAATTGTGTCCGCGAGGTAAGTATCCGCCATTTTTTGCGTTTGACGTCTGTCACTAAGCTAAAGAACGTCGGTGACGTACTAAACGCAATGCGCATGCACTTCATATAGTGTATCCAACCATAGAGTAACTTATACTAGAGCGGTACTGTCATAGTAAATTTTGTAACCCCAGTAAATTCACTGCCATCTGTTGACACACTTTAAAACTAAAAATAAATATTTTTAAAAACACGATAAAATGTATTTAGATATGGATAAATGATTTTTTTATTTGCATTAATTATTTTTATGATTTTGACCCATGTTCTTTCACTGATATGCGTTAAAATTGTTAAATAACAAACGAAACCGTCAACGCCCTCTATACGAGTGTAGGCCAAAACTAGTGGCGCCATCTGATCGAGAATCAAATTTTCGTGATTTTCGATTACGTTTTTTCCTTAGACTGTATCCATCTATTACGGAGTTATATCTATCTTTGGTACTAAATATAAATAGATCGCTCCGTGCCAGTAACTCGCACGCCAGTGAACTGGAACGACACGGCCTTTGTGAAGCGCCGAATCGATATTAAATCTTGTTTGCTTAATGCTTTAAATCACACTCGTCATCTTGGAATAAGCTTCATTCGTCACGGAACCATGGTCTTGTCAAGTCTAGATAACAACCTGATGTCGGTTTTTTAGGGTTCCGTACCCAAAGGGTAAAAACGGGACTCTATTACCTAGTATTATATAATCTGTGCTATTACTAAAACTTCGCTGTCTGTCCGTCTGTCACCAGGCTGTATCTAATGAACCGTGATAGCTAGACAGTTGAAATTTTCGATGATGTATTTCTGTTGCCGCTATAACTACTAATACTAAAAACAAAAAAAATTTTTTTAAGGGGGGCTCCCATACAACAAACGTGATTTTTTTGCTGTTTTTTGCGTCATGGTACGGAACCCTTCGTGCGCGAGTCCGACTCGCATTTTTATTATTTAAATAAAAACCTACTGAGGTTTATTCCACTGAGGTTTACTTTGACCACTGAATTAGAAACTTTCGCAAAAACTAGTGTTAACACCAATATTTTCGTAACAGTGCCTAGCTAAGGAGTCACATAACCGGAACTAATGAAAGATCATTAAAATATTTAGTGACACCACTATACTTTTCTATTCAATAATGACACAAGACACAACGTATGCATCACTAGAAATGAAAGTACACAGGTACCTCTCGCTGCGCTCGTGGTTCAAAGAATTAAACAAATAGTTTGGCCATTATTATTTAGCAAAACGGGACTTAATCACGTATAATTAAGTTTTTCAATTTACCTCCCAATATATACATTTATTTGGTAGGTAAATTAAAAAACTTACCGATTAAGTTACCTAATAATTGTTATTTTCTATTCAGAAATAGTTATTTGTTATACAAGGGTGCAAAGTTGTACCCGCGAGTGTTTTAACACACGAGAAGTAAAATACATTTGCACCCGTGTGTAACACAAAACTTTTCCCCTCACTATAGCGAAGAAAGTGCAACATCCACAGGCGTTAGATCATCTTCATCAACTGGAATCACTCATTTTTTTACGATATTATAACAAAAAACTCGGAAATTCTGTACTTTTACGTGAGAAGTTTTTAAGTAAAATTTTTGTTGACAATGTTGACATTTCTGACGTATAAAATGTCAATGATGCGTTTTGAAATTGCATCGACTTAACTTGTGCGTTCTGAATTATATTTAACATAATTATTAAAAAACAAACGTTTATTATGGAATTTTAAGGTTCTCAAACCATTTATTTAATGATAATTAATATCGAACGAACCATTATTATGAGCGTTTTACGTTTAGTTATCTGTCAAGCTACTTAAACACGCTCCATCCAAGGTCTAATTACTTTCCCCACAAGTGGATAAAATGCGTTTTTCCCCGCTTGTTTTAAAGGATAAAAGACGGCTTTCCGAGCTAGTGAGGGGAAAAATTAAATACGTCACACACAATGCCACTGATGAGTGATGACAGTGTCAATGCCATAAACAAACACACTAGACATGCAACCTTAACCTACCTGTTTAAATTCCTAATTAAGTATATTGAAATAGTTATTTGTGCAACAAGAGAGGAAAGTTGGTTTTTCTTGCGAGTGTTTATTTTGAGTCCCGAGAAAGCGAAAGATTCTAAGGTAGAATCTTGAGCGTAGCGAGGGACTCATAAACGCGAGATGTAAAATAACTTTGCTCTCGTGTTGCACACATAATTTTTCACCTCAGTAGTGAGAACATATTAAAGGTTAAAATGTATTTCGAATTACACAGAATAAACAGAAAAAAAAAAAGTATTATAATATGTACGATACGATAAGATACGATACGATACGATACGATACGAGACCGGACCGGACCGGACCGTACCGTACCGTACCGTACCGTACCGTACCATAAAAAAAATGTAATAAAAGTATGAAGTTCATGGCCTTCACTAAATTAAAAAGCTACATTGTTTCACTCCCTGGAGTGAGGAAAGTCACACTTTCCTCACTTCAGAGTGACGAAAGTAGGCTTGTTCGAGCTGCTGAGGTGAAAAATACATTGTTTTTTTCGAAAGCAACTTGAAAAAAACGAGCCGTTTTGAAAATTTCCCGTTATTTTCCCGGTTTTTTAACGCTAATTCAAAGGTGCAATGTTAGCTTAAAGCTTTAGACATAATCTATATAACTCCGAGTCTCATGGTATTTTTGACATGTACATACATCAGTGATTGGGCATAGTAATAAAATATATGTATTATTCTATCCAGGTCAATGTTTTTGATCCGCAGAAACGATGACAAACACCGCAATCCGCGTTGAGCTTCAAAAACAGATTTATCTTTGATGACGTGACTTTGGGATATCACTATTTTTATTGCTTGTTGTTGTCAGCTATTTTCATTATTGTTTATAATGTCATTAAATTTAATGGGATTTGTGAGCTTGAGTTTTGATTTAGTTTACAAATATCATGTAATCATAGATGCCTTCAAAAACTTTTCGCCTATAAAAAAACCGGCCAAGTGCGAGCCGGACTCGCCCACCGAGTGTTCCGTATTTGTATTTGTTGTTATAGCGGCAACAGAAATACATCATCTGTAAAAATTTCAACTGTCTAGCTATCACGGTTCATGAGATACAGCCTGGTGACAGACAGATAGACAGACAAAACTCTACTTCAGCATTGTAATCTTTTAATTTAAATGATTGACAGCAGAACTAAACAATTGTTAAATTATTTCATTATAAAACAATAAACAACACGGACCCATTTTACGAACGGTATTAGTCTAATATTATTAGTGTGTTGCCATGGTAACCCAAACCCATACGAATTGACAGTTCGTGGACTAATAATATTAGTCTAATACCGTTCGAGAAATAGGCCCCTGTTTTTATATGAAAGGCCCGTATTCTGTCATATTTATTTTTATTGTAGGTTGTTATTGCCATAAAAATCAATGCTAACGTTTTAGCAAAAATATATCTACATAACCTTATTGTCATACCTAGTCCTGCATCTATTTTTAATTATGTTAGTTATATAATTAAGTATATCAAACAAACAGTCTTAATAATGATGAAGTCGGTAAATATAGGCGCTATGCTTATTTAGATTCAGCAGATCTAACAATTAATCGAATCGCGGAGGTTTTTAGAAAAAGGCACCTTAGGTTTAAGACTAAATCTAGTTTAAGTATTTAATTTTTACATTGGTATTTTACATAATAAAAATCGGTCGCACGCAGCCAAACCTACAAGACCGTAGTTTACCATAATAACTGCTTACTAACCTCCTCAGTTAAGTGATAATCCTTAAATAAACCTTCTTCAGACTTGATTGCCAATTTGCCACTGACGTGGTATAAAAAAAAAAAAGACAAGAAGTCTTATCCATATTAACCTAATCAAGTATCCTTATTAAGCCCAAGTGTCGGCAGCAAAAACTTTAGAAACATTGTAACACTGTATCAAAAAGTCCCATATCCATACAAAACACCACTCACTTACGACCTTTTATCTCCAGTATAATGTATAAATTGGTATAAATTTGTGAACCTTATCATATAGGGTTAAAGTTGATATTAGATTGTGTTTTAGATGCGTGGGAGTCGATCGATTACAACGCAATTAATGTTTTGAAGAGCTCACATGACTTTGACATGTGGTATTGAGATATCTGAGGTTATAAAATCATACGTAAATGTATGATGGCCGCACTTGTTCATATGAGAACGTGATAAGTATTGGCTGTCTCTTTCAATAGCGCGGTGTTGAAAAGTGATGTTTATATACCGTGGATAATATGGCATCAATTATAGTTGTGTTGTTATGGTATTTTTAATGTGATGGTAGTTAACTTTTGTCTCAGGGTTGTGGTATGTTAAGTGGTTGTTTTTGATATGGAAATATAATTTGTTAATCTGTTGGTAATGAACAAGTTTGGGAACAAGTCAAATTATTTTATTAAATATTTTGATTTGTTTTTTTTTAAGTAGTCACACTACTATATATAAATTAAAGACTGTAATAGATGTCATATATTAAAGAAAAAGTGACGAAGCCCTCCAGTGGTGAAGGCCGGATTCGAACCGGCGTCTTTAGCTATCGCGGCTAACGCCATGAACCCCTAGGCCACCCCGCCACGGCGGTGCCCGTCCGAATTTTTCGATTTTTTCTGTTGGTAATGGATAAGACAAATATGAACCTAAATTGATTTTTTATCTATTTAGGACTGCCCTCGATGACATAATAAAACAATGATTTCCCGTCACTAATGCTAGAAAAATGCTGAAGATAAATGTATTTTAAAAATCGTCTTAATCTACAGTTTCTACTAAATTATCACTCTTTCGCGACACAATCAAATCAACAACACCATTGACCCATTTTCCTCTTCTTAACTCGCAACGACGGTCATAATTCTTACTAAAACTAGACGTATTAATGAAATCAACCCAATTCTAATTTAGTCCAAGTATCGCACTTAAACTCATCATCAGCGCGTGCGCAACGAGCGACGAGGTGGGCGGCGCGGGCAGTGCACGACGAACAACCGCCGCGGACACTCGTGCCTGAGGATGGATTCCCAAAGAATCCGAAACATGTCGCCAAAAGCGACTAAAAATAATAGTGAGTAAAAACCGTACTGATAAATATTTAGTCCAAGTAATAAAACATTTTATGACACAAAACTAGGTACAGTCAAAGTGACACCGTACCTTGTCACTGACAATCAATATGAAAGTCGCTAGAGAACTCATACTATTGTCACTGTGACAAGGTACAAAATGGGTAGGAAATTAATATCTTTAACTGTACCTACATGACAAACAGAAAACCAAGTATTACTACGATACTAACTACGGAATAATAAATACTAATAAATAGTTATTACTTACAATATGATCTTTAGTTTACACTATCTAATTTTGTTGATTAGCTACAAAATAATGACATAAACCAAGTAAAACTTTAAATAAATTACCTTTTTTCCAGAAAACATGCTTCCATTTTTTGTAAATCGTATGTATTATATATTAACAATCGAATGTAGACAGTTTAGACTTAGGTCGTAATGCACTTATAACACTACAAATACCATGAGAATATTTTATACACACAAATACACCTACAAATAGCCCAACAAACAATCTAATTAGCGTCAGAGTGGCAGGTGACGTGACGTGACGTGACATGACGTGACGTGACGTTGACGTTGACGTGATGTAACGCGACGGCTGTAATGAAATTGTGACAGGGGGTTAAAATGTGAGCGGCAGCGGAGAGGGTTAATTTTCTTCAAGATGTTATATTTTCAAAATGTTCTACTTTCCACAAAGAAATATGATAAAAAGACCTCGCAAAGTGAAAATCGTTTATAAAAACCACCGGTCGAATCTTAAATAATGTACCTTTGATACACTGACTTATATGTATGTATAGACAAGCTGTCAAGAACAAATTGTGTCCGCGAGGTAAGTATCCGCCATTTTTTGTGTTTGACGTCTGTCACTAAGCTAAAGAACGTCGGTGACGTACTAAACGCAATGCGCATGCACTTCATATAGTCATAGAGTAACTTATACTAGAGCGGTACTGTCATAGTAAATTTTGTAACCCCAGTAAATTCACTGCCATCTGTCGACACACTTTAAAACTAAAAATGAAGATTTATAAAAATACGATAGAATGTATTTAAATATAGATAAATTATTTTTTTTATTTGCATTAATTATTTTTATGATTTAGACCCATGTTCTTTCACTGATATGCGTTAAAATTGTTAAATAACAAACGAAACCGTCAACGCCCTCTATACGAGTGTAGGCCAAAACTAGTGGCGCCATCTGATCGAGAATCAAATTTTCGTGATTTTCGAGGCACGTTTTTTCCTTAGACTGTATCCATCTATTACGGAGTTATATCTATCTTTGGTACTAAATATAAATAGATCGCTCCGCGCCAGTAACTCGCACGCCAGTGAACTGGAGCGACACGGCCTTTGTGAAGCGCCGAATCGATATTAAATCTTGTTTGCTTAATGCTTTAAATCACACTCGTCATCTTGGAATAAGCTTCATTCGTCACGGAACCATGGTCTTGTCAATTCTAGATAACAGCCTGATGTCGGTTTTTTAGGGTTCCGTACCCAAAGGGTAAAAACGGGACTCTATTACCTAGTATTATATAATCTGTGCTATTACTAAAACTTCGCTGTCTGTCCGTCTGTCACCAGGCTGTATCTAATGAACCGTGATAGCTAGACAGTTGAAATTTTCGATGATGTATTTCTGTTGCCGCTATAACTACTAATACTAAAAACAAAAAAAAAATTTTTAAGGGGGGCTCCCATACAACAAACGTGATTTTTTTGCTGTTTTTTGCGTCATGGTACGGAACCCTTCGTGCGCGAGTCCGACTCGCATTTTTATTATTTAAATAAAAACCTACTGAGGTTTATTCCACTGAGGTTTACTTTGACCACTGAATTAGAAACTTTCGCAAAAACTAGTGTTAACACCAATATTTTCGTAGCAGTGCCTAGCTAAGGAGTCACATAACCGGAACTAATGAAAGATCATTAAAATATTTAGTGACACCACTATACTTTTCTATTCAATAATGACACAAGACACAACGTATGCATCACTAGAAATGAAAGTACACAGGTACCTCTCGCTGCGCTCGTGGTTCAAAGAATTAAACAAATAGTTTGGCCATTATTATTTAGCAAAACGGGACTTAATCACGTATAATTAAGTTTTTCAATTTACCTCCCAATATATACATTTATTTGGTAGGTAAATTAAAAAACTTACCGATTAAGTTACCTAATAATTGTTATTAGGCTTAGGTACTAACCCTTTTGAAACTGTTTTTACTAACAAAATGTACCTATATGTGTCACAGTTACATGAAAATAAATGATTTAATTTAATTTAAGTCCCGTTTTGCTAAATAATAATGAGTAAAAACTTTGCGCTCTTGTAATACAAATAACTGTCAAATGCGCATTATCGCCATAAAATAATACATAATTATAATAATATTACAAATTTATAATTCAGTAATATAAAACAAAAAAAAATGATAAAACTACGTTTAAAACTTCCCACAATTTATTACAACAATAAAACTTACAAGTCTGTCAAATTTTACAAAATGGCGTCACGACCAAGTCACGCACATTCATCGCGATTTATACTCGTCATGTGTTCGATATCATTTACAAATTATATATTACACCTTTAAAAAGTCCAGTGTAAGCAAATTAACGTTAAATTACTAAGAATTTTAATGGATTTTGTGTTTCGCCGACCGCAAAGTTAACTTTGTATAATATGGTCATAAATATTTTTTTAAACATGCGGGTTTTAAATTTAACTGTCCATAATATTATTAAGTTATTAAGTTGTTTTGGTTAGTATGTTAAGTACATATATTGTGTGGTTATGATATAATGTAGTATAAGTTAGATTAACATTGTCTAAAACTAACGAAAATAAAATATTATGTGCGTTCAATTCTTATTTTGTCCCACCACCCAATAATTGTATAATATAGTCAGAAAAAGCATCAGTTAGGAACTGCATAGCAGTATGCCACTTGTATTATGGAATTATTTGTAAATAATTATTCGTGAATTTCATCGTTTTATTTAGTGTGTCTGTCAAAGCTTATTATCTCAGAGTAGTATTAGAATCCGGTAGACATAATAAACATGACAATGATAAATCACATTTAAGCACAAAATATAATAGTATAATTATATTATATGTATTCAAAATGTATGCGGGATTGAGGAACACTTTTAAGCGATACGCGGATGCGGGCAAAAGAAAACATGATATTTCTAAACAGCTAACAAAAACTATCATTGGTCAATACTATTCGGAAACATTAAAAATTATTAACAGTATCGAATCCTCCTACAAAAAGCAGTGCGAAAGTCAAATAATAAATCAATTTCATACAAAGAACTACAAATACGGGTCCGTTTTTAAAAATGGCGTAAGTCTATACCTTTTTAGTGATAGAAATGTCCGTTTTATAGACTAAAATCGTGCCGTGGAAGTGAGGATTTGCATTAGTGATTACATTAATCATCCAAACACAATAAAAGCAATAAAACTTTGTATGGACGCCATTAATTGTCATTGACAGGACGGGTGTGATTGACAAATGTCAGTTTTTGTCCGTTAGTTCCCAAGCTAAATTACACCCTATGTCGATTGAGTAGTGGTTAAAGTTAAAATAGAAAGTGAGTGGTATTGTGACGGTGGTATTTTTTTGGTGACTTGGCGCTATTTTTGTGTAGTCAATGATTTAGTTCAAAGATTTTTAAGAAAGTGCTTTGAGTTTAATGAATCGGTAGGTTGTGAAGCATTTTTCATTATTGAGTATTCATAAATTTACTAGTAAGTATTTTGTTATTTTCGTCAATACTGAAATGTATCAATTAAACTGGTTTTTTAACTACAAGCAAACATTTTAGGAATATTAGGCATATAATTCGGTTTATTAATAAAATTATTGATGTCATCATACACGATTTGAAACTTAGCAAAGCGTATGAAGAAGCGTAGGAATACATAGGCTACGGTAATCTTTTACCATTAGATAGTTACTTGTTTGCAATTCAAGTACAGTCGCCATCCGATACTTATATCGGCTTTGTTACTAGTTAATCAAGACGTTAAAGTCTTGATAAAAGTTTATCAAGACGTTAAAGTCTTGATAATAGTTTATCAAGACGTTAAAGTCTTGATAATAGTTTATCAAGACGTTAAAGTCTTGATAAAAGTTTATCAAGACGTTAAAGTCTTGATAATAGTTTATCAAGACGTTAAAGTCTTAATAATAGTTTATCAAAACGTTAAAGTCTTGATAAAAGTTTATCAAGAGGTTAAAGTGCATGTTTAGGTATTTTTGACCACCTTGGCCGCTCTGATAAAACTCTATTTAAAAAAAATATGCCTCATTTTTTTTCGTACTCGTCCCATACGGTGAAAATCACGTAAGTAAGCATTTACCAAAAATACAGCCAATAGCCATTAAGCCAGTCCCAATATTTCATATCCGCAATGGCCTATTAACAAAATTGGTTCAGTACTTCCAGAGAATAAAACATCTTACGCCATATACAGGATGAAACGCGGGGCCGTCTTCATAACTCAACTCCCACCTATATTTCCATCAGGCAAAAATACAGGCGGATTCATTATCAGGGCCATACATCAGGGGGTAATAGCGGTGGGGGTTGATTCATAACCAATAAATCAATGGCCTAGGGGTGTAATAGGCCAAATATTGTACATTAGGGTGGTGTAGGGTCTGCATGGCAGGGACGTTATGTTAGTGTTTATTGATTACTGAGCTAACTTTGGACAGGGTTTTCTTGGAAAGAAATATCATATTTTTGAGTGTGTGTAAGTAAGTATATTTGTCCATTTATTCTCTATAGCTAAAACAATTCAAATATATGTAGTACAATCAAGCTGATAAGTGATAGGTATGAATGTACGTCAGTTTGTTCTTAATCATTAATTGGTATTAGACTAGAAAGCCTAATATTTAATGTATTATGTATAAAAATACCTATATAATTCATTTATTAATTGTACTTAATGTTATAAGCTTAAGTGGGACTGGGCTGGGCATGTCTGCCGCATGCACCCTGAAAGGTGGGCCAAAATGGTTACCGAGTGGGACCCACGGAACACCATAGATGGTGCTGGCCTGGGTGCAGGCAGGCCGAAAAGGAGATGGCGGGACGACTTAGACGCATTTTATCCGGATTGGCGGGACACTACAAACGACAGGGTCGAGTGGAGGAAACGAGGGGAGGCCTTTGCCCAGCAGTGGGACACTAAATTAGGCTAGTAAAAAAAAAAAATGTTATATGTATTGATTTGATTGGTTGTCAGTATGTCCAAGTTTTTGGTATTTTTCTTTTCTTTTCTCTTTCATTTTAATTGTAGTACCTAATTACAGTACACATACGCATGGTCTGGAACACTTGGTATACTTGTATGTAAATATTCCTTTTAGTTAAGTCCGTTTATTTTAAGTATGTTTTAGTGAGAGCGTTTAAGGAAGTAAGTGTCATCTCAATCATATATGTACCTAACAATGTTACCTATTATCCTGTCGCATACCTCTGTTGTTTCTCCAATAAATAAAAAATAAATAAATTCCTTTGATAGAGGTAAGTAAATAATACTTATCGTGTACTATTTTTTTATTACTATTACTTACTTTTTTATACTTTTATCAAAATAATATACCTACAACGCTACCTTGTGAATACAAAAAGTATTCCTTACTTCTAAAATAATTGTAAAATTTATAGCTAAAGTGCTCTACAACCCTACGAGACAATAAATAAAACCTGCTGTTTATCCACTAATATAGAAGCTTTCTTACGAACATATATAATTAACATTAAGGCGGTTCCCTGAGCCAGAAGGCGAAAAATCTCCTTATATGATCATGTTTTTCTAAGAGGCTTTGATATTCGTAGACGTGGAAAAAATATATGTAGTTCTTGACTATATTATCTTTAATAACATAGCTTCCGATACACGAATTATGACACTTCGTTCGATACAATTAATTCCCAAAGTAACCTCTAATTCGGACTTTTAATCAAACTTTACTCGGTTAATATTAAATCATTTTACGGTTTAGACTCACTTGTTTTAGTCACTCGCGCGACATGTTTCGGAGAGCCTAGGTCTCCTTTCTCAAGCACTAATAGTGCGAGCAGCGTTCACGACGACCGTGTGTTGCGTACTGCCGCTGCCGCGCGCCGCGTCGCTCGCTGCGCGCGCGCTGAGAAAACCGGCTTACTCGGTTATTTATTATGTGATACTATAATTATATATTTGTATCTCCTTGGATATCACGGGCCTATAAATCCCGGTCTTTTGATAGGCTTGCGTGGGGATATAGATCCAACACTTAGAGGCCCCTTGGAGAGCTTTAATGTCATGTAGAACATAAATTAATTTAATTAATATAAATAAATGTCTTTAATTATATATTATTATTAGTATTATATTGTTATGCCTGTTTTGCGGACAGTACAGGCCTGATGTTAATTACACCCGCGTCGGTCACACAATACTTGCATTCTGTCGCGGAAATTTTAATTAAATCACGTGTTTTATGGCCACCCTGTATCTAACGACAAAAATAGATAATTTATTAGTATAATTTTCATATTTCTAATTTATTTTATTTACAGGTTTTATAGTAAAAGATTATTATAAATTACATTTTGATGATATCAATATTCTTAAAATTTCAATAGTTACGGGTTCGAAGACTTCGAAGCCCTGCTAGTAAACTATGAGTTTCATTGAATTTATGTACCTTAAGACTACTCTACTATATACCTATAGCATTGAGCTATATATATTAGAGTAGTTTTCAGCTAACGTATAGAACCGGCGCACAGACCCATATTGTTTTGGCATCAAACTATAGAAGCGAAGCGTGAATCTCGCGACCTAAACGCGTAAGCGCCATGAATTTTACAGCGCTTACGACATTATGGTCGCGTGGTACAGGTTGCGACTGCGATTGTGCCTGACTAAATGTTTTCAAGCCAAAAGTACCACTTTGTCGTTTACCTTATGGTACTTATGGGTCCTTATGGACGAAAATTGCTTGTATCTT
This sequence comes from Cydia strobilella, assembly GCF_947568885.1. Taxonomy (NCBI): domain Eukaryota; kingdom Metazoa; phylum Arthropoda; class Insecta; order Lepidoptera; family Tortricidae; genus Cydia; species Cydia strobilella. The sequence continues at coordinate 643,098 of NC_086046.1, read as the reverse complement.
TATACGAAAAACCTGACAGAGCGTCCTTATGGCAAGCGACAATGTGGTGCCTTGCTTGAAAATGACACAAATAGTGTAAGTTATTTTACCTATAAAGTCGTCGTCAATAGAACTTGCAAATAATGTAAATATGACAGATTTTGCTAGTGTTTGACACATAACCTAACATTTTTACGAAGGTTATCCCTGAAATATTAATGATTAACATATAATTTAACTAAAAATTTATATAAATAAAATATTTAAGTATATAGACTGTTGATAAGGTCATGGTTGTCCTTTTAAAGAGCCAGAGTACGAACTAATGAAGGTAAAATGGTTTGTTTACATTATTTTCAAGTTCTATTGACGAATTTAGGTCAATCATTACGTTATTTTGACATTTCACGACCCATAACAAAACTCACTAGAATATCCGGAACATGGAGACTGTATAAAGGAGCCAAATCTCTATGTATGAAAAGTGTCCATCAAAAAACAGTAATTAGGCGGCGCTACCATACACCGAAATACTACCAAAAACAACCTACGTAATTTGGGCGGGTTATTTGTTGGTTCATGTTATACTCGTGTCCCAGAGCCTAACTAGCGCCACCGGAGAGATTAGGAACTTATTTAAAACTGAAAGCGGTCACTTTTGCAACAATTCTGCCATAAGAGATTGGCATCCTTTCTATACCATCCATACCGGAAACCTTAAACACAAATTAAATGTCCACAAAATGTCATTTTAATTCAACTGACAGTGACTGACAGTTGTCATCGATAAGACTGACGTTTGACGAAGGAATCGATTGTAGATACGATTTACAATCTTCAATTTATATTTCATCAAATTTTAGGACGACTTTATTCAGTATGTGACAAGGTTCATATTAATTTTTTTTACTGTTGAGCGGGTGCAAAAGTAATGTTGTGGTTTATATTGAATGAAAGATGTTTGATATTTTTGGGATGATTGACAGTTATTGAGGTAAAGCGTCGGATCTCAAATAAAATGGAGGGATTGTAGGTAATTAATTGAACTTTTATGTTTTATTGAATTTTACGTTTTTTCTAGAGTAGAGAGTGGTATTCCACTCTATCGAGTTAGACCAGGAAAAGTTTGCGACGATTTTGATAGCACATAGTGCAAACTTCTATTAAGACGAAAATAAAAATTAAGACGTACAAAATAAAATAACACTTGTACTGCGTGTGCTTTCAAAATCGTATTTTGAAATTCGTATATCGTAGGCGATTTTGTATATTAATTTGTCCTATACCCAGTACTTAGAGATGTATTTTTCTCGGGGGTACGGATTTCGAAAAGTATGACCATTTTTGAAATCCGAAACGAATGGATGGCGATGAGATCATTTTGTACAACAAAAAAATCGCCTGATGGTAAGCAATTAACGTCGCCGATAGAGATCTACCAAATCAGTTATAAATGCGTTGCCGGCATTTAAGATACGCTCTTTTCTCGAAGGTTTGAACGTCGATTCAATCCGAAAATGGGGCATTCCACGAAAATGTCCCTTACGAAATGCTTTTGCCTTGTATGGCAGCTAATTCCATCAAATCCTCCAGAATATACTACCAATTTGTTAGCAGTCATGAAATATTACAAGAACCAATATCATTTTCCCAGCGTTTTCAGAACTATTAAAAGAAAGGTGTTTCGTAAGCGACATTCTCGTGGAATGCACCAAATACAGTATCATCACATCCATATTAATCAGTTTTATTTCATTAATCTTATATCAATATAGAAATAATACCACATAATCACATATCACAGAAAGTAAAGCAATATGGCCGCGTTATTGACACCACAATTTTTAATCACCATCATTCTTATTTTAAAATCAGTTTTTCATTGTCATGTAAGACTGATTTAAAATGGGCTGGATGTAAAATCACTGAATGAAATGAACATCCTGTGATTTATTTTATACCTGTGGATCGCATTATGCAACAATTCAAACAATATGAAAACTCAAACTTGTTGAACTTTATACATGCTGACTTGAGTTTTAAGATTTTTAAGGTTTTCCTGTGCCTTAACACAGTCACGTACACTACACTGCATTTATAAATATTCAAACTGTGATTGTATACAATTGCCTTAGGAAGTAAGTAGATAGGTAATTATCTCTTTTTGGTTCTGAATCGGAACGAAATCTTTGAAATTGTTTTTCCAATCAAGCACTCCAACCAGACAGAGTCGACATTTTTGGTAAACTACAATGTGGTTACTTCAGCCTGTATCACCACAATCAATGGTAGTTAGTTCTTCTTATCTCACTGTATTAACAGTTTCAAACTTTCATGAAACGGACCTATCCAATGAACAAATGTTCAAAACCAGATACTTTTACTAAATGCGGTTAAATATCATGGGAAAACTACCTTAATTCTATTGATTTTTTGGAGTCGACATGAAAATTCTTGGCTGTTTCGCATAAACCGGTCCTTAAATTGACAAGTGGCATTATTTATTTGTGCAGGATGACACGCGCCTCTGATCTATGAGGTGACGCGGGTATATTTACCGTTTATGTGAATTCAGAGAGAAATAAGTGACAAAAATGTACGTAGTGAAACCCGGGTACTTTTAGTAATTACGGGTATCGAAACTGGCAGTCCTCATGTGTGTTTCTCCAGAAACTTCCTGCCTCGCACAGCTAAAAAAATCTACATTAAGTATGGTAGTTTTTCGGCGACTACTTAAAAATTCTTGGCTTATTTTGCATAAGCCGGTCCTTAAATTGACAAGTGGCAATAGTGGCATTATTTATTTGTGCCGGATGACAGGCGCTTCTGATCTATGAGGTGACGCGGGTATACAATTTAACGCTTATGTGAATTAAGAAAAGAAACAACGAAAGTGGCAAATATATCTTTGTCATCTTGACTAGGTTCCCTGAAAGGTCGATTCGAACATATATTTATGTAAAGTTTATTTCATCATGTTACGCTATCATTCGCCCGTGCATTTCGTTCGTAACTTCGTAGGTTAGCTCGTAGGGTAATGGTTATATTGTATGTACAAGCAAGTTGCGATTGCGCTGCGTCAGTAATAACATCTCAATAACAAATCCATACTAATATTATAAATGCGAAAGTCTGTCTGTCTTTCTGTCTGTGTGTTCCCTCTTCACGCTTAAACCGCTGAATCGATTTAGATGAAATTTGACATAGAGATAGGTTGAGTCCCTGAGAAGGACAAAGGATAGTTTTTATCCCGAAAATCATCCCTTAAGAAAGTAAAAAGCGGGCTGGAATTGAGATAAATAATGAAGTGCCTGCTAATTTGCTAAAAAAAATCGTATTGTATTTATTTATGTTTCTAGGGTTAGCTATCTCTTTAAAGTTTTGCCTTCATGTACATGTTATCTTAGTTTGACTACCATTTCGTTTGTATCTCTCAGTTACTTAAAGGTTAGCTGGAAGAGATCCCTTAAGGGGATAAGTTCGCCTTTGTACACATTTACTGTATCCTCTCTGTGTTATGTACTTGTATTTAATAATTACCTACCTAGTTCTGAATTTATAACACTGACGTTATTCTCCTTCTTCCTCGCGTTTTCCCGGCATTTTGCCACGGCTCATGTTAGCTTGGGGTCGGCTTGCCAACTAATCCGTACGTGACGCTGACGTAGGCACTAGTTTTTACGAAAGCGACTGCCATCTGACCTGCCAACCCAGAGGGGAAACTAGGCCTTATTGGGATTAGTCCGGTTTCCTCACGATTTTCCTTCACCGAAAAGCGACTGGTAAATATCAAATGATATTTCGTACATAAGTTCCGAAAAACTCATTCGTACGAGCCGGGGTTTGAACCCGCCACCTTCGGATTGAAAGTTGCACTCGCAGTCGCTTCCACTAATGACGTAATATTAAAAACTCAAATCAATCAATATTGTTTGTCAAAAAATGTACCTACACAGTTTACACAATAAATATTTCTGATTTCTGAATGTGAAGCGAAAAAAACAATTTTATTTTTATTTTATTTTATTTAAAAGGCACACTAAACAGACAACATTCAACATTGTTACAAAGAGTACATGAGTGGTAGGTGTAGTTATTACATAAGAATGCCATCCAAAGCAAGCATGCACAGCAAGAAAGAAATATAAGGAGCAAAAACTATCCTAAAATTATAAAAAAGTATCCTAAAACTACTCAACATTATACTAAATTACAAATTACAACATTTCGCAAATACTTAATAATTACATGTCAAATTGCGTACTATTATTGAGAAGTGTGATGATGGCCGAGAACCCTAAGAACCTGCCTCCTAAATGCCTGCCGTGAGTCGAAAATGTCAATATCTTTGTGTTTAAATACCAATTCATTCTACTGGCGACACATTCTGACGATTGGATTGTAAAAAGAGGTATTATTTCTGTAGATACAAATGTGTACAATAGACAGTATCAAAACAAAAATAATGTAGTCTAGTCTAGTCTAATCGCCGCTAAAGACGATAAGCATTGTCATTATGTGATGGATTTGGAGTCACTGATCGACTGACATATGTGACAGACAAAGAGTATGTTAGGTATCGATTATCAATTGCTATAAATCTTATAATGTGATTTTTTTCATTACTGTAAACAATAGGTAACAGCAGCTTATCTGCAATACTTCATCAGGCAAACCGTCAGAACGATGGGTTGACGAGATCAGACGGACAGGCGGAGACAGATGGAGACAGGAGGCGCAAGATATAGACAAATGGAGACAACTGGAGGAGGCCTTCACCCTAAGAGGGGCCTTAAATAATCAAAATAATTCACTGATAATAAATAAATAAATATTATAGGACGTTCTTACACAGATTGACTAAGTCCCACGGTAAGCCTAAGGAGGCTTGTGTTATGGGTACTCAGACAACGATATATATAATATATAAATACTTAAATACATAGAAAACACCCATGACTCAGGAACAAGTATCTGTGCTCATCACACTAATATTGCCCTTACCGGGATTCGAACCCAGGACCATCGGCTTCACAGGCCGGACCGGTCGTCAAAAATAAATAAATATTTTATTTTATTTGTAATTGTATTGATATATTTAAATGATATGACTTATTGTGAAAATAACTAATAATATTAATTAATTAAATTAATTATTAGTAAATTAATTTATTCAATTTTCTTAAGGAATTAAAAGGCTTTTTATTTTTTTATTTTATTTATTATCTGCAATACTTATTACTTATCCAAATTACTTATGTTTATTTATGACTCAAAATCACGTACACCATCCGTGAAAATTTCAATGAGATACAGCCTGGTGATAGACATACAGACAGACGGACAGAGGAGTCTTAGTAATAGGGCCCCGTTTTTACCCTTTGGGTACGGAACCCTAACAATCATAAAAGCCAACTTGATTGCCGGCCCGATTCGAGCAATGATTATAAGAAGTCACAGCGGTATACCGATCTGACAGTGACGTTTTTTTGGTTGAAGAAATGTCGCCTTTGACACTGACAGATCGGTATCGTACAGCTGTGACTTCTTATAAGCATTATTCGCATCGGGCCGTAAAACCGATAAGATTATTTTCAAATTCCAGGCAATACCGCGTTCAACAACTAGCTAGCCCATTTCAACTTTCCGCAGATCTATCTCGCACGAATAAAATTTACGAGTTCGCATAAATTTCATTAATTACCATCATTGCGATGATTCATGGGTAGTAGGTTCGAATTTGTGTAAAACAATTATATGCGGGGACGGACAACAATGCATGACGCATTTTGTCACGTGATTTAAAATAACTGCCGATTCCAGAAGCGGGATAATAGAGCCTGTTTTTAATTAATTTTAGTTTTCTAACAAACTACTCCAGCCCCAGGTATCACTGGTGCGACAGGGTGGAGGCGGATCTGCGCGAACTTCGAGTCATCAATTGGTGAGAGGTCGCACAGGATCGAGAAAAATGGCGCTGTCTTGTGTCGGAGGCCCTCATTTTGGGTCGCTGAGCCAACGGAGTAAGTAAGTAAGTAGTAACTACTAGACATGATATAGATATAGATATAGAAAGCACAGGCCATATAGCCTACTGTACCTCTCTTTATACCTGCAGCTTGTGGGCTAATTATTCGCAAAGATCGATCATCGCGCCCTACGGGTACAGTTCAACAACGCCTTCAGGTAGCTGTTGCGTCTGCCGCGCTTCTGCAGCGCTTCAGGCATGTTCGCGGACGCGCAGGTAGACGGTTTCTTTGCCACAATAAGAAAGCGCGCCGCCGCGACGCGTCGCAGTGCTTGACAGTAGCAACAGTATCCTGAGTGTGATAGCGGGTAGGCTCGATAGTCGCTATATGCAGCACTGGTCGAGCCTGCATCGTTCCCTAGCTAAGTATGTATTGTAGTTGTAGATATCTAGTAAGTTAAGTAATAATTAATTGTATCTAATAGTTTTAAGTTCCTGCATGTTCGACTAACCTGTTATGGATTTCTGTGGTCCGAAATAAAAAAAAATTTTATAGCCAAGATGCGAGCGAAAAGTCACGTGATATTTATTGAACTTTTTACTAACGTTAACATACTGCTTACTTCTCGTCTCGCCCTTCTCCGATTAGGTCAGAGCGGTGCCATGATGCGACACGAGGCGACCCAATAATTATTGTCAACTGCGAAGCGACCACGAGCCACATCAGGCCCCTGTTTCACCACGCTGACATCTGTCGCCTGACATCGACAATTAACAGTACATTGCTGGTCTAACAAGTAAATATTAACGGTACTGTCGTTATACATATTAAAGTTGCTACAAAACAGGGCATGTCCTCGGACCCGGGTATGTCTTTGTATACCGACTTACCGATCCAGATACAACAAAACTAGTGGGTATCACTGATTAGGAAAAAGCAGAACAAAAAAATTTTTGACGAGAAAACTTTTGAGGAGGTTTGGCGGACTTTGACGACCTGCCCCATAGAAAAAAATTTTTTTTTTCGCGTTAAAAACAATTTCTTCTACTTTTTCCTAATCAGAAGTTCAGAACAGAACATGATACCGAATATGCCTTTAAACGGATCCCCACAATTTTTGTTACACCCTGTATGTACAGAAATTTGTCAGTGTCAGATTTCAATCGTCAAGTTAGTAAAATAGGCGCCAAAATAGACTTCAAGTCACACGACAGAACTTGAAAACTATTTTTCAATAAGTTACAATTGACAACTAGTCATTTTTGGTGACCCTGTATTAGAAATGCTTGTACCTACAATAACAATCCTCTGATGACATCACCATCCCGTCAATTAAAATGTTAATTAACTTCAAACAATGATTACCGACTTATCTAACTTAACGAAGCCGAGACAACATATTACTTTTATTAAAATATAGCGCCATAAAGTACCCGAAATTACATAGTACCGATATCAAAAACAATGCCCCCGATCGTTCGCTATCACCAAACAAATTTGCACTCTATCCGTAACACGATAAAGTGATTTTTTAGGTATTTTTCACATGCATGCAACTATACGAGTGTGTTACTTTTTTCAAATAAAAACGACTTACTTATCAACTACTCCCACTTACCAAAACGAACCATAACCCAAAGTAGTAAAGTCCAAATTGAGTTATACAGTTAAGCAGTTATGACTTTTCGTTTCTGCCAAAGTTATCCACGAAAATGTTAATATAATAGTTGCTTTAGTGCTACGGGTTTTGTTGGCGTGAAGGCATAAATCAATTTTATAGCCCCATCTAAATCAAACGCGTTTTAATGGGCGGCCCCCGTCATATCATACCGTAGTATGATAATTTACGATGGCTATGTGACGAATGTTGGAAGGTCCCCCAAGGCTCCAGGGATTAGTTTTATGTGGCTGTAAATATGTCGTCCGTATCTGGAAGATAATGCGGATTAGCTTAGGACCTAGTGTCCTAATAAAGGTATATGTAGCTTCTGACATAATTTGATACGCCTGTACACTAACAGTTTACCGTGATACTGATGTCAAACATCAAACATCAAACATTTATTCAGCAAATAGGCCACAGGGGCACTTTTACATGTCAATTTTTACAAACAATAAAATGAATCCAAAATTACAAAAAACAATTACATAAATATAAATGTTAAATTAGTTAAATTACACAAGAAAAAAAACTAATAAAAACTATACAAATAACAGAATGTGTCAATATTATCGCGGGTTATCAAATTGTCTTAATAATTTTCTGCGATATGCTTCAATATTTATATGATATAGCATTAATATCCTAGTATCGCGTGATAATACTGATAGCGTTAATGTTGTAACAATTATGGGGGACCTTAATTTGAACCCTAAGTACACTCCTATTAGTATCCTAAGTTATAATTGCTATTTTACCACTGTTTGTGATTTGAGTGAGATGAACGAAGTGTTAAATGCGTATGGCGGAGTGTTAGATGTTGTGCTGTAAGCGTGAGCGCAATGTCTCTGTATCCGAAGTACAAGAATCGGGACTGGTTAATGATTTTTGGGTGAAACGATCAATCGATTGATTTAATGGTACCTGTCGATTTTCTGCTGCTGCTTTGAACTTTCAATCACATACCTAACTGCAATAGACAGTCACTTCAATCGTATTGTGAACGGTCAATAGCAATTTTAACTGCTTAAGCACGCTTAGGATTGCCATATGAAAAAATGGAATATTCTGACAAAAGTGTGGAGTTTCTTTAATTAGGCCTTTATATCTCGAAAAATATGCTGTAGCTACAAGCCTCTATATGCCGTAGCTACCACTTCTAACTATTACATATTTAGCTGCTAGTAGTTAGTTGGGACCTCCTTAAAGTCCCCCACAAACCTAACAAAAGACAAACAATTCTGACAACTCAGGAATAACCCTGACGTATGCCAAAGGTTACTCCTTCAAAACCGTTCAACCCTGTGGCTAAGGAGATACTTCTGTGGAAATGGCGCTGGATGGGACATGTTTTACGAAGGTCAAACAACCACCTAGCTATCCAAGCAAGGGATGACATGGAAAATTCCCGGAAATAGGGGGCAAGGTCGCCCACGTACCACCTGGAGGTGCACACTTGGACAGTGGATAAGGAGGCTGCACCAGTTGAACTCGGCTGGGCGGAGCTGGAGCCTCCTCCAGCCGCGCTGGACCGCGAAAAATGGAAATCCATTCTGAGAGCCCCAGCCCCTGATGAAGGATAAGAGGTATCATCATCATCATGCCATATGTTTGGCACGCTAAAGAATCATCCCCGCGAATTTTAATTTGAAAATTAAACGCCCAGAGGCCTATAAATACAATGAAAGATCTCCCATTTCATTGAATTTTGAATTTTCATCTTGATCATAATTAGATTTATCTTGGAAAGTTATTATTAGTGGGCGGCTAGAGGGTATAGCACCAATACTTTTAGTATACCTACTCGTATTTTTGTCATAAATTACTTTACCGTTTTATTCCCAGATAAACCTTCAAATAATCCATGCATACTATCCATACTAATATTATAAATGCGAAAGTCTGTCTGTCTGTCTGTCTTTCTGTCTGTGTGTTCCCTCTTCACGCTTAAACCGCTGAATCGATTTAGATGAAATTTGGCATAGAGATAGCTTGAGTCCCTGGGAAGGACATAGGATAGTTTTTATCCCGAAAATCATCCCTTAAGAAAGTAAAAAGTGGGGTGGAATTGAGATAATTAATGAAGTGCCTGCTAATTTGTGTGCATAATATGCTCAAATTGAATTGCTATGAGAATTTTTCCAGGCGTTATACTTACTTTAGCTGATGTTACTAAGTCCACGCAGACGAAGTCGTGGGCTAAAGCTAGTCGTTTTATAAAACTAAACACCGTCCCACTTATATACATGATAATCAGAAATCGCCCCATAAAAATATTTACGACAACATCCCAACTACGATTGGATATTCAGTCTCAAGCCATAAAAAAATGTCACTCGATTGGAGAGATCACCCTAAATCGAGCATTTTAATGTTCCTTTGGTTTATGGCATTTTTGACCATAAAACTGAGGTGTCAATTGCTTGGGAACATTTTGGAGTATTTTAGGAGCTTTTTGAGTAATTTATTGACCTGAAAGAAGGAAGCTTTTACTTCGTAATGTCAGTTTTGGAAGTTACTTAGCTGTTTACTGCATTTGAGTTGCCTTAAAAGTCCTGAGAGTTCTTAATGTTGCTTCTGCGAAACATTAGTAGTAAAGAATGGTAAATATAAATTCAAATCGTGCGTTATAATTTATGAAATTAATTAAGGTTTTAGTCCCCCCACTAAATGGGCTAACGATCGGTGCCTGAACCAGCCTGAAGACAAAGATTATGTAACTCCGTATAGCCCTCTATAAACTCTATTCTCTTTGCTGAAGATAATGGATCATTTTTTGAGAGACATAAACTTCAGAGGCTCTCAAAATTAGGAACAAGTAATGATAAATTAAAAAAAAGGTTTATTCCAGAATTCCATCATAAAATGACATTAAGACAATAGGAGCACTGTGAAATATATTTCCGAATGCTAAATATCCGAATCAGTTTTGCCATAAAGAAACATCCCAACGAATGGAATCACAATTCACAATCATCTTATGGTTTCCAGAAACTTCTGCAAGCAGTCATCTTAGCGACATTCTCAGGACGTCACCAATCAAACATGGTGCTGTATAAATCAACCTAATTAGACTCGAAACCAAAAACGTCACGGACGGCTTCAAACTTAAACGTCAGGAAACAACCATCCAACCAAAAATAAATCTTCAACTTAACAATTTAGGTTCCATTTTTGATTGAAGGCAAAAAAAAATGGAAATAAAATGTCGCACACGCACACAGACGTGCGTGCTCACTGACAAATTGATTTATGTAGTTGAGGGGTAAGTTTGTCGAGTAAAGTAACTGTTTTTTTGGAGTTGAGAATGTTGAGATGTTGAGGTGTGTGTTTTACGGTGAGTGTTAAGTTGTGAATGGTGGGTTTTTAAATTTTTTGGAAAAGTTTTGAAAACTAAATTTAATTTAAGGCGTCATTTGCTTAATGCAAGGCGTCTCATAATCGACATAAATGTGACTTTTTCAACCAAAGGGTACCACATTGTCGCTAGTCGATAAGGTTTATTTCAAATTGAAGCTATATGGAAATAGCGCCTTATTGACAGCCGACAGTAAGTACCTTTTTGGTTGAGAATGGCACAAATATGGAATACCAAACAGACCAAACAAACTAGACGATCAGGCTCGATTATCAGGGAGACTTAAGTTAATTATATATGTAGATACATTGGAGTTGGGCGGGACATGTTGCCAGGCTGAGTGATGGCAGGTGGGCCAAAAATCTTGACGAATTGGTGGCCGCTTTCGGATAAAAGAAGCGCCTGGCATCCGTTGGCTCGTTGGGTGGAAGACGTTCGAAAAATCGCAAGGCACTTTTGGATGAGACTAGCCCAGGACCGGGATAAGTGGCGTACACGAAGAGAGGCCTATGCTCAGCAGTAGGCGACTGTAGGCTAAAATGATGATGATGATGTAGATCCATTATTGTCAATCATGCTTAAAGAAGCGTGATTGATGCAATTTCAATCAATGTGTCAATGTTTTGAGTTTTTAGTGGATGCGAAATTGAGAGATGAAAAACAAAAGATTAAGAAGTGATATTAATCATATGGCCAGTCGGTCAATTGTGGTGTCGATTAACATTTATGACAATTAATAGAATTTAAACTATCGTGAGACATTATTAAATAACTTAGCGGTTTCACGCGCTGCAGTACGTGACGCCCACCCGTCGTGACCGCTATGAGTACTCACTCAGGCACTGTTAGTGCTTGAAAATGGAGACCTAGGCTCTCCGAAACATGTCGCGCGAGTGACTGAAAATACGTGAGTGAAACCGCTAAGTTAGTTAAATTTATGTCAATTGCTTTCAGTCACATAACTACGATTGACATTGGCAATATCGGGGTTTGAAACCGTCAATCGCAATTGTCAATCTCTCTGGAAAGTGCATTGTGATCTAAACCTTAATTAGGTAATATTTACATACAGCTGTTTGTTTTAATTTTCAAGAGACTTTTATACCTAAAGCAGAATAGGGAAATACTAGTAGTGATGATTTTTTTAAACTTAATTTTAACCAAACGGGGAGTCGTGAAAGGTGGGCCAAAATGGTTACCGAGTGGGACCCACGGAACACCATAGATGGTGCTGGCCGGGGTGCAGGCAGGCCGAAAAGATGGCGGGACGACTTGGACGCATTTTATCCGGATTGGCGGGACACTACAAACGACAGGGTCGAGTGGAGGAAACGAGGGGAGGCCTTTGCCCAGCAGTGGGACACTAAATTAGGCTAGTAAAAAAAAAACCAAAAGCAAAAAAAAAATTCATATTTAATATTGTCTTCGGTTACCGCGATAGTTACTCATGAAATAAAACTATGAAAACGGATTATTTCGCGTATATTGAATTTATAATACATCCCGACGTTTCGAACTCTTTACAGCGTTCGTGGTCAACGGGTGACTGAGGAAAAATTACAAAATGCAAAAATACCCACATACTAAAATAATGAACAATCATAGACTACAAACTTTAAGGCTGGTTGTACATGCAAAATCGGTTCATAAGGCTAGTTATACACTATAATTATTTTTCAAGTAAAGATATATATATATACGCGATAAAAAAAAAAAAAAAAAAAAAAAAACCGTTGTTGCCGGTCCCATATTGGGATACCCTCCTACAATTTAGGAGGGAATTAAATCTTCTCGGGTCCGTGGTGTAGGGTTGGAGCCGGCATAGTTTTTTATCGCGTATATATATATATCTTTACTTGAAAAATAATTATAGTGTATAACTAGCCTTATGAACCGATTTTGCATGTACAACCAGCCTTAAAGTTTGTAGTCTATGATTGTTCATTATTTTAGTATGTGGGTATTTTTGCATTTTGTAATTTTTCCTCAGTCACCCGTTGACCACGAACGCTGTAAAGAGTTCGAAACGTCGGGATGTATTATAAATTCAATATACGCGAAATAATCCGTTTTCATAGTTTTAATTCATATTTAATCAAGTTGATGAAGGATTTCAAGTTTATTATTGAGCAACGTCAGACTAAATCAAAATTAAACTATCGTGAGACATTTTTCAAAATATTTAGTCCGAAACATGTCACCAAAAGCAACTAAAAATACTAGCGAGTGTGATCTAAATAATCAGACTTAATATATAGGACAAAGTATTAACCATAGGTCAACAAAAGCCACTGTTTAACCAAAGCTTTTTCCATTTCGACGCTTCGTTCAAAAGCACCGCTCCCCATATTCTTATCAGTTAAAATGGTTTGGTTAAAACACATGCGGCAGATAGTGGCGTTGTAAAAGTGACAGTGATGCCGACAACATGGAAAGAAAGAAATGTAATAGAATGGTGGAAAGGACGTAACATAATTGATTTTTATCAAGCAGAAACCTCTGTGATACTAAAAATATATATTAAAGGGCATAATAGGTTAAAAGGACAATGATACACAACCAATATTTTGGTTAAAATATGCATAAAGGTTTCCGATTGCCCATTACTGTCTTATTAATACTTACATGTCATCTCAAGAAAGGTGATGGGTATTGGGCATTTGCACTAGGACAGGTTGAAACCTTAATAATAATAAAGTTAAACACCATTTTATTTGACATCGTGTAAGAAGAGTATAAGAAGCCATGAATTATTATGAGATCAAAAATTGGCTTCTACTTGCCATTCGCATGTAACTTAAAAAGGAAGTTTAAGTGACATTGGTGGAATTCTTCTGGATTCATCATCATCATCACATCGGCCTTTTATCGCTCACTGCTGAGCATAGACGTCTCTTCAAGTAGTTGATACGGCTCTTATCCCGGTTCTGAGCTAATCTCATTCAAAAGTGACTCGCAATCTTCCGAATATCTTAATTGTCGTCCCACCTGGATTGATTCATATTTCCAACCTAGGTACCTAAAAGGCAAATTCGAGTTTTAGTTATTCGATCTGTTTCCGATATGATACTGATCTGTCAGTGTCAAAAGTGACCAACCAAAAACGTCACTTTTTGATATTGACAAATCAGTATCATATCGGAAACAGATCGAATAACTAAAACTCGAATTGGCCTGCTTGTCTTAATTATAAAAATAATAATTATACACCATATGCAACCCCCGTGTTTCTCACCTCATCCCAACCCCTAGCTTCGCTCATAAATCGCGAGTTTATTATATTTTTAATCGCAAACTCGGTACTAATACATCATACAGGGTGATTTATGTCGTGCCCAACTTGAGGATTTATGAAGCCCTCACGCGGCGCTGACGAGCGTCAGACTTTGCCTTTACTCGATTTTTAACCGACTTTGCATGAACAAGGGTAAAAAAGTTGTGAATAGACCACAAAAAACACGTTTCAAGTTAATTATTTGAATGGCAACAAAATACGGATAATAGAAACTAATTAAAACCTTTTCACGTATTATGAATAGAATTAAGTGCGTATAAATTTCAAAACAAAACTTGCATCAGTTGCAGCAAAATAAAACTTGGAGAACAATATTGTCATTGATTCCAAATTTAAATGTCTGACTTCACCGTCAAAATCATTAGAAATGCGTTTCGAATATTTCAATCATGGAGACTAGAAATGTAAGTGTATCATACAAAGTATATGTTTAAGTTTATGATTTAAATATAATAGGTATACTATAATTAGTATTTAATTTGTAAATAGTAGGTAGTGATATCGTTTAATTTTTTTCAAATACAGTACAAAGCCTGCACCAACAAACGTCTCTTTTTGGCCCAGTGGTTGACTGGTAGAGAATGCCTTAAGGCATTAAGTCCACCATTTGTACTTATTTTATGTGCAATAAAGTATAAATAAATAAATAAACTATATAAAGGAGTCAAATCTCTACGTATGAAAAGTGTCCATCAAAAAACAGTAATTAGGCGGCGCCGAAATACTACCAAAAACAACCTACGTAATTTGGTCGGGTTATTTGTTGCGTTATATGGTTCATGTTATACTCATGTACCAGAGCCTAACTAGCGCCACCGGAGAGATTAGGAACTATTATTTAAAGCTGAAAGCGTTCACTTTTGCAACAATTCTGCCATAAGAGATTGGCATCCTTTCTATACCATCCATAATTTCAATATTGCATGCAATCGGAACTTTATTAAAAAAAAGGAATAAATATCTAAAGATGCTGCTCAAATTTCCAGATTTAAGCATAGGCCCGAATAAAAACAACTCCGACAATTTAAAAGTGAAAACCGGTAACAATAAAACGAAATAAATCGCTTCAACACGTTCAGATCAAATCCTCAGACATAAATCAATAGAAAATACAAAAAAAAAATACAAATTCGCAAAAAGAATTACAAGCTATAACATGCACTAGTGTTAACTGCCACGTTAAAGATGTAGTTAAGTTATTGTAAATTAGTTCTTATCGTGTTGTGTTAAGGGTGTAAGGGTGTGTGTAGGGGAGGTTGTGAGTGATTTAGTCCCTATCGGCCGTCAACCTGATTAATGTGACTAGTAAATCAGCGGATTACGACAATGCGAGAAATGACGAGTCGCGGCGGGATCGTGGCGTCGCTGGCGCAAGGGACAGGAGTCAGTGGAGTGTGCGGGTCAGGGATCGGAACTGGTTTTTTGCAAAAACTTCGAAATAACCATATATTTCTAACTATTTTATACTCCAAATGTAGGACTCAGTTGTGGTTTTAGGTAACGACTTCGTATTAGATTGCCCAATTAGAAATGAAATAACAAAGAACGAAAAAATACCGTTTTCGTTCCCATACAAAAAATACCGGTATCCGATCCCTGGTGCGGGTCCTATTTTGAATAGGTTATGTATCAGGTTCAGGTGACCTTGAGCGGAATTGACAAGTGGAATTTAGAAATTTGTCTAGATTTGATTGCATCTCACTATATCGACGCGAGCTATGCGGATATCTGGATATTAGGTACGCTCGAGATTATAACAACACAAAGAAATGTTTGCATAACAATAACAGAATATTTAGTAACTAGGTAACAGAAATATTGGGACTTGCGAATTATGTGTACCACCGGCCAACAGGTCGGTTCGGAACAACAAAATCGGCTTATGGCATTGATCTAACAAAATTTATTGCTTAAGGGTTCATAGTTCAGTTATTTTTTTAATGAGACGTAGCGGTATAAAATTATATATATTTTTTTTTATCTTAGCCTATTTTGGTGTCCCACTGCTGGGCAAAGGCCTCCCCTCGTTTTCTCCACTCGACCCTGTCATCGCCATTTTCCCACCATTTGGGGTAGAATGCGTCCAAGTCGTCCCGCCATCTCCTTTTTGGTCTGCCTGAACCCCGGCCTGCACCGTCTATGGTGCTCCGTGGGTCCCACTCAGTAACCATTTTGGCCCACCTTTCCGGGTGCATGCGACAGACATGTCCCGCCCAGTCCCACTTAAGCTTAGCGGTCTTGACGCCTACATCTGCAACTCTAGTTCTGGAGCGTAGTTCCGTGTTTCTGATTCGATCAGTTCTACGAACACCTAATATACTACGCTCCATAGCTCGCTGGCAAACCTTGAGTTTCGATTTTAGGGCCTCAGTTAATGACCAAGTTTGTGCACCGTAAGTTAGGATGGGCAGGATGCACATGTCAAGGAGTTTGCGCTTAAGACACAAGGGAAGGTCACCCTTCATTAGCGCTTTCATGGACCAGAAGCTCTTCCAGGCGTTCTATCTATCGAAATCGATAGACGTATCGAAAATTATATTTAACTTCAGCTTATTTTTCAGCACAGCAATCTAAGCAGCGCCTTATTTAGCGTCGACCTTTTATTTACTTGTGACTTAAGTTTTTTGTCTATTGTGCGGTGAAATAGATGATACGATTATTACGTACACACCACACACACCATACACCATGCTTTTTTACATAATATATATACATATCTGATATCGATTGTTTGCCAGCATGCGGTACCGCACCGACTACTTCTACTATTCCAAAAAGATTGAATACCGGACGAAATTTGCTACACAATTCTTTTGGGAGCCACTTGTCTCATCCCTCAGGTCCCCACAGAAAACCAGAGCGTGGTTTGCCGCGGCATTATGCTAAGTGGGGAGTCCTTTTTAGCGTCCAAATGTTTTTTTGTCTGCATGCCTTTCTTTTTTATGCACTATGTTGTGGCGTCAAATAAATGTATTTTCTTTCTTTCTTTCTTTCTTTTCTTCGTCCACATCGCTACCGCTTATGCCTTGCAACAAGACGTATCGAATTATTGGGTAAATACGCACCATAATCGCGCTCGTTGCGTCCAACGCAAGAATATCAGAAACATGGCTCCTTTATCCCTCATACAAAAACGTATTAAATCTCATACAATGTCATACACTTACGACATTTAATAACTGAAAGGGATTGCAGCTTGAAAAACGCTATTTATTTGATTAATTTGTGACAAATTTGGATAAATAGCTGCGAAAATAATAAAAGAAACTAGATGTACGTATATCCGTCATTTGGTAACATAATGGGGACAGCTGGTAAAACTTTTATATTAAGACTAGCTAGATCATCATCATCATCATCATGTCAGCCGATAGACGTCTACTGCTGAACATAGGCCTCCCCCAAGGCTCGCCACTCCGACCGATCCTGTGCCGCTCGCAACCACCCACCAGTTCGTCTTCCGGTACGCGGACGCCACTCCAGAACCTTCCGGCCCCACCGGATATTATGTATTATATTCCTCAAACGATAAGGTGAATTTACGTCGAAACATGTACAAACATGTAAAAACATGGTTTTCATCAATTAAGTACAGTAGTTTAGTCGTCAAAAGACAACATTACAGTTAGACAGACTATTTTTTAAGGAAATATAATAACTTAATGTACAGTCGCCATCAGATATATCGGAGCGGCCAAGGTGCTCATAAATATCTGAACAGGCCTCTATTGTCAAGGCGCTAGAGTGCGTGTTCAGATATTTTGACCACCTCGGTCGCTCCGGTATATCTGATGGCGACTGTACATACTGTTTTTTGCAGCAAAGTTAGACCTAGAGTTAAACCAAGAAAAGTCGGCAGAAATTTTGACTGCACACGCAGTGCCAGTGTTATTTATACGTCCTAATTTCATAGAAGTTTGACGTTTAAAATAACACTTGCACTGCGTGTGCTGTCACAATCTCTGCAGACTTATCTTGGTTTAACTCTGCTAATGCTTATTATCGACATAGACATAGGTAATAAGGTATTACAGGTCACAATTTTTTGTTACTTATTTCTACACATCTTACATCTTTTAATTATATCACAAATAAATATTTTTTTTTATTAAACAATTCAATATTACACGTTTATTCTTTATAATCTATTATACATATTACACTATTAACTATTCTTTATAATCTATAAATTCTTTAAAACTATAAAAGCTTTGCTTGATTAGCCAGTCTTTTAGCCTTGCTTTATAAGGCGCGTTTTTGTAGTCGAAACACGCGCTGCCATTCCGCTGCTCGTCCCCAGAACTCCAAACCGTATTGAATAATCGCTTGTATTGTCGCGAAATAACATGTGCGAACCGCTTGGCTATGTAAGGTTTGGGTTAACCATTTGCAGGTATCCCAGGAGCGAAGAAGAAAATTAAATACCATTTGATCTACCGAGAATCTATACTTGTCATTTACGTATTAGATACTTCGGAATTTACATTTATATCAAAATAATGCATGAAAATTGACCGTTATAAGATTTTGGTGTATGGGTCAATCAATTATTTTTCCAAATTTTATTTACACATTTTAGTTATTAAAAGCCGAAAAATTGACAAAAAAAAACACTTCAAAAATTTATAAAAATATGTTTTCGTTTTTGAAAAAAAAAAGAGATTTACTTATGCACTATGACTATGAAGGGTTTACTGATGTTTCGGCGAAAATTACTTGACAAACTTTCAGTTCCCAAACTATTTATCCCATATTTTTAGTTGGGCGAAATTTCATTTCGCAAATTTACATAATCCAACCTAACCTAACCCAACCTAGTACGTCATTTTCATTTCGCAAGTATGGGGTTGGGAAATGAAATGGTTGCGAAGTAAGGTTATGCCAACGATTGGTTTGCTAAATGAAACTTTGGCGAAAAGTTGGTTGCCAAGTAAAATTTGGCGAAATAAATTTCGCCAAAAAGGAAGTACACCCTATGAAGTCATAAATGACAATTAATATTCCCCATTGTCATATTGTCACGAATTCACGATCCATCAACCCTCAAAAAATGCGAATTGTTTCGTAAGAAAAAACGCTAAAAGTAATAAAACTGTAAACACCTGCAAATGAAGCTACTGAACGTAAGTTGGTGTTAATAAAAAAACGGCGAAACCCCAATAATTATTCATTGAGTTTTTAACGGAGGCCGAAAATTGTTGGAGCGCCCGGCGCCGCGCCCCTCGTAAAACTGTACTTACAGAAAGCAATAGAGACTTCCTTAAGGCGGTTCCCTGAGCCAGAAGGCGAAAAATCTCCTTATATGATCCTGTTTTTCTAAGAGGCGTTGATATTCGTAGACGTGGAAAAAATATATGTAGTTCTTGATTATATTATCTTTAATATCATAGCTTCCGATATCATCATCATCATCATCATTTTATTCAAGAACAATATTACATTGTGTTTGAAATCTTGAAACTAGGCACATGCACACAAAAAAAAATATGACAAAAACAAACATCATAGCCACCAATAAAAATATTAATAAGACGTAATCAAAAAAAAAAAAATATACGATATACGAATTATGACACTTCGCTCGATACAAAACCCAAAGTAACCTCTAACTCGGACTTTTAATCCAACTTTACTCGGTTATTTATTATGTGATACTATAAACAAAAAAAGAAGAAAAAACAATCTTAACTTAAATAATAATTTCATAGCTTTCGAATTTCGATATTGTAGGGTAACGTTTTCAAAATAAATAAAAATCGACAAAATTCGATCAAAATTTACACTTGGCGCGCATGATCTTTCCCGTTCTTTCTTGCGAAATGTGACAGAGACAGCGGCAAACCAATGGAACGGCCTTAAGACTACATATGAAGGGTACACGCCGTGGGTACACGGAAAGAACATGTCTAGTCACTTCAGTGACATTTTGAGTAATCGCGGTTTTAAAATTTGGAACCATGTCAAAATGTATGGTAATTCCGTGACCAGGTCTTTTTTAACAAAAAAAAAGTTGTGTTACATATATTATACAGTGGTAGCAAAATATATAACTAATAGTTCATTAAGAGCTCTACATTTTGAGATGAAAATCTCATTTTCCGTGTACCCTTCATATTGTATTTTGACGAACTGGGCGCTAAACCTTTTCGACGCCGTGTCAAACTCAAAAGCTGTATCCAGACGCCACATCACCGAAGTGTCAGAACTGAAATTGAACTTTATGCATATGAATGTAAGTCTATGTTGCTCTGTGGTCTATGACCGATTAATCGGTCTTTGGCGTTGAACCTACAGTGCGTATATGCCGGCCATTGGCATCCAAAAGTTTAAGCAGTCCTATTATTGGGCAAATGTCATTGAATATTTTAGAAGCGCAGGAGACTCTGAATTCATTTTTTCTTTTTTTTAGGATTTTGCGGGTGATGGAGGATGCTAAGGTCTATTAGATACTTCATTGGGACTAGATTTCAGATTTCATTTATTTGCACACATGGACAACATATTAAGTATTTACACCATTTTTAGTGAACATGTACCCTGAAGGGTGTAGCAACATAAGTACTTAATGCTAAAAAACTACAAACTAAACTTAAAACTAAAATAATTAACTTACAATTAATTGTTTTAACAGGCCGCTAGAGCCTAAAGATGATAAAGGAATTTGATCTCTGCGCACCGCCACTTCGTAAGTTCGTACCTTCTCACAGTGACGAATAAGAATACAATATACGAATAGTGAATAAAAAACCCCCAAAACAATGAATCGATTATGATTCAACATACTCTTACCTAAGAAGTACCGCTAGAAAACCTTCAAATAAAATAATCATCAATCAATTACCAAATCAGTTCACCCGTTTAAGAGCTACGGTGCCAA